>NC_086017.1:86902500-87527500 GCF_029281585.2 Gorilla gorilla gorilla | reverse complement strand
AAGTGGAGGTGAGAAGATGGGGAAGGAGCTATAAGTGGGCCAAATCATCATCTTCTATAATAGGACGTCAAATAATGTATGAAATTGATACATCAATAAATAGCAGATTAAGCACATATTCAGAAATATGGAAACAAATCCCAGAATAATTAGATAAAACAGAATGTAAAATGATGAGAAATGTGTGTGTGTGTGTGTGTGTGTGTGTGTTTGTGTTGGGGCAAGAGATTCCTGTATTTCATTCTAAGTTTTGTAATACTTATTATATTTTACAAATGTTACACATGAAATAAGTTTTCATGTATTGCATTCATAAACACTTAAAAATCATTTTTGAAATCCACATGTCATTTTTAAAACCCAAGTTTTGGACAGCAGTTTTCTGAAATCTACTCATAATTAGAAATTGTATTATTTACTTCAACTCTACTTTCTCTGCCATCCAGGATCTTCAGAGCTTAACATATGTAAACTTCTAGGGACTATACTTCAGGAAGGTGTATCGATTGGGCCACAGATTTCAGTGCTGCTGTAGGCTATGATACCTACTTCTAATTTTTAGATTTGATAATGCCCAGTTAATTAGGATGTTATTTCGTGACCAAAAACTACTAGAAGATCAACCACAATATGTGATTCATGGAATATGGCACAGTAACTTTTTAAAGTTAGGTTACACCGATCATATCTTTGATATGATCAAATGGCACATTTAAAATATATAATGCTGAAATTTTAAACTATACAACTTCAAAGTACAAGCCCACTAGAATCAAAATACTTGAAGAATTCAGAAAATTCTTTTTCCTAGCAATATGTCTCGGAAAGTAGACAGCTATTATACTGGAAAAAACCCTTTATTCCTTTCATTGTTTTTCTTGACATTTACAAATGACTTATATTTCTTGAACAATTAAATGTGACTTTATTATATATATTTTTATTATATTTATAATAATAATAGGTATCAATAAAATATAATATATTTACATTATATTTATAATAATAATATATATAACTATTTTTTTGAACAACAAAATGTAACTTGTTCTGTATAACATATCTTAAGGTAAAGATTGAATTGCAAAGGACATTTAAAAACCTTCTGTAGCTACAGAGTGGTTATAGCAGCTAGACCTTTAAAAGTGAAATTGCTGCTCCATGAAAATAAAATTGAGGGAGGTAGAGTATGAAGTATAATCAGTTTTACTTATATAAACATTAGGACAAAAATGATAATATGTAACAATGCTAAAATATAAAGAGTTTTACTGGAAAATGAGTATTAGATGTAGGAGCACCAGCATAAAATAAAGAAGACCTCCCTATTAATAGTACACTGTTTTTTTTCTTTTATATTCTCTAAGAATAGGGAGCCAAGACACAGAAGGGGTTTCTCGGGCAATACTTGTCACATCCTTGATTTGGACCATCACTTTGGTTTTTTTGTTTTTTTTTTGGATTTGGATGTTGTTTTCTTACCAACAATGGAAAGTTAGTTTTTCCTTCAACTTAATCTTGTACTTATAACCCCTCAGGTCAGTTCTGACTAGCTTACACCATCTAATAAACATTCTCCGTTTCCTAAATCAATTCTGCCAGGGGAACTGCCTCTAGACAAATTCAATCTATTTGGATAATAGCTATTTTCAAAATAATTTAGAAGTTCCCACATAACTCTTGACACGTTTAGGAATCCCCAGTAGTTCTCATCATTTCTTTAGGGAAAGTAGAGTAAATATTTCATAAGGATGTCTCATTAGTGGTAAGTCTAATTGCTTCTGTAATGACATTAAACCCTTTCAATTTCCTTCTGAAGGCAGTCTATACTGCAGTAATACAACTTTTTTTTTTTCTTTCTATTCCAGAGTTTGTGGTAGTTACAGAAAAATAGCAATGAGTGTTTCTTTAAATAGAAGAGCTATACTTGTGGGCTTTCAATGCTAACGTTCAGTGACCACTAATATCATTTCTTACCAGGCAAAACTGTGTTTTATTCATTACAGAGTGGAGCACATCTTGAGACTCTTATAGAGGACTGCATGAAATGTAGGGGCAAACTGACACTTGTCTGAGCTCTGCAGGATAGAAATTTACATGCATACTTTGAACAATTCTATTTTTTCTATTCAATTCCTTTAACGAATTATGGGATTTCTCCTAGTTTTGTCATTTGGGACTTCAAGCTGCTTAGTAGCCACAGGGAGTGTTACCAGAGATTACCTGGTGCTCAGAATGATTGAAAGGAGAGGCCTGCATTCTGGTACACATGCACAAAGCACAATCTTAACTCTTGAAATATAGTGGAAATCATAATACAGCTCTTCTATAGTGGCACTCCCATTACACCTTGGGATGGCATCTCCCAAGCCAGCAAAATACGTTTCTCTGGGGACCTATGCAGGGCTTTGGTGCCACACTTGGGTGTGTCCTGAAGAAATGACCAGAAATAGGGATTTTAAATCATGCACAGAAGTAGAGGATTATTTTACCGCTACTGAAAAATAATTTGAAAATCACAATGATATTTTTGCTCCTAAAAAATCACATATCTGCAATAGTAAAATGTTTAATGAAGATTGTATATATACACATGTACATATACATACATACATATGTGTACATGTATGTGTGTGCATGTGTGGGTCTATAAATGTGTAAGTCTATACAGAGATTTAAATAGAACTTCAATGTATTCTAAAAGAGTGTTTCATTTTTGAGTATCTTTAGCATATCTATTTTTGCCAATTTTTTTGTCATTTTCTCTCTCTTTCAACCTTCCACAGCTGCCCTGCAGTATTTTCCTTACATTTGTTTCCTCGGCCATCTTTATTTGTCCCCAGTTTTCTCCTTTCTGATACTTTATCCACCATTTATATGATATGGTTCTAGTCAGTTTTTAATCTATTAATTGCATTTACCCAGCTAAGGAGAGCCTTGGTTCTTAAAGTTGAAGGAACATGAATATCATAACAAAATATCTCATTTTAGGGGTCCTTTTTCTGATTTTGAATTTATATGTGTGCATACATAGTATATTTATCAAGAGTTGAAATTATAAATACTTCAGTTTGAATTTCTAAGAACTGGAAAACAAGATTTTTTATACTATACTCTCTAATTTTTAAAAAACCTTACCCTGTATCTTGCACATAATAGCTACCTGATAAATGCATGAGAGTTGAATGAGTGATAAACTTTAGATAGATGTAATATCTCAAATAGACTTTGAGAAAGAACGTTACATTTTGATGAACTGCAAAATCTTACAAATACATGAACAATGTAAGTTAATTAAAGTTTCAAATAATTTTTTCTTTACATCGAAGCTTTCATTAGAAAGACAGAAAACAAGATAATTCTAATTTGTCACTGCTTACCATGAGTCATGAGTAACTGTCCTTATATGGCCCAGTTTTTAATGTTAGTAATACTTAAAAGCAAAGAAAAATTGATAAAAATAAAAATTTATAATTTAGAAGAAAGTTTTACCGAAGACAGTCAGCTCTGCTGGGTCACTGTCCCTTTCTCCCACCATATTGGTACCAACACAAGTATACATCCCTGCATCACTTTTCCTGGTATTGGAGATCATCAGTTTTCCACCACGGATCTGTTAAAATCAAACAAAAAGAAAAGAGAAGGGAAGAAAAAGGAACAGAATAGAAAATAAAGGTCATTAATAAATAGTTTTGAGTATTTGAGCATATTTGTTTCCCAAAGGAAAAAACTCTCCCATTATTTTGGCATTTGCAGGTATGTTTTCTTTTCTTAAATTCACCCTCAATGTAAGTTTCCATATTTTCTTCATAGAAAATATTTTTAAGGCAGCTGTCCTCTCTTTCCTGATCGCATTTTGAGTCTTGTGACTGACCTCCCTAAATCCCAGTAGTTAGTCTTCACACTGAAATTCATTTGAATAAATTGCTATTGTCATTTGTCATCAGAAAGAAATACTAGATATTCATTTTAAATAATCTAATAAAATCCTGCTGAATCAGAGGGATTCAGAAAGTATATATATCCATACTGACTAGGCATATTCTGGACACTTAAGAGACAGTGGTAAATCAAACCGTAAAAATCTTTGCCTCCCTAGAATTCACATTTCAACTGTTAATATTAATCATCTTTGTTTCATCTTAATTGTATTTAAGAGATAATTCTTGGAGAAAATGGCAGGTTGGATAAAAACAAACACAGTTTATAAAATGGTAATATGTATTAGTATAAACCATTAGCATCTAATAGGTTCCCCTTCAAGATTTCTTAAATGAGAAGCATTTATTGGCTGATAAAAACAAATGCAATAATATTAAAATATGTATTTGCTAAGGAGGACATTAAAGCAGAGTTAGGCTTTCAGTAAATCTATAACTCATAGTTTCTTTTCCAGCTTTTTTTTTTTTAGTACTCATTTAATTCAATATTAGCTTTACAATGATTGAGTGTTCTTGAAGAAATACAAGATAAGAACATGTTGGTTTTCTCCATTATTTTTTAATTTCACAGGCAAACACAACTCATGTACATTGGCTCTTATCAGAGATGTTTCAAGATTTACAACTTGTCATGTTCTAGAAAGGAATTTTCAACTTTTTTTACATAGGTGAAAAAGACCATTAACCTGTTCTCAATTCTGTCTGGTAGAATAAAATAAGAGCTTATAAAAATGGCTATGAAGGCCATTTCTCCTTCCCCTTGAAGCTGAGAGCTAGGTAATATGACTTGATTTGACCAGTGGAACTACAGCAAATACTTTACTGGAAGAAAGTTTCTTGTACATTGTGTCTTGCCTTCTCTTGCTGAGTTGGAACTGAGACCAACATGGGAACCGACTGAACTAGCCTGCTGGAAAATTAGAGATCATAAGGAGGGGAACGAAGATACCCAGCTGAGAGTCAACCAATTGCCAGACTTGTGGGTAAGGTCATCCTGGATTATTCAGCTGCCAGCACACCTTTAAATAGGCAAGAGCTAAATGCTATAAACATAAACTACCAATCCATAAACAATGATTTTACTCCATCATCAGGAGTACATTTTCATAAATTTGGTACCCAAGCAAGACCACTGAGAACAAAACTCTCTTTGGTAATGTAGATCTCACAGTGTTAATAGTGAGACTAGTGTTGGGGCTCAGAAAACGATATCCCAAAATGTGGTGCTTTGGCTTTCTGAGCACTTTGAACTAAAGGAAATTGTAAGTCATTAGAAACTTCCTTAACATCAATGTCTCTCTGACATTCCTTTGTTTCTCCCCTCCCCTTGCCCCAAGAACAGAGAGGGAAGCTCTCTGAAGTTTCCTTATCTGACTGAGAAAAGTTCTTCCAAAAGAAACACAATTGCCTTAAATCCCCTGTCTGAAATCTCAGTAACCTGCAAAGATTAATCACCAAAGAAGAAACTAAAGGTCATTACCATGCCTACTGGACAGACTGTTCAACTATTCTTCTTGGGGTTGTTATCTGAGACTTTATCTACATAATAAGACAACCTTTGCTTGCAGTGCAGTTCTGCCCCTCACCTTCCCAGAACTTGTCACCACCTCTCCCAGAGGCCAGAGGAACTTTGTCTATTTGTTGGGACCACTTATCTTCTCTGAAAATCATTTAATCTTCCTCTAAAATCGCCTACTATTCCCACTTCCCTCTATCCTATGAAGAGGGTAATTAAGCTTCAACCATCTAGCCCTTCTTTGAGTTTTATACTTTGTGTGATTCCCTTGCACTTACATATAAACACATTTGTATGCTCTTCCTTCCATTAAACTGTCTATTGCCAGTTTATTTCAGCAGACTAAAAGACTTAAACCTTTAGAGGGTGAAGGGAAAAAATATCTTTGCCTCTATACCAGAAATGCATGAATATACATTGTCATCCCTTCCACAGCCTATCTAGTTCTGTTTTATGTTGTAATCTCACTGTGCACAGAGGAAAAATCCTCATTTGTAATAAACATATTTTTAAGATAATAGATACCAATACTTTATAGTTTTTTTATTAAAATGGCACATTTATTCAGTCAAATGAGAAATTATCTTAAATGTATTCACTCTCAGTTGTATTGAATATAAAAATTATACTACTGAATAATATCAGAAAGTTAAGCAATTACATACTATTTCTGTGGGTTGGTTCTCACTTAAAAACTTCACATACAAATGTTGCGTGGATCCTCTGAAGAAATAAAATGATTACATGCCATTTGCCTGTTTCTGTGTGTTTCATTTTGAATTTTAATCAACTGATGAATCTGATTATAAATTTCCTTTGAAAACAGTTATTTTTCTACATGCAGAATCAGTCAGCTGTTTTGATTTCCATTTTATTTCATATCTATTCAATTTCCTTTTAAATCAATTCATGTATAAAATTTTACTGTTATAAATATTATTCAATTGGAAAAACTGGAAAAAGCATTTGAGATATTCATCACCTTAAATTACTTTCTCTTATAATTTTTGAAAATGGTGCAAAATTAGATGTAGTTAATGTGGTTTATGGCTATCATTTATACTTTAACACTCAGGTACTGCATGATCAACAGAAGCTTCTGGAGATTTTATAAAAGAGCTAAAACATCAGCTGGGTGTGGTGGCTCACGCCTGTAATCCAAGCACTTTGGAGGCTGAGGTGGGTGGATCACGAGGTCAAGAGATGGAGACCATCCTGGCCAACATGGTGAAACCCCATCTCTACAAAAAATACAAAAAATAGCTGGGCGTGGTGGCGCACGCCTGTAGTCCCAGCTACTTGGGAAGCTAAGGCAGAAGAATCACTTGAAACTGCGAGGCAGAGGTTGCGGTGAGCAGGATCGCACTCCAGCCTGGGTGACAGAGCAAGACTCTGTCTCAAAAAAAAAAAAAAGAGCTAAAATATCAATATTGCAGTGTAAAGATATAATTCAGATTGGTGCAATTATTAATATTTCATGTACACTTGATTTACATAATTTTTGTCTCTTGTAGTCTCATCCAAATGTTTTTAAATCTTTTCAAGGCAGTATAAATTGTAATTAACATTCAAATACAATTGTATTAATAATGTTAAAGAATAAAATACGTCTATTTTGTATTTTGAGACTGAAAATTCAATCTCTCTGGGCAATGATTTTAATTTAACTCACACTTATTCTTTCTTCCTTGTCATCAATTCGAACTTTGTCTTTTTTCCAGTAGATGGTGGGTTCTGGGTGTCCCCGGGGAGGCTGGCACTCCAGGATTGCGGGCTCTCCAGCTGCCACTACAACATCTGTGGGGTTTTGTCGGAAGTCATCTCGTAACACTGAGGAAAAATAATTACAGGAAAAGAAAACTCAACGACAGTAACTTAGGCTTTTTGTTGTACAAGGTAACTTCAAGTCTTGTTTACCTTGTTCTAGTAAAAATTGCCTGGATTTTTACTGAGAACATAGCTACATCCACCTTAAAATATTCTGGAGCCAACATAAATGATCATCAACAGGAGAATGGCTGACTAAATTATCATGCACCTTTGGTCAAAAATTCAACTTTAAAAATGAAATCAGTCAAAAAAATGAGAAATATTCATGTACAGTTCTGTGATTAATTAAAAAAGCAAGGTGCAGAACCCTTCATTAGCATAATTCTATTTTCTATATAGAAACTCATATATGTGTGTGTGTGTGTGTGCGCATATATATATGCATGTGGTTTGTGAGCCTGCAAGCCTAATGATCTGTGAGGGAAAGTGGGGTGAGAATTCTTTGAGAAAGTCCTCTCTCATGACACAAACATAGACAAGATCCACACTGTTTTCATTACACTTCAGAAGACAGATTCATAGTTCACCCTTGCAGCACACTAGCACCCACATACGCAGGGCTACATTTTCATTCTGCAACTCCACCTGCCGAGTGACATCTGGGCAGCGTGACATTCAGGGCAGAGATATCCCTTATAGCAGTTCTGCCTGTCTGAAATTTCCCTCCTTTCATTAAGGAGAACAGCAGGTTGGACCTTCGCTGTAACCACCGAAAATCTGGCATGCCTGCCTCTCCAAATGTCACCTATCTATCTACTTGTGCTTCTCTGCTCCTGACAAGATGAAAAGCCTGGAGAGATGGCTCGGCCCTATCGGACTGCGTTTAGGTGGTAAATCAGAGCTACATTAATTTTAGGGAAAACATTCAAAACAGTAGTTGAGATCAGCAAATGTACCATATACTGCAACTGCCTCTGCTTTTCCTGACTGGCTTCACTGTTTCTGTTCTTGGACATTCCAACACCGACATGTTTGGTTCCAAAGTACCTTGAGGTAAAATGAACCTACACACACACACACGCACACACACCCACAGACACATGCACACATCAAGCTGTTTGAAATCAACATTAGGCAGCTTGTGGTAGCCTGTTATGTAAATCATGTGCCGCGACTGGGGATTAGGTCAAACCAACTGCCTTCCGTGTCCTATAATGAGACCCACTTCAGCACTCTGCTTCTTTGTTGTGCCAAGTCTGTAGGTTAATTGTCATTCTCCAAATAAATAAAAATCCCTGTCCTTAAAAGAGCTCCAGAGAGTCAACTCAGTGACTTCAGGGTTTTTCTTTTCTCGTCTTTTGCAACACACCCTTTAACATGGTTTTCCATCTTAATGAAGTCATGGCCCTTTATGAGAATAGAGCACCTTGTCTCTTATTGAAGGAGCAGTAAGAAATAATTCAGCACAAATTGTTCACTCTCAGTTTATAAGCTGATTAATTTACTGATTTCACTGCTAAAGAAATGTGTTCCATTTTAGCACTGTGAACTGCATATTTTTGGCCCCCTTGTCTAACTGGCAAGAAAGGTGTGATTTATATGCATAAGGATTTGCTTCTGAGTGGGCTGAGGAAAGTGTGCATTTAAATGTGACATTCATGCAACTGATGAGAAGGGGTTAACACCGTGGTTCCCTCTTGCAGGTAAATCCTCCAGGGAGAGCAAGCTGGTGACTCATTTCTATTCTAAATACAGAACAGCTGCCTATTTATGCAATGTTAAGAAGTGCAAAAATATGGTAACAGGGTGATGAGCACCCCTACAATATCCGGTACTGGCAACAAATGGTGTTTTTGCAGGCCCTCAATCTGTTCCAAAATGGCACAGCTGGCCAGTTGAAGGGCCTTCTCCAGATCTGCTCTCCTAAAAAATGGTATGCCAAAAAGCCTAAGCACAAGTAGTACTTAATACCATTGCAAATCATTCAGAAATACAACGTTACACCAATTTTCCACAATCCATTTTTTTTTAAAGGTCCTTTGACATGTAGGACAAAAAGAAGAAAAACATCATAACAAACTATAAGGACTGGTACTCTTTAACAATAAAACATGTGCTTATGGCATTCAACAAAAAGGGGCAAAATGACTCCAATTTGCAAATGAAGCCAAGAAATCTAACATCAACTGTAATTTTAGGCTTTCAGACTATTCACCCAGAGAGTAGGGTGAGATAATGATATAATTGATACTGTACCCTCTTCAACTTGTAATGTGCTCTTTGGGGTTTGTATAGTACTCAGTAAATCCGTTTGTGTTTAGTGATATCATTTATTTAACCCTAAGTCTTCAGGATATTATAATATGTTTCTTCTCTCTCTCTCTCTCTCTCTCTCTCTCTCTCTCAGTTGAAAAACATGCTTTTCAGCAGGTTCCACCATAGGCAGCCTAGAACTTATTTTTAGAAAAAGGAGTAAAATCATTTTTACTCTTCTCAAATTTTGAAGGAAGATATGTATATTCTGATATTTGTTTATATGTTTCTTGGGTCTGTATTTACATTCATAAATGTAAGAAAAGTAAAATAAAATAATATCTATCAGTTCCCATTTTTGTGCTAATTATTCATTTCTGCCTTGGATTTTGCCCTGTGCTCTTTATCGTAGCCGATAAAAACAAGAAAGTGTTAGCCATGGTGAAGTATTCCCATGTGTCGGATTAAGAGAACTAAAATGGTCTGGTAAATGTAGAAAATAGCAAAGCAATTTCAAATTCTAAATTGAATGTGTGTGTGTGTGTGTGTGTGTGTGTATTCCCCCTAAATCCTCTTCCCTAGAAAGAACTGAAAACTATATTTTCAAGTGTGACTTGACACGTCTGTCAAAAGAAGAGCACATACCACAGTGTGTGTTACCTAACTCTCCAAAAAGTCTTTAAATATGATGAAGAGAAATAAATTCGATGACAGGGTAGCAGCAGTTGTGTTTTAAAGAAAAAGGATATACTGTTTCCATAATGGCTGTATTAATTTACATTTCTACCAAGTTGTAGGGGCCAAGGGAAAGCGTCCCCTTTGCCTCTGATGTTTCACTGAAAAATCGACTCACAAAAAGCAGATTAATTGGAGAAAAGGTACACAAATTTATTAGCGTACCCTGAGGAGAATCACAGAGTAATTGCCTAACACCGCTATGGTATACCAATGCTTATATACTCCGTTTCTTAGGGGAAAGGGAGATGGGGAAGTATAGATAATTTTTAGGCGGATTCAACAACCTTAAAGAACATACAATAGCCTGGGACTAAGTCTTTTCGGCTCACAAGGGGACGATGGTTTTTGACGAAAGTTTGCCCAGGTTTGTTGTCCAACTTCAGTCTTCCTTTCTGCGATATCATTTGAGCTCATGAAAATTCAGGGAAGGGGCCAGAGGTAATGGTTTTCTTCTTTGGTAGGTCCGGACTTTAGGCAGGTAAGAAACTTTGGAGAACAACTTCATCCTGTGCTTCAAGAGACACAGACGATTGAGAGATGGGGGTTTGGAGGAAGGAAGGTCAGAGAGATCTTGAGGCTTCCTCTTCAGTTCAGCATGTCCAAGTGCTGCTATAGGAGCTAGAAATTATTTAGGCAGATAGTGAGGGTAAACAAGTCGTCAGCGAGGCTTCCCTTTTAACAAGAAACAGCCCCAAATAATTTCTAACAAAGAGCAGCCTGCAGCCGGGGGCGGTGGCTCACGCCTGTAATCCCACCACTTTGGGAGGCCGAGGTGGGTGGATCACGAGGTCAGGAGATCGAGACCATTCTGGCTAACACAGTGAAACCCCGTCTCTACTAAAAATACAAAAAAAAATTAGCCTGGCGCAGTGGCGGGTGCCTGTAGTCCCAGCTACTCGGGAGGCTGAGGCAGGAGAATAGCGGGAACCCGGGAGGCGGAGCTTGCAGTGAGTCGAGTTCATGCACTCTGCACTCCAGCCTGGGCGACAGAGCGAGACTTTGTCTCAAAAAAAAAAAAAAAGAGCAGTCTGTAAAATCGAACTGCAGACATAGAGAAGCAAGCCGGAAGCTTGCAAGGGTGAATGCCGCAGCTGTGCCAATAGAAAGGGATACCTGGAAGCCAAGTCTGTTCAACACGGAGGCTCCATCTTCTTCTTCTTATTATTATTTTTTTTCTTCCGCCACAGGTGCAGTAAAAAAGCAGGCAACATCGTGCCGACCAGGTACAGAACTCATCCGCATAATAAAAGGTTGGGGTGGGGTGGCCAACTTCTTCACGCTCTGTGTAAATGACACACCTGCCCCAACCAATCCTCTAAACCCTGGGGGAATCAGACACCGCATCCTCAAGCTCATCTATAAAACCAACCGCATCTCGTCGCACCCTGGGAGATACGCTCGGAACCCCTCCCTCTGCACAAGGGAGGGTTTCTCCTTTGCCTATTAAACCTCTGTTCTTAAACTCAGTCCTTGTGTGTCCATGTCCTTGATTTCCTTGGCACGAGGCAACGAACCTCGGGTATTACCCCAGACGAAGGACACTGCTTCAGTGACATATTTCAGGGTATCAGTTTCTGAGCCCCAACAAAATATACAAGGGTTCCCTTCTCTCAACACCCTTACCAATATTTATCTTTCATCTTTCAGATAACAGCTTTTCTAACAGGTGTACATTGTACCCAG
Organism: Gorilla gorilla gorilla; assembly: GCF_029281585.2. NCBI lineage: Eukaryota > Metazoa > Chordata > Mammalia > Primates > Hominidae > Gorilla > Gorilla gorilla. The sequence goes on along the minus strand of NC_086017.1, from coordinate 87,515,599 downwards.
TAAATATATAATATATACGATTGCTTGTCAAATAAAAATAGAATTTTTAAAATTTCATTTAAAAAGAAAAGGGATATGGTAGGTACATTCTAATATAGAACTTGCTTTCAGATCTAAGTTAGAATACAGGGTTTCAAATCTCCATGGGGTGAGGTGGGGGGATATGTAAATGGCTAGAACCCAAATATTCACTTCCATATGTGAGCTGGAAAACACATATAAATAGTTCACTTAGCTAGTCATAATATAACCTGAATTATATTTGCATGTTTTTTACATTGGGATGCACCATGACTTAGGAAATTATTTTGGAAAATTGGAACATTCTAAATTACTACCTTACGACATAGAGATTTTTGACAAATTAAAATTCTGCAAGTATGTATTGAATGCTGTAATGTGACAAACACTCTCCTATGAACTGGTTAAGAAATAGATTAACAAGAATGACATGACAGTGCCTGTGACAGACCCTTGTTCTGTTCTCCAATGGTCACTCCCTTCTGTTATTTATTCACTTTGTATATCCCCTCCCCTTGAGCATGAACTAGACCTGGCGATTTACCTTCGATGAACAGAATGTTACAAAGTGGTAGGATGCCACTTCCAAGATCAGTTTATAAAAGATTGTGACCTTCATGTTTTTGCCCTCTCTCTCTCTCTCTCATTGTGGCTTAGAAAATGATACCCCAAAATACACCACTTCAGACTTTAAACTAAGAGCACCCAGTGAGTAGCAAATGGAAGAAAGAGCTTTCTCTAAAGATCCCCCGTCTACCTAAAGATGCTGTCCTCCAGAAGGTATTCAATTAATTCCTTTCTCAGATATCTCATTAACCAGGGGAAATTGGCGCATCCTGAAGGAGGAAAGACCAGAGTTGACACTGCACCCAGAGCCCAGGGAAATGTGGTCCCAGGCCACCCTTTGTTCTTCAGGCCCATTCATCTCCTCAAAACAATCACTTACTCTTCTAAAATTGCCTGTGTCTCCCACTTTCCTCTCCTCTATGAGGAGAATAATTAAGCTTCAAGTATTTGACCTTTCTTTCAGTCTCATGTTTTGTGTGGCTTCTATAAATATGTAGCCTTTTTCTCCTGTTAATATGTCTATTGTCAGTGTATTTCAGCAGACTAAGTTATTGAATCTTTAGAGGGAAAGTCTGAACTCCTCTCTCACTCTCTTTTCATATACTTTCTCTGATCATGCACGGTGCCATGTTGCAGAATGGAGAAGCCCATTTGGCAAGGATCTGAAGTCAGCTTCCAGCCAACAGCTGGCGAGAAACCAAGGCCCTCAGTCCAAAAACCCTTGAGGACTCAAGTCACCACTGAATTTTGTAGTAATTTGTTATGAAGCAATAGGTAACTAACAGAGTGCCTTTAAAAAGTTTTATGTCCAGCTGTGATTTTAGAGCTTATATTTTTGGCTCCTGCTTCCTTATAATCCCATATCCTTTCCCACCCCAAACCCTCTCTGTTTTGTCTTAAATCAATAGTTCTTAGAATTTTTTTTTAACCTCAGTCTAGGCAAATCACTACTTAGTCATTTCCATCTTAGTTTATTAAAACAAATTAGCAATGACAATGAGGTGAGACTGTATAACTCATGGACTTCTGAAAGATACATTTCTAAACCACAATGTACACATGATCCCAACTAAAGTTATTAGAAGGGTAAAGCCTAAAATGTTACTGATAAAAGAACTGGCACACATCATTGAATACAGAATACCATCCACGACCAACTAAATATTACTAGAAAGATAATCTAAGAAATAATTGTAATGAAAGGTACGGCCAACAGCAGTTGAAAACCACAGGAGACCCAAACAACACTGAACACAAGTCTTTCCTGCCGGCAGGTTTTCTCTCTGTGTATGTGTCAGAACTGCTGGAGTTATGTGGCACAATGACATCCAAACTTCTCAGTAGAAGACCGACCTCTAGCCCGAAGCAGTTCCTTATATGACATACATTTTAGTTTATGAATACAGTTTCAGTAAATTATGATAAATAGAAGAATACTCAGGAGCCTTTACTTATCCATATATATAATATATATAATTATGTGCTGATTTTCAGTAAGAATTTTTTAGACTTGCTTTTAAAAATTAACAGGCACATATAATGACACTTTTAATCTATTTTTAAAATAACTTGTTCTATGATAATAGCTAAAATTTAGTGAGTACGTACTATGTGCCAAAGATAGCGTCATGGATATAGAATAGGTCATTGGAGCCTCATCTATTGTGTTAGGTAAGCACAGGGTTTCAACCCAGTGTGTCTGACACTAGAATTTATACACAGTCATTATGCTGCGCTGATTTGCAATATCATCTGGGTTTATTCATCCTCTCTCCACTGCCCTAGTTCAGAATGTCCTTATATCTTCCTTGAATTACTGTAAGAATATCCTATTTGACCTTTTTCTCTGATTTCTCCTTTAAACTTTCCATTGTAGCTATTATGAGTTAGCTTAAATGCAAATATGATCATGTCAATTCCCTTTTTAACACTTTTTAATGGCTCTTAAGATAAAATTCTCTCCTTAATATGATTTCAAATGTTGTTTGGAATCAGGTCCTGCATATATCTCCAGGCTCATCAGGGACATTTCTGTAACCTCCATGCCCTAGGGATATGAAGGAACACCTAATTATCATTGTACGTTGGCATATGATGGTCTTTCTGCCTGCAAGTAACTCCTAGCTGTCCCTTTGTTCTCTTACTTTTGCCTGTGCCTTTCTGAAGTACATACTGTTCATTCAGTGTCAACTTTGGACTCTCTCATCTGAAGTCTTTCCTTATCTACTTAACTGGACTGGGTAACTCTCCAAAGAGCTCTCTGGTTGAAGGGTATCAGAAAAGTTAACCAAATAATGTCGATTGGTTGATTGAATTGATGTGCTCTCTTTCAAGATGTGTGCTGCACCCCTTTTTATGATATAAAATAGACCACAGTGTTTTAATTTGATTTTAAAATGTCATTTATGAAGAACAATTTGAATTGTTTGGATTTAAGAAATAGAGTCCTTGGCTTGCCTATCTACATACTCATATATCTGTAAAATAAAAGCCAGACAGTTCAAGAAGATCAGAAATCAATGACTCAAGGAATAAAACAGATTTATGTCAGCCAAAAAAACTGGTAGCACAAATTATAGGTATATCATATTAAATTATTCCAATGGACTAAGAGAAAAAAAATGATGGTCACTCATAAAACTACCACAGATTATTCCCCTAGCCCTACCAACACCACTGCCACCACCACCACCACCAGTTACCATAGGGAATGACTGAGTGTAACCCCAACCAGCATGCAGCTCAGAACTTCCACTCTGCACATGAAAAATGCACCCTATCTCTTCCTGGACTACATGGTTATAGGTGGCAGCCACGCTTTGACCCCAGAGGAAGCCCGATCCTCAGGATGAAACTGGAGCTATGTACAAAGTGTAAAAAAATCTGGGCTCTTAAGGACATGGCTGGACAAATTAATTCTGAAAACTGTGCTAACTCTGGACTTTCTAGGTATGTTTCCTTTTATATTTAAGCCAGTGTAAGTTTCCTTTTTCAACCAGAAGCTCCCCACTGACACAGCATAATAATTCTGTATTTTTCTGAAGTTTTAATGACTAAACAACTGAATAAAGATTGTCATTCACAAGAAACTACTTTATTACATTTGGTACAATTGAACAAAATATGGTCAGGATGGGCAGGCTAGCCACCAGTTAAATAGACAATAACATCTGAACATGTGGGCATAAGTCATAAGTGGTTTCTTCTGCACAGAAGGGGAATGGGAAAGAAAGAACTCAGTGGGGAGACATCCGGGGGCCGCTGTGCAAGCTGACACTCTGGCACCCTGTAGCATGCTGACAACTCCAAAATGAGAAGCTCTCACCCCCACCTCCAATGAGATTCTGTGCACAGGCACATTCACTGAGCAAATGATCCAGATAAACCAGCGTTAGGAATTGGAGCATGTTGAATAAACAAGAATGCCCTGTGACTTGTTCATTTTCAAGTCACAGCATTTTGTGAAGTCTAGTATTCTGCAGGGAATAAAACACACAAACACAAACATAATTCACACAGGAGGAACGGCCAGCTTTGAGTTTCTTAGCCAAGTCTTTATTCTTGAATCCTTTTTTTAGCCGTGTTCTGTCCTCACCCACAATATAATTTGAAGTCCTGCTAAGAGTGCCAAGTCTTCCTTAATGTTTTCCACTTATGTTTAAAACTTGCTGAAGGATTCTTAGAAATTGCATGGAAACATCGCGCTCTCTGTAATTTGTATCCATAACCTCTGTAATGCATATGTTCTCCTTGGGGACCAAGTGTTGAGATCATTCATAAACTCTTGGATCACATGTGGCACTGCAAACTGGTGACATCTGACCACGGCAGACTCTAGGCCTGTCTCTGGCAATCATTTGCTTTGGTTTGCAGTTAAAGAGCCAGCAGTTGGCATGCCTTCAACACTTGGAAGTCCTATTTTTGGCAAAGCCTAGCATGTGATATTTGACAGGGATCTGCATAGCCTATCCATTAGCTTATGAGGAAGCTGTGGATTGAAGCTGATTAATGTTTAATCAGTTCCTCTTCTTTCTCCCTTAAAGAGCCATCGCCCACAGAATTGTTCACGTGGCATTGCTGTCTCCAAAATCACAGAAAGCTCAAAGAAACCAGATCAAGTTAGAGATTGTGTCCAAACATAGCATGTGAGGTGGATGGTTTCTAGAAATGCTAGTATTAACCTAAACATGTTCAAGGCAATGTCTTGCTCAGCTGCAGAACAAAAACCCATCTCACAATGCTCCCAACGCGTTCTGTTCTGCTCCACAGGCAACTGTCTTTCAGCACCTGCCCAGTTCGGACAAAACTGTCTTGGCTTGCTCAAAGCAATGCTTATAACTTTGGGCATTAGAAGATATAATACAGTCAATTTAAAATTAAGAACTACACAGGCTAGCTTTTTTTTAATATATATTAGTGTTTTTTAAGATGGTAACAAGGGGAAACACCAGATTGTTTCAAGGGTATAATACTGCCTCCTACTTTTCTTAGATCTGGGTTTGGGTATAGATAGATAAATAGATAGATGATAGATAGATAGATAGATAGATAGATAGATAGATAGATAGATAGAGATAGACAGATAGATGATAAAGCCAGCAAGCCCACCAGTTTTAAAGAATTTACATTTACAGGATGATTACAAATAACCATCTGTCTGCTTCTAGCTTTTCAGTCTGGTTCATGTCCCATGGGCCTCGGGTCTTCAGACAAAGTAGTTAGGCTGCTAGGCACCAGGTAGGCATGTACAGGTACTTTGTAGAATGCCTGCCTGGTTTCCCTACTGCTTCTCATTTTTCTCTAACTCTCTGCATTCCTTCGTCATTTAGCCCTTACCATTAGACCAAAGAAAACAAAAATTAAATTATTAAATCTCTTTTACGTATATTTATACAAAATTTGAATTCAATACATTTGTTTACATGCACTTTTAAATTAAAATATATCTAAGTATATATTTAAATCCAAATTTCAGGATTCATTACTGACTTATAGCTATAGTTGTCCATTTGAATAAAGGAAATAAAGAGTGTTATCAAGTACCTATTAATGTGCTGCATTATTCTGGATCCCAACAGATCGCCTCTCTCCTCCCACCTTATCAGTCCTTATGTGAAGATATTAGCTTTTACAGCATTCCACTGCACAGTTCACAGAGGTACACAGTTTCAGCAGCATCTTTTGTCATTCTAGCCTCTCCTGGTATCAACGTGTTATTGCTCCGATATTTCTCTACTGTTGTGTATTCTGATGTGCATGATCAACATGAATTACAATGCCAAGTAACTGCCAGATGTCATGAGTTATAAACTCAATAGTCTAAGGATTATTACACATTAGGGCACCCTACAGTGCAAGGGTGTCCTGGAATTTATGTGTTATTTATTACCTATTGGCAGGGTCTCAAAGTAATCTCACCCCTGCTGATGAAATGAGGGTTGAAAGGAAAAGAAGGTCAAGGTCAACCTTCTTTGCCAGTTACTTTAACACTATTGTTGCTTTATCTTTTCTTTCCCCTCTACCCGAAACTCAACAAATTTCCGAATAGAGTAGAAATATAATTATATCTATGGGCTCACAACTTGATTCTGCTAATTTCACCATTTCCATCATTTTAGCTATTTTAACAACACATTTTGTAACCATAACCATTGGAGGTCCTAGATAGGGGGTTCACATGAATCACATCATAATCCATAAACTCAAATATGAGCAGTTTGAGAGTACACGGTTTATGTTCCTCTTTTGCACCAGAACATAAACCAAAGCCTAACTGCATAGATTATATTCGAATTTTGAATTTTAAAAACATATTCCACATGCTTGTGGATTTTTTAGCCTTAGTCTTCCAATATTAAAATTTGATATGTCCACATCACAAAATATGGGCACTACACTACCATGAATTTTGCTGAATTAGATCCAATTTGACATCCTATACTCTTCAAGAAATGTTCTACTTGATTACTACATGACAAGAGGCTTGAAATGTATCCTAATTCAGAACGTATCATACTGATTTTTAAATTCACTGATTAAAAATAGCTCTATCACTTTTCTACTCTATCCCAATCCCAGTAACCTTCTTTTCTTTTGCTACTAAATGAATTCCAAATGCAGTAGTTAACATTCAGCAATCTCATTACCCATCTACCATAAATCTTCAAAAGCATCACCATCTTCTGACAGTTCAGCAGGAGAAGAGGAAGCAAGGAGCATATCCAAGTACTTTTTATACATGCAAATATCCTAAATACCAAATTTAAATTATCTCAGAAAACTCATATTACACCATTGACAGTGATTGGAGAACAATGTGCTTGAAGATGTTTGTTTACTTATGAAAAGCACAGTTTCTTACATTCCTAAAGACAAACTGATATCAAACAACAGATACTGAATATCTTTTTAAGGTATAAGTAATACTGAGTTCTCATGAAGAGAATTAATTATATGTGTGTTTTACCCAAAAGTATGTAAATATTTTAAAACTCATGGATGCTTTAATCAAACCTTCACATCTCAGCTGAAACTGGAAAGAAGCCTTCTTCAGTAGAGTTTTAATAAAATCCTTCTTTTCCTCTGATACACACTGGAGTCACCTTGATCATCCATAGAGTATGTGCTCAGCAGTAAGAAAATAAATAGTACTGCCTTCTGGGTCTCTAGCTATGTATCTATTCCCTGGGCTACCCTGTTTCTCCTAGCCTGAGGACTTACTACACTTTCACTCTCAGAATGCTTGGAGATAAAAAATAATCATAGCCATTTCCTTTCTGTGCGGAGAGGAAGCAAATCTCTACATTGTAGTTACTACTTACTTGGCTGCATGATATGGTTTGAGTTTCTCTCCCTGGGATGGTACCACACTTGATAAATAAGATTTACCAGAAAGTCTACGAAACCTCCATTATTTTGACCTGATCGAGGCAATTCATTATGCCATATTACTAAAATTCACAAACTGCCTTAATCTCTTTTTGGCTTTTTTCATGCACCATATTAACCTTACTTACTCCCTCTAAAAACTGTCTACAAATAGTAAAATTAGAACCTTGTTTTCTTGGTACTCTTGATGAACAAATTACGGCTGTTGTGAATGTAGGGCAAGTTGTCTAAAGTGTCAGCAACGAGAACCAAAAAATCTGAAGTTGGCAAATGGGATAATTTTTGAAATAAATTAGTGGATACTAAATACTCAAATGTTATATACAGATTCAGTAATTTCTAATGCACATGTTTAATACTGCCCTTGACATATTTTCCCCATATTTAGTTAAAGGAAAGACCTTTGCTTTAGAGCGCTAGGGCCTTATGACAAATGTCTTCAATACATCACTGGAGAACCAATCACTGAAGTTGCTCTCAATTGATAAAAGTGCTGGATATGAAGCATGGACTAACAGACTTTTCATTTTCCTTCTAATATCCCAAGTAGCAAAGGAGGAAATGCATTCATTCATTCTGAAATTTAAAAAAAAAAAATCTTCAACGTTACCTAAGAATTGGATAACTTTCTATTTTACCTTCCAAACTAACACTTTTGAAATCCTAAGGAAGTACTATTAATAATTATTGCAGGACAGTTCCAGGAAATTCAGGCTGAATAGTCCCCTTCCTCCCCCTGTAACTCTAAGTAGTCTAGCCTCTAAAATAGTCTCTACAGCCTCTTCTTTGTCACTTCAATCATAATATTCAACCCACACTTCCTCAGGCCTTTCTTCAGGTCCTGAAACGTAACACGCTCTTTTCTTTTTTTAGGGCCTAAACACAGTTTGTTCTCTATTTCTGGAATGCACTCGAAATCCCCTCCACCATATGCCAATTCCTCTTAGGGACTTCCCATTTAACAAGTGTTTATGGAGCTACTACTATTTGGCAGGAAGGCAACACAGCACTGTGGTAAAGATAATGGGCTTAGTCAGATGGCCTCGGTTGTCTCTGTTCTGCTACTTTTATTATCCAGATGATTATCTACTTTTATTATTAAATTATTACAGGTCCTTCAGCCATTTTAGCTTCAGCCTTTTCATCTGTAAAATGAAGGTTTAAAAAAAGCCTTTGTCTTTGGTTTTTTATGAAGCCTGAACAAATGATCTTTGTAAAGTACAGTGAAAAGTAAAGGAAGTAGTTCATAAAAGAATCACTGTTATTAGGAATTAGAAGTAGTGTAGTAAACAAAAAAGACTTTGAATTTTACTTCTGCATCTGATCTTAAATGAGTTTAATGGCTGTCAATTTTTAATTCCTTTGACTATCAAATAGTTAATGATCTTCAAGAGGACAGGCATGGTGGCTGATGCCTATAATCCCAGCACTTTCACAGGCCATGAGGTCGGGGGATCCCTTGAGCTCAGGAGTTCGAGACCATTTTGGGCAACATGGTGAAACCCCATCCCCACCAAAAATACAAAAATTAGCCAGGCGTAATGGTGTGCGCCTGTAGTCACAGCTACTTTGGAGGCTGAGGTGGGAGGATTGCTTGAGCCCAGGTGGTCAAGGCTGCAGTGAACCATGATTGCACCACTGCACTCCAGTCCGGGCAACAGAGTGAGACTCTGTCTCAAGAAAACTAATAATAATAATAACAATAATAATAATAATCTTCAATAACCCTGTCCCATATATAAGATTTTTCAGGACTTAATGTCTTGGGGTCAATCAATTACTATGCAATTGCTAAAAGTGATCATCACTATGAATAAGCGAGTAGGGATTTATATATAATATAATTCTAAAAACAAACATATTTAGAGGTACTATTTTATGTTATACAGTACTAATATCCATGGTTCTTCCCAATCAAAAAGTATAAATTTTGCCCAGTGAGTTTTACCTAGTTCACTTTTAAAAGTTGATTTTAATATGACCTTTAATTTTGCTCTGTTTAATTGATAACAAACTTAGATATTTGTTTTTCACTTTTCAACCAGCTCTAGTTGTTGAGACTACCTCTGTGAGGTAACAGAAGAGTTTTATTTCTCAATCATCCACTTTTTAAACTCAAGTATGTACTGCACATGTTGTTCCAGTCTCTATATAGCACACTTTAGGAGTACAAGATATTTCAATGAAAGATGTTCCCCTCATGGTGCTAAAGATATTTAGGAAAGTTACCATACCTAACTCAAAAACCACAAACTGAAAGATGAAAGTATGCATTATTGGGGACAAGTATACTTAAAATGCCATAAGGTAAAACGGAGGAAACATTGTTTTCATAAGGAAGGCTTTTTGGAGGAGCGAGTTTCAGAGCTGGGTTTGGAATATGCATTGTATGCTTTAATTAATTAGAAAAGGAAAAGAAACATGCTGGAATGTGCTTGCATGCACATAAAACAATCTCTGAAAGAACACACAAGAAACTAATAACAACAAATGCATTTGCAGGAAAAAAAAATACTGGAAAGTAAAGAATAAGGGAGGAAGACTTCCCTGCATCTACTTTATACTTCTTTAAAACCCTGTAAATGTATTAACTACTTATTAATATGTATGTTTACCAATGTATAAATTCAATGTATAAAGAAAAAGTATATTGACGGAGTGTTTTCAAATTATACTGTCTTCCCCAACTGGATTCAACACAAAGAGTTGCGAAGAGAGTATAGAAACATGGTTTCTTACAAGAGTCATTCAGTGACACAAATGGCAATTTTCCACAATTAGGTGCTTTGAAATGTAAATGTCAATAAAATATCTGTAGGATGCTAGTAAGCATGGCCTTAACTTGAGCCTGATCAAAGTGTACAATTCAACTAATGAGTTTTTTTCAAAGATAGACTAAAAATTCACAAACTTTACTATTGAGAAGGACCTTTCTTTTAACATTAACTGAAGGCCTATTGTGAGCTAGGCACAAGAGACATAAAGATGAATTCGATGACAACCTTTTGATTTGAGACTTAGGTCCTTTCAGTGCCTCAACAGAATATTGAATAAGGAGGGAGGAGGTTCTAAAGGAAGGAGCAAGTATTACTAACTGTGTTTTAGTTGAGAGCAGCTTACAGTTACTAATACATCTTCTATAGAAGCTAAAATATCAATTATTACCCAAAATTATCAATTTTATAAAAAGTTATTTTTCTCTCTCAAATTATAAGTTGTGAGTTTATAAATCTATTTCATGTAAGTAAATCAGGCCAGGTGTGGTGGCTCACGCCTGTAATCCCAGCACTTTGAGAGGCCGAGGCAGGTGGATCACCTGAGGTCAGAAGATAGAGACCATCCTGGCCAACATGGTGAAACCCCGTCTCTACTAAAAATACAAAAATTAGCTGGGTGTGGTGGCACGGGCCTGTAATCCCAGATATGGGAGGATGCGGCAGGAGAATGGCTTGAACCCAGGGGGAGAGGATTGCGGTGACCCAAGATAGTGCCACTGCACTCCAGCCTGGCAACAGAGACAGACTCTGTCTGAAAAAAAAAAAAAAAAGTACATCAAGAAAATTATAAATGATTCCTCCTTTAAAAAATAAAAACTTATAATGATACTTCATAGAGATTTCCTTAAAGAAAATTTTTTTAAAAATCTAATATTATAAAATATTTATTTTCTTTGATATGCTATGCCTTTTATATTTCATATGGATTGAATATACAAAAACAAAAATATCATTAATGTTTTTAAAGTGTGATGAAGAATATATCTATGTATAGCATAAATATAATGTTATTCAACCATTAGCACAATTTTTCATACAGGATGATACTTGATGGTTTATCATAAAATGTATTATATTCCATCTTTAAACAATATAATTAACTCTTGGTAAACTTTTCTCAATACCAGTAAATTCAATTTTGTCTAATCCTTGGATCTATAATAATGTTGGCTCATTAAAATGTTAGTTAAAATTCATTAAAATGCATACTGAGAGGTAACAGCTTCATTACTGTAATATGATGTAAAGAAAAAAGAATGTTTTATTATCATTTAGTTATTTTTAGAACTGAATAAATTTGCATAATAAAAAGTTCACTCTATATTTTCAATAGATCTCAAATATTAAGCAGCCCAATAATTAAATTGCATGTTCTAAAAACATATTATTTTTTACCACAGAGTCCCAGTTGTTGTTTTTTTCAATTATAAAAAATAGTCATATGAAAGATGGTGGTTATTAGTAATTGAAAATCATTTAAAATGGTACAAAAGTATACTAATATAGCCATTATTTCCTTTTCAATATTTAAAATATTTGGTCGAATAAGACTTCCATACAACAGTGGATGGCTCAATAAAATATAGTGATTAATTTCCTTCACTTCATAATACATCAGTACCTTATAAAACTGAAGAATCAGATGGCCATGGAAAAAAATATGGGAAATTAGCTATCAGCTATTAACTCCAATGCAGATATAATAACTCCATGTTTCTCTCCCATTGCACCTTATCTATAATAAGTGCTAGATATATATTTGCTAAGAGTTAATATGTGGAAAATTCCTACAGTTTTTTTTATTCTCCCCTGAATTCCTACATAATGAAATCATTACCACGAAAGCATTGCATTAAAATGCATCTAATTTAAATGTGTGTTTTTTACCTTGTCTTCTGGAATACTTTTCTTAATTTCCTTCCAACTAGCCATTACTCATCCATCTACTTTGCCAAAAGCTTCCTGCCCTTAAAAAATCGTCAGTACTTAAAACGGAGTGTTCCAGCCACACATTCTTCTGAGTGAACCCCCTGCTGGTTCTGCCTTCATGCTGATGATCCCAAAATGCATGCCTCCAGCGTGAGCTACTCTGGAACTTCAGTCTTGTGTCCACCTGCTTGCTTGACAGTGTCTTGAATGTCTAAGAGTAACTCAACATTACCAAAATGGAATTCATGGTTTTCGCCATACAAGTCTTTATTTCCTCAGCCTTCCCTGTCTTTGTACATGGTATCATCTTCTATGAATTGCTCAAGGAATTATTATTACTCCTCCATTTCTGTCACCCATGAACACACTCACACCATCCTGACCATTCGTAAGCTCCAATGACTGTGAAACTTATTCAGAATCCACCCGATTTTCCTCACTTCCTCCCCTGTCATTTTGTCTGAGTCACCAACATCTCTCAGAGTACACAGCAGCCAACTCAACAATCTAACTCTTACTCCTGTCCACACTACAGTCAATTCTTCCTGCAGCAGACAGAGGAAACTCTTTAAAATTATAAAAATAAATGTTAGCATCTTTTTACATAAAATTCTCCAAAGGACCACCCCCCCCCCCCCCCCCCCCACTCCACGACCCCGATCACATTTAGAAAAAAATGAAAATCCTTATCCTGGCCTACAAGGCTCAAGAGATATGACCTCTCATCTTGTAGTATCTACCCCTTCTGCTCTGGTCCTTCCCAACCATGCTGGCCTTTTTCTTCTTCTAGCAGGGCCAGTTACTTCCTTGGGTCTTGTGTCTACATTATTTAGTTGGCCTGTGAACTGTTATTCTCCCCATGACTTCCTACACCTCTCCTGTTCTTTTAGTCAAATCTCAGTTTACATATCACTTCTTCAGTTTCCCCTGTTAGGACTACCCAAACTAAAGAAGCAGCAAGATCACACATATCATATTCCTCTGTTTTCTCCCCTGAATATCACATATTACTGTGTAAAAGCATTCTTGTTTGTGTTCATTATCTATCTGCTTTTAATAGAATGTAAGCTAGCTCCACAAAGGCAGGAACCAAGTTCATTTTGCTTGCTGTTGTGTTTCCAGAGTCTAGAATGGTATCCTTAGCACACAGTAGGTGCACAATAAATATTTATTGAACAAACAGATGAATAACGAATTTCAATTCTTGTCGTTACTAAACTGGATATAGTTAATTATTACATATGCAACTTTAGTAGAAAGTTCCTTATATTGGTCTAATTGTTGAGTTTACTCAATATATGGGTAGTTGCTTATCTCTTGCTTTAGTAAGGAATGTAATATGCATTGAAGGTATCACTGTGGAATGATCTTGAAATGGTAGTAGTTTCTTATTTTCAAAGGTAAAAACTAACTTCTAAATTTCATGTATTCAAATGGTCAGAAAAAAGCCAGTAGCTTGTATCACTTCTTATCACATCCATAACCTTTTAAAGATCATGTTCTGAATGTTTATTTTAAAATATTGCAGTTGTCTAGTGGGGTGGAATAAAACAGTGTCTACTAAATGGTCAAGATTTCTTGTCTATAAGGTCAATTGAATACTCACAATGACCCTGTGAGGTGGGCAGGTTTATAAATGAAAAGACAGAGGTTCCAAGATGTCAAGTTCATCTAGTTAATAAAAGTAGCCAGGATTTGAAAATAGACAATTCTTTATTCTAGATCTTATACTTTAAAAATATTGTGATGAAATAAGATATAACAGGCATATTTTACAATTCCTTAACCTAATAATCAAAGTATACTAAAAATAATTTAGCTTTGTAACTAAGGTCTTCATTATAATCAGTTATTATGCCATGCTGTGAGATGGTGATTTTGAACATTAAGCTAAATCTATTTTTAATTCAAAATTCATGATGACACTTGCTTCTTTGAATAAATCCCTAATATGAGCTTGATTCTGTACAACTGCCCTTTTTTCATAAAAAAAAAAGAAAAACAAAAACTGGAGAACAAAAGCTGATGGTGAGTGAATTGCTGATCAGTGTTACATTCTTCTTCTGTATAATGAACTATGGCACCTTTTCCTAATGGGTATGCGGAAACCCTCAGGACTGGTCTTCACTTTTTAAGAAAAATTTAAGCCAGCCTCTTCTTCCAACAAACACAAACCTTCTAGCCAGCCTCAATCTTTTCTGTCTCCTCATTCACTGTTATTAAAACATTCAAAACTGTATGTTACCATCTTGGAGACAGTTTACTTCTCAGAGTCACATAATTCTTATAGGTTATATTTTCTGCAATCGCAAGTACAAACAGAATCTTGCGTCTTCAGCTATTCTTTGCCCTCTGGAGGTTATGCCCACATGTTTTGGTGATTGAAAGCCTTTGGTTTGAGTCCTGGTATTGTTGCTTAACAGCTATGCCATTTGGAGCAAGTTATTTACCCTCTCTAATTTTTTGTTTCTTCATCTGTGAAATGGGGATAATGGCGCCTCTTATCTAAGGTGGCGATGAGGATTAAGTGAAATAGTTTTTTGGCATTTAGCACGTACCTGGCAAAGAGCAAGGTTCATTCATTATCATGGTTTTGCATAATCAAATAGAGATATTTAAAGTTATATGTAGTCTCTTATAAAGTATTTATTTGCCCACAGTGATAATTTTCCTGATTAGTATATAAATATATAACTAGGTTGTAGCTCAAACAATAAAATGTCTATTTCTCTATTATTACTTTAATTTAACAAATATTAAATTAATATAATATTTAACAAATACTATTTTGACTGAACAAAATAATACTTAGGAGGACAGAATAATCTGGTTTAAACACTTAAATTCATTAGCTTAGATAAATAGTTGTGACACTTTGCTTCATATTAATTTAGAATAAAATTTAGTCATTTACTTCTTTGGATAGTCTTTCTCAGTGAAAGCACATAAAATAAAAGGGTCGAGATTTGTAGCAAAAGAAAGTGATCCCTGTTGTATGGGAAGCAAGGGCAGAGAATCACTCTAATATAATACTGATCAAGTTTTATGACCAATTCTTAGTGAATAACCATTTAACTTGTATTTATATATAGGCATTTTAACACAAAAAGTAACTCCTTAATACAAATTTTCACTATGCTCAAATTTCTAAGACTTTATCTCTCTTTATATTTTAAACTTACACTAAGCAAATGTTATTGTCATTTATTACACTAGGTGCTTTGTCCTCCCTATTATATAGCTATTGCTGGTTAAAAACTAAAAGAGCTCACAGAAAGAAAAAAAGTTGAAATAATGAGGGGAAAAGACAAAACAAATCAGGAGCCTTAGTTTCTTGACAACCCAAAATCACCTGTTTCTGACAGTTCCATCTTCCACTCTCTGAATGCCTGTTAGTAAAAGAAAAGCAGTCCAGCCCACCTCCTGACATCTTTAATTGACTTCCTAGAGAGTGTTATCAAGAGCTACTCAAGCGGGGCTAATAGTGCCTGTAGATTGCTCACACATGGCAAAGCTTGGTGTGCTGGACTTTTAAAGGGCTGGAGGGGGACTGTAATCTCTATTCAGTGTGGAAGCAAATAGCAAGGTTTATCTGAAAAGCAACAAATAATCCTTCGGTACCCTTGAGACAGAAAGAAGATGTGTAAATGGGGAGAGAGGGAAATTGGTGCTCAGATGCAGACCCTCCAAATACGCCTCACATTGCCATATCTACACTGTGACCCTGAGTTGTGTTCCAGGATGGGAACTGCATGACATGAAAGGACACTGGCCATGATAAGCCTCCTTTTTTCAGTAAGTGTGGATTCTTCTAAGAATACATTCTACTGAGAAGAGCCATCCCATGTTGAGATGAAGTGAAAAGAATCCGGCAGAATTCAAATAAGCCCAGTCATTTCAGTTAAGTTTAAAATGTCATCCCCATAGGAAGAACAGCACATATGGTACCTAAGATCTACCACTTGGATGGCTGCCTTGGCACTTCAGAATGAAGAGAAGTCTGTTTGTTTTCTTTTCTTTTCTTTTTGGATTTGCCACTAAATTTCTCACTTCTGTACATTAGAACTCAGTATTTAACTGGAACAAAATGAAAGTTTTGCACACAAAATCCAGCACACTGTATATCCTTTAGCTTTTATTAAAACATCGTAAGTGTATTTTCACATAAATGTTTCCTTAACAGTTCCAAGACTACCCCCTACCTCTTTCCTACCTAACCAATATTCTTTCCTTTGAAGCAGGGCCAAGCTTTGAGATTTCTTATATCTCCAACAAAACATAAATAATTACAGACAGCAACTCCTGTTCACACTTAGTTTTGGATCTTCAATGGCTAATTTTATTGGCTTGCTGTTTCAACGTATAAAAAAGTTCACTTTGTAAGTAAAAAATAATATAGCTTTCAACATTATTGCTTTTTACTAGTATTCTATTTATGTGTGGTTTTCTATAGAATGTGCTATGATATTATGGCATATTTGCATACTACAGTATTAAATAGGATGCTAAGAATTCAAGGTGACATATGAGCACTGATAATACTTTCTGAATAATTCCTCTATCACTCTACTACAAGAAGACATGCTGGGCCTTGATAATTCATTTTTAATAAGAGAAAGGGAAATAAACATTTGCATTTACTTTGCAGATTCCTTCCACATTTAGGAATATTTAACTGGCAAAGCTCCTTAGTTGCCATCAATCCTCAAAGGACATTACTATAAAGAGAAACACATGTGAAAATTGCTTTGCAAATGAGATGATATATAGGATGATGGCATTTGATATTTATTAATGAATGAATAAAAATGCATATTAGTCATTGCCTCAAACATCTAAAAAAAAAAGAGTATAAGGCCGGGCGCAGTGGCTCACGCCTGTAATCCCAGCAGTTTGGGAGCCCGAGGCGGGCGGATCACGAGGTCAGGAGATCGAGACCATCCTGGCCAACATGATGAAACCCCATCTCTACTAAAAATACAAAAATTAGCTGGGCGTCATGGTGTGTGCCTGTAATCCCAGCTACTCAGGAGGCTGTGGTGGGTGAATAGCTTGAACCAGGGAGTTGGATGTTGCGGTGAGCTGAGATCGTGCCACTGCATTCCAGCCTAGTGACAGAGCAAGACTCAAAAAGAAAAAGAGTATAACGATTTTTGCTTTTCCTTAATTTCGGACTTCTGTTTTGCCCTAATTAACTATATTCACATGTCAGCGATTATATTTTTAGTGTCATAATTTTTTCATATTTGTTTCTATACATTCTTTTCATTAGCGTAACTTAAAAGTTTTTCATAAATGATTGTAACTGCTGAAACACTTTTTTCAAGTTTGCGTCAATGATTCAGTATTTCCTTCTCAAAGGTATGAAAAAATGTTCTCTCATTAATCAAACAACATGCAAGATTTGCTATTTATACTAGTAATTCTATTCATTGTAAAGCCAATTAAATTTACTGTTTTGGGGTCAGCATTAGAGTTTCATTGTTCTATTTGTTCTCCCATAATAATTTTACCTTTTGAAATTACAAGCTAGTGACTATTAACATCTACTTTATATCAGCAACAACAAACTACTAATCCATTTTTTCTTGCCATCTCCTAGTTTAAGCCACTTTTATACACCCAGGAGATGGTAGACTAAATTACAGGCACAGCCTGGCTGTAGGAATGTGTTCACTATAAGAAAAAGCTAACTCAACCATGATCTTCAAACTATGATAATTCATATGGTATCCTAACAAATGATCTTAGCATTATGTCAACCTCTACCACAAATGAATGGATATAAACAAATAACATAAATAAATTGAAAAAGAGAAGACACAATTAAGTAAAATTGGTTAGAATGAAAAATAATCATCATCCTAGAAATTTTTAAGAGTGCATGATGTCTTCTTATGAACTAGATGTGAAAAAAATATTCAAAGGAAGCACCTTTCAAAATGCCAAACTGTGAAGTATTATAAGTCAGATGCACTATGGATTAATAATAATTTTCTGTACAAATGATGCCAGTAGAGAGTTAGAGTGATGTCACAGCATAAACATCATTCTGCAGGAGATTAATACAAATATTTCCAACTTTCTGCCTCAAATGTATAAGAATGACTAAATGAAAGGGTGGCTTAATATAACACCTAGTGTGCAATCAAGAGAGTTTTGATTGCAAATGAGTCAGGGATTTAGCATAAGTGCATGACCTATATGACTATGACAGTGGAAATGTGTAGAAATTGACAAGGCCAACTGAAGACTCTGCAAATTTACCAAGGCAGGACACCAGAAAATGCAAAAACCCAATAACCAAATTGAACGCTTATCTTTTTCTCAAACACAATCTTGTTTATATTGGTAAACAACAGTAACCATTAAAATATCAGTGTCCCAGACAAGATTTAAAAAGAAGAGAAATAAGCTAGCAAATATTTGTACCATAAACAGGCAAGTATTTAAAAAAAAAAAAAAAAAAAAGCCCAGAGTAAGAAGACTTTGAGGAAGATGCTAATCTTGAAGAAGGCTACATACAAGTTCTATTTTTTAAAATGTCTAATGAGGGTGCCTGGTCCAATCATTAATGGGAAATGAGGATTGAAAATAGATGGGCTGATTGAACAGGGGGAGCAAAAAAATATGTATTTGCAAGACACTTAAAACACATCAGAAATGTTTCAATCTCCTAATGATCTTTCTTCACTTTTCTTCCTGGAAGCTCATATTATAAAAAGGTCAATATGTTATTTGGTTTTGATTTTGGCAGTCAATTGATAAAAATTAATCCCATAATTGCTAAATTACTACTCCAAGCCATGCACTCAAACATAACCTGGAAAATAACAGTAATAAGGTAGAGTTTCTGTCTTCAAGAATCTAAGAATCTAACAAAAACTAGGACTAAACAAGAGAAAACATTTAATACTTCTCAGAAATAATCAGGAATATTAACTAAATTTTACATACTTTTTTCCTATCAAACAGATTCTAACAGATTATTTATTATAGCTGCTTGACAAAGGAAAAAGTCTCAAGTTATATGAAGCTCCATTAGCATCTGTAAATTGAGGAAATCAGAGTAGATTATCTACAATTCCTTTTAACCCTTATATCCTGTAACATAAACATAACAATAATGGAAACAAGCAGGAATAGTAAGTGAATGTGAAATTAAGTTCCAGTTAGTGGATATGACTAGCCATTGAGATTGAAGTGAAAAAAAGGCTTTAAAATCGTAGCTAATAGGAATCAATCCAAGTAGATGGACATTTGGAGAGATACCATGTTCTCTTTAACTCTGTGCCTCAAAGCCAACTGCAGTGATGAGAAAGTTGCTCAATAAATGTTGAATGAAAAATGACACAGAAGACCATTGATGGAGAAGATATCCTATTTTTATTTTGTTTTATGAGTATTTCTTCCAAAATTTCATAGTAGTTTAATAGAGAAGGCAGTAAACTGGTTTAGATAAATAAGAAAATAGAATAAGGTGTTGGTAAGATTTTTAAATGGCAATGTTGAGTACACTTGGCTATACGGAAGTGTGATACCTAGGCCATAGACATACTTTGGGGAAATGTCAGCCATGTAGTAACTGAAGACATGAGATTAGAAGACACTACTTGAGGAGATGGATGAATTCCTGACAAGAACCCTGAGAAATACCCATTTTAAGGATCAACAGGAAAAATGAAAACTGCAAAAAACGTTACAATGCAATTCACATTGGCTTGTATGTGTGCTTTTGATATTCAAACCTGTTTCTGCAACCGGGATTAATTTTCCCATTGATTTCTATAATTAAATTCTGCTTTTTTTTAAAAAAAAAACATGTTTTGGTTTTAGGACACAAAATATCACATTCAAGAAATGAATCCATTTAATGCTAATCTTGTCACTTGTAAGCTGCATCTAGTAACAAGAACAGCTAGTATTTATTGAGCACTTGCTGTAAACTGAGTGCTGTTTAAAGACTTTGTAGGCATTTTCTTTTTTAACCTTAAAAGAACCGCAAAATTACGTATTATTATATTGCCATTTTGTGAATGAGAATATCGAATGTATAATTGGTGTCCACTTCCAGTGATAGCAAAGGGGTATCTGGGGGATTGGAATGAGTGTCTGTTGCACTCATAAGCATGCTTTTCATATTCACTATAAAGGTTGACACAAACATGGTTAGTTTATCTGATTTTAACTATATATGTGCTCAGAAGGAGAGAGCGGGAGAAAAAGATAATATTTCCACAATTCAGTCAATTCCAAACAATATTCCTATAAAATAAAGTTTGGAAATCTTTGCAGTCCTGTTTCCCACATGAAATGTGAACATCTCACTCTTCTGCTCGTGATGAATGAGTATGATACTTTGCAAACGATTTGAAGGACTTTCAAGGATCATTTTTACATTATTTTGCCTATGAATCAACTTTCAAAATTATCCCTTGTTTAAAATGTAATTCAATGAGATATTCATTTTTGTCTAGGGGGAAAGATGGAAGCTAGGAAGAAGAAAGAAGGGAAGAAAGAAGCTGGAAACCATCACTCTCAGTAAACTATCGCAAGGACAAAAAACCAAACACCGCATGTTCTCACTCATAGGTAGGAATTGAACAATGAAAACACTTGGACACAGGAAGGGGAACATCACACACTGGGGCCTGTTGTGGGATGGTAGGGGGAGGGATAGCATTAGGAGATATACCTAATGTAAATGACGAGTTAATGGGTGCAGCACACCAACATGGCACATGTATACACACCTAACAGACCTGCACATTGTGCACATGTACCCGAGAACTTAAAGTATAATAAAAACAATTAAAAAAAAAAGAATTTGCTTTTTAGAGTTAGAATGATTGAAAAGAATCACACACACAAAAAAGAAAGAGTAGAAGGGAGAAACAAAGGGCAGGAGAGGGGAGAGATAAAGAGGAAATGAACTAGACTTTGCACAGTTTGGCTGGCAATGGTGGAATAGTCAAAGAGTGAGATCTTGCAATTATCTTCTCATTTATTCACTTAATATATATTAAATAAAACTGCACTTTGGGCAAGCACTGAGCTAGCTAGCATTGGGATGCAATGTGGAGCCAAAATATACCTGTACCCTATGGACCTTCATTAAAATAGCATTACTTTCTTCTCATGAGGACATTAAGCCAAAAGGTAGTGATCTAAATAGTGAAAAACATATGAATTCAAAGAAAAATACTATAAAATCATAATAATTTTAGAATGGGAGGAGGAATTTTATTTCTTTTAAGTTTGGAGGATCCTTTCAGCATAAATAAATTAAAAATGTGGTTTTTATATGGATAGGGATCATTTTTCAAACTTTAAAATTCAAACAAATTAAATGGAAAGAATTGGAAATTATAAATGCTGCTTAGTGAAACTTGCTTACACTGGATTTTAAGCTATTGAAGAAAATTTTGATATAACTGGGAAATAAAAATTTGTAGGAATCCACTTACATAGCGCATGTTCTGATTCCCTTTGAGAATTAAGGCCATTCTCAAATGCATTTAGACTTTTGAAAAGCGGTATCATGAAAGCTTAACGAATATAGCTGCTGAAACTGATGGATGAATGTAACAAAAAGTACAAGAAAACTAGGGTGTTTGGAACATGCTTTTTGACTTTGTAGAATTTCAAATATGTCTTCAATGAAATGTGCAATTCTTTCATAAATTTCACTACACTCCGAATTTTAATTAATAAAGGCCAAAATTTCATTCTCTAATTATCCAACTTGAATACCGTCAATTATCTCAAAGTACGATTCTGCATATACAATACCTAACAAAGACATTTTCCTTCCATTATCTTTACCTTTAACTTGCCTCGACTTATGAATATCACAAGAAAATCGTTAGTCTTTCTAAAAACTAAAGACTTTAGGCTTGCTGTACTTATTCTGCCATTTTGATATTGACAAAGTAGAAATCTTACGTATAAGTATCCACAAATAATATTTAAAACTTTTTCATATTAATTGATGGGATCCAAGTAAGACAAATAGAAATTTATTAAATATACCAGTACTAATAGTAATAATTACCATTCTTGGGTATCTATTATACAGCAGGCACCACATTGGCCAATAATCTGTAAAACTCACATCACTTTTCAAGGGATTATTATCTCTAGTTCACTTTTCAAGGGATTATTATCTCTAGATGTACATTTCTGAGATTCAGAAAGTGATATTCCAAAGGTCATTAAGCTTAGAGATGGAAATCCAGGGCCCTTTTTCTCTAAAATATGCATTCTTTTCACTTCCCTTACTAGAAAATGGCTTACATTAGTTGAAGCTGCGTGATCAACATGTCATGTTAAGAACAAGTAGTGTAGTGTCTCATTTAACATCAAAGTAAAAAAAGTAGGTTTGAATATTCTAACAACTGGATTCTCAATTTTAAATAAAACCAGCCGACTCAAATATGCAATTATTCTAAAATATGCCCAGAGAAAACTGTCTAGAGAGTATCTAAAAATTAGCAACGAGCTATTTCTCATATGGACAAACAAAAGCTTCTGGCACACATGTTATTACTTTACAAATTTTTTTTTCTGTGTTTACAGGAGACACAGATTTTTATTTTGCTAGAGCTGAAATAGAAAATTATTTTATTTTCTATTGACAGGCAGATGACAGATTTATTATTTTTACTCTGTGGTCAGTTAAAAACAAAAAGCCCATTGTGCTTCGCAAGAAGGTCTGTGGCTTGTTTTTAACAGAGCTGGACTCACTTGGTGATAAAATGCTAGCCAATCCCTTACGGCCCCTTTTGAGATCTGACTTTGCTCACTGTGAGAGACACTATTTTTTTCACTTGAATAATTTTGTATAAATAAACTCAGATTTTGCTAGCTAAGCACGTGGAAGTCATATAAAGCACACCTAATCACACAGCTTAAGCATTCAAAATGTAGCATATCGCAAAAACTGCAGTGCTGTTTCTGTCAAAACCTGTCACCTGATGCATAAAACTGTTGGTTTTATGAGTCATTTTTCAGTGAACTCTAATGGAAACACGGCTAGATGGAGATTTTAATGAAAGATGCAGATTTCTTTCTTCCCTTTTTTGAATGAAACTCAACCAAAAGTGTCCTCTCTGTGATTAAAATTAACGAATATTTTGTTCAAGATGTATGGACTTACAGCACATTTATTATCCCTTCTCATCCCTAAATATATATTTGCCAATCTGACTGCATATTTAACAACCTAAAATTCACTTACCCCATATGCATATTTAAAAATTTAAAAATGGAAATTAAAAATACAGACCTTTTCATTCTTCTCATTACTATCTTGTTTTCATGACCCGAATGACCATTTGCTTTAGTCACTAAAGTGCTTATTTCATACCATGAACTTCAAGCTCAAGTTTTCTTTGGTAAATCTTAATTAATATTGAGTTATAGAATAGAATATTTAATAATGTTAATTTTAAAGAACAAACTAATTCCATGTTTTATGATTTTTACACCTTTTCATGTAAGCAATTAGCGTATCTAACTGAATACTCAGTATGCTTAGAAATGTTTACCTTTCTTTTCAAAGTAGTTCTACAAAACTTAAAGAGCTAAAACTTTTATAAACAATTTTTACATACCTATAAATATCTGTAATTTTCTACTTCAAATAAACCAACACAATCACACCAAATGAAATAGATAATAAATATATTCACACTTTCTCATGTGATTTTTTTCACATAGAGTTGTGCATAAATGTTTTTAACTTGGCTCTTATATGTGATTTTATGAGGAAAAGCTTAATGTTGATCTCAAACCCAGAGCTCAGCAAGAGACTGGAGGTGACTCTTACAGGCAAAAGTTCAATAAGGGATGTGGTTCCTTTGCCCAGTTCCCCCGAGAAGCTGCCAGTCTCTTGAAATAAAGTTTTCTACTTACTTCATTTCATTTTGATTCAATAATTTTTCCTTAATATATACTCTGTGCCAGGCAGTGAAATGTACGCAGACTAATACCTGTCCTTACGCATAATAAAAGGTGTATCCATTAGTTAACTCTAGCTGCCTTGCTAACCTCAAAACTCAGTGGCTTAACAAAGCCAACTTAAGGGCTTACAACAATTATTTCATTGGCTCACACTTGTGTGTGTCAGAGATTAGGGCTGACTTTGCTGAATGGTTCTTCTCTTGATCTTGCCTGGGGACACTGATTCATCTACAGTCATCAAGGGATCTTTACTGAAGCTGAATGGCCAAAGGTGGCCTTGTGTACATTTGTAGGTAGTTGGTGCTATTTGTGGTCACTGGGGCAGCTATATAGCTGGGCAGCTGGGCTACTCTCCCCTCATAGTAATTTCAACTTAAAAGTCACAGGCCAGACTACTTCACATGGGGACATCAGTGTTCCAGGAAGTCAAATGTGGAATCAGCAAGGCCCCATGAGGTGTTAGCTCAGTCCATCAATGTCACTGCATTATTTTTCTCAAAGCAAGTCACAAGACCAGCCCGGATTCAAGCAATAAAGAAATGGGCTCCTCCTCTCAGTAGGAAAATGAGCAATATCACATCGCAAAAACTGTAGGTATAGGGACAGAAGAAATTGTTGTCACTCATCTTTATAAATGCTCTGCCTACCATAGCTTGAAAAATTTACTGCGACACTTTATAATCTTTATGTACAATGAGCAAGAGTTTATATTCAACAGTTTTTCTCACACATATGACCTTGAGTAGCTCAATATTGCACCAGTTTTCACCATCTCTTACAATCTTTCAAGGATAGAAACAAACTATAATTAAAACAAGACAACCAAACATGAAGGTTTAACATATATAGATTCTTTCTATCTTGATTGTGTTGTGCACTAGAACTTTTTAATTAGTCAACGTTGATTTGGGAACCAGCAGATGAGATTTCCTACTCTGAATTTAAAAGAAGACACTAATTAGTTCAAAAGGATACTATCACTGATGCTCCTGCAGAACTTATATAAATATAAAAAATGAATTCCGTCTCAAGCAAAGTGTGATGTCAAATTTATTCTATAATTTTAGTGGTCCGTCTTGTGAACCTATTTCCAGAGATATTCCTCAAGCACATTAGCATCTTATGGCAGAGTAGTACTAATCAAAAGCCTATTATATTAAGCCTTAGTATATAAAAAGTTAAATTTTTAACAGTCTGTTTTAATTTAGTGTTCTCAGAATTTAACAGGAATTAATAATCCAACAGCATTACTGAAGAAGAACCTCATCAATAGTAATAAACAGCAAAAAAGGCCAAAGTATTGAATATTCCAACACTTGACATTCAGAATACTATGTTTCTTACTATAGTAAGTTGCATCCAAAATATTAGTGATGACTGTTCCTGTGTATACAGAACAGATATTTATGGACTATCAAGCAATAGTGCTAAGTAACTTATTAGCATTGGCTGTTGCTATGAAACATTTCAAGGTGTAGTATCAATTAAAATCTCAATATACTTGAGAGAACTTCCCTCAGCTAGCAATGGGTTATAAGTAGGTTTTCTTTTATCAAACTCTGATCTCACTTTTCCTTGAGAAAACTTCTGGCTATCCAGGAAATTAAACAGCATCTGATTGGCCTGTTTACATTTTCTCATTTCCCCAAAACATTTTGCTTCATTTACTGCATTCTTTCACAATGAAAGTGATTTGGGAATTTAAAATGGATTCATTCTGCTCAAACAGATGTCAAAGATGAGGTACACTGATTTTAACAACTATTTAGGGGCCATGAGAGAAAT
Organism: Gorilla gorilla gorilla; assembly: GCF_029281585.2. Taxonomy (NCBI): domain Eukaryota; kingdom Metazoa; phylum Chordata; class Mammalia; order Primates; family Hominidae; genus Gorilla; species Gorilla gorilla. The sequence continues at coordinate 87,489,668 of NC_086017.1, read as the reverse complement.
AGCTTTTCCCATGTAAAATTCTATTGTGAGCATCCAAAGGATTTTTTTTTCTGTTCTTTCCACCACTATATTTCACTAAATTTAGTCAAATTTATTGAGCAATAGTTTTGTGTATTGGTGTGGAGAACTGACATTCATATTTAATTTTAAAAACTCCGCTAATATATTGTAGAAATTATAATATGCGGGAATAGTTTCATTGTAGTAGAAACCATATATAGTGTTTAAGCACTATAAGAAAAATATGTAGTGTCTATTTGTACATATATAAAGTGATTTTAATAGGAAAACAAAAGATATGCTGCTTATATCCTTAAGGGATATGACAACATGATGAAAACAATATGGATATATACTTATTTTGATGTACTTTTTTTCTGTTACCTGCACTTGGGTGCAATGAGAAATTAATACTTGCCCAGCAGTCAAATCAAGCATGGAGCTGAGTGGTATAGTAGTCTTAATATCCTTTCAAATTGTTATTGGTTTCAAATTATGAAATATATATTGCAAAACATTCTCATATGAGAAAGAGAAGTAAGAAAGAGCATATAAACTGCCTGTGTCATCATTTTCTTTGTGTTTATGTGTGTGTGTGTGTATAGCTTTGATGTCTACAATTTTGTCTTAGTAAGTGAATCTTTGACAATTAGATGGTGCTGAAAAGTATTTAGTGACCTGAAGTATGATGCTATTAACATCGACTAGAGAGACAGAGAAAAATCAATACAAATTTTGCTCACAATTAGCAAATAATTCAATGATTTCTTGCTGGTCCTCTGGAGAGGAGAGTTGTAGACTCCTGGAATTCTAGGAAAGATACTCTGAATTTATTTCTACAGAAAAGCTTATCTCACAAACCTGAAGAATAAAGGCATAAGTCTAAATGAGTCAATGCCTCAGGGTAATTGGAGTTACAGACCCAATTACTACGTGTCATCCTAGTAATTATTTCACCTGTACAGTATACTAGACATAGTTTCAAAATGGAATTCCTGTGGTTTATATTACAGAAAGCTATCCTTGCTATACTAAAATTAGCAAAAAAAAAACCCTTTTAATTGTTTAAAAGCAACTGTTACCTTTATATGCTACTACAATTAATGAGACAAAAATACACGCATATTTTTATCAGGAAACTATCATGAAAATTCTAGCTTCTATAGTTATCAAGTTAAGGCTATATCTATATTTAAATTGTTCACTTATTTTCTTTACTTGTGGAAAACCTTGAAATCTCTAACCTTGTTTTACAATATTATTTATAACTTCAAGAGTCAACTTTTTTATTTTTCCTATTAGAAGTTTGGTCGACAGTCACTATTAGTTGCGATATGTAATTATTTTTGTATGGATATTTAAGGGTGAGAGTATAAATAAGTATATATAATCATTGGGAGAGGGAAGTAGGGAAGTATTTTATGAGGAGTTACATACCCATATTACACCACATAAGCTTTCTGTTTGTTTTAATATATATCCTATTGATTTTGAGGTAAGTGACAATTATTGAATGTTACACTCATTTGACTGGTTTTAAGAAGTCCTGAAATAGTCTTAATTTTAATTTCATATTTTTCCTTAAATTAAAAAAGCATTAATTTTTAAATGTATCTTTCCACTAGTAGCGTAGAGTGGCTAATGATGCTGTGGGCCAGGTGCCCATCTTTCTGCTCTCCTGTCATCATCTTCTTAAGACACTGAACTATCTAAGTCCCTAAAAAGGCTCTATCTGCAGAAGACAAAAAATGTGTCAGCAACATGGCAGGTGACGTCACCAAACGGATGTGGCACATCAATCACTTGCTGATTTTATTTGCCGAAAAAGGGCCATACGCCATTTCAAGAATGAGAACACCAAATCAGCTTGGGTACTGGAACTGGAATGCATTGTAGACACGTATCCCATCCAGACCTTGTCATAGCAATTGGTAAGGATGCCTCCGCACATTCCAAACATAGGTGACAATTCTGCATGTCTGCTGACAACTCCTAACTGGAGATACTAACTATTCAAATATGAAATTCCTGCCCTTCTCTATACATCATATAGCTTAAATAAAGGTCTTTCCAAACTCCCAAAGCCTGGGATAAACAGATGTGTTCTTTTCGGTATTTCCTGCCTTTTTTCCCACATAGGATTTTATACGTCATCCACTGAGAGCCTTCAGTATCAAGCAGCAATGTGCTTTATGTAGAGATGTCAATGCTGCTAAATCAGAAATTCCAATGTGTATTTTAACCTCTTTTTCCTCTTTAAAACTTTTCATCGTGGCAAAATATTAGTTTCAATTAACTGAACTTAGAAAAAATTATCTGTCAAAGGGCAAACTAAAAAACACCAACAGACAGAAACTGGTATGTCATTGAACAGAGTTATTGAGGCTGTTTACATGGAGACATAAGTTAATGTATTCAAAGACACAAGTTAATGTATACAAAAGTTAATGTTTCCATTACAATTTGAAGGTTTTATACACTCATATCTACCTAATCAGAGTAAGCATATAATTATATACTCAAATATATCAGGCACCATAAAAAGTTTATATTCCCTTAAAGCTTCATCCTCTGTATTAAATAGGTTATTCTTTCTAATAAAATACATAAAGACATGAACCTACATTTATTTATGCAAATACTTGTTTAGTAAGAGAAAATCTTAATATTAAAATTCTATTCCATAGCATTCTTGAATTTACTTCATATGAAATCTTAGAGGGAAATGTTGAATAAATAGAAAAGAAGATCTAAAATCAAAAATGAAGGCATGGACAAAGATAATAAGAAACAAATGGGGAGGTAACCAGGAAGAGAAGAAGTAAGGCTAATTAGAGACATTATCTGCTTAATTTGTAAAGTATGAAGCCTAAGATGCTTTATGCAGATTGTTTTAGAAGATTGTGAAGTTGGAAAGAATGACATGAGAATCAAGAAAAAAAGTTCAGATTTGGTAGGAGGGAGGGGCTCTGGGCTAGGTAACTCTGACATTCCGTTTATGTCTCCTTTAGTCCAAGTTGGCTGTCTTAATGCTATGTCTGCCTGCTGGCTACATAGCTACAACTTGCATGGGGAAGAGACAAGAATGCTCCAAATGAAGTTAGAGGATTTAATGTCTTTTTACTCATATGACAAATGATTAAGATGTTAAATTAGAAATTATTTATGTTAATATATAGGTAAAAATGTTAAAGGGAAAAAGAAAAAATTATAGTATTTTTCTCAATTTCTTCTATTATTTTATAAAATGCAATTTTAGTAGAATTGTCTACCTCTAAAACAAGAACTCCGAAAGCACATACATTTATTCTTCAATATTATTCTGACATACTGTTTCATGGTACTACTAACAATAGCTGAGTAGTTATAAAATATACTAGAACTGCACTACTTCAATTGGGCAATGAGTGGCACTTAGACTATTTTATTGAGCACTATATGTAAATTATGTTGCCACACTGGAAATTTAAGATTTTAAGTGAGAAAAAAAATCCATGTCAAGCTGAATTTATTTTTTTCTCAGTCTATTTCCTCTTCTGAAAAAAAAAAGATAATAATAACCATCCTATCCTCATTGTATGAGAATTATTTGAAGATTATTGAGCATAATGTGTAAAATGGTTCTATAAACAGTTCAGGGCTATACAAGTATTATTAAAAGCAATTATTTATAAGCAAAATTATAATAAGGCTTTGATTTTACATTCATTGTTCTTTCCATTGTATCCAATCAAATCCTAGTATTTCGCTAAAGTCTCTAAGAATGGCAACAATATTTGATTTGAATTTCATTTAAATTTGGTTTTCAACTATTTTTATAACAAAAACTAACAATGCACTCAGACACATTATATTCCAATCCCATCATATGAGAACCACCTTATGTGCAAGCAATCTAACTGACTTCATGCAGAGGTTGGAGTCCACTCTTCCTGAGCACTGATGTAAAATTCAGGTGTTTATTATTACTAATATCTGTATAGCACTGTAAGGCTTGCAAAACCATTTCAGAAACTTTATATGGGAAAGTCACACACTACATCACAATAGATCTTGGAAGAGAAGATTCTGATTTAGCGTTTCAAATTTGCCCTGGCTCACTTGGAACATGGTACAAATGAGAATGCTACACATGTGAACCCTGGTAGGGTCACTCAATACTTAGGGTCATATGTGGGGTAAGCGCACATCATCACGCTATAGTCATTTCACTGCTACTAACTGATACAACACGTCACAGCACCATGATGTTGTGCCATGTATTGGAGACTGTTTTGATATGTATAAGTTTTAAATGCTTATCCTTAGACATTTACATTCATAGTATCTCTTTAAATACTATTTAATTATGTTTTATATGATACAGCTCTGCCATGAAGAAAAGGTTTTCAATGGGTGAAAAAAGTTTGAAAATTACAGTCCTATTTCCTACACAACAGGATAGTTTTACAGAATGACCATACTCTCTTTTTGAATGAAAATAGCATCATGCAACAAACACATGACTCATGAATGTAATTTTTTTTTTTCTTTTTTGAGCCGGAGTCTCGCTCTGTCGCCCAGGCTGGAGTGCAGGGGCGCGATCTCGGCTCACTGCAAGCTCTGCCTCCCGGGTTCACGCCATTCTCCTGCCTCAGCCTCCCGAGTAGCTGGGACTACAGGCGCCCGCCATGACGCCCGGCTAATTTTCTGTATTTTTAGTAGAGACGGGGTTTCACCGTGTTAGCCAGGATGGTCTCAATCTCCTGACCTCGTGATCCGCCTGCCTAGGCCTCCCAAAGTGCTGGGATTACAGGCGTGAGCCACAGCGCCCGGCCGTAAATCTTATATTATTGTTCCATTTTAACTAATACTTAGGAAGCAAGTCTAAAATGTGTTGTGGGTAAATCTAACACATTTAAGATAAAAAATTATCTTAAATGTAAAATGTTTTAAAACTTTCATTCCTCCACAATCAAAATGTTGATAAGCATCAGCAAAAAATGACCATTGTAAATTTGTGTTTTCTTTGATTTTCTGAAGAGAATCGCTGAGAGTCACATTCTTCTAATATTTTAAGCTAATTCACCAAAATTGAATTTTAAAGTTTAGAAACTAGCAGGTTTTTTTCTAGGAGAGGTAAAATGTCACTTTGAAAACCTTGACTAAAGACATTTATCTTGTAACTGTTACTCTGTGTGATCATTTTTCTTCAGTCTGATCCCAAAGGCCTCTGTCCCAGCTGTCCTTCAGAACACTGATTTCTTATGCAGTACAGCTCATTTTATAATTTTTTATGTTTAAATTTAGACATGAAGACATATGTCCTTCATATCTCGTATTTTCAATCCTTGCAAAAGGATTTTTAAGTAACGTTTTATAACAAAGTTAAAGCGTTGGGTTTTTTTACATGACACTGTTATCTTATTTTTCTCGTGTATTATTTTATGAATATTTTAACATACAGTATAGGTATATGTGTGTGTATAGATATACATATATACAGTTGCACACTTACATTTTAAATGAAACAATAATATCTCAACCCACCCTGATCTAGTATCAGCACATATACATTCCCGTCTCTGTTTTGGAAACATCCAATGCTTTACACAGCAATCTTCAAACATGTTTCTTGTATTAAATTAAGGCACACCATGATAAAACTAAGCAAAAATGAAAAGGGGCTGCTCTGTTGTAAAGCCAGTTGGGCAATGAATGGCACAAGGGGACAAGCCCCAGTGAAAGAGGAAAGGTCCACAGGGAGAGAATGACGTGTAGAACTACACTCTACTCATTTGTATGTCAGTCTTCCCTTGGACATTGTCTTTCCACAATCAGCAGGAAATCTTTGACAGAAAGAATAGAATATGGGAACTGTAAACAGAATTAGGGCAAGAAAAGAGAAAATGGGGAGGCATGGGAGAAAAGAACGCAGAGAATGGGGAGTTTTCTAAATCTGGGCGCATAGTGACATATCCTCTCCTCCCGTCCTCACCACCCGCAACCCTCAAATATTCCTGGAGACTGAGCTTCCACAACCAGGTCAATTCTCAATGGTGTAAATGGAAAAAGAATGTAGCAAAAATTGAACAATTTCAGAGATTTTACACTCGGCTGAGACTTTCCTTCTTTCCCAGTAAGAATGAATAAAGAGGAATAAAATTGAGCTTTCACATAGGTCTTGCAATTTAGAATAATTTCAAAATATTTTGTTCAAAAAGAACATGAAAACCTATCAAATGTTTACTATAAACACAGTGAATTTACATTTTTATTCTTCACATTATTTCTAATAGAATAATTCCATCTATCATGTCATGACCCATATATATGGGCTAAGATATTTACTCAGTGCATATTTTAACTACTAAGGCCATATGCACAGCTCATTATAAAAGTACATTTTAACTTTTTAACTACCATAAATGCAAAATCTTTACATTTATTTGGAAAAAAGCCGGTATGTGATACTGGTGATTTAACTTTTATTTAGATCAAAAGACTCTCAAGTTAATAATGAGTTTTGCCACTCAATACTAAAAACAAGGATATAAAATAGCATAAGAAAGTAATTAGAGGGACAAAGTCTGGATTCAATAAGTACGTGATAGCAATCAATACGGAAAGCTAGGCTTTTTATTGACCAAAACAGTGTAAAAATGTGTCATATGTAAAGACAAAGTAAAAATGGGAATAGTAATGGTCATCTTACTAAAACATCTTTTATTGTTACTCTAAGCACATGGTAGACTGACATAAATGAAAACAACTTCTGTGTTTTAGCTACATTTATATCCTGTTTCTCACACTGAGCATATATATAATAACTATCTTCTGTATTTAAAACTACATATTAAGTAAAAACTCTATTTTTTTGTTTGCATATTATGTTGCTACATCATTCATTCAATAAATATTTTTGGACTGCCTCCTGGACAAGTACCAGGCCAAAATGTGTTTAACTTAATTAAAAACCACTTAAGAGATGAGGTATGATATGTATGAGGTGTCTGGAAGAGAGCTAAAACATGTTAGAATGTAAAATGTTCAGATAAAACGTTTATCTAGAAAAGAAGAACACAGAAGAAAGGAAGCAAGGAAAATGAGAGGAAAATTGGGGAGGGTAGGAAAAAACAGGAAATGTTGAAGGACATGGGACTGTCAAAGTTGATTGACATTCTTGCCTTAGTAGGTTGCCTTGTACTCTTTAATACTAATGGTTAGCATGCGTCTTCTCTTGAAATGCATTAGTACAAGGAACCCTTCATACTTAATAAGGTATTCTTTTGGTGGATCTTGGTCTGTTCTGCCCTGAACAACGTAAGTATTTCAGCAAATGCCAGAGAATAAGAGAAGAGAAAAATGCAGTCCATCTTTTTCAGAACTAAGTTGTGTATCATAATTTCTAATTCATATCATAAGAGGCCACAAAGCCATGTAGCTTCATGAAATACAGATACACTGCAATGGAAAAATCATCAGATATCTTCATTTTAGAAATGACATAGTCCTCCTTTTTAAATATATTTCCTTGATCATCATGTTCAAATCCTGGGCAAAGTTGATAAAGCAGATGACTGTTTCAATGAATTGATGAGTCCAGGTTCTGTATTAAGATACTAATTGCTTCTTAATGACTTACAAGATATTACTCACTTTTTGCTATTAATTTAAGGGACAATGGATAATAGTAAATAGAATGTTCTAGTCTATTTAATTAACATTTAGAAAATTAGCTGCTAAAGCTGATGGTAATTGTAAGAATTTAAAATGGTTTGAATGCAAAAGGACAATATATATATTGTCCTTTTGTATTTTGCAATTTTTGTTCTCCCCCATCATGGTTATTATTTTGACTTTCCCTTGAACTAGTGAGATTTCTTTTAGTTTAAATGACTTTGACCACATAGAACACTACAGATTTAATAGCTCTGTATGTAAAACTACCTCAAAAAAACTACTTCACTTTTTCTTACAAAGCCAATATGAGTTATTTAGTATTATATGATAGTTATTTAGTAACACATCATCCACGAAAGAAAGCTTTCTTCTTTTGCATATACTTTAAAAGTACAGTTTAGCACAGGGATCTGGAAGCAACACCCTGTGGGTCAAATCTGCCTGTTGCCTGTTTTTGTAGAGCTGGTGAGCCAAGAATGGTATTTACATTTTTAAATGGTTACAATTTAAAACATATATCATATGCTTAATTTACATATAATAAACATAACTATTGATATTAATATAATCTAATATGTAATATACACAATATATACACATATATGCATGTGTGTGTGTGTGTCTGTGTGTGTGTGTGTATCCCCTTCTCTTCAATACACACTCTTTTTCAGATACTCACTTTTCGCCCTAAACAGTCTGAAGTGTTCTGGCAAACCTGCTGTCTCTCGCAGGTTGGGTATGCTCACTCTCTTTCCATATATATATAAAATATATACAGATTTATTTCCTGGTAAAACTCAGTTTCAGGCTTGAAATGCTCAGAAATCAGTCTAAGTGGGTAGTCATTTGGACAATGCTAGTCCTCTTTGGATGTCTTGTTGCTGTTGCCATTTGCTCATCCCTCTCAGAGGTCAATTCTGTCATCTGTCTATCTATCAATCTATCAACCTATCTATCTATCTATGTATCTATCTATCATCTATCTACCTATCTATCTATCTAGAGGCCAAGAGAGACAGAGAGACAGCGTGCAAGCACATTTTCCAATCCAATCAAGGCTGTGTAGGTTGAAAAGTTTGTATCTGAAGCTAAGCATATGCCAAAGAGAAGGGGAAGGTATTATTATAAGACAGTATAAACCTCCTATTAATCACCTATATGGTATTATAGTTATTATAGTTATTAAAAATGTTTTAAATTGCTTTAAGGCATAGATTTTTATTAAACATACTGCTACACTTTATTTATTATCCTAGCTTTGCACACTGTAGTGTCTGGCATACCGACTGACATAAGTTCTTGCATCTGGATATTAAGGAATTGACTGGCCAGAGGACAGGGTGTATTCACAGAAGGCTGTCATATTTTATTGGGGACATTTTTGACGGAAGGCTTCTTTTCATTTTAAAAAAAGAGTTTTGAGTAAGTAGGTAATCATCAATTCAAAAACCTAAGCCATTTTATTGGCTAGATTGTGAAAACAATGTCAAATTCTCTCACTTATCTGTAAGCTTATGATGAATAATATAATAAAGGAGCTTTTCTAGTCCCATTTTACTTAGAAAGGTTAAACATGTTACAGTTCTATGCAAATGTTTTTTAATATAACTATAAGAAAAATAAACTAAAATTAGATGCTTTAATAGGCAGTAAAGTTTGCTATCATAAAAATAAATTGTTAATTAATACTATGTATTATCTACAATGTAATAATAATCACTCTTTCTATTTAAATCCACAGTTTAAATCTTAGAACATAATTTAAAATCCTAAATATGTAACCCTAGACACATTAAATTTCAGTACTTGAGCACAAGGTTTATAAGATGAAAGACAATATAATACAGTAACATTCTGAGCTTATTTAAAATAGTGTAAGAACTATATCCTCATATCATAAACAAACTTTTAGAAATCACAAATTTGAAAATTAAAAATTTCTCAAATATTCAAAGAATTTTCATGCTGGCAGGCCAAGTGAATGGTGAACTGGCTTTATGCTATTGCCACAGGGTGTTTCCATTTTAGTGGTTAAAAGCAAAAATCTGTCATCCTTTGTCAGGGATTATGAATAACAGAAGATGTGGACTATGCAAGGTATTCAGAAACACATTTTCTTGCATGAATTCCATTTGTCATATTTTAATGCAGGATTGAATCAGAAGAAATGCAAAAGTAGAAAATCATGTATATACAATTGTCCAAAGATTGCTATTACAGAATATTCACACTTCTTAATAATTAAATAAGTTGCATAAGCAAAGCCTGAATACACATTATGGTGTATTGCATACCTGCTAAACTTTTGGGTTGACAGATATTTCCTCTGCATATAGGCTATAATAGTTTCTTTCCTTATTCCTATTTGAATAGACTTCAAATTGGTTTTAAAAACATAAATAGCATCTAGATAAGGAAATCCCAAATATACATTTTTGGAACTATTTCTGACTTTCTAATATGTGATTTCCAAATATTATCATTATTATTCTGAAATCCAGTATCTCTGCACATAAATTAGTTTCTATGTTCTTTTTGCATCAACTCAGAAGGTCACATCTGACCATATTCGAATCTTCAAAAATCCCCACAGACATGCTAACTTGAACAATTCATAAAACAGAGTATTTTTATTCTTAAAGTAGCAATGTTGATACAGGCTGACACCTACTTTTGCTCTTAAAATGTAACAAGCCCAAGAAAATAAAATGTGTAGAGGAATAAAAAAGAAAAAAAGAAATTTGTGGTAGGCTATTTTTCCATAGCTATACTATCAACATTACCCACCTCTGGTTCTAGAACATATTTGTGATTCTTTAATACAGTGGTGAAGAGAACAAACAGATAATGTATTGCATATGCATATATTTCACTACAGTATATTAAATTTTATTCGACAGGGAGGAAATCTCACAGTCTGATTAATTACTACTTTGTGATTATGCCAGAAAACATTTCTTCCATCTCTCAATCTCTCATCAGCCCAATATATCTGATTTTCAAAATCTGAAATGTAAAAAAAACTGCAGGAATATAAAACATGCATTAGAGAACCTAAGAATCAGATGTATTATACATCATACATAGTCATCTCTTTATGACCAAGCATAGCAGGACTGAGTCCACATCATGTCTTTTTTTTTCTCTAAGACTCACTTCTTAATCAAGAATGACAAAGTCATTCTTAATCAAGACAAAGTCATTCTTGATTAAGAAGTGGGTCTCAATTCCTTCAAAGAGACTCCCAGGACCAAGATATGGCATTGTCGTCATAAAATATTTACGTTATGATTTTTTTGCACAGTAAACCTACAGAATTCCTTTATAAATGAACAACTATCAGATGTACTTTAAGATATGTTCATTTGATGATCTCCAATAATCTTGGATACCCTGTTTCTTTCACGACCTTTGTCCACCCTGTTTCATTTTTAACTGGTCTATACTGCACATACACATTGATCTGTAGACAAAGCATTGTCAGATGGAATCAATATATCATTCCTTTGGTACTGAGACTGGCTCTTGCTTAGTTTGCTTTCATTTTTTAGCGGATCAATAGTGCTAAACTGATGCATTACAAATTGGGGTACAATTAGTATCTGTCTTCAGGCTAGTTAACATGAGAATACAGTTTGAAAGGTAGAATTTAGATGGAAAAAAATTTGAAATTGTTAAACCTGTATTCAAAACTTCTTCCAGAAAATGAATGTTTTTAAAAGAAATTTAAATTTTTTAAAACAACACTACTTTTCACATTTCTTAGTACTTATTTGGCTTAAAAAGAGTTTTTCATAATAGATCAGTTTCTTAATAAAATATGATATGAAATAAAATACTTTCCATCAATGTACCGCAAAAAGGAGGTGGTTTTTCTTTTTTAGTCTACAATCTCTGATATGGAAAGAAAATAAACAGATTCATGGAGTCAGTATAAGATACTTAAAATAATTGTATTAGTGTTATGTAAATTTCAAGAGAAAATTAGCTTTATTATGTTATCTATATCAACAAATTTATTTTATTAATAAAAAATGTTTAGAATGAACTTTTATGCTTATGCAATGTCTTTAATGCCTTCTTTTTTACCTGCTTCTTAGTTTGTGTGATAGGGTTCATCTCACTGATGACAAAAGACTGTTGAGCCCATTTTCCTTCAATTACATCAATACATTCATTAACAGGACTTCATCAATCTCATTGCCCTAAGAAAATATTAAATCTTCTAAGCATATTAAAATTGATTTCATGATTTGGGGATCAAGTACTCATTATTTGGCTGTTTCTTCATTTTATATGTGAGTGCATTAAAATAACAATACAATAAGTGATCTTAAAATAAAAGGGTATCCAGTGAAGCCATTTGCTAAATGTAAGGGTAATATGGTACACAATTTATTCAATTTGACCCTTAACACCAAAAACACTGTTACATATTGATTTGCTCTTCCTTACCTAGGATCCAGTAGCTGGACCTCATCAACTTTTCATTATGCCAGGTAATGGGGAACCAGGAGAGCAAATAAGCACTAAACCTTCTTTGCAGTGTATCGCAGTACATGGTCTGAGGGTCTGATAGCCTAGATTGGAAACTTAGTTCTACCTAGTTCTCATAAATGGTGACAACGATAAATATCTAACAAGTATGCAAGTGTTAAATGAGCTCATTCATTCATTCAGTCGGCACATTAATTCTTTCAGTAATGATAAAGTTGTGTTAGGAGACGGAAACACAGTCCTAAACAGAACTATACAGCTCTTGTCTTTCTAGAGATTCCGTTCTGGTGAGGCTGACACATTTTACACAATTACATACTTGTTTACTTAATTACAGTTGTGAATACAGTTGCAAATGGGAAATTTGGGGGTCCTCACCTAGTCTGATCATTCTTAAAAAAATCATATTAAGGATATCAGGTAAGTTCTGCTGAGAAAGATATTCAGGGGTTATCTAGGCTAAGGATAAGGAAGCAATGTATTCAAAGGCAAGAAGGAGAACACGCAGGAGGAAGTAGAAAAAGGCCAAGAAGAGAGCTGTGAAGAGATAATGCAGGGTCTTGTAGGTAGCATTAATGCTCTTGGACTTTTTCCAAAAAGTGAAAGGAAGTCAGGGAAAAGTTTCAAATAGAAGAGCAACATGATTGGTGCGAAGAGTAGCTTTAGGTGCACTAGCTAACAAGCTGTTTCCTACTCCGAGGGAGAAATGCGGCTGCTTTGACTAGAGTGATGGCAGTATGAATAAAAAGAAGTAGATGGATTCCCAATTATATTTAGAGGAAAATACATACTAGACTGGGTGATTTGATCCAGGGGATAAGGGAAAGGGAAGGGACAAAACTGACACAAGAATTACTGGGTTTAGAAGTTTCACGGATGGTGGATGTATTTACTGAGACAGGCTCTGACTGAAGAGTCAGATAGAAAGACCATGAGTGAGCCAAGAGGAAATGTTTCCAAGTAGGTAGTTGGGTATCCTGATCTGAAGCTCAGAAATTAGGTCCAGGACAGAGTTATACATTTGAGAGTTATCTGTTTAGGGAAGGCACTTGAAGCTGTGATGTTCATGTGATTGTCTAGGGAGAAAATATAGAATAAGAGATTAAGAGAACTCACAAGTAAGTCTAGAGAAACTCAATTGTTTAAAGATTAGATGAAGGAGAATTATATATATATATATATATATAAAACTAGTTGCCAGAGAAGAAGGAAAATCCTTAGCGTGCAGGGCATCTAGCACCCTGCATGGTCCCTAATAAACATTATATAGATGTCATCTAGGAGTGATACTGACAGCATAACATAGAATAATAGAACACAATACAGAACAGTTTAGGACAGATGGGAAACAGCTACTTTATGGTTAACTCTCCTAGCTAATAAGTTATCTGAAATGCAGGAGGAGTCTGGGAACCCCTGCTCACCTTGCCTCACTGTCTTTATTTCTGCTTTTCTTGCTCTATTGGCTCCTGACTAAGACTAAACCTTTTAAAAATCAACTCATGTCTGCAAGGTGTCTCATCGCAAGACCCATCCTGATCAGGGGCTGAGATGCAGAGAGACTAGTTATGGGGACAGTGTAGCAAGAAGGAAGGAAGCAAGCAATTGACTTCATCACTAGTCCGACAATTGTCATCCGACAATAAGGCATTGTCGCCAAATAAAGCCATGTCCTCACCGCTGCAGTGAACTTGAGATACCAAAAGAAACAATCCAATCCCATTCTTTTATGTCTCTTAGACTATGTCCTGTGAGAGTCCTCTCTTCAGACCTTGAGAATTAATTCCTGCCACATGAAGTTGTACCACTGTCTGGAGGGACGGGAAAATACAAGAGGGTGCTGTGAGACACAATAAACCAGCATACGGGTCGACTAGGGTAGCATGAATTCCTGATTGATCTCTACAGTCAAAACTCTGAATAAACTTCACAGGTCACCCTTCCTTGTGGTCATTAAAGACCATTCAGTGATAGGCAAACACTCCCACTGAAAAGTTGGGTTTGTGGACCAAAAGGTCTTTGTGGCAACTACTCAGTCTTGTCCTTGTGGCCCCAAAGCAGCAATAGACAATATGCTAATAAATAAGCACAGCTGTGCACCAATAAAAACATTACTTATTAAATCAGGGGGTGAACCAGAGTTGGCCCAGGGACAATAGCTTCCCCACCCCCTGGTCTATAATATCGTTAGTCCCTTCAGAGACTTCAGAGGCTTTGCTAAATCAGATTTTGTAGACTGGTGTGGAGGTAACTAAAAACTATATTTACTATTGCTTCCATGCACCACTATATACCCCATTGCAAACAATAGTTTAGAAACGAATTTTGTAAACACAGTCAACTCAAAGAGGGTATCCTGTATTACCTATACAGAATTCACTTTATTAATATAGGATTAAAGGAAAAATAAGCCCGTATATAAAATGTCATTCCTTACATTTCCTATAAACTTCTGTAAATGCCACTGTTTTAGCTTGACTATACAAATGACTTTTATAATCCTCTCTTTGTCCTTATTCTTACTATGTTTATTAACAAGGCAAAAGTGTCAGAACAAATCCCAAAGATTTTATTCCAAATTGCTAAAAAAGCTAGAGGCATAGAGTATGCACATTCATTATATGCTGCAGAGAAAATTGCTCAGCCTGGTTTTGCTAAATATTTAGAGTTACATCAATATCCAACCTAAGTCACAAATCTTTAGCTTAATTCCAGGATTTGGAATTCAAGGATGTCCCTGTAAACAATGATTCCTAGAATTTTCACCCTGAAGACAGAGAAACATCAGTGTCAAGCAACATACTTATGCTATTGAATCTTTCTTGTAGACTTCCTTACAGACTGATAGACTTTCCTGGGATTTGAAAAGAATAAAAAATAGCCTCCCTAGATTTAACACTGTTAACACTTTCTCTAGAAAGTGGTTGAAGTCAACCAGTCTGCCCCTTTTCATCACTGACTAGCTCTTTTAGGGAGCCAAGTATAGATTCTTTGTTCCTTAACTCAACCCACATTTATTGAATAGTATGAGCCAAACATTGAGCTGGATGCTGGGAACACAGGATGAAAGTAAGACAGATTCCGCTTTGGGAGGGCTCAGGGTCCAGCGACTATGTCATTTCAGGCATAATGTGCAAGTAGGGTCATCACTAAAAGCTGAAAAGGGAGGCTTAATTTAATAGAAATCAATAATTATTTATATCTATTTTTGAACTGTGGTTGACTTGAACAATTAATTAGAAAACTATCCCGTAGAGCATATAAAATGTTTAGCTTTTCCTCATTAGTATTTGCTCCTTCATAAATATTTGTTTAATGAATGGATTCCTATATTATTTCTCCATCGTGGATGATCATAACCCCTTTATCAAAGGACACATTCCTGAAATCTTCTTTGTCTTCACCATACTCCCATATCTAATCAAATCCCATTGATTGTTTTGAGGATTGTACATTGTAATTGAGGGTATCATCACCTCTCAGACATTAAGAGTTACTCACTGAAACCAACTCCGGCTGAAACTCAAGAGCCAGTTGCTAAATGCTCAGTTACTTTGTGAGTCTGTTGTTGCACTATATACATTTCTAATTGATTGTAATGCTGAAAAGTTTCCAGTTTAAAGAATGTAATTAGTATCAGGATGAGAAATAGTTACAGAAGATCACATATAAAATTTAATGACAATAAACTTACTGGGAAAAGAATAAGCAGATTGGGATGCAACTTGATTTGGGGAACCATGGCTAGACTGCAGATGCAGATGAGATACAGGCACAAAAGTTTAGCAAAAATCACTGACAGAATCTTGAGATCATCAACTAGCCATATGAAATGTACAATAAAGGGTGTTACACATATCTTAGTTTGCTCGGGTTGCTATAACTAAAATACCTTACACTGGGCAATTTATTAATAACAGAAATTTATTTCTTAGAGTTCTGGAGGTTAGGAAGTCCAAGGTTGAGTTGGCAGCAGTGTCTGGTGAGGGAATGGTTCCCCTGAGATGGTGCCCTCCTGTAGTGGAAGGAGCAAGGCAGCTCTCTGGGGCCTCCTTTATAAGGTCACTAAGCATCTAAAAAGCCCCACTTCCTAATCTAGCATCATCCTCTTGTGGTTTAGGATTCCAATATAAGAATTTTGAGGGAAAACAAACATTCAGACTTAGCCACATATTTTATTATTTGTAAATTGTGTGTCCATATCCTATCAATAAAATTTTTAATACATTAATATGTACATACACATTTTTATTTTGGAGAGCTGGTTGTTAAACATTCACCAGCACACCTCTGACCAATGGCCACTCCTTGCTAAAACACACAAACACACACAAAAGCCATATCAACAACGAAACTTCAAAGGATGCCAAAGTAAAAATTTTATTATCTAAGGCTTTCTACAAAGCCTTCCTTTCCAAGCTTCCACAACTTCTTCATGTAGACCTTTAGCTCCCCTCACCCTTCTAGTCACCATTTAGAAAGGATCCAATCTTCAGCCTTTACTCATACCACTCCCTGTCAGAATTGCCCTCATCCTCCAAAAATCAGTAGAAGTCCTCCCTTCTCCACAGAATGGATTGCAAGCTGGTAATCACTCCAGGCTTGGGTTTCTAGCTATCATTCAGTGCCTCTGCCATGTTTCTAGGGATAGGATTATATGAAACATATCGATCACTGTCCATTGCACAGAAGCCTCACCTGATCTAACCTCATGGTCACAGCAGAGTGGGCCAGGGGCTACCACTCTTAGGCTCTACCATGTTGATCCAGATTACCTCTCTTGAGATACAGTCATTAGTGAGCACCGCAGCTAAGAGACTGTAAGGTGTGATTTGTGTGGGGCCATTTCAAACCACAAGTGTCAACATGCAGAGAGAAAGGGGTGCAGACTGATCACAATCTGTGATCACAACAGATCACAGATTGTGTTGTTGTGATCACAGATTGTGATCACAGGGAAGATCACAACCGTGTTTTTCAACTTACTAGGTCTGATTCTCATGAATTTCCTTTTCAGTATTTGAACATCATGAAATACTGAGTGCATTTAAAAAAAAAAACCCTGCTTTTTACATGAGCAATTTTGAACTGTTTTCTATTACTTACAACCCAAAAATCCATGGACATAACAAAACTGCAAAGTCTTTTGCTCTGTATATTGCCTGAGATTCCCCTCAGAGACCAGCAAAATAGGATTTTGATGATTAGTTGATTGCATAAAGGAAGAATTTCCAATCAAGTCTGAGGAAGGGGAGAAATATCATTTTACTTGTCTTCAGTTTGAATCTGTGTTTTCTGACCAGTTGGGTACCAGTGGGGGCTATAATAATGGCTTAAAAATATGTGTCATAGTCTGGTAAAGCAAGTCGGGTGCACTTATGAGATGGTAATAAAATGTAGCTCCTGGCCTATTACCAGGATCAGTAAATGGAGAAATAAAATGTAATGCAGAGATTGAATTTGTGAGCTTCCACAAGTCCACATTCAAGAGCAACCAGGAATACTTTTAAATGCACACTTTGGATATAAATAGCTGATTTGTGTCACGATAGGATACGACTCTGAAGTTTGCTCTTTTTTGTCATGTTTCCAAAGTTATCAGATTATGGAAATAAAAATAGTGTATATACAATAATTGTTTAGCTGATATAACTTTACAGTAGCACTAACTATTCCTTTGGTTCTAATAAAAAATAAATCAAAATTCTATAGTATGGTTCTGACTTTCTCTTCAATAAACTTTTTAAAAACTCAAACTATGAGTTTTGACAGAAAATGCATTTTTCTTATACTGTTATTTTGAAAATGTTCACACTGAAGCGTTTTGATTTCATGGATACATACATTATCCAATAAAATCTTGGCATGCAATAGATTAACATGACTACTAATACAAGTATTTCTTATTATACAACTTTGCCAAGCAATAGCAAAAACATAAAAATTAATTAAAAGCTATTAAAAATGAGCACCATTCTACAAGCATCCAAAGGAACATTAACAATAAAATATTACCTAAGTTTTGCTGTGAATGCCTCAAACACAAAATATTACATTTTATGTATTACAGGCCAAATAATTTTGACACTGTATCCTCATTAATTTCAGTAATGAATAAAATCACATAATTCCTATAGTTTTAAGGGGAAAAGAGATCAATTTTCTAAATTAATAGGAATAAGGAGGATGCATACTTGGGTAGATTAAAAAGCATAAAAATTTCAAAAATTTGTTTACAATGACTTTGATTAAAAATGTAACGTTTGTCTTGTTGTGCTTTCTTGGTAAGTCAGAATATATTTTTGTTCCTGGAATGAGATATCACAGTTAGAATTCAATAAGATAAATGCCACATTTTTAATGAAAAACCAGCTCAGCTCAACTCTGTGAAAAGAAATGGCTAATGGTTGCCTGTAAGGTTAAAAACAGAATATAAAATTAATCTTTTTATATCAAGGATCAATGCAAGCTGAATAGTCAAAATTATCTCTCCCTATTAACCATATCTTTAATGATTTATTGCATTCTTTATTGATAGTTTAAATTATTCCAGTAGGGTAATTAGCAGTCTTAGCAAACACAATGAAGCTGACTAAATGATTCAGGTGAGATGAGTCAGCAACGTAGCAGGTGCAGAAACTGCAAGCCTTGCACTTGGGAAAATTATGTTTTATGAATTAACGACTTGCTGTTATTTTCTTTCTTTTTCCCTGGCCAGTGGGAGCCAGAAGGCCATTCACTCCAGGAAATCAACTAACGTCCAGGAAAGATAGCATTTCTTTCCTTTGGGATTGAAATTTCTTGTCCCCTCAACCCACTCATCCCAAACAACAAATAACAATTACGATACATGCTTTGTGCGAACGGGAGTTCAAATCCTAGGTGTACCACTTACGAGATACATGAACTTCTACAAATTATTTAAGCTCACTTCAATTTCTTCAGTTATAAAATAGAGATAGCAATTGCACCCATTTTAAGAGAATTGTAATAATTAAATGAAATAATACATCAAGTGCTTACAACACTGACTAGCACATCATAAATAAAATATACATTAGCAATTATTAATTCGGCCCTGTGTTTTCAGTAGCAAGCGTTCTGTGGTCTGGCAATGCTTCCATAAGATACAACTTCAGAATCAGTGGCAAGAGAGGCTACTCTAATCCTGAATCCAGTGGTTTTCATGTTAACCTCATCCCTTTTCCAGTGCCTCCAGATACCTACAAACAGGTTGCTCATATTCCGCACATTCCATATGCCCTCTCCAGGAATCTGGCACACCTTCCATGTAGAAATGTCACTTTTAGAGGCTTCAGCTCAATGTTAAATTAAAATATGAAGTTCACTGTTAGCAAATTTTAAAAGGAGTATGACTCTTGGGAGAGAACATAGAGTTCAAACACTCTCATCAGATTTTCAATGCAAATTCTTACCCTATATGAACTTTGGAAGCTGAGTTAATCTTATTTGTATTTTTAATCATTTTCTTTTTACATTCATATACAGCTTTGTGGGGGAAAATTAAAGCAAATTAGTAAATGAAAGCAAATTGGTAAATGAAAGCAAATTAGTAAATGATTTCAATGTATAAGGTTGAATTGAACATGGGTTTCTTCAATCAAGAAAGTCTTTCCTTCCTCCCTTCCTTCCTTCCTTCCTTCCTTCCTGACCAAATGATATCAGCTATTCTTTTTTACTCCTTAGGTTTTATGCACACACACACACACACAGAGAGACACACACATATGTATGTGTGTGTATGTATTTACATTATACACACCACATTCAAATAGGGTTTCCCCCTTTATGATCAAGAAAAAGAATTTCTATACCTTCAATTATCTATATATTCCCATTATTCAAATCCTTATCTGTTACCTTAATCTCATGCCTGATTTCTGAACACTCGGAAGCATCTTAACCTTCATGACAATCAGGTATCTCCAATTCAGAATACAAGGTGGAACTCATCTTCTTCACCCCCAAAACCTGCCCGCCACAGTGGGCCCCATCTCTGTTCATGGTTCCTTTATCCATCCTGTTGTTCAAGTTAGAAACCCATCAATTCTCCTTGATCAGTCTTTCCCACACATCATGAAGCCGGCACTTGGAGTCCTTACAGCTCAATGTCCCAAGTATTTCTAGAATATGCTCCCTTTGCTCCATTTCCACTGCCATCACCCTAGCCAAATCCACCATTATTTCTTGTCTGGACAGCTGAACGACCTTTAACGTGACATTCCTGCTTCGTTCTTGCTCCCTCCCAATCCAACCTCAATACACTAATCCCAGGAATCTCTAAAAAATATGAACTGGGTCATGCACTCCTTGGCTTTAAATTCTTTCATGGTTTCTAATCACACCACGAATCATATTAAGGGGCTGGGCGCTGTGGCTCATTCCTGTAATCCCAGCACTTTGGGAGGCTGAGGCAGGCAGATTATTTGAGATCAGGAGTTCGAGATCAGCCTTGCCAACATGGTGAAACCCTGTCTCTACTAAAATACAAAAATTAGCTGGGTGTAGTGTCGAATGCCTGTAATTCCAGCTACTCGAGAAGCTGAGGCAGGAGAATGGCGTGAACCCAGGAGGTGGAGGATGCAGTGAGCCGAGATCATGCCACTGCATTCCAGCCTGGGCGACACAGAGAGACTCCATCAAAAAATAAAAATAAAAAAAAAAGAATCATATTGAAGTCGTTAGCATGGTCTGCACATCTTTGCATGACCTGACTATTCCTGATCACCCCATCCTCCTCATACCCAGTCTTCACCCTCACTCCTTCCCAGTTCCTCTCACTGCAGTACCACTGCATATACAGTCCCACCGCATATACAGTCCCACCTCCCTGCTTAGCACTTTGTCCCTGTCTTTTACGGAGTATGGGTGACTTCATCTTTCACCTTGGCTCTAAGTTTATGTATCACCCCCTTAGAAAGAACATCTTTGGCCACCTCCAAAAGAGGACACCATCTCAAGCTATGTTTTTTCTTTTAATTTTACTCAAATTCTAACAGACCAAACTGCTTTTTACCCCATCATCTGTTTGCTTTTCTTAACATACTTCCAGCAATTTGCAATGTGTATATTTGTTTTGTAATTATTATATATCTCCTTACTAGTTCAAAGCTCCATAAGAGCAAAGACCATTCAAGCCTTTTTTTTTTTTTTTTTTCTTGCCATTGCATCCCTGACAATTAGCACACTGCTGGGCATGTAGTGAGAACTCAACAGATGATTCTCAAGTGATTTAAAAATAATTCAATAGAGAAAACATTTACCAATTTGCCTTTCACTCAAATATTAGCCATGGGTAAGAGTTTATCTCACTCAAATACTATGTCATATATATGTATCTCTCTTTATCTATGGTATTTATACCTTTTGTTCCAATTCACATTAATCGGGAAGGGATACTTGTGTTGCCTTTTCTAAGGAGGATTTTAGAGCCAACACCAAATACAGAAAGAAAACCATCTATAACCTGTAGATGTCATACTGTGCAAAGGTTCATGGAAGGAGCTGAAAACCCTAAACTACATTGACAAGGGGATGTTTGTTCCCTCCATTTCTCCCCTCCAACCCTTCTCTTTGTGACTTCACACGCATACATGGGCACACAGTGTTCATATACAAAAAAGAACCAAACTAAGAAACCTCAGTATTTTCTCAAATTGATGGAAACAATTTATTGGGGATAAAACCAACAAAAAGAAGAAAAGAACCTTTACATTACCAATTGTGGAAGCCTAGTTGCTTCAGTAAATTAGAAATGTATTTATGTTTAAGCCAAGTTTCAAGGTTTGGATTATATTTAATTTTCAATCCTATTCTAACTTGCAATACAGAACACTTTGACAAAGTATTACTCGCTTTTCAATCTCAAAGGAATAGTCTCTAGAATTTCACATATATTGTATCTTATATCAAAATAAGAAAGCCAACAAGTACATATCCCCTGGGTAAAAGCATATACTTCGTAAAGACATCAGAACAATCATTGATTAACATTCTGTTTGCTCACTTTTCTAAGCACATTTTAGGTCTTCCTCTGTCAATGTTTTACTCATACCATCCTACTCACATTCTCCCATTTCCTCTGCCTGTCCAAATTCTACCCGTCCTTTAAAATTCATTTTAAATCCCAGTTCTTCTACAACACCTTCTCTGATTGTCATTGTCTAGAGTTATCCCAGAGTTACTATTTCTCTGGTTTAATATCTGTGTAAATTGTCACATATATAATTTTAGATGATTTTTAGTATTTTGCTTGTGCTGTATCAGCTTTAACTCCACTCTTAAAGAGCAATATCAAGGTATTTTTCTGAGCATCAGTATTCTCATTTATAAAATAAGGGGAAAGAAGTAGAAACTCTCCAAGATTTTTCCCAGTTCAAAGAAAAAAATGTTACTGAATCATTAATAGAATAACATATTCATTCAGTCAGCACTGAATTTAGCTACTGTTATATGCCAATCATGTTAATAAGCTCTATAGATACAAATACATTATGACATCTAGCCGGAAGGACACAGTAAGTCATAACGCTACCCTGGGAGAATTATGTGTTAGGAAGCACCAGGGTGGAGTTAGGGGTTTATGAAATCACATATGATAAAATGTCCACACACTGAATTATTTTAAATGTAAAGTCTGTATAATCAGTAGTGTAGTGCTTAAGTCTTCTTGTGAATATCAGCAAAAATGCTGGGCACATATAGCATTCCAGGTGAGACTGTACAGATGAAAAGTAAGTGTTCCTGTCAGAAAAAAGTGGGGAGGGACATTCTAAGCAGAAAAACCAGGAAGAACAAAGGCACAGAATTGAGGAAGAATAAAATATTATGTAAAATTATAATACGATTGTATGAGGTTATATTTGGTCAAAACAGTTGAAAACTGGCAATTTCATACATTTCAACCTAGTATAACCTTAATAATTGTTTATTTTAAATGTTTACTTACAGTATTTGTCGTTCTGTATTTCACATTCATGGGAAATTCTGCAACTACTTTGAAAGCTCATGGCAGGAAAGGTCTACTTCTTATAAAAGAATGTCATTGAATTGAACATACCAGCTATACAACAAATATGCAATTAATATGACATAGTAATTCATTTAGTCTTTTAAAAAAATTTATCTGAAAAGCATATTAGAAACTAAATGGTAAGATTAAAGAAATGTTGCTTCATAAGCTGGTGAAAAGTGTAGGGTCCTCATTTACATAAAATATATTTTGATGCTTTTGGTCCAATGAGTAATGTGGGGAAAAAATAGTTATTTATATTAGCACAGCATTATACTGCATCTGATCCCAGGAAATCTGCTTTATTAATCACTTAACTTCTAGATTGTATAACTCTGACTGCCATAGAAAATATAGTTACACTACATATGGGCCATAAGGGAATTGGTAAATAATGAAAAATAGTAATTTACATAAAAGACCAAATGATTGCTTTCCAGTGGCATATCATCTCTAAAAGTGAGTAAAGTGTTTTATTTAAAGGGTACTTGAGTATTCATAAAATGAGGGCACATTATTTTCTATGCCTTCTACGCTTTTATAAAAAGTCATATAATTATATAATCATAGGCTGACACATCCATTAAAAATAGGTGCAAATCACTGTGAGTGTCCAGGCAATGTTGCATGCTGAAGCAATAAAGACAGAACAATCCAACCAGGGGAGGTCAAATAAATGTAAAGAACACATTAGCTATGTTTTGCAGGAAAATATTAAGATAATCATTTGTAAATCCATGCCTGAAATGCAGTTCTATTTGAATGCATCTGTGGTTCGATATCATTGAGCTGACTCTAATTTATGAAACACTAGTTTAGGAACAGATTGATTCCAGAGTCATATCTCAGGAGCACGTGGCAAAGACGTTTTTAAAAATGGTGTCTTGAAGGCCCACCTTGTGCAACAATTTGTACCAGGAGCCGTCTGGGATGCAAAGATAACCATGAAATAGCGACATGGAGGAGTAGAAAAGTACATATTAGCTATAAATGCCTGCTTAGCCTTCATGTCCATTTCTAAGCAAGATTCTCTGGACACCAGAAGATACAGTGAGCACAGGAGGGAAATGAAAGGCATAAAATCTCAAAAGGAACCTCTAATCCCCTGTCTTATTCTACACCACCTTGATTTCGCCTTCAGGTACAGTTCCATAAAACCGAGTGGGATGCTTGTGCAGTTAGACTGACACAGCAATTAGGTAAATGGCTTCTTGACTTTTGCGCTAATCTGCCGATGTTGGCGTTTTCTAGTGTGCTGCCTCAGCATTCAAAATTGCCAGAAGAGTATAAAGCAAAGTGCCCATTAAATGCAAGAATACAAATCAGCACATGAATCTAATTTTTCATGATATTATTTCTAATTCATTTGAATAAATTTTGAGGAACTCTAAATTAGAGGAGTCTAAATTAATAACATTTTAATGTGTAAAAGGAAATAACATTTTTAGACAGCAGATCTTGTTTTTTAAACTTAAAATTATTTCAGGCTGATATAATTTATTTGTTCATTATAATAAAATTTCTACCATGCCTTTTGAAAAAAAGATAACCAATGGATTACTGTTAAATGTTATTTACCCATTTTTATTTTTCTATATCTATCTGCTTATCATTTTCCCTTTTTCAAAATCTACTGCAATTAACATGTTTATGGAGTTTTTAACACTATTATGCTCACTGAGGATGCTGAGGACGCTCACTAGTTCAATGCTTTCGATGACTAAAGCTCTGTGATCCAACAAAAAAGTGCACCCATAAAGAATTTTCCTGAAATTATTCAACAAAAGTTTGTGGGCTTTTTCTCTACTTATTTCTATGGCGTTATATGAGCTAATTCTTATGAAGCATTAATCCCTTGAGATTACAGAAATACTTTCACAAACAAATTTATACTGAAGCTGCATCACCCTCTGTTAACCAATATTGACAACATAAGGTTGAAGATGGCCATAGAAAAAAAATGTTATACACGATCAGATTGTAGTAAAACAAAATACATAAAAGGAAACTTCTCTGGATATTTGTCGTGATGTAAATATTAATGGGATAACCATATAAAACAAAACTATATCAAAATAACATTTAAAAAACCACATAATACTGAACATTTATTCAGGAAAACAAATGTCCTGTGACATTTCCAGACACATCTAATGTATAAAATAATTCTACTTTACAGATTAAAAACCTAAGGCACAGAAGGATTAAAGAGCGTGCCCAAACTGCCAGAGAAGGTGGAGGCCAATTTCCACTTCTAATGTGATTTTTCCAGTGTGATAGGAAAGACTATGATGGTTTTCCCTTCCATACTATACTTTCTTGTAGACAATTTTCAGGGAATACAGAGAGACTGAGCTGGAAGAAGGGGTGAGTTGGAAACTTATGGGAATTTGACATTTAATTAGTCGGATTGGGAACATATAATCACATACTAAAATCAAACTGTCAATGTGGGGAAAAATGTGCATAAATCTACTCATTTTATAGAGGGCAATGATATAGCATTTGATAAGGGAAACATTCTAGAATGCCTCATTTTCCAAATTTGTCTCTTCAAATCACTTCCATTCTTCATTTTAAAAAGGCATCTCCAAATCAGCAGAGTCTGGTAGCCTGAAAGGAGCTTCAGGCACTCCAGGAGTTAACTAATGACACATTTTCTATATGAATATCTGACCAGTTTGATTTACTTTTTCGAGCAGAGTCAGAGTGACAGACAACACATTTGGTAAACCTTCAATCCTGTCTGTTTGGCTGAAATCATTAGAGGAGCAGGTGGCTTTCATTCTGTTGGACATTTCCCAACTGTACAGCTGCTAAATGGAAAGTAAAGAGAGCAACCACTCCCAGAAGGATGTGTGCCCAGGAAATTTGGCCTGATTGGTAGAGCCAGTCCCTTGAAATGGGAAGGCTTTCTTCTGACCAGCAAGAGAAAGCCCAATATCTACCTTATTTTATTTCATTTTATTTTATGATACACGACCATATATACCATATGCATACATACATTCAGGCTTTTTAGAAAAGAACTTACAAATAGGTCATGGCTTTTCCAAACGTATTTATTTGATTAAAAAAAAAAGTCATCTGTATAATAGTTACCTTAAATATTTACTCAATACAACTCCTTTGAAATGAAAATTCATGGAACCACTGTAGACTGAGAACACCCTTTCACTTTATGACCATCTCTTCCATCTTACTGAAGTCATTTTTTAAAGTTAAAAATTAAAGAATTTTTTTTTAATGTTGGGGGGAATGTTATGAATACTCACATTAAACCTACACCAATGGTTCTCAGGTATTTGGTATTAAACAATTATCCTGGATGTTCATTTATAATGCAAATTGCCTCATTCTGTTTCCTGAAACTTCGATTCAGAAGGCATGGTGTTGAGCAGAGTAATCTTCACTTTTACCTATTCCTATGACACCTATTTTCAGGAATGCACTGTGGTGGTCATACTTGAAAAATATCAGCCTGGTGAAGCACCTCAAACATATTAGGCTTTTCTAGCTTAGAAATAAATTCATTTTTGAGAAGTTCTTCAGTTTGTTTGCTTTTTAACAAATATCCATTTACTTAAAATGGCAGTTTATATTAACCTCTACTTTGTGAGATAAAGCTTTCAATCCTCAAATGCAAGGTTTCAAAGCAATGTGTACTATAGCCTTAATTTTTACTGTCATAGTAAGTAGCACATAATATTTTTATATTGTGTAATGAGTTTTGCTGCAGAAGGCAGAAGCAGAAAGTGCTGAAAATTAAGTTGATCACACCACACAGAGTTCCATTTCCTCTGTCATTGCACTATCATTTCATATTTCTGCTCATGTACCACCTCTCCTTCTTTTTTCAGTTTTCATAGTAATATATGTCCTCATGTTCAATTTGTTTTATTATTATTCTGCTTATCACAAGCAAATGTTTGTAGATAACTCTCTTTAGGCCTCAGTTTTCTTATCTCTACCTAGAGCATGCTAGTACTACCATTAAGGTGATGATTAAATGAGATATACATGTGAAACGCTTAACTATGTTCAATACATGACGGTTATTGCTAATAACATTTATTATTATTCTATTAGATAGGTCAGTGTATCTCTGTGAGCTGACAAAGTATGATTTAACATTTTCTATGATAGG
The DNA here is from genome assembly GCF_029281585.2 of Gorilla gorilla gorilla. Lineage (NCBI taxonomy): Eukaryota > Metazoa > Chordata > Mammalia > Primates > Hominidae > Gorilla > Gorilla gorilla. Next base: position 87,462,330 of record NC_086017.1, on the reverse strand, counting down.
ACATTACTAAAACCAGACATAGGAGTTTATGTCGCCTTGGGCCTTTATAGTATCTGTCTCTCTGCTTCTAAAATAAATTGAAACAATAAATAGTGAGAAACTATTATTTTTCAAGAGTAGGCCTGGGACAGTTACTCCCTCAGAGTCTCCAGAAAGAACCAAACCTTGATTTCTGACTTCTGGCCTCTTGAATGAAGAAGGAATACATTTGTTTTAAGCCACCCAATTTATGCTAATTTTTAATGGTAGCTCTAGGAAACAAACCATTATTCCTTTCTCCTGGTTGCAACCATCCCTTTTGCCCATATGAATAGGTCTTCCTTCATCATCTGCAGTGTAAGAGAAGTGCCAACTTCAACAAGGCTTTTAACACTCCTTAACAATTTTTTCTAGGTGCTCCCATAGTTTATAGTTTTTAAAAATTCTACAACAGCAAATATTGTATTCTCTCTTGTTCTGTGTTTTAAATGTCTCTCTCCGTCATATTACTAGTTCTTGGAAAAGGCAGGTTAGGCCTTTACTTTCTACATCTTATAACTCCTAGTAAAATGGAGATTTGGGTAAGCGATCTGTCATATGAATGTATGAATCACAATACTTTTCTTTGTGGCTCTTAAAGAGATTTGGTGTTACACAATATTTGAGATAGTGAATCTCCAAGGGAAAAAGAAAGAAAATGAGAAAATATAAATGAAAGTAAAAGAACAAATCATAAATTATAAGATCCAGCAAATTTAGTCCATTTTATAATGTCTTTGGTAAATTGAGCCATGATTAATTTAAAAACCTTACAATTTAAAAGATTACCATTTATAACCACAATAAAAATGTACACGATTTGGAAAATGGATGCATCTAATATGTTGCAGAGTCAATATGATGATAAGAATATCCTCCAAAAAATGAGGAGAAGCTGATTTAGAAATACTAAGAAAACTTTTGCTCAAGCAAAGTACCTATCCATGCTAAACACAGTTGATATCAATTTGAAGAAAAACAAGAAGCACCAAAAAGGCTGCTGTGACTTTTTCACATACTTTTCTGTAGGTAAAAAAAAATATAAGGATGTTACTTTCAGTGGGCTACTAACATTGCTGAAAGCAAGATTTTTTTAAGAAATCACTTGAGATAGCAACAAGGTTTATTTAATTGTTCAGTTTGTATATTCATTCATTTATTCCTCTTTTTATCTGCTGTCAGAGACTTTAGTCAATAATAAAGTCATTCACCTAATAAAAATATAAGAACTTAAAAAAGAAAACTTTAAAAAATATATAACATGAGAAAATTTTAAATACCTTAAAGGAATTAATATATTGGCCATAATTATATATTAAATTTAGGTTTAACTTTCCAGAAAAAAGCATTGCATTAAATATACATAATCTCACAATAAAGATGATAATACATTCATATGATAATCTATGTCATTGATAACATTTCTGAGTACAAGAACACTATGACAGTGTAATGAGAAAACAGGAGAAAACATCATAGCATTTCATAGTGTTCTTTAGTTTGTTAAAAAATAAGTTTACTGATTTTTAAAGTTTTTACAGTATATTGAATCCATAGACTAAAGTGGTACAAATCAATGGAGTTTTTGTGGATTGGTCAAGTAAGCATTCTATTCTGACATTAAATGGTCTTGGTGTATAATTAATGACTGAGACAATGCAATAAGAAGCTTGATGCATTTATTACATATATTTTATTGAAGTTCTTGGAAATCTTAAAACTATTATCATTTTCCACTGGGCATATATGAAAGAAAAGGGTATCTTCAAGTAAATTAATCCTTTTCTTTATGCTGTATTACTTAATCACATCCTCCTAACCATCTTTCTAAGCTTTTGTTTTTTCTTTATCAAAGGATTGATTGCCTGTGAATATATAACAAGAAAAGAAAGTAAAGTATGTCTGGCCCATCTTGTAACTTACAAAAATTACTTTAAGCCAAAAAAAAAAAAAAGTGGTTACCCTGCTACCCTGCATTAAAATAATGGAAACCCTTGATTTTGCTAGGGATGTAATGAATTTGTCCTTTAGCAGTCAATCCTTCACATGAAATTGCACCTAAATATTGCTAGTTTTCCTGAGTTTTCTTTTGTTGAGTTCAGATGATAGATTCAACGTTCATTAAAAGACAGGAAACATGTCAAAGAAACAAATCCTAGACTTTAGAGTAGCTTAAAATTACCTAATATTCAACATGTACATAATGAACTCATTATGCTTGCTCACCTTCTGACCAAAACTGTCTCATCCTCGGCAATCTACATCTTGACAAATGAAATCAAAATGTAACTTTTACCCCAAACAGCAACCTCATAGTCAGTTATTTTTTCCCTTATTTTCTAAATACGTGTCAAAGTCCTGCTTAAAAACTTAATGAGATGTACTCCCTCCTTTCAACATTTATTGCCCTTGTTGATAGCAGCAGGAGGCAGATAAATTTCCTTTTTTTTTTCTTTTTTTGAGACGGAATCTTGCTCTGTCACCCATGCTAGAGTGCAGTGGCATGATCTTGGCTCACTGCAACCTCTGCCTCCTGGTTTCAAGTGATTCTCCTGCCTCAGCCTCCTGAGTAGCTGGGATTACAGGCACCCGCCACTGCACCTGGCTGATTTTTGTATTTTTAGTAGTGATGGTGTTTCACCATCTTGGCCATGCTGTTCTCAAACTCTTGACCCTGTGATCCATCCACTTCGGTCTCCTAAAGTGCTGGGATTACAGGCGTGAGCCACTGCTCCAGGCCACAGCAGATACATTTCTGGGCAGAAAGGGACAGGTCTCTGGTGAAATCCAACCTCAAGCCAAAGACAGCTTAAAGCCTGAAAACTGAACTTCCAGTTCTGAGGAGAGTCCACTACCAGAGTGAGAACTTCCTTAAGGCCTTTAGCCAATTAAATGGTGCTTTCTCCAGGCCCACCATGGACCAATCAGCATGCACTCTCTCATTCTGAGCCCATAAAAACCCCAGACTCAGGCACACATTGGGATACCCACTTTCAGGCCCTCCCCCTCACACAAAGGGCCACCAACTTGGGCTCCCCTCTCATTGTCAAGAACTTTACTCTTGCTCAATAAAATTCTTCCCTGCCTTGTCCACTCTCCAATGTCCGTGCAATCTCATCCTTCTTGGTTGTGGGACAAGAACACGGAACCCACCAAACAGTAGGTACAAAAAGAGCTGTAACGCTGTAACCCTCCCTCTCATTCACCAAGCAATGTGGAGAAAAAGCCTCTGGGCACAACATGCCCCCATTTGCTGAGCTATGGGCGGCAGGAACGAACAAGCTGTAACATGAATAAGCTGTAATATGCCCTCCTGTTTGCTGCACTGCGGGCAGCAGAAATGATGTAACATTTCTTGGGGGCTCAAACCTGGGGACTCCCTGGGAAAGAGCCATAAAACCCCTAGGTCTCTGTGGTTACTGGCGTCTCTGAGTTTTCCGATGCCACTGGGTTCCCCTTATCTAGATGCTGGTGCCCAAAGCAAAAACCGCCCACACCCAGCTCAGCCACTGAGTGCAAAGACCTGTGCACTACCCTGGGTTGGTAGTGCAAGCTGAGTGCAGCCCGCTGGGCCAAGTGGGTGGAATGAGCCCAGTGGTGAGCCCAGAGCCGAGTGAAGCCTGGGCAGGGGCACAGCTGGCCACAGAGATTTCTGGCTGGTGAAGTGGTGCTGAAATCACCCTATGTCATTGTCACTTCCTTATTATATTTTGCCTGGACTATTGCAGAGGACACACAATGGTTTTCAACCTTCAATTATGGCCAGCCTCTGCTCCATACAGCTACTACATTTCTCTCCAAAACACAGACATACTTAACGTCACCATTGATGTTTATAGAAAAATATTCATACCCCTTAGAACAATTATTCATTCAATATGACCCTAATCTACCTGTCCAGGCTTAACTCCTGTCTCTTCTTCTATTTCAGTAATTTTCAATGCCTTAACATTGCTTCTCTACACCTCCCAGACAAAGCTGAGCATTTGCTCTTCTGTTCTCCTGTAACACTGTTTATTTCCCTATTTCTGCACTTACAAACATCTGACACTAATTACAGTAATGGCAAACATATGTCCTGAATATTCCTGGATGTCCCTAATGTTAAATATTCTTTCCTGTTGTGGGATCATGGGTGGAGTGAGCAGTCCTCAAAATATCTTAGGGCTCATTCCACCAGATGGGCAGCTCCCTGAAGGCAGGGGTGGAGTCTTAATAATCTTCAGGAGCAATCAATACTTCATTGCTTAAATTAAACAAGACTGGAAAAGGAATTCTCTATTTATATAAATTGACTCTAACAGGAGCCATATGCAATGGATAAAGACTCCAACAACACTGTCTGGAAATCTGTTCTCTTTCAGCATAATTCATTGTTTCTTTACCAAACAATGTATGCCAGGGTTCCCACTTATTTTCCAAACATTAATGTGAAATAATGAATGCATCATGGACTGCACACTACAAAGACCAAATATCTGGGATTATCTACGTCCTTCACCCATTATCTCCCTTCTCTCATAATAATGATAATCTGTCTATGTGCCTACATTACAGTCACTTCTACACTTGTGCCTAGCTCCCGTCTTGTTTTGTCTGCTCAAGTGCTTTGCTTCAGCAATTTTCCCCCTCTCTGCTGTATCATTAATTTTTCTAACTTAACTAGATGATTCCCACAAGCATATGGACACGCTTTTCCTTATCCTGTTTTAAAAACAAAACCTGTTATATCCACATTTCTCTCCATATATTCCTCATTTTCCTTCTTCCCCGTACTGCAGGACACTAGTGTGGTATCATTACCTGCTATCTCTACAATCTCTTCTCTCATTCTCTGTTGAACCTCCTGCAATAAAGACTGTCCTTGTACCACTCCAGGAAAATTGCTTTTATAAAGGTGACCCATAATCTCCATATTGCTGTTTCCAATGGTCAGTTCTTGTTACTTGTCTTCTGTGACCTTAAGTAGCATCTGACACAGTTGAGCATTCTATCTTTAAATATCTGGTTCATTTGGCCTACAGAATAAGACACTCATGTGGTTTTCTGCCTACTAGCTAACGTTTTTCTTTTTTTCTTTTTTTCTCAGTCTCCTTTGCTGGGTCCTCTCCATCTTCTTAATCTTTAAAAATGAACTGATCCAAAGCTCAGTATTGGGATCTCTTATGCCTCCACAGACTCCATCTGTAGACTTATCAAATATCATGACTTACATTACTACATGTATACAAAGATTCTAAATTTATATGTTGAAGCCATATCTCTTCCTTGGACTTATGCATCCAACTGCCTACATTACAGCTCCATTTTTAGTTGTCAGATTGACCTGCCACATTTTACTTGCCCATTAACATTTGCATCTCTCTCCAGTCTTTCCATCTTAGTAACTGGCAATTCTGTTCTTCCAGTTAGGCCAAAAAAGTGGAGTCGTCCTTGACTCTCGTTCTTCCTTTATATCCTCACATAGAGTGATGGAATCCTCACGGTTTTGATTTGAAAAATACACCATATTCTAATTACTTCTTAACCTCTCCGCTGATTCCACCGGGTTAACTCTCACCTACATTACTGTAATGGAGCTCTGTATTTCAGGCCTTGTCACCATGTGGGAAATTCTCAACTAAACATCAAGATCATTTCAGTAAGTCAGATCATGTTGATCTGACTAAGCCAAAGTTCCCAAAGAGACTCCATGACCTGGCCCCTGCTCACGGCTCTCAGTTCACCTCATTCAAATTTGCAGGATTTATCCCACCCAGGCTGTTCCACTCACATGGAACTCCTCGCTTTTCCTAAATTTAAGCATTTGCACTTCCTCTTTCCTCTTTCTAGAACATTTTCTGTCCCCACTCCCCATTCCTACATACTTTTATTTTCTTTTTTACCCCCAAACCTTAGAGTTTCATCCTAAAACAATTATGTTTTCTTTATTTGCCTTGTTTATTGTCTATTATATATCTACTTCCCAAAAGGACTGATTTTGGTCTCTTTTGTTCCTTTCAGAATCCCCAGGGCCCAAAAGAGCACTGGTCCCAAAGCCTGTACTCACTAGATATTTTTATTATTTTTATTTCTGTTGTAGAGATGGGGGTTGTGCTATATTGCCCAGGCTGGCTGGACTCAAGCTACCCTCCTGCCTCAGGCTCCCAAAGCGCTGGGATTACAGGCATGAGCCACTGTGCCCAGCCCTCATTAAGTATTTTTTTTAAAACAAATGAATAGAGTTTAAAGAATCTGCATCACTGACGCATCCCCAAATGTCAAAAGACATTAGCTAGGGTAGGAAAGGAACACATGGACCAGCCCAGTGCCCCAGGGCAGAGGCTAACTATCCGTATAAAACAGGAAGTGTGGGGTTGGGCCCTAGTGAGCAGAGAGCCTCAGGAAATGGATTAGGAAAGCATTTTTGGGATCAGTCTTGGCAGGATGGGTCTCTAAGGTCTTTGCAAAGACTTTCAGATCTTTGAACTCAGAGAACACTGGGCTTGGCTGCTCAGAGATTGCCCAAGGCTTGGGTGTTCCAGGAACAAATACTTTCTGATTGAGATCCCACTCTCCCCAGTTACTGAAATCAGAAAAGTAGCAGATGAAGCGAATTCATGACAGACAGCAGTGCTCAAACTAGGGCTCTTTTATACAGTGCCTTCAGTAGATCTTGAGGACAGAGGGACTCTAGAGTCTTTCTTTTTAACAAACATTCCATCATGAAGCATATGCCATATGTTATATGTCTTTTGCCACATGTATGATAACCACACTTAGATATACTGGCTTAGAGCTCAGCAGCTCTGTCCCATCTGTACTTGGAGTTTTCCAGCATGCAACTTCCTTGGAAGCCCTATGGGCATCCACCTCTGGGTAGAATCTTGGTGTGAGTGGCAGTGACTGCTTTGTCCTTTTGTCAGGGATGTGGATTAAAGAACCTACAGATGTCTTTGGCTTGCTGTCCTCACTTTAATCAAATGATCGTGCAAGCACTGCCTGGAAGGTACTTTTAGAACCGCCTGGTATTTAACGAGTTAGAATTCCATGCAAGTTAATAACTCTCCTCTTCTAAATAGAAAACACGCCTGGAAGGTCTGAGGCTATGAGTCACCTACACATTAATATGAATTTGGGTTGTTTTTCTAATAGCCAACTAAAATTGACAGCACTAAAATGGAGATTTAAAAGAGGGGAAGAGGAAAAATGTAATTTGAACATTTGAACATGGGATGTCAGGTTGGGAAGGAAACAATAAAGGATGAGAATATTTTTAATGTCTTAATGATATAAAAACATTATTTAAAGTGGTTAAAGAAAAATGCCATGCTCATACCTGTCTCCTTTAGCTTTGTCCAGTTCTCCTCCCCATAAAAAGCCAGTATGATTAATTTCTTTTATGTCCGTCCTTCCAGATAGAGTTTACACACATATAAGCTAATACGCATAAATATACATATATATGTGTATATATTCATTTCTCCATTTTTACACAAATTGTTTAAAATGGAGAAGTTCAATTTACCACCTTTATTCTTCTTGCTTAATAAAGTGTGTTGGTAACTTTACCGTAGCAAGGTGTGAAGGACTTCCTCATTCTTTTATTATGGCTCAAAACAAGCTGTACCATAACTTACTTAGCAAGTCCCCTGCTGACTTCATCCTTCTTAGGTTGAAATCTTTCATGATTTAAAACAATGCCATAATGCAAAAGTTGACACATACAATGCCATTTTTCACATACACAAATTTATCTGAAATATAGATTTACAGCAGTGGAATTGCTGGGTTGAAGGCTTCAAGCATTTTTAATTTTAATAAATATTGCTAAGTTGTCCTCAATAAAGGTTTTATTAATTTATGCCCTCACCAGGCATGTATGAGAAGACCTTTAGAATTACTTGGATAATCATGGACTCAAGAGCAGGACTTTGTTCCTGGGCAGACAGTGATGAATGGGCAAGAAGACTTAGGAGAACCTAAAAATGATGCCATTTTTATTTCTGCTCTGTGCTTATAAGAGATTACAAATTGCAAGCTGTTTGTGGTAGCTCATGCCTGTAATATCAGCATTTTGGGGAAGCTGAGGTGGGAGGAGGATGGTCTGAGCCCAGGAATTTGAGACCAGCTGGGCAAAATAGCAAGACCTCATCTCTGCAAAACATTTTTAAGAACAGCTGGGAGTGGTGATGCATACCTATGGTCCCAGCTACTCGGGAGGTTGAGGCAGGAGGATCCCTTGAGCCCAGGAGGTTAAGACTGCAGCAAGCTATGATCACACCACTGCACTCCAGCCTGGGGTGACAGAGTGACAAGAAGAAGAAGGAGAAGAAGGAGAAGAAGAGGGAGGGGAGGAGGAGGAGGAAGAGGAAGAGGAGGAGGAGGAAGAGGAGGAGGAAGAGGAGGAGGAAGAGGAGGAGGAAGAGGAGGAGGAAGAGGAGGAGGAGGAAGAGGAGGAGGAGGAAGAGGAGGAGGAAGAGGAGGAGGAGGAAGAAGAGGAGGAGGAAGAGGAGGAGGAAGAGGAGGAGGAAGAGGAGGAGGAGGAAGAGGAGGAGGAAAGAAGAGGGAGAAGGGGAAGGAGGAGGAGAGGAAATTGCAAGTTATGGAACACTTTGTTGTGTGTAATGCAGCATCTCTGTGAGTCAGCCCATACTAGAAGCAATACAGGCAAAGAAAATTAGCTATAGATTTTTCTAACGCATCTCTAAGTGAAATTTAGAAACAATAATAATAATATTTTTATAAATGACAGGCTTACATTAATGGGAGGTCATTTAAACAGTAATATGAACTAAAAAGTTTTGATACATAGAAACAGATTCCACAGAGAGATGTATTAACTCATTTATCTGTCATGTCTCAAGAATTTTTGAAGATTTCTTCATTCACTGTTAATTCAAAATGAATTTTGGTACACTTGTGGGTACTTATACTTTTCAAATCATCAGGCAGCTACAGTGTCTAAGGAGGCATGTAAATTAGTTATTGCATGCAATTTACTGATCACTTAGGAGATAACCCAATTAAGGAAGTGAACATTAGCAGATATAAATTTAATTGCATAAGAAGTAATTTCTGTTTTACTTGTATTTTTGTTGTGCTGTGCTAAATGTGAACATCTGTAGACTTCAAGTTAAATCTCTATACAGGAAAAGCTATGTAATCAAAATTAGGGTGTGTGTGTATGTGTGTACGTTACATATTATTCACTTTGATTCTTTCCTTGGTCTTATAATTGGAAATACGAGCTAGATACACATTGCAGTTGGGCTTCATAGCTTCATCAAAATCAACTGAGCTGCCAGAACATTTTTAATGCTACTTGAAACCATTACTGACAAACAGTCATTTGCTTACCCACGGTCCAGTCCTTCTCCAGTGAAAATTACTGGTCATGAATCTGGTGAACATTTACAGGAATCTGTAAATGAAGCAGCTAAATCCTTGATGACAGGGACCCTCATAAAGCCGGCTCATGTATTCTCTCGGGGCACTCATCCCCGCAACTGGGATCAATAGAAAATCTCAACTGATATATTCTTAAATGCCATGGTGCAAATGCTCTCTTGGCAATTTTGCAGGAGAAAAGCCCCACTTCCATTTTTAAAGAATCAACATTAAATTCACTAAATAAGCCAAACAATGCTACCTAGAGTTTGATTTAATTTTAAAGCCTATAGAAGCAAAATGATCATTTTTTTCCTCAATACAAAAAGAGTAAGATTCAGACATTTGGAGGTTATGAAATCGCCTACTAAATAAAAGTTTATGATTTGGCCACACATCTAACAATGTAAATATTAACTGCTTTAGAGTCTCAAGCAGAAACTATGAATTAGCAACTTGTTGCAATATAATTGTTCTGCAATCTTTACTGGTTTACTCTGCAAAAAAATGATTTTAACCTCAGTAAAAGACTATATATATATATATATAGTCTATATATATATATATATGTATTTCAAGATGCCAGCATAAACAATTCTTTTAAGAGTACATATAAAAGATGGATTCCAGGTACGATGGCTCACACCTGTATTTCCAGCACTTTGGGAGGACGAGGCAAGAGGATCACTTGAAGCCATGAGTTTGAGACTAGCCTGGGCAACAAAGCAAGGACCTACCTCTATAAAAAATTCTAAAACTTAAAAAATTAGCCAGCCACAGTGGTGAATGCCTGTAGCCCCAGCTATGCAAGAGGCTGAGGCAGGAAGATCCCTTGATCCCAGGAGATTAAGGGAGGCTGCAGCCAGCTATCACCACGCCACTGCAATCCAGACTGTGCCACAGAGTGAAACCCTGTCTCTAAAAAAATAATAAAACAGATAAATAAATAAAAAGATGGAACAGAAGAAGTCAATGTAGGCTAAATAAAAGTTAAATTTTGATAGCAATTGGGAAAACAAACATCTCCCCAAATCAAATTTATAATAGAATTATTAGTCCCAGTCCTGATAGTATATTATAAAATACAACAAAAGAGATTTTACACATGTAAGTTCCCCCTTTTATAAATGTCATGACTGCTTACCTGCAATTTGCTTTTTAATTAATATGTGAGGGGGTGTCAATTCTAAAGTCTTCACATCCTAATGAAATGTCTTTGGCAAGAGTACAGATTCTATTATGATTGGTAAATTATAAGACTAGGGTAATAAAGCAGCACATGCTTTTATTTCAACTTAGAGAAACAACAAGGATAGAAAACATTTTTATTCTTTACTTTCATTGAAAAAGTGAAAATATAAACGACACATACACACGCACAAACAATTTAGTGTGGAATTAAAAATATTTGACACAAGCGATGTATTTATTTTAAGGAGAATAAATCAGTCACTACTTACCAGATCTATTTAGTGAAATCTAAAAGTTAGAATGTTCCTCAAAGATAAAATACCTAAATGCAGTTCATGGAAGGTTTTTTTGTTTGTTTATTTTTTGTTTTTGTTTTTGTTTTCTGATCCTCCCTCCAATTACCCTGATACACATACAAATGCATAATATATTGAGAAATCTGTATAAGAAATATTATTTTCTTGGGAAGGGCATGCACCTTTCCAGCATAATCAAAGCTAAAGATTTATACTAATGCAAATTTTACTAAATCTGTTAGTAACACGTAAAGTGAACAAGTGTAAACTTACAATTTTGTCAATGACCACCTATGTATTAATGAGTCTTGTTTTACTTTTTAAATCAAAACTAAAGTTTGATCATTCTTTATACTTTTCCCATGGAAAATCCTATTTAAAATGAATAAGGCAACTTTAAAAGTTAAGAGTAATGTCTAAAATAAACACGAGCATTATTTTTTAAAACTGAGAACAGAGTTTGGTTTAGGCAATAGCCTGGGAGGCAACAAGCCAGCAGGAGGCTGGGAGGATTAGCCCTAATTACCTCATGTTTCACCTTAATTAACTCCTGATACATAAAGTAAACGCTGCAGGAATGATGGAGAAACCTTAGGCCAGTAGGCAAGATAGCTAAGCTCTCTTTATTTGCACATGATAATTTTTCTTTTGAATTTCCCTTAACTCCTCCAAAAGATCAAATGATGGACACACGTTGTACTGTAATTAGCTTTGCTACATTTTTCATATTTGTTCTTGGCATGAAACCACATTTCCAGCAAGGCAATGTGTCAGTAAATTGGAACCATAATTGTATGATATTTGTTTATAAGATCACATAAATATCTAAAGAAACGATTCTAAAAGGCTTAGAGAAAACTACTCTAGAGTTGATTTTTTTAAGAAATCATTTGGCCAACCCACTCATAACTTTCTTTTAATCCACCAAAAGCCCATTTTCTAGATGTCCCTGCACCATATATTCTTTGAAAGCATGAGGCAATGTGAATACTGTCCATTCCTTTGTCACTTAGGATAGATATATATCCACAAACATAAAAAAGAATTATTGCCTGGGTGGTTCACTCTTGTAGTTCCAGCACTTTGGGAGGCCAAGGCAGCAGGTTTGCTTGAGCCCAGGAGTTTAAGACCAGCCTGGGCAACATAGCAAGACCCCATATCTATATATAAAAAGAGTTACAGCTATTAAAAATATTAAACCTTTCTCCTGTCTTTGCTCATAAAGAAATCTCGTTAGTGCAACCTGAACTCGAAATGCAAGGTCCAATGCGTTAAATTTAAAATGTGAACTTTGAGAAAGTCATGTACTGTACATTTTCTTCCAAGCCTCACATTGCTACTAAGAAGCATGAAATAATTCAAAGAGCAAAAATAGTTAGTGACTTGTCTCTGAGAAATGGGAAAGCATGAAGTGGGGACAAAAAGGGGCACCATAGCCTAGAACTTTCAAAATATGTGAAAACAAAATGAGCCACCTGCAGTCATATTTTTACTTTTCAACTTATAGGTAGATATATTTTAATATCTTGGGAAAAAAATAAAAATAGGACAGAACTAGGCTTAGCATCCAATTAATAAGTATTACTAGTTGAAATTGTTTTCCAGTCAGCACTCCTTTTGCATTGAATATACGGTATTAATAAGGCCATGTTGATAAAATATTTATCTTTATTATCTCAAACTTTGATACGAACAAAAAAATAACTGATCCATTAATTTCTGACTCTGTCATTTTCACTCCAATTTTTATTTGAAAGGTAAAAATAAGTACGTAAGATAGCATCACAACACAAATATTCTGGAGAAATCCCTATGATATGGTTTGACTCTGTGTCCCCATCCAAATCTCATCTCCAATTGTAATCCCATATATCAAGGAAGGGACATGCTGGGAGGTGACCGGATTATGGGGGTGGTTTCCCCCATGCTCGTCTCACGATAGTGAGTGAGTGAGTTCTCAGGAGAGCTGATGCTTTTAAAGTGCTTTTGAAGAAGCTCTTCCCCTTTGCTTCCTCTCTTGCCTGCAGCCATGTAAGGCTGTGCCTTGCTTTCCCTTCACCTTCTGCCATGACTGTAAGTTTCCTGAGGCCTCCACAGCCATGCAGAACTGTGAGTCAATTAAACCTCCTTTCTTTATAAATTGTGCAGTCTCAGGGAGTATCTTTATGGCTCTGTGGAGACTATATACATTTTGGACTATATGCATTTTACTTCATACCTCTACTTTTTGCCATTCAAATCAAATTCACGTATATCTTTTCATGACATACAGGGATCAGCAAACATTTTCTTTAATGGGTCAGATAGTAAATATTTTCTGCATTGAATTTTGCTGAATTTGGCCCAACAGACCTTTTCGCTCACCTCTGCACTATCAAATTATATTTCTTGCATTCCAACATCATTGTTTGTGGTTTTTCCTTTTTCCCTCCCAACTCCTAAACTATTAGAAATCTTTAATTTTTTAGTAGACTTATAAACATTAAGAGTTGGAAGAGGCTTATAATTTTATAACTAATATTTATATTCATTATATTTATACATAATTATATTTATAGCTAATATTTATCCCACCCAGATTAATTGAAATTCTGACTTCTAAACATTTCCAAACACTAGAGTTCTACCTGCAATGTTAAGTTATATTTAGGGCAGAACATACCACACATTCACTTTAAAGACATAACTGCTATTTAAAACTTAATCATAATTAGAATATGAAGATATGAATGGTACTATGATATTTTTAATTTTTTGGTGAATCAAATACATCTGTAATATTTACATAAATTACATATCTTTTACAAAGAAAGCTCTAAAATATTATTTTATTTTTACAAAGAAGAATATTCTCTACTTTTTTACTGTTTACAATGAAATGTATCAAATCGAAATAAGTAAATATCAGTGCAACATTCATACACTATCATATTCACTCATTTACTTATTTGTTCATTTAGTTGTAAGTTCTTATTCATCCTTTATTGTGCTCTCTCAGCCCTGAGCTAGCAATACTATACATGAAACAGGAAGTTCATGATGTGTTAAAAATAACTGAAGATCCAAAAGTGTTTTATGAGAGAGATCACTGCTTCCAAGAAACTCATAGTCTCGTGGGATAGGTAGGTAAACAAACAATTCCGTGATTTTTGCTTTCAGGGAAGTGCATGTTCAAGGAACACAAGACATGGGAAAAACAACATCAGTTGGGGAGAGTATTAGAAAATTTCAGACAAGAGAAGACATCAGCCCTAGAGCTTTACTCAGCACATATTGAAATCTATTATTCAAAATCAGTTCCAATGTCTTTTTTGTCATGCTATTATTTGAACACAATTAATTCCCATTGATTGAAATTACTTTCATTTTATTCTTTTGGATTTTTAAAAAGCTTATAACAAACGTAATTATAACAAGCAAAGCAAATGAATATTTTACTTCCATTTTGCCAAATTTCCTATAATTGATTCCAGGTAAGTTCCCCTATCCCCCATTAAATTCTAAGAATATCCATATGTCCCATGTAAAATGTTACCTTAGTCATTTGGAGGGAATTTTCCTTCTTTCATATTTCAGTTGAACATATGCAAAGAATGACATGCTTTGAACTGCAAAATACATCTTTTCATAATAAAAACAAGTTCTAGAATTCCATGTTTATGCCTTGCCATACTTCTGACCTTTACGATCCTTTGTTATTTGTGTGTTTATTTCCAGACTGATTACTAAGTTTAATTATGACATCTGTAGGCTCTTAAAATGTCTGAGCTAGTTGTCCAACAACTGTTAGAAGACATACTGCAAGTGACACAGAAGAAAAAATGTAATCATGGAATTATTTGTTTCATATAAACACAACTAAGAGATGATTTTGCCTCCTTACATCCTACAAATACACACACACTTAATGTTTATATAGAGGGGCTGTGTACATAAACTTACACATGAGATATGATATTCCATAAGGCTTTGCTCTATTTTAATAATTTCCCCATGCCCTATGCTTATTTAAAAACCAAGAATCCATGAGTTATTATATATAGAGACTGTCATATAACATTTTTGCAGCCTCAGTATTATGAGGAATTATTATTCCCCAATTCTTTCCTCATAATAAAAAATAACTATGGCATTTGTGTACCTTTAACTGGATGCTGGTGCTAGTGTTTTATTTCAGCAAATGCCAACTTGAAAACCAACCATTTTCGAGCCTAGTGCCAATTTGGAAAAGTGACCTATTTCCAAGCAATTCAGGCTTGAGAACAGAGTGCCAACTTAAAAAAAAAACTCTCTCCATTGGTCTGATTCAAACTCCACTTTTTTCATCTTGATTTATTACTCCATTGAAATGTTTGGTACATAGAAATGTTCCATATGATCCAACAATCCCACGACTGGGTATATATTTAAAAGGAAACAAAATCACAAAATCACTATACCAAAGAGATATCTGCACTCTAATGTTCATTGCAGCATTATTCACAATAACCAAGATAAAGAATCAACCTAAGTGTTAATAAATGAATGGATAAAAAAAAATACACACACACACACACACACACACACACACACACACACTGAAATAACTATTCAGACTTTAAAAAACAAGGGCATCCTGTCATTCATGGCAGCATGGATGAATCTGGAGACCATTAGGTTAAGTGAAAGAAGCCAGACTCAGAAAGACAAATGCTGTGTGATCTCACTTACACATGGACTCTAAACAGTGGAAGTCATAGATGCAGAGAGTAGAATGGTGGTTAACAGAAGCTGGGGTGTGAGAGAAATTGGGGAAATGTTGGTCAGAGGTTTCAAAATTTTAGCTAGATAGAAGAATAAGTTCAATAGATGGGTTGTATAGTATAGTGACCATAGTTAATGTATTGTACACTTGAAAATCGCTGAAAGAAGATTTTAAGTGTTCTCACCATAAAGAAATGATAAATATGTGAGACAATGCACATGTTAACTAGCTTGGTTTAGCCATTCCACATGTATATATATTTTAAAACATGTGGAACACCACAAATACATAATTTTGTCAGTTATAATTAACTAATTAATTAATTGAAAAATGTTTGGTCTATCATTGCTTACTAATTCTGTTCCTGGTGGTGGAATGTATCTGTACGGGTCTGTAGCAACCTCAATTCTTGCCTCCTCAGAAATAGGAATTCAACTGAGGGGCATAAGGCAGAAGGAGAGTCTCAGGGAAGCTTTAGAGTAGGAGTAAAAGTTTATTAGAAACCTTTAGAGCAGGAATGAAAGAAAGTAAAGTACACTTGGAAGAGGGCCAAGTGGGCGACTTGGGAGATCAACTGCGTGGTTTGACCTTTTAACTCGGGATTTTGTGTGCCGGCATACTTCTGAGGCCTTGCATCCCTTCTCTCCTGATTCTTCCCTATGGTGGGCTGCCCTCATGCACAGTGGCCTGCTAGCACTTGGGAGGGGAGTGTGTGCACTGTGTTTACTGGAGTTGTACACACGCTCACTTGAGGCATTCTTCCGTTAACAGTCAAATGTCCATAGAAGGTCATATACCAGTTAAACTCTGCCATTTTGCCTTTTAGTGCACATAGTTGAGCCCATTCACCCAACTCCTGAGATATTCAGAAGTTTCTGATCACCGGTTTCAGGTGTTTCTGTTTACTGGGAGATTGCCTTTCCCTGACATGGGCTGCAACCAATTATTATTTTATTTTATTTTTAATTTTTTTTATTATACTTTAAGTTCTGGGACACGTGCAGAATATGCAGTTTTGTTACATAGGTATACATGTGCCATTGTGGTTTGCTGCACCCATCAACCCATCTCCTACATTAGGTATTTCTCCTAATGCTATCCCTCTCCTAGACCCCACTCCCGACAGGCCCTGGTGTGTGATGTTCCCCTCCCTGTGTCCATGTGTTATCATTATTCAATCCCCACTTAAGAGTGAGAACATGTGGTGTTTGATTTCTGGTTTTCTTTTCCTGTGTTAGTTTGCTGAGAATAATGGTTTCCAGGTTCATCCATATCCCTGCAAAGGACATGAACTCATCCTTTTATATGGTTGCATAGTATTTCATGGTGTATATATGCAACATTTTCTTTATCCAGTCTATCATTGATGGGCATTTGGATGGGTTGCAAGTCTTTACTATTGTGAACAGTGCTGCAATAAACATATGTGTGCATGTTTCTTTATAGTAGAATGGCTTATAATCCTTTGGGTATATACAGATGCTGGAGAGGATTATGGAGAAATAGGAATGCTTTTACACTTTTGGTAGGAGTGTAAATTAGCTCAACCATTGTGGATGACAGTGTGGTGATTCCTCAAGGATCTAGAACCATAAATACCATTTGACCCAGCAATCCCATTATTGGGTATATAACCAAATACTATTTTAAAGAAGCAGTTAACAAATGCCTGACCATCGCCTGATGGTTGCCTGACATTCCTGGTGTGTATGTTGTGGGGAGGGTAATCTCCTGCTCTGCTCATGTCTGACTAGCTGGCTACTGTAACGATTTCACAGAATATGTCACTTGATGTGCTCAGTCCGATAACTCAATGCTTTCTAAAGGCCACCAAGTTTTCAAGTGCATACCCTTTTTAACAGCCCAATAGGTTTACTTCTGTATCTCCCTGTTTAAAGAGGTAGGATAGTCTTCAAAATGAAGTACAGTGCAAAATCTAATTCAAGAAGCATTTCATAAAATTCTGAGTTGCATCTAGCATATATGAAAATTCACATAAAAATACACTGTCCCTGCCTTGAAAAAGTTTAAAATCTAGCTGTAAAGAAGAGACTTGGATTCAACACTGCATGAATTCTAGAAAGATAAACAAAATCCTCTTGCCTTTTAAGGATTGAAATCCCCTCTCTGAGGTTTTTTTTTTTTTTAAATACAAACAACTCTGCAGTAGTACATGACCAGCAGAAATAAAATAAAATATAAGCTCATAGTCAATCCACCCAGAGCAGGATTTTTCAATAAACTGCAAGGACTGATGAGGAAGTAATCTAAACAAAGGCATGACATTTCTTGACAGATTTACTTCTTTCTACAATGCTTTTGTATCCTCTATGTTCATGGCTTCTATGGAGGAAATAACCAAGAATCGTGGAAACAATCCGGAAATGCCACACAACCCTATGTTTTTATTCTTGCAAGAACCCTCCCAGGAAAGGTAGAAAAGAACACAAAAATTGTATACATAATGTTAAAACTGACTTCGAACAGAATAAGGCATAGGATTAACACGATCAATTTTGTAGTGGAAAAACATTGAATTGTAATTAAACTTTGCCACTCACTAGGTATAGAATTTTAACAACTCACTTAACCAGGCTCTATCTCAGTTTTCCTCGTCTCTGAAGTGAAGATCTTAATACCTACCTCATGGAGTAGATGTGAGAATTAACTACATCTGCATTTAGCTCACTCGTGAATGCATAATTAGCCCCATACTAACCAATATAAAAGGGATTCTTGAACGATTACAAGGCAATAACAAAAACAATCAAAGAAATGTGACTCAGAAGAAAAAGTTGAACATAATTTCTTAATTAAAACAAATATGGAAATTAAATATGTTAAAACAATTACTTGTATAGTTATACACTTAAACAAACCGAATGTGTTGGATAATTTCTAATGTCTAAAGTGAATGTACTGGCTCCTCCTTAGAACTGTGTGTTCCAATGTCTGATTTACTTTAAAAGGCCCCCCAAAAGACTCCAGAAGAATCCACAGTTGATTTCACATGATCAATAGTTGATAAAGCCTACAGAAAAGAAAGCAGTGCCATACAGAAATATTAACTACTAATTTTTGAAGATGCCCTAAAAGTTATTGAAACATTTTAATAGCTCTGTTTGTCTGATTAGAATTCACCAAGTCAGATAATTCACAACCTATCCATTTCCTTTTGAGCTAACCCTATCATTTTTAAAGCCTAAATCCTTGGACTCATTTCATCCTGGGCCAGAAATAAGGAAAATTTTTAAATAAAACGCTAAGCTACATGGTTAATCAGTGACAATTCTAAGAAGTGGAATTTAATCAATGTCAATGTTTTCATTACTAGCTTCATCATTTTCTCTGCCTCCTCATCCATTTCCTCTCTGCTGTCTGGCCACACAAACCCTCTTCCATCTCTCTTTTCCTATACAATCCACTCACAGCAAAATACCTCTCTGGGCAGATTAACCTAGCCCAAGGCAGCGCACTGCAGATTTCAACCTGCATCATAGTGTCAAGCTGATGGGTTTCAGTGGAATCACCATGACTCCTAGAGCTATGTGAGTTAGGCAGGTTACTTAGGGTTTCTGGGGCCTCAGTTTTCCAAAGATAATACAAGTTTCTACTTTAGATAGGTGTAAATGTTTTTAAAAGATAGAGATAGCTTGCTTGCTGGCTAGCTAGTTATGCATAGATCTGGATCCATACACAGGCACCATGTGAATTCTAACCCTAAGGAGAGTGCATGAACTCTATATCTATTACCATTAAGTACTATATAAGTGCTTATCATGGCCAATTAAATCAATTTACTTCTAGATATATGGTCTAACCACATGTTATGGTCATTAAGGTACCATTCCATCCTCAAAAAACATAGGAATTTAGAATTTGCTTAGATTGAGGCTTTAAAACACACAATTTGAAATGTGTGCCACAGAACATGGATTTCACATCTTGATTCAGTGGCTGAAGCTGTACTGAATTGTGATTTAAACAGAAACCCAAACTAAAATATTGATTTACTAAGCCAAGTATTGTAAAAAGAAAAAAAGATTCCTATGAAACTTCCATAAAACTTATCCTGACTACTTGTCACCAAGGAATATGTGCATTGGGCATCCTATCTGCAGAGCTTTTCTGGAGAGCTCTAGATATGAAGGGAATTAATGTGACAAAAATAAACTTAATTCTCTTTATCATTCACTCAAAGCATGTAAATAGGCTATTTTAGTAGTTAACTGTTTTAAGTGTCTTTCTAGAATCATTTACTGCCCCAAGTATTTTCTTGAAATCTATATCTAATGAGAACTGAAAGAAGGAAAATATATTTTTAAAAAATCAAACTTGGCAATTTGATTTATCTTTTCAAAGGAATTCTCAAAGGCTTGTATAAGGAACCAACTGCTAAAAGACAATAACCAATTTTGCTAATTTCTGAAACAGGAGCTTGAATTGTATCACTTTTAGAAGGAAATAAAAATAACTTCTATTAACTCCAGGCTATTTTACAAGACTTGACTTTAAATAAGTTAAAAAGATAGCTAGTAATGGTTAGGCATGGTGGCTCATGCCTGTAGTCCCAGCACTTTGGGAGGCTGAGGCAGGTGGATATTTTGGCCCAAGAGTTCGACACCAGGCTGGACAACATGGTGAAACCCCATTCTCTACTAAAAAAATACAAAAATTAGCTGGGGGAGGTGATGTATGCCTGTAGTCCCAGCAACTAGGGAGGATGAGATGGAAGGATCACTTGAGCCCAGGAAATCCAGGTTGCAGTGAGCCATGATCACGCCATTACACTCCAGCCAGGGCGGGAGAGTGAGACTGTCTCTAAAAAAAATAAATTAAAATACAAAGAAAAAAGAGGCCTAGTAAAAATCCAGGTTATCAGTAAACCTGAGCAAGAGAAAGCCCTTTACGAAAGGAAATGATTTTTTTTTCCATGTAGGTAATTTTACATGGCACAAAATATACAATGAGAATTCTACTACATTCAGTCTCCCTTTTTCTCTCTGATTGTATCTCTCTTCCAAAATTTCAAGAACAAAACAATATCACTGGCAAAGTTAATAAAATAAAGAAGAAACTCCTCAGCTTGGCATCTTGCCTTCCCACAACCTGCTTCATCAGTTCTAACACTCCCTTCTCTCCACCAAGCTAACATTCCAAACTAACTCATTCCCTCCCGCATGTTCCCTGAAATCCTCTCTTTTGGTTTTCCTGTATCAAAAGAGTTTACAAAAGACTTAGATGTCTAAAGCTCAATTAAACCCAGAAGTTCATATAATTGGCTTTAAAATGATCCTAGTTATCTCATTATTGTAGTGAATATTAGTGTATTTCATTCATATATAAAATATAATACATACATTCTAAAAGACCTATAATGTTCTCTGTGTTATATTATTCCTCATGTTTAGAAAACAATACATCTAAATGTTAAAGACATTTCATTTAAGTACTAGGATTAATAGTGGTTTAAAATTTATCTTTATTTTTATGTCTCTTTCTTTGTTGCTCCTAATTTTTTTTAAGTAGCATGAATTACTAATATTTAGTAAATAAACAGTTTTGCAGACAAATTGAGAACTCAATACAAAGCTAGGAAGAACATTTCAGAAATTTTACAAAACAAAAATTATATAGTTTGCACTAAGTAAATGGAAATTCTTCAGAAAACTATTAAAAAGATAAATGCAATTTATACACCAATTTGTTGCAATGAACATTTTATGAATACTATTGAACATTTATAGGCACTTATTTACAGGAAGATAGCATACACACACACACTTGCCAAAAGAAAGATATACATTTTTGCCAAATGATGATGCTAGTAAATACACAGGAGGGCATCAAGAGGTTTCTTACTGAGGATCTTTTAGTGAAAGTAACTAATCGCATTCACACTTACAAGGCTTCATCTCCAACCTGGGCTGCCAACCAGAAGAGAGACAGAGCCTTCTAGGTAAGAGCACATGTTATGATGGGACTCATGAAGATGGGATTGTTCTAGAGGATGCATTTCTACTTCACTGTAGAAACAAATATCTCTGATTATTGCTGTCAGGTATGGCTGGTTTAAGGGGTTTACAATGAGAATTCTAGAAAACATAAAGGAGTTTCCACTGTGAAAGTTTTGATGTAGTTTGATTTCACAGAATCTCTTTTTTGGTAGGGTGCAACAAATGAACAAGCCATGATCAGTCTCACTGACTAAGACTTTTAGTTACCTACAGTTCCCGAATATGAACAGACAGACTTTCTTTTGGGTGAGAGAGCAATTTTTTCCCCAGAAACTTGACTTATATCTACAATAACACTGAATATTTGCTTGGAAAAACTGGATAATCTAATGATATGTGTAATACTCACACAGTTTCCTGAAATTCAGATGTGACACCTTTAAATACCCTTTAAGTATTTGTAATCTGAAAATGTTAACATATATTTATATTTAATCTAAACGTGTCATAGTTTTGTGAATGCATTCGCTTTTACTATGGACCTCAAAGGATGAGGTTTCCATTAACCTCACAAATGAAAAACAATAATTGTTCTACTTACAGGTTCATAGTATCACGGAATAAATTAACCACATAAGTGCCTTCCTTTTCTTGGTTTACCTAATGATATAAAATGACACGGACAAGATTAAGAAAAACAACTGAATGTACTTTTGCTGACTGACTAATTGCAAGATTTGAACTCTCCATCCTCATTGGCAGTTGACAGACTTTCATGACTGAGACATTTAATAACAGCAATCTAACCATGACAGGGTCTAATATGATGATTATGTCTAGAAGATATTTAGCATTGTAGAAACAAAAAACTTAATAGATACCAACACCTTCAAAAAATTGCAAGTGTTTAATTAAGTACTATAACTAAAATTTAATGATTCTGCATAATTGTCCTCAGTTGCTGATGGTCACAGTAACTACAAGAGTACGACAGCTTAAGTTCACAACAATTGTGAAGATCAGTGTTTCACGTATTCACTCTTTTGTCTCTACATTGTGATTGCAAGGTGATTAGAATGCTTTTAATAATTTGATTATTTCAAAGAGAAACAACTGAAAAATACAGAAATAAATAAATTTATTTGAAGTGTATTACAGACTGCCTAGTTTTGAAATTTTGACTGATTTTTCTAGTTTTTCTACAAATTATAAATCCTTTGTTTCAATGGCATTGGAAATATGCATATTACCATAATTTATTTTAATCTTGTATATACAAACAAACAGTAACCTAGAAAGCAGGTCCAAATAGGAGGTGAGATAATAATCCTCAGAATTTTAACTCAGGGATGGATGGATGCAAGTGAGAATGGCTAGTACTTTTCTTTTTTTTTAAGTTTCTTGGATATAATTTTAAAAACTTATTCCTAGATTTGAAAATATATAATTTTATTGGTTATTTGGATATCAAAAAGATTAAGTTATTGCAGAACGATTTCCTAGCAGTTGAAATTTCAGAATGCTTCCACAATTAAGTTAAAAAAAAAGGGGGCAGTTCTGAATTCTAACAAAACAAAAGGGCTTTCAAAGCTATGGCTCATTCATGCCTTAAAGAAGTATACAAGACGCTATGCAAAATGTAATCCAACAAATGTATAGTGAAATACATTTAAATAAAGAGCAATGTATCATGCATCGCATATTAAATTCCCTTAGAAATTCTGGTAATAAATAATTTAGTAAAGTGTTATTATCAGTTAAACTCTCATAAAAGAAGAATTGTATCACACACGATTACATTTAGATCTACTACAGAACTTATCCAGTGCAATTTTATATGAAGAGTCTAGAAAAACTTGTTGAGTTGACTAATTATGATAGCAATTACTTAATATCAGGCTGGACCTTGGGCATTCGATTAATCCAGACACATCTAAAATACGATTCAATTAAAATGCTATCAATAAAATACAAGCAAAGCTTGAATTTAAAAGCTAAATTGGTCCATATCATATTCTTACTCCTTCTAATTTCACTGCTCTCCTGAAGCATAAATCTCCTTCTACTCCCTCCAAAACACTCAATTTTTAATAAAGTAACATCTGTTTTGGGGATGAGGCTATGCTACCTGCTGTTCCCCCACCCCTCCGGGAAAGCGGAAAAGTAAGCAGTTATTCAACATTATTTTTGTTATCCTAGTAACAGCTGTGGTTTTTAAAGGGATGAAGCAGGAGAAATTAAAAATAAGAATGCTTGGACACAGTGTTTGCAATCTACTACATTAAAATCAATCTATCATAATAGGAAATTAGACTGTGGCAATCCTATATGGAGAAGGGAGGGTAGAAAATAGCAAATACTGCATTACGCTCTGAACTCTTCCCGTACGCATCTATACAAATAAAATTCAAATAGCAAGAGAAACTACTAAGGAATTATTTCCTTCATAGTTTGAGTCTGTGAATGTAAACACTCTGTTAATATGAGAAATGGAGAAATACTGGGCCTATTTAGGCAAGCAGGATCTTAAAATAATTCTATATTGAATAATAGTTATTAGTGAAGAATTGGCATTAAAGTTAAAAAATAATGTAGTATGGTTAGAAGCTTGTCGATATCTTGATACCAACACTATTGCTGATATGAATATCATATGAAACAGTGAATTTGGTGGAGTGAAGATAGGTAAGGTAAATGAGGCTAAAAAACTATAATGACAATTATTACAGCATTAACAATGCAGGCATTCTTGGTTATCTTTACTGTTACTTATAAAGACTTTTGTTTACTGTTATTCTAAATGTAGACATGATGATTTAGGTAAAAGAAAACTGACAAACTCAAGGTGAAATGAGCTAAAGTCATTTATTCTTTGCATTCTCAAACTATATATTTCTGAAATATTGCAAGAAAGAGAAATGAAGACGCAAAACTCATCTGAGCACAAAACAAGGAACTGTGATATGGGCTCTGCTTTCTTCTTAACAGTCAGTATAGAAATATGTTTTCATTAGTTTTTTTTAATAGTAGTTCAATACTTCATGAGTCTTTTAACTGGAATTTTTTCTTCCCTTTATTATCCTTAATATATTCCACTGAGAGTTTTCTATTCACTTCAAGAATAGGGAGGCGACCAGCCAACGGCATCTCCCTCCCAGAAGCCACTGCCATGAAAACCTGCACACTAATCAGAAATGGGTCAAATGGTCTTCACATGAAAGCATCTAACAAGGTCCCCAAGGAAGCTCTTCTAAGTGGCAGCAGGGAAAAGCACGATTGCTTTTTTATGGAAGATGGATGCTAGCTTCCATTGGCCCTTCTTAAAGTACAGATGCTTGCTGCTTTGAAGTTACTATAATCACCGTTGCTTTTGAAAGGCTATTATGGTGTTGGAAACAAATTCCCTGAGATTTGGGATTAGAAGCAGTTATGAGGGTTCACTCTATAAGGAGAGGCTGCACACATGAAAACAAAAACTGTTGCCACTGTTTGGTCAAATAAGCACTTGTAATCTTCCATTTCTCAGCTTCCAATTGTAAATATTACAATTAACTCTAAGTTTGATAAAGTCTAGTTTATATTTTAATAAATTACCATATATATAATATTCTGCAATCTTTTTTAAGTAAGAAAAGAACTCCAGATTTCATTGTAAGAAACAACCACACTGATTGAGTTAAATATTCAACAGCTAGTATATGAATAGCAAATAATGACTGTTGACTAATAATATATGACTTGGAGATCAGTCTGTGCAGAATGTAATAACTTTAATAAACTTTATATAAATATGAATATCCTGAACTATGTGAAGTTGTCTTTGCAAAGTAGTTGTTATAATTAAACATTGTTTGATGTTCAGTATAAATATATTATATATTACTATATATTATAATTATACTATAAAATTAACTATATATAAAATATAATAGTTAATTCATTCACATATATGAGTAACTTACTCTGTGCTAGTCATTTTGTGGTACTGTTATCATAGGTAACTTTTCTTCTGTCCTTGAAAAACAACATTTTAGCATATACAGTGAGATAGACCGTTTATACTTATGATGCTTTGTCTTCCGGAAGTTTTAGTTAATGCTGTTCACCAGCTGCTAAAGCTCTAAACTGTGTTTTTCCAAAAGAAAATAGGTAAATCAGACCAAATATAAATTTTTGTTCAAAAGCAACCTTTCATCCTGCTTACCACACCTTTGCAGGTAAAAGCACATTGAGAAGAGAAATTGATATATTATTCAATTTCTATAGGCAGACAGAATAAAAATATGTTAATTGATATTATATCAATAAACAAAGAAAATAGAAAATGAGATTTCATTAAGAAAATTTTCAATAAATGCAAATTTATTCTTAAATATGGTTTAAAATATAACCAGGAAAACAGAGCTCTTCCTAACACAGAAAGACAAAAATGATATAGTAATAACTGGTGCTCAACTTAAATTTAAAATGTGATTACTGTCTTCTGAACCTACCATTTTATGAGCATCAATGATAAAACTTCTAATATCAGCACAAAATAATAAGAAAGGTCAAATTTTAGTGGCATCACAAACTTGTTTTGTTCAAGATTTGTTTCGTATGTATAACACGGAACAGACCAAAGTTCATAATACTTCTGCAAATTCAGAAGAAAAAAGACAAAGAAGTAGCCTCCGTTAGGAATAAAAAAATAGTACTATGTTTAAATCCCACAAAATTAATGTTTAGCTCAAGGATTTGCTGTTCATCTCAGAACCCCTCAAGCCTGAGGCAGGATTAGGTCAGACTCATGTTCGAACAACTGGAGGAAATCAATGGATTTCACTTTATTAATAATTAAAAGGCTAATACAGACTGGCAAGTGATTAAAAATGTGTAGAACACATATTTATTACTGCAATTGCAAATACCTCCACAATATATAATTTTAAATTGGGCCACACAAGAACGAGGTTATGTTAAACAAGAACAAGTAAGAGATGGAAACGAGAGTCAGGCATTGTGGTGTCCATTGTAGATTCAGCAAACTTTCTGCCTGCAGCAAGAAAAACAGAGCTCACAACTAGTTTGGATCCATGACAGAATGCAGGGTTGCCATTGCAGCTTATCCTGTCACCCGTAACTAAATTAATCCCTATTAGGATTTGTCAAGGGTGACAGAAACAAAGTTTGCACAAATGAAGAACATTAAAGCTCTTCTGACAGAGTCAAATAGGTTGAATTTTAGCAATTTAAAAGCTGAGTCGATTAAGGATACATGGTAGACCACAGTAGCAATACCTCATGTTTACAATCCACAGTAATTTCATTATTGTAGCCACTAGTAGTCTAAATATAATTTATGAAGTCAAAGAATAGATGAATATACTTCCAAACTAAAATGCCAGCCTTCAATTTGACATCAAAGCTGCCCTTAAATATTGTTGCTTTGACAGGTCTTATTTCACAATGCAGTTTCTTCCACAGATCTGTTATGCATGGCCTGGCTAAAATTAAGATTGCTAAAATTAAGATTTTTAAACATTAAGTCTCAAGGGATTGGAAAGCATGTGGAAAATAGATGACAGTAAAAGAGAGGATCCAAACCATCTAAAGTACATCACTTTACAAAAAAGAATGCTTTTGGCCAGGAATGGTGGCTCATGCTTATAATCCCAGCACTTTGGAAAGGCCGAGCTGGGAGGATCGTGTGAGATCAGGAGTTCAAGACCAGCCTGGGCAACATAATGAGGCCTCGTCTCTACTAAAATTCCAACAAAAAAATTATCTGGTGTTTTTCATGAGGTATGGCATCTTACACGGTTTGGCTGTGTCCCCACCCAAATCTTATTTTGAATTGTAGCTCCCATAATTTCCATGTGTCATAAGAGAGAGACTCAGTGGGAGTTAATTGAATCATGGGGGCAGGTCTTTGCCATGCTATAAAACCATGTCTGATGGTTTTATAAAGGAGAGTTCCCCTACACAAGCTCTCTCTTGCCTGTTGCCATGTAAGACGTCCCTTGCTGGACTACAGGTGGACTACAGGTGTGCACCTGTAGTCCAAGCTACTTGGGGGTTGAGTTGGGACGACAGCTTGAGGTGGGGAGGTTGAGGCTGCAGTGAGCCGTGATTGTGTCACTGTACTCCAGCCTGGGCTACAGAGTGAGACCCTGTCTCAAAAAAATTTCTTAAAAAAGCTTTTTGTTTTGATATTTATAAATTTTACTGTAATGCAAATTTCAGAGGTTTCTAATGAAAACTTGACTGAATACTGCAGGTTATAAGCAATTTTTTAGGAAAGTGTTTTGTCTTCTTCTTCCTTTCTAAACTTGTACAATACTTGGCATTGTAAATACATTAATATAATAAAATATTCTCCTCCAAAATCATAGACCCTTGGTGTCCAACAGAGAGAAAGAAACTGGGAGTGGAATTAATGCCTTTTGAGGGGGATGCAGTGAACTTCAAACTGTGGCATTCAGCACTCAGGAGAGTGTCTAAAATGAAGGCAGGTCTGAAATGCAAAGGGACTGAAACACATCCAGAAGGCATAGGGAAGGGAGGGAAAACTTTCATTCGCTTACCTGCAAGCTGAAAGAGAGATAGAGACTGGTGAGATGCGCTGAATTGTTGGGATGTTGGGAACTCAGCAGGGCAATGATTCCAATAAGAACTATTAACACTTCAGACACTGTGTATAATGAGTGCAGGGTTTACAGGAATAATGGATAATCTCGATCACTGAATGTTTTTAAAATGTAAGTGGCACACATGCTATTTAAAAATATAATGTTCATTTTTTTATATTATATTTTGATCATAGTTGCTTTATTATCTGTTATCACACTGCTAATAAAGACTTACCAGAGACTGGGTAATTTAGAAAGGAAAGAGGTTTAATGGACTCATAGCTCCATATGGCTGGGGAGGCCTCACAGTCATGGCAGAAGAGCAAGGGATACCTTATATGGTGGCAGGCGAGAGAGATTATGTAGGGAAACTTCCCTTTATAAACCCATCAGATCTCATCAGACTTATTCACTATCACAAGAGCAACATGGGAAAGACCCATCCCCGTGATTCAATTACCTTCCGCTAGGTGCCTCCCATGACACGTGGGAATTGTGGAAGCTACAGTTCAAGATGAGATTTGGTTGGGGACACAGCCAAACTGTGTAAGATGCCATACATCTAGAAAAACACCAGAGTACTTGACTGGAACTTTTTCTTATATAACAACTTTAGATTTTCCAGGAGGAGAGTAACCAATTTACAGGTTACCTACAGGTCGAGTAAAATAGGAATCTGGGTTGCAATCTAAGCTGCGTGGTTAAGGTGGAAGAAGGGGCGGAAGGACTGGCCTTGAGGACATGGATCTTACCACCCTCATCTTACTGATCCCACTCCCCCATAATGACCCAGGCCCAAGACTGATATTTGGAAAATCTGTTTCCTCTCTTCTGGACATAGGTTGCTGCTGTTTAAATACACTTATAGGTAAAATCACAATCTTAGAATCTTCTTTGTATCCCTTTCTAGTGAATGCGTTTGACATGATCAGGTATAAGGC
This sequence comes from Gorilla gorilla gorilla, assembly GCF_029281585.2. NCBI lineage: Eukaryota > Metazoa > Chordata > Mammalia > Primates > Hominidae > Gorilla > Gorilla gorilla. Next base: position 87,433,203 of record NC_086017.1, on the reverse strand, counting down.
AAGAGTGTAGCCTAGGCTTCCACACAGTGGAGGAGAACATCTGTGCTCTTTACCCTCATCTGGATTTAGCATCCATACCAGGTGGGGATGAGAAAACAACACACTCCTAAATGAATACAAAGTGGGAGAGCCAATGTCATGGTCTTGCTGAAATAGTTCTTTTTTTAAAAAAAAAGTTAATGAATTCGGTCAAAAAGAGAAATTACAAAGAAATTAAAAATAAAAAAGGGAGAAAGACATGAAGAAAAGACATGAAGGAAGGAAGGGAGGAAGGAAAAAGGGAAGAAGAAGAAAAAAAGGAAAGAAGATAAAGTAAATATAAATGTAAGAAATATATAAATATAAAATATAAATACTGTTGACCCTTAAACAACACTGGCTTGAACCCACACAGTTCTGCAATACTGCTGACTTTCCTGGTTAAACACCAAAGTATGTTGTGTGGCACTGTCCAATAGAACACTGCATGATCATGGAAATCTTTTATGTCTGTGGTGCCTAATAAAGTAGCCACAAGCCCGCATGAGGCTACTGAACAGTTAAAATGTGGCTAGTACAAATGAGGAACTGGATTTTTTTTAAATTTTAAATTATTTAAATACACATAGGCACACTCAGCAAGTGGGCACTCTATCATCACCATACATCGATGGAGGAAGAAAGCGGGTTAAAAAAATAAATAAGGCCTGGCGTGGTGGCTCACGCCTGTAATCCCAGCACTTTGGGAGGCCAAGGTGGTTGGATCACCTGAGGTCCGGAGTTCAAGACCAGCATGAACAACATGGTAAAACCCTGTCTCTACTAAAAACAAAAAATTAACCAGGCATGGTGACGGGCAGCTGTAATCCCAGCTACTCGGGAGGCTGAGGCAGGAGAATTGCTTGAACCCAGTAAGTGAAGGTTGAGGTGAGCCGAGATTGTGCTATTGCACTCCAGCCTGGGCAACAAGAGTGAAACTCTGTCTCAACAACAACAACAAAATAGATAAATAAATAAATAAATCAGAAAAACCCCTCTGATGTAAACTCTGAATTTACTTTACATTCTATGTATTAAAATGCTACATCTTGTCTCTATTTAAAAATTGTCTTTAGAGACATGGCTCTTTCAGACAAATTTTTTATAGATTTTATTGGTGTATTAAGGTTCCTTTCTACTTTACAGTCAATTTACTATGGTAGTAAAAGGCCACAAATTGAAGATTCATGATAAAATACTTAAAACACATCATTCCTTCACACCACAAACTGGAACTTGATATTAATTGTGAGAGAAGTCATAAAAATATCATGTTGTATCACCTTAAATATATACAACACAGAATAAAAATTAAAAACATAAGAAAATTACAACAAGGATGCCTTTAATTTTTAAAATAATTTGAGAAATGCCAAAAACAAACTTTAGAAAAGAAGAAAGTAGAGAAGTAAAGAGGTGGGGAAAGAAGAGAAGGAGCGAGAAGAACAAAAGGGAAGATCCCAACATAGTTTTTCATTTGTTTGTTTGTTTGTTTGTTTTTAGAGACAAGGTTTCACTCTGTTGCCTAGGCTAGAATGCAATGATATGACTAGGGCTCACTGTAGCTTCCACCTCCTTGGGCTCAAGCGATTCTCCAGCCCCAGCCTCCTGAGTAATTGGGACTATAGGTGTGAGCCACCATGCCTGGTGCCAAAAATCTTTTCATTTGTTGAATATACATTGAAAAGATAACCCTGCATCCTTTCACATTTTAACAAAATAGTACCTTTACAAAAAAACTGCGTGTGTGTGTGTGTGTGTGTGTGTGTGTGTGTGTGTGAATGTATGAGAATGGAGTTTGGATTGCTTATAGATATTAAGAGATTATAACTAAATTTGCTACAAATATCTGACCACTCGGCAGGGGTAAATGGTGGGACAAGCAAAACTCATTTATTTTTCTTTTTTCTTGATCAATTTGGAAGTTTATTTTGCCAAGGTTAAGGACAATGCCTAAAAGAGAAGTCTGAGCCTTTCTCTAAGGATGATTTAGACGGCTTCGATATTTGAAGGGGAAAAGCAGGATGGAGGTGAACGAAGAATGGTATGGCCACATTACTGAATCTGCAAGGTGCAGGACAAAAGGAGCAGCTAGGGCAATAGTCAATTATGTATTTTTCTGGAGCTCAGTAAACTGACACTTTACATAAGATAAGATGAACATAGAGTAGCTACCTGTGGGGATATTTAACCTTCTGCCTGTAGCTATCTGCTTAGGAACAAAAGGAAAGGAGGATTCTTGTATGACTCAGCTTTCAGCTTTTTTTTTCTTTTGGTAGAGTGAATTGGGGTCTCAAGCTTTATTTTCCTTTTGAGACAGAAATAATACAGGGTGATCGCAGGAGATCAGAAAATTTCAGGCAGCAGTTTCACATGACTAGCAAAAGGAAACTTAAAATAGCTGCGGAAGCTAGGGACTGATAAGACCCTGAAAATCCAGGGTGTGGGTCAAGCGACCTAAGACCAACTGGACCCAATATGGTGCTTGATTCGACCTAGGTTTCTCCTAGGATTTCATTAGATGTTCTTTTTTTCTTCTCTTTCTTTCTTTTTTTCATTTTTTTTGAGAGAGGGGGTTTCGCTATGTTGGCCAGGTTGTTCTTGAACTCCTGGCCTGAGGCAATCCTCCTGCCTCAGCTTCCCAAAGTGCGAGGATTACAGCAGGAGCTACGGTGGTCTGCCAACGCTCGTTAGCATTCTAAATCACACACCCACCAGGGCCATGATAGTCCCAGAAACACTGATATTTGTTGTAAAAATGGGTGGCATCACAGTTTGAGAAATCACTACTTGCTTCCAAGATTTTTCATGAATGGGGCCGAGGCTGAAGACTGCACTCCAACATCCCAATTTGGGAATGTGAGCTGCTTAATAAGGCTTTCATCAAGACAAGAGCATTCTTTTTCTCTCATTTTCATAAATAAGTCAGAAATACTTCAAACTCTGACCTTCAAGCTTTTCCTGTTTGATCAAGCAGAATAATTTATAAAAAAAATTATCGGCTGGGCGCAGTGGTTCATGCTTATAATCCCAGCACTTTGGGAGGCCAAGGCAGGTGGGTCATCTGAGGTCAGAAGTTAGAGACCAGCCTGGCCAACCTGGTGAAACTTTGTCTCTACCAAAAATACAAAACTTAGCCTAGTGTGGTGGTGGGCGCCTGTAATCTCAGCTACTCCGGAGGCCGAGGCACGAGAATCACTTTAACCTGGGAGGCAGAGGTTGCGTGAGCCAAGATCACACCATTGCACTTCAGCCTGGGTGACAGAGCGAGGCTCTATTTCCAAAAAAAAAAAAAAAAAATTACCTGGCTGAAAAAAAAAAATAACTCTGAGTTTTAACAGTTAGAAAAACATATTTTAATAAAATATCTTGTAATCCTCAAATATTAACTGAAATGTACCTGATGTAACACTCAAAGAAATGCTGCTACAAGGTTTCTATAATTTAATTTTCACAGTCTGAATTATAGTTAAATGTATTACATTCTATACCTAACGTGCTAAAAGAAAATTCTCTGTGTGCTTTAGAAAATCAAGTGTTCCACTGGTATCTTTTTTTAAAGTGTTAAACATTAACTATTTACTTTAGTCCTGAAGATGTTGTAAATTGGAATCATAGATGGGTTATAAGAACAAGCTCTGAAGCAGATCTTGTTAGGACATCTAATAGCTAGGAAAGTTATTGAACTTTTTAAAGTCCTATTTTTATCACTTGTAAAATGAGATAATATTAATATGCACTTCTGATGGTTCCCGTAAAGATAAAGTAATAAAATGCAGGTAAAATACTTAGCACAGTACGCAGTGGAGTGTGTACTGTTAAGCATATTACCTGCATTTTACCTTCATTAGGAAATGCTCAATATGCATTAGTTATTATTAGAATAGTAAAACATAAATATCATTACAAATTCACCTTACATGACAATATTTCATGTTTTTGTTTCTCTTTGTTGTGGTGGTTGCTATTGTTAGATTTCACTTTTAGATTTAGGATTAGAAGTGATGTGATAGAAACATTCCTGGATCGAGTGTTAGGATAACTGTGTTCTAGGCTCTGTCACTCATGTGTCTGAGGGTTTTGAGTAAGTTACCTAAACTCTGCAACAAAGTGTCTTAAGGCAGGAAAACATACAATGTCTTACTGTGCGGCAGGAACTTCACGTAACTGAGAGGGTTATCAATGGAGGTGTCTCATTTCACTTGAGGAATTCATCCCAAAGACCTCACAGAATGAAAAACTTGTATAATTCAATCTAAGTTTTCCATAGGAATAGGTGTAAAAGATTTCTAGAGGAAGGACTTCCTCGGATATATCAGGATGAATGTTTAGGCTTTTCCCAAGCTTTGAATCATTGTTAAATTCTGTTTCAAAGTTATTCATCTTCAGATAAATGTTCTAGATCTATACACTACCACACTAAAATGTCGCTTGGGTACCATTACAATGGGATATTGAAAAGATTTTAAATGATAATAATTTCAAATTTTAAAATAACTGCACATTACTGACTAAAATTACTCACATTATTCTCTAATAAATATTTTTAAACAATCAAATAAAATCCATATTTGGGCCAGGTGCGGTGGCTCACGCCTGTAATCCCAGCACTTTGGGAAGCCGAGGTGGGCGGATCAAGAGGTCAGGAGTTTGAGACCAGCCTGGCCAACATAATGAAACCTCCTCTCTACCAAAAATATAAACAATTAGCCAGGTGTGGTGGTGCGCACCAGTAGTCCCAGCTACTCAGGAGGCTGAGGCAGGAGAATTGTTTGAACTCTGGAGGCGGAGGTTGCAGTGAGCCAAGATCATGCCACTGCACTCCAGCCTGGGCAACAGAGAGACTCCGTCTAAAACAAAAACAGAAACAAAAACAAAACAAACAAACAAAAAACCCTTCATATTTGAAGTTTATTGTAAACCACAGAGCCAGAGTGTTTTTGTTTTGCAGAGAATGCACTGCCTCCTAGGAAGAATTAACAATTCAATGAATTGAACAGCTTTGAAATCATGGAAATTTTTAGAGGTAACAATGGGGGAGGGGAAATTTATAGTATCTTGTCTGTAAATAAAGCCTACAGTCATTTTCTATATCACAATATTTTAAATTCTCATTAACGCAAATTCTAATTACATCTTATTTATATACACTTTGTGACTCTATAAGGAGCAGGCAAAATGTCATATAAGTTTTAAAAAGGTCTATATCTGCTCATTAATTTATTATCTTATTTGTTAAAATGACATTCATTGAGTATCACTTATATTTCAGTCAAAGTACTGGGTAGAGGGCCATATAGACTAATAAGGTACAATTTGTGTCTTAAAGCCACACATAATCTTCTCAGTAATAGGAGACTAGAAGGCTGCCATTCAATTGTTTCTAAAAGTTGGAGAGAGGTATTTATTTCCTTGTTCAGAGAGGACTGGTTTATCGAGTATCAGGAATACTTTCTACTCCTGGACTTTTTTTTAAGATAAATAACATTGAAGAAAAACAACATTTGTTCAAACTTCACAGATCACAATATCAAGAAAGAGATGGACTTGCTGGGAAGATTCTTAGGTTAATAACTTTAGTGTAAGCCAGTGTACATCAGTCATTGAGGACTAAGCTTAATCAGAGCATCTAGGAAAGGTTAGTTAATCTATTTCAGTTTTAAGTAATAAACATCTGATTTAAAGACTTTCGGTTGGCATACATTTAGATTTTAGCACTCTGGGAAATAATTGAGCACTAGTCTCCACCCAAACATCACATAGATTTGTCATGACCAAATGTTTAAAGAGTATATATGACAAAACTCACCACCCTTTTTCGGTTTATTTGCGAACGTATTTTACACCATACTACATCTGAAAATTTTCAGGGCGGCATATTTTACATTTGTCAATTAGTAAACTCTTTCTAAAGTACTTCTCCAATGTTTGATAGAACTCATTTAGTTAAGTATTCTAACTACAATCTCTTCCCTCCTTAAACACATACATTTAATGTCCTATTTTTGAAGCCATTTATTTGAGATCGTCTTTGCAAGTTTATGAAAACTAAAGTGATAAACCTCTATGAAATATTAGAAAGTACATAAAGGATGAAAAATCTCTTTTGTTGAAAGGAAGAATGGATGAAGCAGAGGGAAAGAAAAAATGTTAAATCTTAAGTTTCTCAAAGGAGGCACTTAGTCAACCTCTTTTCCTCCATGGCAAAGTGTAGAATCCTAAGTTAACAGCTTTTAGGTTAAAATCAATATATCTACCTTTAGGGACTTAAACAAACCAAAAAATAGTTAAATTTCAACTAAACTTTGAGTTAGTTTAAACAAACCAAAAACTAGTTAAAATTTCAACTAAACTTTGAGTATCAGCAGCATAAATAATTAAAACTGGCTCTACTTATTGCAAGTTTGAGCCTTAAACTTCCATTCCTGCAATGACCATAAAAGCATAAAATATATAAAACAATAAAAGAGAAAAATAAATATTTTAATTAATAGGAAAATATGGAAAACTTGTTTCCAAATTTTAATGTTACTTATATATCTTTCTCTATAGCAAAATAATAATAATAGCTATTTCATTATTGAGCATCATGCCTATTACAGTGCAGTATGTGTCTAAACTTTGGCTTTTGAGTTAAAGCACAATTATTATTTTCATTTTACAGATGAGAAAATTGAGGTTAAATTATGTGTCTAAGGAAACATGCTAATGAGGTTCTAGAGTCTCATTTCTTATCAACTATATACAAGGTGGTAATAAAATTATTTCCAGTGAAGTAGCTGAAGTTTATTAATGAAAATAAGATATAATTCAAAAGTTATTTTAAATGCATACGCAAATAGTTGTCTATTTTATGCTTCCTAGCAGCAAGAAACTTGCAGATACTTGTAAAAAGTAACAAAAGAAAAACAAAAATTCAACATCAATTTTAAGTTCCCTGTCATAAAAAAAAGTATTTTGTTGGCATGTTGGCAACTAGGAATGAAATAGATCTTTTTTGACACCTGCATACGTATGTTTATTGCAGCACAATTCGCAAATCCAAAGATATGGAAGCAACCTAAATGCCTATTGACTAATGAGTGGATAAAGAAAATGTGGTATATATGCACCATGGAATACTACTCAGCCATAAGAAAGAACAAAGTAACGTCTTTTGCAGCAAATGGATGGAGGCGGAAGCCATTCTTTGAAGTGAAGTAACTCAGAAATGAAAAACCAAATACCGTATGTTCTCACTTGTAAGTGGGAGGTAAGCTATGGGGATGCACAGGCAGACAGAGTGGAGTGGTAAAATGGATTTTGGAGACTCAGAAGAAAGAGGGTGGGAAGGGGATGAAGGAGAAAAACTACATACTGGGTTCAACGTACACTACTCAGATGACAGGTGCTCTAAAATCTCAGGACTCGCCGCTACACAATTCAACCATTTAACCAAAAACAACTTGTACCCCAAAAGCTACTGAAATTAAAAAAAAGAAGAAGAAAGAAAAAGAGAATTACTTAAAACACCTAAAAAAAGACTTTTTTTTTTTTAAAAAAAGGACATGTGTGCTACTATTTCAACGATGTAATTTAGAATGTTTTCATTCTAATGGTGTTTTTTAAAGGGCCTATCAAATTTTCTCAATTCTTAAACACAAAGTATAATTTTAAATGTTAATTTATTTTTCTATCCATTTCTGGTTCACTCTTACGGTGCAGAACATTTTACTCAATGGGCAGCTCTGCCATTTATGCCTCAGCTTTAAAAAGCTTGTTTCTGAGTAACCTTCATTTTCATGTGTTCCTTTGTTGGTATGACCCTAAAATATCTGATTTCTCCAGAGATTTTAGGTTCTCTGCAAACATCAAGGACAAACTTAGCTTGGGCATTTAATACACGTTAATGGTGAGAAGGGATTGAAAATGCATTCTCCTAGATACCTCAAATTTCTCTTCAGAAAAATAGATTTCATGTCAATTGGCATCAAGTTTCACATAGCCCCTCACCCCCCATAAACATCAGAAAATGTCCAGGATAAATGTACTCTGGTTTAAAAATAAATGAAAAGAAAGGAAGATCTAAAGCAAAACAAAATAGTAGCAAAAGTAAAGGAGAAGAATCAACCAAGTGCTCACATATGTGGATATATGCAAATGGAATTTTCTGAGATTTTCAATGATGATGTTCACAAGTACCCTTGCCTGAAGCCATTTTTCTTCTTCACAGCTGAAACATTCACAAATATCTAAACTTGTGATTATCTAACCATGGGTAGTGTGTGTACTGTAATATATGCCTCAAGGGAACTGCAAATGTCAGGAAGATGCAAAAATAGTCAGAGTATGAAATCATTGAAGGGATACTGAAAGTTTAGAAGCTATAATTTAAAAGGCCCTTCATGCACATTTTCTCTGTTAAAAACTGTCTTGCATTGTGCCTCTGAAGATCTAAGCTAAGCTCAAGAGACTGGAAATCTGATCATGGCTCTGTGGACTAATAGGGCATCCTAGGTACTTTAGACCTTCTATAGATTCTGTGGAAACAGGAAGTGTAAGAATCCTGTCTTTGTTTGTTTGTTTGTTTGTTTGTTTTAGATGGAGTCTCCCTCTGTCACCCAGGCTGGAGTGCAGTGGCGTGATCTCGGCTCATTGCAACCTCCGCCTCCCGGGTTCAAGCGATTCTCCTGCCTCAGCCTCCGGAGTAGCTGGGACAACAGGCAGGTGCCACCACGTCCAGCTAATTTTTTGTATTTTTAGTAGAGACGGGGTTTCACCATGTTAGCCAGGATGGTCTCGATCTCCTGACGTCGTGATCCCCCCGCCTCGGCCTCCCAAAGTGCTGGGATTACAGGCGTAAGCCACTGCGCCCTGCCAAAATGCTGTCTTGATTATTCTAAATGTCTGCTTTAGAAATGAATGGTGATGGGTGGGGTAGCAAAGGTGGTGGGGATTTGCCAGTTTCACGGGGAGAAAGAGAAAGGAACACTGTGATTTTACTCTCTTTGAGTTTGGGGGTGGGGTGAGGCTGCAGGAAGTGCATCAAAAGATCAGGGTTTAAAACATTTGCCATTTGAGACAGTGCTAATCAGTGGAGAGAAATAAAGGAAATATTCATCTTTATACAGATTAACCATTGAGATAATCTCTGTAACACTCACACCTGTGATGATGGAAGGAAGGAGGGAAGGAAGGAAGGAAGGGAGGGAAGGAGGGAGGGAGGGAAGGAGGGAAGAGGGAAGGAGGGAGGGAGGGCAGGAGGGAGGGAGGGAGGAGGGAGAAAAAAAAAGAAGGTGCACTTTAGCCAAAGAACTTTTAGATATCACTAAATAAATGTTGCATAAGAAAATAAAGCACTACCAATTCTATTAACTTTTGAATTCTAAAAAAAACCCCTTGTCTTTTAATTGTTACTCATTGATTTTCATTCTTCTCCTTTGATAGTTATTTCTCTTTGCATAGTTTCAAAAATGTTTTAACATGATGTTACACTTGGGTCCTCTGTGTTTTAACTTTTTTCTCAATCTCTCAGTTCTCCTCTTTCATATGACAGAGAGGAACGATAATAGGCTTGTGTTGCATGAACTCAGTACATCTACGTCAACACTGTCATACTTCCAGGAGGACAGATCATCAAGAAGGAACAGATTAGATATGCTAGTGTGTTTCATCTTCCAAAGTAAAATCTGTGTTATTTTGATTTCTTCCAAAAAAAGCAAGATATTCTGCTTTGGTGCTGAGTACAAGACAAATAAAATTCCACTTCAGGTGGCTCACTGATGGCAGCTACTTTGATAAATGTTCCTTGTTTCACACATTAATATTAGTAGACTCACTTCTCTACTGCACAGAGGCACACAGTGAAAGGGTTGGAACAGAAAGAGTGCTTTAGAAGTGACTATCCGTTAAGTCCTCCCTGAGTGTTTTAGGGCAATCCAAATAACTTTGCTTCACCCTGGGGATAAAAAGACAGATGCTCCACCTGTATGCAGTGAGCTGAGAAGTGCAGGGTGAAAGCTAACAACTGAGTTGACACGGGATTGAGACTCTCTCGGGGGACCTAGAAAGGTGAATGGAGTCTGAGCTGGCTGTCATTTAGAAGATGAGTGGGAGCACCAAGGCTAGGAAAGGGCATCTGGATGGAACAGGGAGAGATCCTGCTGAAGCTAAGAGCAAGCTCTGCGGGAGTGAAGGAATGTATTGAAGTGAAGTAGCAGGTCAGGAAGAGATATTTCAGAGTACCAGAGTTTAGAGATACCACAGACTTGATTCACACATGGGGACAAAGGATAAATGTCATTTATTATTTTTAAAATGTTCATCTGAACAAACGACGTACAAAGATCTTATTCTATATTTACTTTATCAAACAATATCACATTTCTTCAAGTTATAGAGCTCTAATTCATTACAGCTACTGATGTATTAAGTTAGACAAATGTAGGATGGTGTCAGAGTCATTGACTTTTAATTTTTTTTTTTTAATCAGGCAACCCTCGAACCAGAATACATTCACAGAGACTTCCTACATTTTTTAATTGAGTGCATACCAGAAGTCAGATAGCATGTAACATACTTTGGATACAAAATTAAGTCACCATATTTTATATAAAGGTATTGCAGATTAACAAAAGGCATGCATGTATTGGTAAGTACCTTAACTAAGTTATGTAAAAAGATACAGAAGTTGCTGGGCGTGGTGGCTCATGCCTGTAATCCCAGCACTTGGGGAGGCCGAGGCAGGTGGATCACGAGGTCAGGAGTTCGAGACAAACCTGACCAACATGGTGAAAACTCGTCTCTACTAAAAATACAAAACTTAGCTGGGCGTGGTGGCATGTGCCTGTAATCCCAGCTACTCGAGAGGCTGAGACAGGAGAATCACTTGAACCTGGGAGGCAGAGGTTGCAGTGAGCCGAGATCACGCCATTGCACTCCAGCCTGGGCAACAAGAGCGAAACTCCATCTCCAAAAAAAAAAAAAAAAGAAGATACAGAAGTGACATCAAGGAGTGACTGATAATCTTGACTTGTTACGCATGCCGGGTTGGGGAAAGCATGGCCAGGGAAGACTTTACCGAAGAAACACGAATTGAATGGATCTTAAGTAAAGATTTTTTCAGGCATCTATGCAGAAGTATTTGCATAGTTAACCATAGCATGGAATCATAAAACAGTTCAAGAAATCTAACACCGGTTCAGAGATGGCACAAGAGAAAATTCACCCACTTCAAAACCACATAGCCTATTTCAATATATTTACCTATATTTATATATCAATATGTATATTTAATCATATCTCTCTATTTATACAGTGAATAAAACTACAGAGTTTGATGTCAGATTTGGGTTCAAATCCTGGTTTTACCACTTTGCAGGTACATGACTTTGAGCTTCTGGAACTAGAGTTTCCTCTGAGAAGTTGCATAAATTTAGCCATAGAAAGTAATGACACTGGAGCCAAATGTCCTGTTTGTTGTTGTTTATTTGCTTCTAATTCTGGCTTTACAGTATCCTAGTTCTGCTGTTTTCTTGAGCAAGTCCTTAAGTTCTCTGCTTCTCAGTTCCCCCATTCTATAAAATGGGGATAACATCATCACCTACCTTATAGGAACTCAAAAAGTTAATACAGGTAGGGCTTTTAAAATAGTACCTGGCAAAGTGCAAGTTCTCAACAAAATATTAGCTGAATCTTCAAGTTAGGGAGAACGATACTTACCTATTGAGTTGCAATAAGACAATGGTAATTTTCAAAAATGTTACTTTCATTCTAACTTCAAATAAAAAGGGACAAGTCTTATCTATACTACCTTTTTTAAAAAGCATAGAACATATTAATCTTTCTAAAGTCTGTTGCAAAGAACCAGGTTTAGTTGGTGCCACCATTTAAAGAATTCAACAGATAAATCTTTCATCCAGTAAATGTAGACGTGACCTAAATTACTGCAAAGAGGAAACTCCAGAGAGTCAGAACAGAGAAAATAAAAATTATCCCTCACCTCTGGTATCTATCTGATTGTATCTTGCTGATTAGTTCTGAACTGCTCTGTTTCGCCGCCAGGCTGAAGAACTACTACCATTAGTCACTGATATTAAGTATTGTTTATGTCCAATCTAATGGGAAAGGGTTAAGGTAAGGTTCACAAAAGGATTAAACACCAAAAGTCCTGGGTTTTCCTTTTGAAATGGATATACTCAACTAAATCAGATATCTAACTCCTATTGCAGTAAGTCAATAACCTTCAGTCACTTTAACAACATGGTACAATGGACAGTCAGTCCTGCCAAGGATCGAGGTCTCATATCTTTCATATGGTCTTGGGGACATTATTGACTTGTGTGTAAATTCCTGCTGGATTTGTATCCCATAAATGAAACACAACGAACAAAACTCAACTTGTATACAAGATGTAATAGAACGCTTATCTAGTTATAAAGTGAATGAAGATGTTCTCTGGTATGGATAAAGATCACTGTAATATGTTACATAAAAATTTCAAGGACGAAAAATTGTATAGTATATCAATATTTGTTTTTCAAAGGGAATAAACTAATGTACCTTTTACACGGTATATGAATTTGTTGGTGTATTTCACAAAATACATTAGGAGGAATAACCAAGAAACTACAACATCAGTTGCCATTGGAAAGAGCAATGGATGGGCTAGGGGAACAAGATAATTTTTATTGCTTATTCATTTATATTTGAATTTTGAATTTTATTCTTTTATCCTTTTGAATTTTATGTTTTTGAATAATGTAAATTTATTTTATATCCAAATATAAAAACAATATAGACTGAAGATATAAATTTCTAAAATAAAGTAGGGAAATCAGCTTTTGGTCAAACTCACAAATCACCACATAATTGATTTTAGTAAACAAGAACTGTTAAACCCAAACTTATGAGATTTACAAATAAATAAACCTGGCCTAGGAATTTCTACTTAATGAGAATGAGGAAATAATTTTAGGTGACACTTTGTCATAGATGTAGCATGATTATTTTCAGAAAATGATGGTATTTGAATTAAAATACTTCTGCTAGGCAGAATTATACCAATTGAATAATAGAAAGGGTAGAAATGGCAAGTGGGTGGTCATTGGATATTATGATATCCAAAGTCACACATGTTTCAGAACTTGAGCCCAGCCCTCTGCTAGTGTTGAGTCCATACTGTCAATGGACTTGCGGTCTAATGGAGGATGCAGGGGTAAAAGATGTTTAAAATATGCATGTAATTAACATTCAGCAAGATCTAGGCATGTTAAATGCTGGACTTTCTAAGCATATACAAGAAGGATATGCAACCAAACTAGGGAGAAAAGGGAACGGCTTCTGGGAAAGTGACTTTATAAGGGCCTTTAGGAACTGAGCACCTAAACTTCTTCAATGATACCTTGTGATATTTTAACTGTAATGCAAAATCAAGAGGAATTTTAGCTTGTTGACATAAATTTTTAAAAAATGAAAGTTAAGCTGGGTGCGGTGGCTCATGTCTGTAATCACAGCACTTTGGGAGGCTGAGGTGGGTGGATCACTTGAGGTCAGGAGTTCGAGACCAGCTTGTCTAACATGGTGAAACCCTGTCTCTACTAAAAATACAAAAAAAATTAGCCAGGTGTACTGGTGCAGGCCTGTAAAACCTGCTACTCAGGAGGCTGAGGCAGGAGAATCGCTTGAACCCGGGAGGCGGAGGTTGCAGTGAGCAGAGATTGTACTGGTGCGCTCCAGCCTGGGTGACAGAATGAGATTCTGTCAAAAAAAAAGAAAGTTAAATAATGCCTATTGTAATGTTCATTTGCCTTTGCCTTTTATAGTACAACTGTATTGATAATGGGATCTGCTACCAGTAGCTATTCCTTAGGGATATTTCCTGGACTGTGTCCATCTCGCTCACAATGGATGCCAAAGAGCCATAGAAACTCATGGCACAAACATGACCTACTTGAGAAAGGGATCTCTTGGTCTGAATTGGCTTCCTAGGCCTACCTTAGACTTTTCTGGCTAAAATGCAGTACTGAAATCATCGGTGATTTCACTCTTAACTACTACTGAGCACTTCAGTACTACTTTTTCTATGTGTGTCCTGAAGGGTGAGAAAGTGTGAGCAGTGAACAGTTGTGGGAAAGGGGTAGGGCTGCAGTACAGTCTATGCCAAGTTTCTCAAATGCATGGGAATATCTCACACATCAATGTTTGTCCCAGAATGAAAGGAAGAAAACAGTTGAGAACCTCGTGTTTTACATACTCCTGTTTCCCATTAATACCAGATGACTCTTCATTATCTTAACTTGAACCCTAGTATGTTTCTAGTTTAGATAATTTCATAGTAAAGAAAGTCTAAAGGGTTAAACTTTAGACTTAACAAAAAGTGTGGAAGGGTTAAACCAAAGATTACTAGTCAACGCAAGTGAAATCGTCATGTGTAAAGAGAAGAATTTAAAGGAAATCAAATAGGCACCATCATTTGGAAAGCACTAAAAGTGAAGTTCTATTCAATAATAAAATTACAATCTTAGAATTTAAAAGGTACACCTGTTTAATGTTCTGTCTTTATTTCTGTGAGAGCTGCATGATATGACAGAAAAAATAAATGAGAAAAGAAAGACATCCTGTTGTCATTGGGAACCGAACAGAGGTTAAATAGACTTTCTAAATCAATGACAAGAGGCTCCAAGAAAACATTTTAATTCCATTCATATATCTTTGTTAGAGACAAGGTCTTGCTCTGTTTCCCAGGCTGGGGTACAGTAGCACAATCATAGCTCACTGGAACCTTGAACTCCTGGCCTCAAATGATCCTCCCACCTTGGCTTCCTGAGTTGCTAGGGCTACAGGCAGTTGCAACCATACCTGGCTCATTTTTCAAAAACTTTTTGTAGAGACAGGGTCTTGCTATGTTGCCCAGGCTGACCTCAAACTCCTGGCCTCAAGCAATCCTCTCACTTCAGCCTTCCAAAGCGCCGGGATTACAGGCATGAGCCAGCATGCCCAGCACCATTCATATAACTTATTGTACTGAAAGAAAAGGCTGTCTCAAAGAAATATTTTAAAATATCTTTTTATAGTAAAATACAAGGATTAAAATAAGAATTTACTGAGTCAAGTATTTTTGCTGAATTACTTTTGGATTAGTAAAGAATTCTATAATTAGGATAGAAGCAACTAAGAGTAATTCAGTCAGTACATCTCAGCTACTCTCTTAGTAAACTGGCAGCAAAGTATATTTTAAACCAACATGGTAAACTCTATAAAAGCATCAGAAAATAGCACTTAGACCAAATTAAGAATCAAGTCATTGAGAAATGATCCAGAAAATAAACTTACAAAAACTTTAAGGAAGCATATTCCTAAATTATAGTTAACAGTAATCTACACAGAAGTTTAAATGGCAATATTTTCTATTTAACACAATTATTTAAGGCCAAAAGGGTCAACAGATCCTTAATTAAAAATAAATAAGTGGCTGACACTGCAGTGACATATATTTTTAATGACTATTTACTTGTCAACAGTTATCTATTTCCTAAGAAAAATCTCTCAATTCCTTTCCTTCACTGAACTTAGTCTAGTCACTTCAACTTATTATTTCATTCTTGACTCAAACCCAGATTTAATGGTTCAGGATATTTTTGTTGAAAACACCAAAAAAACTAAGACTGGCCTAATAATTTTAAAGACTGTATTCAGGTTGTAGTTTGTTTTTTTCTTTAGTCCAACTTTTTTTTTTTTTGATGGAGTCTCGCTGTTGTCGGCCTGGGCTGGAGTGCAGTGGTGCGATCTCAGCTCACTGCAAGCTCCGCCTCCCAGGTTCCAGCAATTCTCCTGCCTCAGCCTCCCCAGTAGCTGGGATTACAGGCACCCGCCACCACACCTGGCCAATTTTTTTATTTTTAGTAGTGATGGGGTTTCACCATGTCCAGGCTGGTCTTGAACTCCTGACCTCAGGTGATCCTCCCCGCTTCTCCCTCCCAAAGTGCTAAGATTACAGGCACGAGCCATCGCGCCCGGCCAACATTTTTTTTTTTTTTTTTGCCTGCTTTGGTGTTGAGGCTGCTCTATAATCACCCCTGTGGGAGTGAATGAAAACAGCAACTGCAGGCTCAGACAAGAGC
This sequence comes from Gorilla gorilla gorilla, assembly GCF_029281585.2. NCBI lineage: Eukaryota > Metazoa > Chordata > Mammalia > Primates > Hominidae > Gorilla > Gorilla gorilla. The sequence goes on along the minus strand of NC_086017.1, from coordinate 87,417,085 downwards.
AAGGCAGGGGAGATGACCCTTTTTCCTTCCTTTGGATAAACCCATCCTGTGAATTTTCTCCCTATAGAGAGGACTGCTGGCAGCTATAATTTATCTGATACACACAATCAAAATGTACATTTTGCTCAGTTCCCCTTTTCACCAGGATGCAGCTTTTCTGGAGATAAGCCATTCACTTGGCATGATGTTCTTTGTACTCACTCGCAATTTTGATATTAACACTATTATTTTTGAGAAGCGTGATTTCTTTATACTCTAGGAAGACCTACCATGGAAATATGATATTAATAAATGGAAAAATAAAGGTCAAGTCTTGTATTACAGAAGTAAAACTAAGCAAATTACACAGACAGATATACATTTACATAGAACTATTTAAGTTCAACAAGGCCAAAGTGAATTCCAGAAGTAATAACATTTGTATCTAGTTGACTCATCATTGATATATTTTTTAAAATCACTGAAATGGAATACCACGAGAAAAGGTGCAACTAAACATGGCTTGATAATCTCTGGATAATTCCCTCTAATACTTCCACACGTCTTGCTTTATTTTATTATAATATTTTAATTATTTTATTATATAATAATTAAAATATAATATTTTATATAATTTTAATTATAATTTTATAATTTTATAATTTTTATAATTTTATAATAACTTTTATAATAATTTTAAAATATTGTAATATTTTAATTATTTTATAATAATTTTAAAATATTGTAATATTTTAATTGTTTTATAATAATTTTAAAATATTGTAATATTTTAATTATTTTATAACAATTTTAATTATTTTATTATACAATTTATTTTATTATATAATTTTTTCCTCACTTATGATCTTAACATACTTGGTGGAGTAAGTGGAAATGTATCAGCCATCTCCACCCATATGTAAACAGAGAGCTTTAATAGTTAATACAGAAGCACATATACTTCCTGAACTGTCAGCTGTCAAAAATACCATGAATAAATAAGGGGGTAGGTATTATTCATGAAAAAGAGAAGCTTGGCTTAGAAATCTTGTAGTAATAAAGCCTTAATCCCTGCCAATCATCCTATCTTAAGAGGAAGGAACTTCATTTAATGCAAATCCAGTGATAACAGTTTTCACCCAAACTAAAAGCAACATGGAAGATCCTCCTGTAAGGCTCTACTGATTCCCTGTACCAAGAAAGAATTGTATATTTCCATTCAACATAGATAATATTTCAACTTTAATTTACATTTTATGCAAAAATAGTACACTCTTTCTTACAAAGTTGGTAGAAGCAATTATTCTATGACTTTAAGCAACTCAGTTTTATACATTTACTACTGATGGTTATGTTTTATGCACGGTGACATGATTATCTGTTGTCCGAGAGATTAAAAATTTTCAGCTTTAGTATGGGACCTCATCATTTATTTCCTTCTCTCCTACAAACTATAAATGGCATAGAATATAGTGAAAAATATAATATTTGGAGAGGAATCTTAGCATCAAAGTCAGAAATGGAACGAAACTTAAGGATTATTTTAATAGCCCTCAAAATAGAGACGATATTGATTTATGCATCTCTTTTCTGTTTAATATCCTCTTCCTGATATAAGAATTGACTATGCCTAAACCGGACACTTTTTAATAATGCTTTTCCTTTTTCTTTTCTTGCTCCCTCCCTCCTTTCCCCTGCCTTTACTCTCTCACATCTTCACTCTCCCCCTCCTTCCTTCTCTTTCCCTTTCTCCCCCTTTTTAAAATCTCCTTCAATGTAGTTTATAGTCTCTAAATTCTTTCTTTAGCTTTAGATATTCACAGGAGAATACAGAACTCTTGATGTGGATTAAGATTTTGTCACTCATAAAAGGTGGAATATTCCAGTTATCCACATAACTCATATCCTGGAATGGAAACTGACCAGAAAATATTAATCACCTGTAATTATTGGCAGTGTAATATTCTGTTGTTTATTACAAGTGACTACTGCAGCAATTTAGTGATTTCGCATTAAACAACTAGTTTTGTTTAGCTGTTAGCTAGTAAATGATGAATGAAAGTGTTTAATGGTAACACACGCATGGTCCTGGATAAAAATCATGACCCAAATGGCCCAGCATATATTAGGTTTGATAACTGAAATACTTACCAGGTCATTCTTAAACTTTCACAAGAATAAAGTGTTATGTAGCTATAGAATAGTAAATGTATTTTGAACTTCTATTTTTTTCTTATTAATGTAGCACTTCTGAATCACTTTCTTCTTAGTTTCATAAGAAAACTCACATTATAAGAATCAAAATTTGCCTGTGTTACTTATGTGTATGCTGAGTACTACAGATCCTCTTATTTAACATTTCTAAAATAGCCCTAGTATGTAAGTAAGGCCCTAGTATGTAAGTTCTCATTTATAATGAGAGTAAATGAGAACTTAAGTAACTTGTCCAGTGTTTCACACCTAGTGTAGATAGAGATGTAAAGGGAGAAGGGAGGCAGGAGAACGGAGAAGAGAGAAGAAACATAGAAAGAGGATAAAGACTTTGAATGTAGAGATTTTAAATTTACCCTATAAAGAGCACTACTTGTAGAGGAGACATACTAATTGAAACAGTTAAGCAATCATTCAGAAAAGTGCATAATTATGTTTTGAGATGACTTGTGAGTGGGCTAGTGTTCTTGTTTTCTCATAGATCAGAATCACACATATGAAATCACCAACCTTGATCCCTGGAACATAAAGCATTTTTAAGAATTGTTAAATGAATCTGAATTTAGAAGTTTGATTCTTGATTCAGTTTCAAGATTGTCAATATAAACCAGAAAAAAATAATATCACCACCTTCATTCCCTTTGCTTTCCTTCTCATATCTGCTCTTTTTCCAGGATGCACTTCCACAACACAACTTTCCACCCCTTGACGACTGAACTATACGACAACTGCAAAGACGTCAGAGCTTTTCTGGAAACTTTCAGCTCATTTCCCTGGACTATCTAGGGCAGAGATCTGTAAAAGTCTAGAGAGTAAATATTTTACGATTTGAGGTTATGCGGTCTCTTGTTATCAACTCTGTCTCTGCTCACCTCCACTGTGGTAGCCCAAAAAATAAGTGAGTGTGGCTGTGTTCTGATAAAACTTTATTTATGGACACTGACACTTGACTTTCATCAAGTTTTCATGTGTCCTACAATATTATTCTTCTTTAAAGTTTTATTCAGTTATTTAAAACCGGAAAAACCATTCTTAGCTCACGAGTCATACCAAAAAATGGCAGTGGGCCAGACCTGGCATGTGGCCATGGTTTGCTGATCCCTCCTCTAGAGCACAGTCTTCCACAGGATCTAAATTGGAATCAGCCCACCGGATAACCCAATACACTCGACCTGCTGCCACAAGCCCAGGGAAGAAGGAGGCAGCAAAAAGCTGCAGCACCAGAAAAAGAATGAGGGAGAGTGGCAACTAAGAAGGGACTTCAACACCAAGTCAAAATCGGAGCCCTCATTTTAGCATGTACAGGAATTTTATTCATCAATATACTGAGAGATGATCAGGTTCATTTATGCTACTAAGGAGACTCCAATGTAAGGTGAGATGTATCAAAATGTGAATTCAGTTTTGAGCAATGTAGTATGACTATTACCTTTGATATACAAAGGCTAGAACTATCTAAGGAGAGCAAAGCACTTATCTAGATCAAGAACCACAACCCATACCAGTTCCTGGATATGCACCAGCAATTTTAAATTTTCGTTCCCCTTTTTGTGCCTTTTTCAAACCATCACGCTTTTGTTATAACAATCCAACCATTATTTCAGAAACATTACAATACATTTCAGAGCATTACAGCTTTCTGGAAAACAGCCTGGTCTTCTAAATCTGACTTGCATCACTCTTGTTGCATCTACAATAGATTTAAACACAGTGTTTTAGGAGGCTCTGCAGATGGCTGAGTTTATTCATTAGATCTTGATTATTAATGGTTTCACTATGTGTGGATGACTTTTCAAATATCACTGTCTCCTAACACTAAAGCCCAATACATTAACTATAGATGGCCATCTTTTCATTCACACATAGGCCAGTGAATAACTCCTTACAAGAATATAACTCTTGGGACAAAGAGAACCCTACACCATTTGGACAATTTCATATTGCCTTTGGCTTAAGTCTATCCATAAAACCCTAACTCAGCCTCTCCAATGAAAGTTCCAGTATCCTCTTGCAGGGAATCAGCATCAAGAGTCCAAAAAACTTTAATTGGGAGCACAAATTATCCCCTTATTTCGCACAAGTGAGCATGGTTCTATGGGATCCAATAATTACAAAAATGCAGCTACCAAAAAAGGGTCCGCACTTTCAGGTAAGTATGCAACTTGCCTCAGAAGTGCTCAGTTATGGCCTACATCCACATACCTGCTAGCATCACTCAACATTATACAAGATTATCGCTTGGTTTCCAAGAGACTCTCATTCATTTCTGCATGCATACACTGCCTCTGGCTGCAGCTCAGTGACACAGGAGGGGCACCCTGTACACATTTTTGTGAAACCTGCTATAGTCCAGGACCTAGACAATTGTGTAGCAAGTACAAAATTCAGGGAACAGATGCATGATCCTGAGAGTGAGGACTTCATTAAATTTTGCCCCCAAGGCACCTCACTTGAACAACTTTCAGGGTTGTTCAAGAACAGGATGGGCACTTGGGAGACTGAAGACTGTGAAGCACATCCCGGGCACTTCACCTGCTTCACTCTAGTCCCAGGACAGCTTTGGCCACACTCAAGAGGCCACCTTAGACAACATTGCTCTAACTGGCTTTTCTTGAATGAACAGGATACTAGTTCTATCTCTTATATGTGAAACTGTAATTTGCCAATGTTTAAGGGATTTGCAGTGAGAGTTTGCAACCCCACCGCAAGATAAAATTTTAACACCCCCGTAAGTAGTGAATGCATAATTTTTGAATTAATTAACTCAAGTAAGGTGACTTTATGGGTGTTCACTGACTAAAGGTTATACTATGCATGTATTCATATATATGAATTTTGTCAAATAAAAGATAAAGACCCAACTTTGACGTTTATAGTAAGCACTAAAAATTTTCTATCATATTAGAGATCAATTTAGGAAGGAAAGAATAATTTTCACATTTCAAATTTAAGTAGCTAAATGTACTGAGAATATCACAAAAGATACAGAACATAAGATCTAAATAAACCATTAAAATGCACACATAAACAAGGAATTGTGCAGAGACACATGTAAAATGTGTTTGCACCTGAAGTGGGCATATTAACTAATATTTTAATTGTATTCTTTTTTGAACATTGGCATATTCAGAAAAGTATAACATTAAATATAGTACATCTAACTATGTATCAGCTAACGAGGAAATAATCCTTGAAATTCTACACAGTTGCTAAACCACCAATGAGCAAATTTGGTGCTCAAGTTTTTTTGTCTTGTTTCAACTTCATGTCACAGACATGATTCCCAAAGCCTGTTATTAACAAAGTTTTTCAATGATACAAGCACATATTAAGTCTATTATACATACATTTGCATATATAAATGTATATTCATGAATAATAAATTTCATATGTGCTCTTGGATGCATAGCTTCGGTTTTCTTTATTAAAATAACAAAAAAATGAATGTATTTGACCCCCAAATAATTTCAATAAGAAAAAAGGAAAAAGATGATGGAAATTCAATACAGACAAAGCATAAAGAATCAAGGTGCTGGAGAGAATTATAAATTAAGCCCTTGAAAAACTTATAACCAGAATCTGTTTAATAGACAAACACTGTTTCATGAATCATAAATGCTCTAAGAAAATGTTTACTTGATGTGAAAATTCAGACAAGGCAGATGACACTAGAAACACTCCACTATTTATAAAAAACATACTTCTTGTCTCCTATAATTTCATAAATTAAAATTCTTAGATGGAAGAAAAATTAGTTTTCCATAAAACGAAACTCACATCCGAAACTAATTTTCCCTTTCCATTAAAGAATGTTATAACATTCTGAAGCTCTCTAGTCAAATATTCACATAAAGAACCACAACTGATGAACTGGAAGTGTCAGACATTGGCAAATCTTAGCATTCTAAGAGTTAACATTATAGCAGAATCCCATGGAGAGGATAAACAGAATAAAGTTCTGGAAGCTAGCGGTAATATTTCATCCAGAGAGTTTATTACACACTTTCATTGCTAAGCATAACGTGTCCCACAGAACCACGGAAAATTACTGTTGCCTGTTCTTAAAGGTTGGAACTCTTCATCTCCTTCTGATAATTCTACAATAAAATGAAGAATATATCTCTTGGCATCTTCGTAACACCTTTAATTTTTCATGTTGAATGTCTTCTTTTTATTACCTATCTATGAAAACTATCGCGAGTCCAGTTATGATCCTTTCTGAGTTATCATCATTTCCAAAGTGGGAGATGATTCTCAGAGTGTGTACTAGAAGCCCACCATTAACTACTGGGTCGGGGGTTGGGAAGGGGAGAGTGGAAGGAATGCCGTACTCCAAGGACACTTGCAAAATCAACAGATGTAAAGCAATACTCTAATCATTTCCTTAGAAAAAGGATACTTAGGACTATCACCTTTTCACTTTGCTTAATCATAATTTCAATAAGAGTTATGTGCATATCTCTGGCTTAAAGGTTTTTAATATATATATTCACATAAAAATATGATCATACAGTAACCTGGTGGTCTTGCAGTTCCAATGAGTGGTATGTGTACAACATCAACAGTAGCAGCAGGATTATGACACACAAGGTTCAGGCAAAGGGTTTCAAAGTGAGTGTCTAAATCTGTTTGAGCTGTCATAACACAATACAACTTACAGTGCAATGTATTGCTACAATTTGAATGTTTATCCTCTGCAAATTTCCTGTTGAAATCTGATCCCCAGTGTTTGAAGTGGGGCCTAATGGAGGTGGTCCCTTCATGCACAGATTAATTCCAGGGGACTGTGAGTGTGGGGGGGGTGCTGTGAGAGTTCTCACTATTAATTCCTGAAAGAACTAGTAGTTAAAAAGAGCCTGGCACCTCCCTCCTCTCTTTCTCTCTCTGTATCTCTCTGTATCTCTCTCTCTCTCTCTGTCTCTTTCTCTCTCTCACTCTCACTTCCTCTCTGGCCATGTGACCTCTACACTGGCTCCCCATTGCTTTCTGCCATAAGTGGAAGCAGACTGAGGCCCTTATCAGAGGCAAATGTTGGCATCATGCTTCTTGTACAGCCTTCAGAACTATGAGCCAAATCAAATTTTTTTATTTATAAATTACTCAGCCTCAGGCATACCTTTATAGCAACACAAACAGACTGAGACACTTATAAACCCTGGAAATTTATTTTTCACAATTTGAGAGGCTAGCAAATCCAAGATCAATGTGCAGGCAGATTTGGTGTCTGGAGAGGGCCTGCTTTCTGGTTCCTACATGGCCATCTTCTCAGAGTCCTCATATGGCTGATGGCACAGAGAATCTCTCTGGGCCCTCCTTTCTAAGGGCACTAATTCCCTTCATGAGAGCCTCACTCTTATAATCATTTCCCGAAAGTCCCACCTCCTAATACTATCAAATTGAGGATTAGGTTTCAACACATGGATTTTGAGTAGACACAAGAATTGTCTGTAGCAGAGAAGATGCACCCTGACCAGAAATACCCAGACCAGATTAGTCACATTTTCTAAAAGACTTGAGATTTTTTCAAACTATTTCTTTCTAAAGATCCATGTGTGGATGAGTGAATTTAATGTAACATGTACTTCTTTTTACAAACTCAACAGAAAAATTCACTTAGGTTATGTTCTCATTTCAGTTGTTATAACAATAGGAGAATATAATCATTAGGACTGATTCCTGAGATATCTGCTTTTTATGCTGAATTGTTCTTTAAAAAGAAATGGAGAAAAAAACATTTTTCTGCAATCAAAATAATTTTTCTAGTCCTTACCACCACCTTGGGTTTCAGATATTTAAAATTTTGCTAGTCAATACATTTTTCTCCTCTTCAGTGAAATACACCATGTAATATTTTGCCTAGAGCTTCCATTCGCATCTGCATTTCATCGGGTTGGTTAGAATAAATCACGTCATGCATGTTAGTTTACTCTGGGCTATACCATGAGAGCGTCCTCTTATCAGCACAAAAATGTGAAAGTGATTCACAATTCATGATGCACTTTGTTACCAGCTATGTGAATGGTTTGCCAAGAAATCTGAAATACCTTTCTACACCTAAGTCTTCTGCTGAACTTAACTGGTGGTACACAAAGTGAGTGTTACACAAAGTGATGAATCTTTCTAAGGTAAGACAATTCTTTTGAGTCTAGTTGTAGGAATAGAACAGTGACTTAGACAAGGGTATACTATTGCTTCTGAAGGGACCTACCAGACTGGTGTAAATGTTACTTTAAACTGAAAACATCTGAACTAACTGCAGCAACAAGAAAAAAAATTCTTATCTAAATTCAAGCAGAGCCTCCCAAAAAAATAGCTGTCAGTAACTCCCCTCTGAGGGTGTTTCCTGCTTGGGAGAAGACAGATCCTTAACACAAGGATGTACAAATTCAGCTGCCATAAACCCTCCTTCAGTAGAGCTTTCAGTTAAGAAGAAAACTCCATTAGCATCAGGATAAAAACAAACAAACAAAAAACAGTAGAACCTTCCATACTTTCCCACTGAAGTCTTAGAACCTCTTCTTTTTCTTTCTTTTTTTTTTTTTTCCTGAGATGGAGTCTCACTCTGTCACCCAGCAGGCTGGAGTGCAGTGGTGCAATCTCAGCTCACTGCAACCTCCTCCTCCTGGGTTCAAGCAATTCTCCTGCCTCAGCCTCCTGAGTAGCTAGGATTACAGGCATGCACCACCATGCCTGGCTAATTTTTGTATTTTTAGTGGAGACGGGTTTTCACCATGTTGGCCAGGCTGGTCTCGAACTCCTGACATTAACTAGGTATACTGCTTATCCTTGGCTATTCAGCAAGGTTACTCACTGCTCCTGCCTCCTGCATGCATATGAATTAAAACTTTTCTCCTGTTAATCTATCTGTTGTCAATTGATTCACATTCTCCTCTCCCATCACACACACCTAAGTTGGGACAAAGAAAGTTTTCCTCTCAACACCATGCTAGAAGTTAAAAGTATTATCTAATTAAATACTCTCAAAAAAAGCATAACAGTTACTTCTTATGTTCAACTACTATTATTCTCTTTTTACAAATTAGTCAGTTGAGCTTAGAGAAACTATTTGCCCAAGGTTATATCAGCTGGTATATGAGAACCAGTGTTCTGACCCCAAAATGGTTCTCTTCTCAATATCTACTTCCTTAACCAGAGAACCTCTGATATGCCTGTTACTGACTCTCTCCGTTACAGTTGATCAGGGTTTTCCAAATTTTTCCAAGTCAAGGCATAGAGAGAAAATAGTAATACACTCATACTGTCAAGAATAATGAAAGAGGCCACTTTTAGCTATATATGATCACTGTGGCCAGCCCATCCAAAGCCTCATCAAACTCTGCCCTGGTGCCCCAAGGCTAACAAGTGACCCATTTGTGAGGTCATGAACATTGCCTGGGAGGCACCACACTAGATAATATTAAAAATCATGGAGAATATAGTTCAACAAGTGGTGATAGGGAGCAGAGCTGATAATCACCAGTAGATAAACAAATATATCAGAAAATAAGACATATAGCAGGGAAGAAAAGTGAAGATAATTTAAGATCTACCCAGAATGGAGAAGCACTGGAAAGACTTTAGCAATTAAGCATTATAGAAGATGTCAGCCCCTGCTGGCTTCAATTGCCTCATATACCTTGTATTAAGATAAAATGATTTTCATTTTTTTTAGTTTGTTGTGGCTTAGAAGAGAATACTCCAAAATATAATGCTTTGGCATCCCAAGGACTTTGAACTAAAGGAAATTAGAAGGCCTCAAAGCAAAGCCTCTGTCTGCCCTTCTCCCAGCCCCCTGTCTTCTGCTCCCCTTTCTCCCCCATAGTGAGTTCATAGGAAATAAAATTCGTCTTCTCCAAGGCAGGTCATAGACACTTGAATCCCTCTCTTCCCACAGCAAGTCATAAAACTTCTGAAAGGTTACTCTCTCCCTTCTCCCTTCTTCCTTGAAGACCCTCATTCCAGTGGGGCTGTGCCCTATACCAGGGAGGAAGAAGTGTTACACAGAGAGACCAAGAAGTGTCTGGATAGCCTGGCTCGGTTTGCCACACTCTCAGTCTATTGTCAGTAAATCATATCCTTTTGTCCAGTCGCATTTCTAGACTGCTGTCCATTCTATGCTAAACTTAGCAGAAAAACAGATAGCTTTCCCTACATCTTTGGCTCTTCATTTTTGAAGGCTCTTGGGTCACATAAATCTTTGATTAATTTGTTATACCTTTCTGTTATTAACTTGCAACAGAGATCGTATGGCCTGCAAATCCTGAAACATTTACTATCTGACCCCTTATGGAAAAAGTTTGCCAATATCTGATATATATTGAGCTATCATTTTCTTTTTGCTACAAGAATATACAGGCCACCAGGAAATGGTTTATAAATGGTGCCTTCAACAATAATCTTCTTGCTTTTGAGCAGGTAGATTCATCTTTTCAAATGCAAATCTTACTAGTCTTTTAAAACCTTGGTAGATCTTTCCATTGAGTTTTAGCATCAAAATTGAAATGGCTTGCTGAGTCATGCTTGATCTGGTTAGACTTCCTTTGCAGAATTTTTAGTAACACTTTCTATGCTCACTGGGTTCAACCTGACACATACTTTCAATTCTTTTGTTCCTGATGCCTCATCTATGTATAAATTCACTTCCTTTCCTCTACCTGTTTGATATGGTTTGACTGTGTCCCCACCCAAATCTCATCTTTAATTGTAGCTCCCGCAATTCCCACATGTTGTGGGAGGGACCCGGTGGGAGGTAGTTGAATCTTGGGGGCATCTTTTTCCTGTGCTGTTCTCCTGATAATGAATAAGTCGCACAAGATCTGATGGTTTTATAAAAGGGAGTTCCTCTCAACGCACCGCCTTGCCTGCCACCATGTAAGATGTGACTTTGCTCCTTATTTGCCTTCCACCATGATTGTGAGGCCTCCCTAGCCATGTGAACTGGGAGTCAATTAATCCTTTTTCCTTTATAAATTACCCAGTCTTGGGTATGTCTTAATTAGCAGTGTGAGAACAGACTAATACACTCTTCTTTGCCTAATTTAGTCCCACTGGGGCTTTAGTTTTAGTTCTGACAATTATCCTTTGCTTAACCAAAATTCAGTCAGCCTCCTTCTCCTAAGCTCTCCCGTGTGCTTCCTTGTAAAATCCAGTTTTAGCAAGAATCCTGCTAAGTCAGTTTAGCAAGAATCCTCCACCACAGATACCTGATCACTCTCAATATATGAGCAGGTTCTTCATCCTCCACCATCCCCCAGATGATACCTAATCACTCTGTTCTGTCTTCAGCAAGATTCATGTTAGGTTGGTTTAGTTTGAATCTTTCTTACTCCAGATGCTTCCTCTTAGCAATTTTCCATCCACTGACCCCCACTCTACTTCTTGGCTATAAATTCCCACTTGTGCATGCTATATTTGGAGTTTCGTTCAATTTCTCTCCCCCATTGCAAAATCCCATTTTCATGGTCCCTATGTCTATTGCAATAGACCTGACTAAAGTCAGCCTCACTGTGCTTTAACAAGTATCATTGACTGATTGTTTTCTTTAACAATTCAAATTTCACTTCTTCAGGGAAATCTTGCCTGACTTTCCCTTTCCAACACATTCCCCGATATGTATGAATGTTATCCTTCCCCATTATTGTATTTATTACAGTTTACCATGTATTTGTGAGATTATTTGGTTAATGTTCTTCTCCGTTAAGTTATAAATATCATTAAGGCAAGAATTAAGTTTGTTTTGCTCATCCCTTAGGACCTGACATTTTAGGCATTTGGTGAACATTTGTAAAATGAATTAATGAATCAAAGTTAACAAGATCTTAAATTTGGATTTACCCTTCCCTCTCTAATCATTGAAATGTAACTGAGTCAATTACACACATTTTTAGAGATAATACTACAGTCTGAATGTTCATGTCCCTCCAAAATTCCAGTTGGAAACTTAATCCCCACTGCTATACTACTAAGAGGTCGGGGCCAAGGGTGTTTAGGTCATAAGAGTTCCATCCTCATAAATGGAATTGGTGTCCTTATAAAAGAGGCCCAGGGCAGCTTGACCCTCCTTTCCACTATGTGAGGAAATATAGAAGGTGCCAACTTTGAAGGAGAGACCCTCACCAGACACTGAATCTGCTGGCACCTTGATCTTGGAGGTCCCAGCACCCAGAACTGTGAGAAATAGATTCTGTCTAAATTACTCAGCCTAAGGTCTTTCTTATAGCAACCTGAACCAACTAAGACAGATAGCTTGATATATAACATGTTTTTAACCAATAAATTTTCCTGTACTTCTTTCTTTATAGTAGGATTTCCAGACAAAAATAAAATAAATATACAAATAAATAACAAAGAAAAAAATAGTGAAATTTGGATTTCAGATGAATAACAAATACTTTTTTGTATAGGTACTTACTATGTGAAAAAGTATGTCTGAAAACAAAACAAAACGATTTGCTCTTATCTGAAATTCAAATTTAACTGGAACAAAACTATTTGTTGTTTATCTGAACTTCAAATTTAACTGGGCAAACTGCACTTAATCTGGCAACCTTATTTTAAAAAGGTATTTTCTGAAAAGTACAATTAATTTGCTAATTGAAGTACTAACTAGGCATGAGCATAAACATTGATAAAATTACCAATAGATATGCCTGATAGAAATGAAGAGATCTGGAATTTTAAACCAATAATTTTTGCCTATGCAATTTAAAAAGTCATAATGTTAATATAAGAAAATCACCAAATTAAGAAAAATCACTCACTACCAACAAGAAACTAATGTAGCCAGAAAAAAAAAATGCAAACAAAAATATTTTAGCATCCACCTCAAGTCCCTAAGAAAACCTTTGGATGCTTCCCAAAATATAGAATGTGGTCAGATGAAAGTGCTAAGAATTAAGTTGTGAAAATGTGGAGGTGGGGCCCAGACACAGCAATTTGCTTAAAAAGTCAGAGAGGAGAGGAATCCTGAAACTTTGTATGCATAAAAACTACTTGGCTTCTTAAAATATGTTTAGTTTGAAATTAAAGCTAATTGCAAACCACATGTTACAGTTTTGTTAAAAAAAAAGTCAACTGGAAAAGAAAAAAAATTACTCCTAGCATTTTCAGTGCTTGTATAAGGCTTGCGCTAAACCAACACAAAGAAATTTATTGGTAAAACACAGATAGTCCTCATTATCTGTATAAGCCCAAAGTGACAGTTATAGCATTTTATGATAATAGATACTGACAAAGTTCATTGACTTCAATTACCTCGATGGATTTATTTTTACCTACTCCCACCTTTCCTCTCCACCCTTCATCTCAATCAAAAATTCAAAATTTATAATCACTGAATTTTTGATTTATACACAATAACTTTCTTCAAGTGTCAAATTCATTGCTACTTATGGGTAGAATAAATCCCTCCTGGGCTTCTAAATTTGGGGGGGTTGCATTACATTCTAACTGTTGCAACTTAGAGCATTTGCAAATAGAATATTTAAGCACTCCCCGCCGGCCCTGACACTGCTTCCTGCATGTGGTGACTGATAAAGAGGTGGTCAGGCCCTTGGATACTAGAGAGTATTATTTTAAGTGCTAAATAAACTTAGGGGATTTCATCCCTAGCAATGCTGGAACACAGCAGAGATTTAGTACTTCAATTTCTACACTTGGCATCTATGCAGCTTACTATTTCTTTGATTAGAGGGCTGAGGGTGGGCACAGTGGCTCATGCCTGAAATCCTGGCACTGAAAGGCTGGGTCACTTTGGTAGATCACTTGAGCCCAGGAGTTCAACATCACTCTGGGCAAGAGAGTAAAACCCAGTCTCTACAGAAAATAAATGATAAAAATATTTGGTGAGTGTGGTGGCATGTGTCTGCAGTCCCAGCTACTTGGGAGGCTGAGGTGAGAGGATCACTTGAGCCCAGGAGTTTGAGGCTGCACTGAGCTGTTATCAAGCCACTGCACTCCAACCTGGGTGAAAGGGCGAGACCTCATTTCAAACAAACAAACCAAAGGGCTGAATAAAGAAGGTGGTATTTCAGATGTTTTCTTTTACTTAGTGGTCTACAGATGCCCTCTCCACCCTATCTGCTCTGGTGGATGACCCAACCCACAACACACTCAGACTCACAGGTAATGGTGTTCTTCAGCAAGCCTTCATTTTTGAAGGCTCACTACACAACGATAATTGCAAGTACTCTGGAAAGGCACATATTGAAATCTTCAAATCAGCACAGGTAAATGTTTTTTCAAAACGGATGCTTTCTGCCTAAAAGGACAGACACATACATTTATCTGTTCTCTGCGTTTCAGTTTTATGCTATATGGTTCTGAAATAATCTCTCTCTTTTGAATCTTACTTGATCACACTCCAGCCACAGTCTATGATAGTTCCCAGCCCTCTAAGCCCACACAGAGATGCATTTTCCATTACTGGTCACAGCCCTGCCTGCCTAGGCAGATTTTCCCAGGTGCTTTGGCTTTTGCAGTTCAGTGAACGTGTCCCTGAGAAACGAATAAAATCCAGTTGTTTTCTTGTTTCTTTTGCATCTTTGTCAAAGAACATTTGATTCCTATTTAGATACTCATGCATTGCTTTCTATTCAAGTCGGGACAGGAAGTCAGGGTGAGAAAGAGAGCTAATCATTTCACATGAGAGAAACAATTTTGTTTCCGTTAAGGCTTTCAGTCAGAGAAGAAAACAAAGCAAAACCAAACAGAACAACTAAATGAAAAAGAACACAAAGCATACTCAGCAACAGATTTTCCTACAATGACTGTGCTCATCTTGCAGGCCTACTATAATAATTTACCTTACCAAAAGGTCATTTATTCAACAACTTATTTGACTTGAATACTATGTGCTCTTCTAAATAAGGAATTGGAGGAAACTTAATACAGTTTTCTTCCACTGGTTTCTTTATTGGGGTGATATTTAAAAATCTCTTTCTAAATACATTGTTATCTAGATATAAAATCTCAGTACATAATACAAATTGCTAAACACTTAAATGATGTACTATTTAGAAATAAAACATTGCCTGCGTAGATGCATGTGGATATATACTCATAGTTATTTATACATTTAACATATTTTAATTTATTTTAAATGCTCAATATCTACCAAGTTCAAGAATGAAACATAAAACTTATAATGATTGCCTTATTCTGTTTTTCCTGTTGTTATGGGTTGAATTGTGTCCCACAGAAAGACATGTTGAAGTCCTAATTCTCAGTAGCTCAGAATGTGACTTTATTTGGAAATAAGTTTGTTGCAGATAAGATTAGTTATGATGATGTCACATCGGAGTAAGGTGCACTCAATCTAATCTAAGCAGTGTTGTTAAGTCAATGGAAAGAAACAAAGAAAGAATGAGAGAACAGAGGAAGGAACTGGAGTTCTAACCCCGGCAAGTTGAGGGACAAGGATTGACAGCCACCACCAGAAGCTAGGAAAAGGCATGGAAAGAGTCTACCTAGAGTCTCCAAGAGAACATGGCCCTGCTGACATTTTGATTTCAAACTTCTAGACTCCAGAATTATTCTGACAATTTATGACAGTTTGCAACAAAAACTCCGTATTGGTTGTAACCAAATACCCAGGTTGTAGCATTTGGTTACAACAGCCCTTGCAAACCAATAAACCTGTGTACCCTTTAGCATTTCCAACGAGGAACACATTTTAAACAGGATCTTCCTGAGAAGACACTGTTTCTTTCTTATGCTTGAACTACCAGTTCAAAAGTGAAAAGACAAGAATTTTACACCAATCCTTATGGATCTTTCAAGGTTTAATTCTCTGGTCATTTTTTTCCATAGGGAAAGGTAGTTTTTAGCCCAAACCTCTTTTCTTCTATCCCTTAAACTTTACTTTCCATTTCCCTACTTTATTTCCTAATAACCCATCTGATTTAAGGCTAGCACCAGTCTCTTCCACATTTCCTTTCTCAACAGAAAAATGCTATTTATTAGAGAACATGGAAGTTTGGAGTTACAAGCTTTTAAGGGAGTCAGAAGGCTTTGGTTAAAATCTTGATTCTGTCATTTGACTGCTGGGTGACCATGAATAAGATTCAAAACCAATCTATGTCCATTTTCTACATCTATGATACAGGCTGTCTTAGTCTGCTTTGTGTTGCTATGATAGAATACCTGAGACTGGGTAATGTATAAAAATCAGAAATTTATTTCTTACACTTCTGGTAGCTGGAAAGTCCAGGATAGAAGGGCTGCATCTGTTGTGGACCTTCTTGCTGCATCATAACACGGTGGAAGGCATGACAGGGAGAGAGAATACTCAGGACAGAGGGAGAGAGGGAAAGGGGCCAGACGAACTCATCCTTTCATCAGGAACTTAACTCCCATGAGATAAGGAACCCACTCCTGCAATAACTGTATTAATCCATTCAGAGGGCAGAGTCTTTTGCTAGGGAAATGAGAAGCATCTCATAAAGGTCCTACCTCTCAACACTGTTGCATTGGGGATAAGTTTCCATCACATGAACTTTGGGTGACACACTCAAGCCATAGCATCACCTAACAGCTGTTGTGAGGATTAAATGATAAAATACACGAAAGACCCTTGCAAAGTATCTGGTACACAATAACTTCTCAACAGATGCAAGTTACTGTTTGTATTATAATAATCCAAGAAAGGTCACAACGGTAGCACCCTGTTCCAAACTAAACACTTCTTCCTTCCCCTATTTTAGGCAATATTTAATATATTTCCTCATGTTACTCCATAATGTCTTCTTTAGTCATCATCTAAGCAAAATATTCTCTGTATTTTTAATAACAAAAACTTCAAACCATCAGGAAACAGAAAATAATATGTCCACATATTTCAATCATCTAGATCACCAAACATTAAATATCATGTCATCTATACTTTATATTTTTTAATAGTCAAAAATTATAGAAACGAAGCCCAACTTTGCCATCTCCCCCTGAATTAACCACTTTCCTGAGACTGTATGGTATCATTCCTTGCATATTTTAACCGTTTACTAATGGGCATTTCCCCCAAACAATATATAAATTGTGTTTTCATTTCAAAAGTTCTCACATCATGTAAAACTTATGCTAAATCAATTTGCAAGTTTTTCTATTAATCTGCCTTTTGTTATAGAGGCCTCAGTCATGAACCCAGGGATGGGTAAGAAAAATGTATTTCTTTTCCTCTACATACCCAACCCAGTTCTAAGATCCTCTGTGAATATGAACTGCGATTAACCTGTTGGCCATTTGATGTGCATACAGTTGTTTTTCTCTGAATTTAGTCTCTCTTACTCTCTCTCTGTCTCTCCTTCCCTTCTTTCTTTCTGTCTCTCTCTTTCATTCTCCCTCTCTGTCTCTCATGCACACATAGTCACTAATGTGCTTTTCTTTTTATTTAGCTATCAGTAGAATCATGCTGAACAAATTGTTTTGTAACTTTTTCATTTAACATAGAACTTTCCATGATCTAGCTCACTCTTTTAACTGAGATATAGCTCATTCTTTTAATACAGATCTAGCTCATTCTTCTTAATGGTTGCATAATATTTTATTATGCCAATGAACCAACATTTACATATTTATTTCCCTATTGATGCAAAACAATCTATGCCCACATACATAAGTATTACCATAGAATGGATTGCCAGATGTGGAATTGCTGAATCAAAAAGTAACGAGAATAAGCATATTTTTATATGTATATTGGACATCTATATTTCTTCAGTTAATTGTCTTCTCCACTTTACCCATTTTTTTTTTTTTTTGGATTATCTGTCTCAGAGATTGATAGCTGCTCATTATACAGTGTGTATATCAATACTTGGTTATATATGCTATTAATGTTTCTCCCTGGCTGACACTACTTTTACAGTTTTGATTATGGTGTCCTTCACCTTATGCAAATTTAACTTTTTCATATTGTAATTTTTCCCCACGTTTTGTTATGTTTTGTTTTGATGAATAAGTTTTTCTTCAATCTAAAATTATATTAAACTTTCCTATGAATCCTTTTAGTACTTTCATTGTTTTTTAGTATTTAATGTTTTGAAATTATTTTTCCTAAGTAGAAAATTATCTGTCCTACTCATATCTGCATCACTAGCACTCATGATAGATGAGCCTTCACCATATTTCCTGAATCCACATCTCAGCACCTTCCTGCTGTGACCTATCCTCTCCCTTAATTTCACCTGCTACAATCACCTCTTCACAACCCCAGTCCCACAATTACCACAGCAAAGGAGTTATTTCTATAAAACTCAAAGCAGTTTGTAACATTCCCCCACTCAAAACTCTTGGTGTACACACACTAGCATGAATGAATAGCAAATGCATTTTGCTAAGTGCAAGAAGCCAGACTCAGAAGGTTACAGATTGTATGATCTAATTTATAAGATATTCTGGAAAGGCAAAACTATACAAGAGAAAGCAGAGCCAAACTCCTAGGGTATGCAGATGGGAAGAAAAGTTGATCATAAAGGTATGTGATAGAGCTCCTGGGGTAAGGGGATGGGAGGAAGGGTTGATCATAAAGGTATGTGATAGAGCTCCTAGGGTATGCAGATGGGAAGAATAGTTGATCATAAAGGTATGTGATAGAACTCCTGGGGTATGGGGATGGGAGGAAGGGTTGATCATAAAGGTATGTGATAGAGCTCCTAGGGTATGGGGATGGGAGGAAGGGTTGATCATAAAGGTATGTGATAGACCTCCTAGGGTATGGGGATGGGAGGAAGGGTTGATCATAAAGGTATGTGATAGAGCTCCTAGGGTATGGGGATGGGAGGAAGGGTTGATCATAAAGGTATGTGATAGACCTCCTAGGGTATGGGGATGGGAGGAAGGGTTGATCATAAAGGTATGTGATAGAACCCCTAGGGTATGGGGATGGGAGGAAGCGTTGATCATAAAGGTATGTGATAGAACCCCTAGGGTATGGGGATGGGAGGAAGGGTTGATCATAAAGGTATGTGATAGAACTCCTAGGGTATGGGGATGGGAGGAAGGGTTGATCATAAAGGTATGTGATAGAACTCCTAGGGTATGGGGATGGGAGGAAGGGATGATCATAAAAGTATGTGACAGAGCTCCTAGGGTATGCGGATGGGAAGAAGGGTTGATCATAAAAGTATATGATAGAACTCCTAGGATATGGGGATGGCAGGAAGGGTTGATCATAAAGGTATGTGATAGAGCTCCTGGGGTATGCGGATGGGAAGAAGGGTTGATCATAAAGGTATGTGACAGAGCTCCTAGGGTATGCGGATGGGAGGAAGGGTTGATCATAAAGGTATGTGATAGAACTCTTTGGAGTGAGAGAAATGTTTTGTGTTTTGGTTGTAGAGATGCTTACCTGACTCCATGTGCTTATCAAAACCCACAGAACTTTATGCTAAAAAAGTAAATTTTACTGTATATCAATTCTACTTCAACAAACTTGACTTAACAAAGAAACCTTCGGTATTTCTAGCATGTTTGAAATGGGATGCAACGTCTTATTATGGTTTGTAAGGCTCTGCCTGACATCTGGCCTGTCTACTTCTCAACTTTATCTCCCAAACCTTTCCCTTTCACTCGTTCTGTCCCAGCCATGTGTGACTTTTCACTCTTTCCAAACCATGCCAAGCTTCTTCCCTTCTCAGGTCATTTGAACTTGCTCTTTTCCATGCCAGAAATGCCATCTTTTAATTTTACATGTTATAATTCAAAAAAATACCTATGCTCAGGTGTTGTTTCCAGGGATTCTGATTCAGATAACACCTTAATTCTACTGAACTTCCACACTGAGAGACTTCATGAAAATATGGACATTTCAGTTGACAATCTTTCCCCAAATTCTTCATCTAAGACTAGGCCTTTGGTTTCCCAGAGGTGCCTTGGTCTCACTCACATTATAAAGGCAATTTGGTTGTTTACACTCTTTTTCCAGACTTTAGATGCAAATTCATGCCGCGAAATAAAATTAAGTCAACAAGTGCATCAAGGCAAAGGAAAATTAACAAAGGAACAATAAAATGAAACTGCAATGAGACCAGGAGAAAAAATTCTGCAATATTCTGTACTAAGGGTAGAGATGTGCTCTAGGTTGCTCTGTATTATCTGGACTCCAGTGTAAACTGGAAAAGAAAAAAAATTGTAATTGTCAGTGTCCATGAGACCAACAACTACTTGTTCAGGAAATAGAAGACTATTCCTGGTATTGCCCTTTGAGATCTATTTCTTCTGGGGGTTCTCAAAAGGTGTCCAAAGGGCAAGGCAGAGAACAACATCCTCAAACAACATCTTACAGTAAATAAAGTAATGAGTTTCTCAGGGCTGTTTTTTTCTAATGATCCTCAATGTGGCCCAAGGGCATAATTTCAAAGTGCAATTCAGTAAAAACAATTCAGGGTATGGAGTTGCAGGAGCAGTGGTGGGAAGAAGCGGTAATTAATGTAATTCATTTACACATTTTCTATTCTTAGAGTTTAATCCAAGAAGAGATTTCAGAACATCTACATCAATATTTTCCATTGCATGTTCTGAGCAGTATTAATAATTACTAATTTTTTTTTAAAGGTTCCCGGCCGGGTGCTGTGGCTCACACCTATAATCCCAGCACTTTGGGAGGCCAAGGCAGGCAGATCACTTGAGGCCAGGAGTTTGAGACCAGCCTGGCCAACATGGTGAAACCCCATCTCTACTAAAAGTACAAAAATTAGCCGGGCATGGTGGTGCATGCCTATAGTCCCAGCTACTCGGGAGGCTGAGGCAGGAGAATTGCCTGAACCCGGGAGGCGGAGGTTGCAGTGAGCCAAGGTCATGCCACTGGACTCCAACCTGGGCAACAGAGTGAGACTCCATCTCAAAAAAAAAGGTTCCCTAGGTATGCAAGAACTATTTTGAGGCATACTGACTAATTAGATACCAAGTACGTTTATCCTTTGAACATTTTTGTTTCAGAACTCCCTATCTTGATTCAAATAAAATAGATTTGACCAAAGCTCTCCTTGGTCCTCAATCATGTCAAGAAATTCCAACTATGCTTTATCTAAAACAAGGAACTGTGATATAATTCACCTTTTTAGAAGTAGCAGTAATTGCTCAAATCTTTTACACTATTGACAGCACCCCAAATGTTTGGGTGGCCCACATCTCAGAAATATATCATCTGGTTCAATGTACAGCTTTGAAAACTTCTTAGAGAGACTACAAAGTTACAATATTCATTTGAGCACCAGGTTCATAAAGGGGGTTGTAAGAGTAACATTTTTAAAAATAAATATTAACACTGATTATAACCTATGAAAAAGTTTAAGCCAGTAAGAATTTATTCCTTCATCATAGAATTTAAAAGAACAATTCTGAAAATAATTCTGTGGATAAGTTGTAAACACTGAGATTCAATCAAACACAGGTAGCACATGACCAATAAGATTAACAAGTCTATTGAGACAAACTACTTTATTTAAAAGGATTATGTGATGGACCATGTGAAATGAGCTGTTTAAATCAAGAAATACTTGCCATCTGCATTTTCCTGAATGCTCTCTCTAGCCATCTTGTCACAGAGAGAAGTAACTTCCCACATCTGGGGTCTACAGTGAACTAACAGAAGATCAACTCAATAGAAAGACTTCATTCCCACTGGTGACTTTTCAGTTGATGACTTTGATGTTGCTAAGGTTGAACACTCCGAAAAATAAGGTGAAGGCAAAAAACTAAGATGAAGACAATAATATGACCATTTTTTACAAAGCAAAAGTTTTGAACTTTTTTGAGACTATTCATTCTGTGTCATAGTTTTCTTCTATTGGAAAAAAAAATCATGTTCTAATTTCTTCATGGCTTACCAAATGAACAAGAAAAGCATGTCGTGGCCTTGCAATTCTCCCATCAGGATATCATTGACTTTAGACACTGGGAAAAAAAAATATCGCTGTTTTGTGTAAAAACTGATGTCTCTCTCTGGGCTGATGTTGCTGTGTATAGACACAGGATGTCAGACCACCTGCATGAGAATATCTTCCACGAAATAGAATGATGCACGAATTGTAAAGAAGCCCTTGTCATTACTCCTGGAGTCAAGAGTTTTGACAACACTTCTATAGTCACTCCTGCCTACATGTTCAAATCCTAGGCCTTTTTTTATTTTTATTTTTATTTTTTCAGAAAAAAAAAGAGAGAGCATAAATCATTCATTATGCATTTCTGTAGTGGTTTGCACCGAGTTTAAAATAAGCTCCTCTAGAATGCTAGAGTAAAATGCTGATACCTGCGACTCTTTTTTTTTTTAATTTTATTATTATTTTACTTTAAGTTCTAGGGTACATGTGCACAATGTGCAGGTTTGTTACATATGTATACATGTTCCATGTTGGTGCGCTGCACCCATTAACTCGTCATTTAGCATTAGGTATATCTCCTAATGCTCACTCTCCCACCTGCCCCCACTCCACAACAGTCCCCAGAGTATGATGTTCCGCTTCCTGTGTCCACGTGTTCTCATTGCTCACTTCTCACCTATGAGTGAGAACATGAGGTGTTTGGTTTTTTTGTCCTATCGCAAGGACAAAAAAACCTGCGACTCTTATTGTTGGAGACCCCAGATTATATTGTTGTGCTCTTTCCACTTAGAATGTTAATATAACAAGTGCTTCCTAATTCACTCTCAACAGCTTTAGGCTGATTAGAGAACCTGGTTAATTATGACAATGGTCCTCCATTCTACTTGCTGATAAATGAGACCTTCTTGATGTCTAAGGAGGTACCTCCTTGTATTTCAACATAGATGACTCTGCCACTTTGTTAAGGGAAAATATACCTGGTGACTGTAGTGAGGCACCTTAAGATTCTCAACCAAGGAACCCTTTATCTCAGTTTTTTCCTTCATTTTTGCCGATCCCAGTTCCTGGGCTTGGAGCTACCCTTTCTCAT
Organism: Gorilla gorilla gorilla; assembly: GCF_029281585.2. NCBI lineage: Eukaryota > Metazoa > Chordata > Mammalia > Primates > Hominidae > Gorilla > Gorilla gorilla. The sequence continues at coordinate 87,393,988 of NC_086017.1, read as the reverse complement.
TCTCATGATCAATATCTTCACCTGCCATCATAATTTGTTTCCTGCCCAACATAAAAGTCATGCCACTCATTGTCTATTCACCTTCAACGGCTCATTTTTCATTTCTGTGGTAACTGAGTGATATCTTGATATTAAAGAGGAATTGTTAACTCTCAGACTTAAATTCAGGTGTTCTTATGCCATCACAATGCCAGTATGTTTTGATACGTTTATGTCGCTCTTTTTTTTCCCCTAAAATCAATTATTTATTCCAGATCTGACTATATAGTACAACAGAATTTTGAGGTTGTCACAATAAACTTCCCTAAGATTTATTTTCCAAGGTGAAATAATTTAAAAAGACAAGTCAGGAGTAAAACAAACAAATAGGAAGGAAGGAAGCTTTCTTGCTAGAAATAAAATATTTTCCCTGAGTGCTTTGTTAACTATTATTCAAGACTTTAAAAGGGAGAAACCACCAAAGCATAACTTATTGACACATATAGAAATGCATACATGCAAGCATTAAAAATAATTTGTGACCAGCTGTGCTTGACAAATCAGAAAGCCACCAAGTGTGTGTTTAGTTCTCTGGCTGGCTGATTTAGAAACCTAATTTGCTTCTGTTGAGAGACAACAAAAGACTGAGACTCCTCTTCTGGGCCTCTCTTGTGTCCAGTTCCGTGTAGCTGTTCCTCTGGGCTTCCTCTTGCAAGTGACCTTAACGACAAGTGCCCTTCCCATTGCCTCTTGATAAAAATCTAAGTTGCCAAAACAATGGCAGCTAATCTGCAAGAGGATTCCTTCCTTCTATGAAAACCCAGAATTATCCTTGACCCACTATTCCCTAAAATGCTGAATTTCACCTGACACCTTCTGTTAAGACTCTATATAAAAAAAAAAAAAGTCTGTCCTTCGTCTCTAATTTAGGAGCCTCCTTCAGAGCCTGCTCTTGTGCAGCACTTCGAGTACAGAATGATACTAGGAAGTTCTGGAGTGGTTGATTTTGTTTCACACTGAAATGTTAAGAGCATCTCCATATTCAGTGGAAGTGAGGGAGGTGCAGAAGAGACTCACATTCAATTAACCAAGTAAGGGAGATTGATACATAAAATCACAATTCAGTGTATATTTACTTCAAGACAGGGTCCCACATTGTCACCCAAGCTGGAGTGCAGAGACACTATCACGGCTCACTGCAGCCTCAACCTCCTGGGCTCAAGCAATCCTCCCACCTCAGCCTCCCAAAATTACCTGGGTTAATAGCTATGTTGCCCAGGCTGGTCTTGAACTCCTGGGCTCAAGCGATCCTCCTGTCTGAGTCTCCCAAAGTGCTGAGATTACAGGCATGAGCCACTGCACACGGCATATGTATATATATATTATATATATATGAATGTGTGTGTACCTATATATATATATATATATTTTTTTTTTAATGTACCAATCGCAGGGACATACAGGTGTCAGTGAAATCAGGATGTCTTTGCTTCCAAAAGTAAGCTTTACAAAAGCTATACTGCAATCAGAAGGTCAACTAACTTTCAATAAGAAATAGCTAACATCGGGACCAGACTGCTGGAAGTACATATTAGAAGGGATTTTTCTTCTATAGAGAGGCAGAGCTGCAAGGAAAATTAATTATTAATCATAAGGCTGTTTTGTGATCACGATTGCAATATAAAGTGGGGTGACAAAGAAAGGCCTCTCTGAAAAAAAGTGAGTTGGTCAGATGAATCCTATGTTTATTGTCATTAGCTAACAGAGTCTGATGCATCTGTGAACCCAGGAAGTTCTGGAATTCTCATAATTCACTGGCTTAGACTCCAGCCCCTAGGATTCACTTGCCCAACTTTCGCTTTGGAGTATCCTCTTGAAGTGCCTCTATGTCTGCCTTTTCTTATTAAAATGTTCCTTCTTTGGAAATGTTAAACCATTTAATCAGTAATGGTCCCTTTGGCTTAAAAGCATTTCTAGCTCTTTAAGGTAAGTGACTCATTACATGTCAATTTCATAGTGTGACTCTCAGAAGGCAATCTTATTTCTTTATTTCCAGGTTCTTGAGGGATGCTGTACTGTAGCTCCCAAGAACAGACAACACTGTATTTTTAGCACCTATTGTAGTGGAATGGAAACCGGGTTAGGAGTCAAGAGAATTGAGTTTTGGTTTAATCTTTGATACTTAACTAGTTTTGTGACCTTGGGCAAGATGTATAATTGCCTTCATTTGGAAAATAAAGAAAATAACACCTGTACTATCTACCTCAAAGTGTTACAGCCAGCACCAAAACATACCATTTATCAATGTACTTTCATGTTTTATTCTTTTTTTCTCAGTATTATTTATTGACCACCTATTATATTCAAGGCTCTCATCTAGCACTGGCAGTGAGAAAAAAGCAGACAAAAATACCTTCTCACACAGAATTTAGAGGCTAGGCTGATGTTAGATAAGTGAGAAGAGGAAGCAAGGCAGGAAACGGGAATACAAAACCTCAGGTGCAGGCGGGGATTGCAATGTAAAGAAAGGCCTCTCCGAGAAGAAGCTTTTTGGGAGAAGAAGTGAAGAAAGTGAGAGAGCCGGACAAATGAATATCTGTTGGAAAAGATAATGAAGCAGAGCCAACAGGTGATGCATCTGTAAGAAAAAGCAAGGAAGATAATGAGGACTTAGCCCTGGGGAGAGACTAACAGGAGAGAGGTCAGAGATGTGGTGGGCACTGATACCTGAAGGCAAGGGCAGGATTAGGGAGACTTGTTAGGAGGGGTTTGCCATAATTCAGGTGACAGATAGTGCTTGCTTGACTTTAGGCAGTGGCAAAGGAAATGAATGCAATCTGGACATATTCTGAAAATAGAACAAATAGCTTTGTCAGAGGCGTGTGAACCAGAGCAACTCCATCTTGAATAGGAGCTGGGCAAAATAAGGCTGAAACTTACCGGGCTGTATTCCCATACAGTTAGTCATTCTAAGTCACAGGATGAGACAGTAGGTCGGCCCAAGGTCAGAAGGACCTTGCTGATAAAACAGCTTGCGGTAAAGAAGGCAGTCCCAACCCACCAAAACCAAGATGGTGATGAGAGTGACCTCTGGTGGTTCTCACTGTTATACTCGCACCAGCGCCATGAAGGTTTACAGATGCTGTGGCAACATCAGGAAGTTACCCTACATGGTCTAAAAAGGGGAGGATGAATAATCCACCCCTTGTTTAGCATACAATCAAGAAATAACCATAAAAATGGGCAACCAGCTGACCTTGGGGCTGCCCTGTCTGTGGAGTAGCCGTTCTTTAAAAGCCTTTACTTTCTTAATAAACTTGTTTTCACTTCACTGTATGGACTCTCCCTGAATTCGTTCTTGCTCAAGATCCAAGAACCCTCTCTTGGGATCTCGATCAGGACCCCTGTCTGGTAAAAGCTTTTCTCACCACAGGAAAGGGATTAGAGGAAAAAAAGGTGTATAAAATCAAAGATCCTGGGCTTAGTTGAGCAGAAAAGTGTGGGTGGAGCAGTTTTTAGGAAGAAAAGTAGAACTCTTATGAGTAAAGTTAGAGATGGTAGTGAAATCCATGAGAACTGATGAGATCACCTAGAAAGTACTTTAAGATAGAAAATGAGGTCTAAAAACCCTGAGCTGGAGCACTCTAAAGAAAAGAATTTGGGCAAGACGGTGAAATTAACACATACATGAGAGAAGGAGCTTCCAGGCAGACAGGAGGAAAACAATGCAAGGCTGATTGTTCTGGAAGCCTAGTGAAGAAAGTATATCAATGATGACAGTGTGACCATCTGTGTCAAATCCTAATTTGGGGTCTATTTCGATCAATACTCTAACAAGGCCGTCATAATTAGTAAAGTGAAAGTCACCGTGGGTCGTAAGGGCAGTTTGCATAGAATATTTGGGGGAAAAAGAGCTGAATTTTAGAGGTGGCTTAAGAAAAAAAATACAAATTATGAGCAGAAAATATAGATAGGGAGAGATAAGGGGAGATATGACACACTATAGATTCTTCTATTTTTTTTTGGCAGAAATAAACATTATAGTCCTATGCTGATGGGAATGATTCAGTAAGAGGGAAGGAAAGAGGGAAAATTGCTACAAAAATGTTTTAAGAACATGGAAGCGCAAATTATGATGTCTGCTTATTTATTTATATATATTTATAATATTTCAGGTCTGGAATGCGAGGTATTTAATTCGTATTGTTTTGGTTACTAGTGGTATCTATTTTGCTTTATGGACCTTTGAATAAATCAAATATGAACCTTACAGCTTTATGGTGTACTTGCAATTAGCATGGTCTTTTTCTGGTTTTCTCCACATCTTTCTATGATTCCTTGTGTCACTGAGAACTAAACTTAAATGGAACTTCTCCTGAGTGGGCTCTCTCAGGTTACATTACTCTAAGTTTCTAATCAAACAACAACACTGTGGAAAGCAGAATTCCAAAGATATCGCTGGGAGATTTCTTTCCCACATTTACTCCCTCAGGTACTACTGTGAAGGGACTCTGCAGTTGGAATTAAGATTACTTACCAGCTGACCTTAAAATAAGAAGATTTCCTTGAATTATACAGGTAGGCCCAATCTAATAACATGGGCCCTTAAGAAGAGAGAAACTTCTCTGCCAGAAGGGAGAAAGGACAAAGGAGAAAGGGATTAAGAGAGATTCGAAGATTGAAAAGGACTTGATCGTTTTGCCAGCTTTGAAAATGGAGGAAGTGGGTATCCGATGAGGAATGCAGGCAGCCACTAGAAGGTGAGAACTAACCCCAGCCCACAGCTACCAAGAAGACGGGAATCTCAGTCCTGCAACTGTAGAACACTGAATTCCTGCAACAACCTGGATGAGCTAAAAAGCAGATTCATCTGTAGAATTTCCAGAAAGGCCAACACCTTGATTCCGCGAATGTGAACCTACTGCAGAAAGGTAGCTGAGCCTAAACTTCTTACCTACAGAAATGTAAAATAATAAACGAGTGTGGTTTTAAGCCACTAAGTTTGTGACAGCAAGTTACACAGTGATAGTTTACTAAAACAAACCCTATTTCTCAAAATACTGCTAAGTATTATTTTAAAATAGTTGTAAGAGTAGAATGAGGAGCAATAAAACTGGACCCAGGGAGAAGGTTGATATGCCATTCTATTATTAGTACAACTGGAGGAATAATAATAGCTGTATTTATAATCAGTACACTCATGAAGTTTAAATGTCCATTTAGCTTAAAAAGCATGACTTACATTTGTTTTAAAAGGGATTACACTTTGATCTACAAATATTTAAAATATACTAAGCAATTCATTCTAAATATACTAAATGCAAGTTTGAGAGTTACAGAATCATTACTTGTTTAGTCATGTAAACTACTCCTAAATGATGGGGCCAAAAATGCCTAATGTTTGGTTGCAAGCAATATATCATGGGTAGTTCTGTTTTAGTAACACAGAGTATTATGTGGTTTGTACTAAAATTACTAAAATTAGCACAATAATAATGAAGCACATTAGTGTATGACGGCCAAAGAACCAACCAATATTATGTGTAATTTCTGGATGTACCATCTTAGCCGCCATACAACAGCATAATTAACATTTAACCTACATTAACAGGCAAATAATGTGGCTAACATTTTAATATCACAGAGCAAGTTGACTGTTAATGAGTTTAAAAGATCATTACAGTAATAAATTGAAGAGTGTACTGGAAAATAATCACCACCCATTATACTGGACAAAGTCTTGATAATTTATTCTAGGCATATATTTTCACCTTTTGATTTACAAAGTTATTTAATATCATTATTCCATTAAATACAGCTAATTTAAGTGCCTAATCAGAAGAAAGACATCATTATGTAAGTGTGTACCCTACAAACTAAATATAGATACAGAGGTTTAAAGATAATTGTGTGAGTTATGAGTTGAAAACAACAAATTAATGAGGGATTTATTTTGGGGAGGGGGCATCAATTCAGTGAGCATGATGTCAAGATTATTTGTTTAATACCAAATATACTGTTTCTCCCTGTGGCAGCTAGCCTTCAATATGTCCACCAACTATCTCCATCTCCTGGTATTCGTGTCCTCATGTAGACCCCTCTCACCTTGAATGGGGCTGACATCTATGACCAATACAATCATGCGTGGTAAGGGTGTGTGATTTCCAAGTCTGTCATGTTTCTACCTTCTCTTGGATTGCTTCAGAAAAAGCCAGACACCATATTTTAAGGACATACAAGCAACCCTGTGGGGAGACCCAGCAGGGAGGAGCTAAGGCCTCCTGCCACCAACCAACATCATCAACTAGTCAATTCTGAGTCAACCACCTTTGATGCAAATCCTTCACCTAGTCAAGCCAGTTTCGATAACTGTAGTTTTGGCTGACATCTTAACTCAAATCTCATAAGAGTTTTTACGTTTTTTTAAGGGTGTTTCCCAAGCTAAAACCACAAATTATTGACCCACATAAACTGTAAGGGCTAATACATGCTTATTGTTGTTTTGAGCCTCTAAGCTTTGGGGTAATTTGTCATGCTGAAGTAGATAAGGAATGCAATTCCCTTCAAGAATTGTTTATCATAATGTTCTTTATATTAGTTTAATAAATAAGGAATATATCAAGAAGAAACAGTATGTTCGTGGAGAAAACATTTGAGACCAAAAAAACTTTTAATATTAATATTTTCAAGGGTACATAAAATGAGAGAAAATTCTCACAGATTCCTAAGTACTCATCACCTATCTTTAACAACCATTCAATGTCTTACTGCTCTACCACTGCTGATCTTACTATTTTTTATCTTCTGTTTCAGTCCATTTGGGCTGCTATAACAAAAAACACTCTATACTGGGTAGATTATAAACAACAGAAATTCATCTCTTATACCTTCTGGTGGCTGGGAAATCCAAATCAAGTCACTGGCAAATTTGGAGTGTGGCAAGAGCCCACTGTCTGGCTCACAGATGGCATGTTTCTGCTGTGTCCTCACCTGGTAGAAGGGACTAGAGAGCTTTCTTGGGCCTCTTTTATAAGAACACTAATCCCATTCATGAGGGCTCTGCCCTCAATGGCCTAATCACCTGCCAAAGTCTCTACCTCCTAACACCATCACCTTGGGGATTAGGATTTCAACACATGAATTTTGTGGGACACAAATGTTCAGTCCATTGCATCCTCCCACTTTTCCTCTTGCATATTTTAAAGTAAGGTTAATATGTCATATATTTTAAGAAAAAATATTTTTGATATATGAAAGAAGCTGTTCTGTATACCTGGATCTTCACATGGCTGACTCTTTTTTGTCATTCCAATCTTACATCAAACATCTCCTTCTCACCATCTTCTCAGGAGGACCTCTCTGACCATAAAAGGAGGCTCACGGTAGCCCATCCTGCTATATCAAGGTCATGTTTATATTCTTCTTTGCATTTACAGTTCTTGATCACTTATTTACTAATCATTTATTAATTATCTCCTCACCTTTGAAAATTGGCTCAAGAACAGAGAGCTTATTATTGTATTCCACTCTATGCTGACTCATATAACCTGGAACCTGACACATAGTAGGAGCTCAACAAACAAACAAACAAACAAAATTTAAGAGCATTGTATTTTTTTCATTTTGTTCAGCATAAATGGTTTGCAGACTGCAGTAAAACTCTCTCATTCACCCATGTGTTTGGTTTGTACTTGCCATTCTTTTTGCCTGGTGTTTGTTTACTCCCTTTATTTCTTCAACTGTCAAACTCAATCTCATGATCAGATGCTATCATTATTGAAAAGTCTCTAATTTACTAAAGATTGTGGGCACTGCTTCATTTGTATTTCAAGAGCAAATTATATTAAGCACTTGACACATTGCTCTGAGACTGTCTTTCTTGCCAGCTAGGAGTTCCTAAAGGGTACAATGTTGTCAGGACATTCTTTAGGTCCTAAGCCCCTTAGTCTGTAACCCTCCTGCATATGGTTGGGCAACCTATCAATGTTAAATACGTAAATAAGTGGGTTCATGAGCGATTAATAAAATCAATAGTAAATTTCTTGTATGTTTTTTAAGATAATTAAGAGTAGAGATTAGCGCCAGAACATAGAACATCCTTTAATATTTGAAACACATTTTTATTATTTACTAGATTTAATATGAGCAACTCTTGGAGAAAACAGAAGTGGCCAAAGCCTATAGGCAAAGAGCTCTTATATTTTCATGTGAAGAGAAAAATTCAGTCTTCTCTTCTGCTTATGTAACTCAATTTGTGTCAAAGGTACTTGCTCTGGACTGAACTATATTCTCTCAAAATTTATATGTTAAAGCCCTAACCCCCAATGTGACTGTATAGGATCTTTAGGCAATAATTAAGGCTAAATGAGGTCATAAGAGCAGCATCCTTATCCAATAAGATTGTGGTCTTATAAGAAAGTTCTCTCTCTCTCTCTCTCTCTCTCTTTCTCTCTCCATCTACGTATCCCCTTTGTCATGTGAAGATAGAGAGAAAAGGAGCTATCTGCAAGCCAGGAAGACAGACCCTACCAGAACCTGACCGTGCCTGTACCTCAATCTCAGACTTGCAGCCTCCAGGACGGTGAGGAAATAGATTTCTATGGCTTACGCCATCCAGCCTGTGGTATTCTGTTACACTAGCCTGAGCCAACTAATACAGCACTTTAAAGACAACCACAGTAAGAGGAACACAGTGATAAGCTTTGTGGATTACACAAAGGTATAAGGTAAAACGGTCTCTAATATAAAGGTACTTGCAACAAGGGACACAATGGCCACACCGGTGAGAATATAATGTGTGTGTTGGGTGGGGGGTGCCAACAAAAATGGTTCCACAAAAGGAGGCAAATGAAAAGCCAGGGAGAAATGTTCATCAAAAGGACAATACCACAGTGCCAGCAAATGGGGAGTCTTCTAGCTCTCTGACTCCAAGAAGCCTCCTAGTGCCCCTTAAGGTGCAGGAAAAAAATATTCAGATGCAGTTTATAGAAAATGTCTTCAGGTAGACATATAAGTTTATGTTCATACATGCAACTCTCTACTTATAAAGGAAGAATTCTCTCTGCAACAATTATGAATTATTTTATTTTTAAAAATCAACTCTTGCAATTCCAACCAGAGAAGACGGTCTGTTTTTGTTTTACAGTGACCTCACACTGCACTTTCAATCCAGGTGTTGAGAGAATGGAGCTGACACATCTTACGCTTTCGAGACTTTAATGATGCCCAGAGCTTTCATTTTCTTTTACACACTGACAATGGAAAACATGGTCTCCTTATGTACAACATAAAACCTAATAAAGCATCCAGCTGTTCTTTCCCTGGTGATTCCTGCTGCTTCTATCTGAGGTGCAGTAATGTCAAATTTTCATGAAAAGGGTTAGAACACATACTGTATAATTGTACCATACTAGAATATCTATAGTATGTTTGCCTTTTTCTTTGTGCCTGTCATTTTACATCAAATACACGCACGGAAGCTTTATTTCCCAGTGGCCTAAACCTAGAAGATAATGCATATTCTTAATATCCAGCAATTTCTACATTGCTCTCTCTTGCAATATTCCAAGAATATGCTTTCTTTGTTCTCTTTTATTTCTTTCTTTCTCAAACTACAAATGCATCTATTTCTGATAAATGCCAACATGAAAAGAACTACAATATATTTATAATTATTTTTAAAGTTTTTTTAATTAGAATATGCATATAACCACTCATATTCCACATGGCCTCTGAAAAATTCTGCAAAATCTATTCCACAAAGCACAACTGTACTTACTTGTGTTGTTTTAGATGCTAAGCTGGATTACAGTGATGACTATTACACTTTTCCAACACTGTCAAATGTAATTCAGAACAGGCAGTCTCTATAGAATGTTAGTATTCTCTTTGGTGAAACAGAGCCTTGAGAACTGTTGAAAAGTTTGAGGATATTTCTTTTCATTATACAACATGTTGCTGCTTCACTAGCCACAAAATGCCACTTCCCCAGTTCCCATCAACTATGGGACTCTGAATATCTGTGGGCAAGCTCAAAGACTTGCTGGCAGTAAAATAAATTAGACTTAATGGGTTGAATGTTGTAGGGCTTAAAATGTATGAGAAATATAACTATGTAAAAGACTATTTCAGGAAAATTTAAATCTACAGTCAAGATTTGCTCTTCCATTTGTTCTGACCTGGTCATTTTAGATATGGTGGATTCCCTTGTGACTAAGAAAAGGTCAGATATATAATGATTTCACCTCTGCTCTAATAGAATCTCCAAAGTAAGAGGTTCCGGGAATTAACCTCTTATATGCTAGTACTCAAACAATGGAGTCAGCAAACTTGTTCTGTTAAGGGCCGGAATGTAAATGTTTTAGGATTCATGGGCCACAGAATTGTGGTATGAAAACAGCAATAGAGAATATGTAAAGTGATAAGTGTGGCTATGTTCCAACAATACTTTTGAACACCAACATTTGAATTTCACATTATTTTCACACATTATGAAATATTATTTTTCTTTTGATTTTTTGTCAGTCATTAAAAATGTAAAGAATATTCTTAACTCATAGTTGGTCAGATTTGGCCCATAGACTAGCTTGTTGATCCCAGCTCTACAAGTGACGATACTACAGAACCTAAAGCTAAACTTTTTTTCAGCCTAGTATCTTTGAGATCAGGAAAATTGTTAGCTAATTATTGTGTATCAAGCCATTACTGGCTGCCACATGAAATGCTTTCTTATACCTGGGTAAGTCATACAGTATTACGATTAGTAACTAGTCTAGTGTGACCTAGAACTTCATGGGCAAAATATGACCAAGCTGCTTTAAAATACAAAAGCTAGCCAGCAAAAAGGACTTAAAAGATTTTGAACATATGGCTCCTATGAATATGTACAACTCAAACTGGGTCTTCTTGTTAGTCTGTTTCCTGTGCCAACTAATAAAAAAGATCTGAATTATATTTCTGAAAATGATGATTTGTCTTATGTTCAATTTTTACCCTATTTTGCCATAAAATTCAACAGTGCAAACTGGCAATGAATATTTATTTTAAAATACAACCATGGACTCCTAAGAACACCAAAGAACAAGAATCACTTACCTATTTGAGAAACAAAGACCCAAGTCATTTGGAATCATTCAGCAATCATAATTTTCAAATCCATGTTAGGAGACATGAAAGAAAAGGAAACAAAATAATTCATTAAGATATGTTCTTTAGAAAAGGGACTTTTCACGTTCATATTACTACTAATTCTATTGCTCGTAAACCACCAGTGTTTGCAAACCCAACTGGAGGCATTATTTTATTATTCTCGTTACCATTCATGACAAAGAAATGATTTTAGAAATATCTGATAAAAAACCTGTGCAGCACTTGTGTTATAGCTAATACGAATTGAGCAATCTTACCACTTATGATAGCAAAGAACATAGGACAGTTTTGAAAATTACTTGAATGAAATCTTTATCTGAATATCAGCAGGCAAAGGGCCAGGGTGGAAATTATACAATGAGAAGGAAATTGAACAATTCAGATATGTTTATGGAAAGCTTGCAACTTGGGGCATCTCATTTGCCATCAAATAAAGCTGTTATTCATGATGTGCATCAACAATAAAAAGTAGCTATCTGGTAGAAAAATTTTGCCAGCAGGGCAAATTCAGGCAAATAAGCAGTTTTCAAATAAATGCATTGAAGTGGAAAGGGGAAAAAAATCCTATGAAATGTCTGCATGTTTTTTGCTAGCCACTCCAACTCTTTTTTTTAAAATATATATTATAATGCCTAAAGCCACTAATTCATGAGAAGGTCATCATTCCCTGTAGATATATGTTTTAGTTCTATGAAAGGGACATGATAATAATGGCTTTTTGCAGATATGAAAATGATATAGATTTTAAAAGGCTACCCAAAGATTGAGAAAACCAAAAAAAAAAACAACTTTTCTTTCATTAAATGGATTATTTAAGGCTATACTGACCAAGATCATTTCTTGCATTTTTAGGGACACTGATGTTGTCCACAGATGCAAGTTGCATCGAAATTTCCCATTCAGCACATCAACACTATTTCAAATATTTTTGAGAAAGCTGAACGTCAAGTCTGAAAATGTGTTCTTATATGAAGAAGATGGTGAAAAATATTTGGAACTTTCAAGCTCACCACACTTTTCTTTATCACCTGACCAGTTTGGCATCTTCTTTGGTTGAAATTATCTGTACATTCAAATTATCTTTGCTCATTTAATTACAGTCAATATTTGCCAGGCTAAGTGCAAGTAACTTCTAACTCTAATCCTCAATGTGTCTACTTCAACCATACGGAATATATATATCTATGATTAAAACAAGAGTGTTAATTTTTTTATCATTTGGCAAAAAAATAAAGAAAAGCTTTCTTAATGTCCGCATCTCCTGTAAAATAAGGTAAGTATATTAGAAATATATTAGAAATTAACTAAAAAGAAAATAATTTAAATGAAATATTTCTTGTCTGAAAGCAGCTCTGTTTGTTGTTCTATCATCATACTCCTCTAATATGGAAAATTAAACAACCATTTTGAGATGTCATCAGGGACTCACCTCTAGGGCTGTTTCTATTATCAGATCTATAATTCAAAGATAAATCAACTCTATCAATACACTGGCTTTACTATTCTAGCCTCAACTATGAGTAAAATATAAACTCAAACAATTATTTCAATAATTTACTCAATAGAAAAAGCAATAGCTAGGAAAAATGGCATTGCTTTGCTAGTAGCAAATACCTAATCCTAGTAATTTTCTTGACCTATCCCTAAATATATTAGCATTTTTAAAAACATCGAATATTTGTGATGGCAGATACTTACCATTTGAAGCATATTTGAAAAATATGTTCACGTCAATATTTTAATTCAATAACTGCACTCTGTGGTTCCTTAAAGACCTATGTCTGCCATTAAAAAAATCTTTTCATTTTATAAAGTTTAATAAGTTATTTAAAAATAATTGCCACAACATTGTCTCGTTGCTCTGCATCAACCACATTTGTGAGTTTTGCTTTCTGCATTTTATCTTTAAGGTCATTTGTCAGATAAACATAAGCTTAATCTTCACAACACGCATCTGCTCCTTTTTTGACCACTCTCAGGTAAGGTCCTGGTGATCCTGTCTGAGATCTCATGAACAATCTCAGAGCAACTACGTGTTGAAAGTCTGACCAGAACAAGGGGGGAGCAGATGTGAGCTAAAAAACAAAGTGCCCTTGATTTAAAAGCATCACAAACAATGAGAAATAGAAAAGACTCAATGTGGAAATGCTGAAGTAAAATACTATCTCCAAACAAATTTTTTTCTTAATCCTGGACCAAAATAAAATATGAGCTCTAACTTGTATTGAATATTAAAAATAGATCTGTGGTACCCCTTCTCTGATGTCTGTTTTCTAAAACTTAGCTTTATAATTGGAAAGAAATAACCACATTTTCTTTGTTTTACCCAAGCATATTATTACTGATTGCAGTTGTTTATTGGAAATATGAAAGTTCCATGGAATGTTTCAAGGATGCTGAAATTAAACATCAACCAATACTTACAGATTTATTATTTACTATAACAAATTTGGTTATGCTGGTTTGTGGAGTCAAGCTGGAATGTTTTCTGCCAAGGAAGCAGAAACATGACTAATAAAATGATTTTACTGATTATCCATACATTTAAAAGACCTTACCATTTCATACTGGAAAGTAATTCAACACCTTTCTTCCCTAATTTTTGCAATGTATTCCTAAATGAAATGAATTTAATACTAAGATTAGGGGATGTTTATGTAATCCCAGAATCAATTAGCTTTGTCGTGTTCTCATTTAATGTTTTATGTAGGCCTAAAGCAATAGCTTATTTCTGGGCAAGATATGCAATTTGCGAGTTAACTATTAGGTTCAAATAAAATAAAGTAACAATATAAGAAACATGATTTTATATCAAAATAAATGTTTTGTTGTTATAGTATTTTTTGAAAAATATTGTAAACTCAATTTAAGTTCAGGTAACATATTCAACATGAAATGAATTTTGAGGGATCAAACACACATTTTTGAACTTGAGCAGCCTTTAAGAAAATAAACTCTCCATTTTCTTCTTTGGTCATAACCATGAACACAATTGGCTGCTTTACTCTAAGTTTAATATTTTGGGGGCTAATCTTGAGGAAGAGATGCCATTTTTCTTAGGGCAAAGGTTTTCTTTCCAAAGAAGAAAGAGATTACTTTCTGATCGTTGGCTGCCTTATGAATGGAAAAGGCAAAATGCTAATTTTAAAAGAACAAAAAGATATTTGAAGGCTTCCAAATGTATTTTTGTGACAGTGCCTCTTTAGAAATAGGAGTTGACTTTCTAACAGCTAGAAATTGCTGATGTTCATTCAGAAAGTGAACAATTAATTTCTTCCTAACAGAAAACCAACCCTTTACATTATCTGTCCTATAAAAATTGCAATGAAACTTCATCTCTTGTAGATGGTTTTTCCTTCTTTCCCTTATTCTAGAACTCGTATTTATTTCCAAATATTTGTTGAATACAGACATTATTTTATCCTGGAGACATATACCGAATTTAGCAAAACAAAAGTAGAACTTGTCTTCCTTTTTTCCTCACTACTATTTTACTCAAGCTTTGTTTTTGGCCTTGGGAAAGGCATCACCAATTCATTCAGCATCACAAAATAGAAGCTACGCATTATTCACAAGTGTTTGTTTGTTTGCAAATAATAAAACTTCACAGTCTGCCTGTTTGGTGTCAGGCGTTGGTGTGATACATCAGGCTTAGGGAGGGGAACCAGAGATCTTGCCTGTCTTTGCCATACAAGGTTGTATCTGCTTTTATCAGCTACTTTCTTACGGAAGGCCCTCATTAGTTCCCTCCTAAAGTGTTACTAAAATTTCTAATTATTCAATACACTAATCATTTTTCCCAATCCTAGTCCATCCACCACATTATATTGAAAGGATCGTCCTGCATTTATAAGCAAAAGAAAAAAAAAACAGGAAGAGAAGAAAGAGATGGGTTAAAAGGAAGAACAGGAGGAGCAGGAGGAGGAGGAGAAAAAAGGAAGATGAACAGAAGAAAGAAATAAGGAAGTTCCAAAGGGAAGGAGAGGGAGATACAAAGAAGGCTAGTAGACAAACAGGCCCCTCTTGACTTCGTGACTTCGTGTTGCTTGTTGGATAAATGTTACAATCTTTTGCTGAACCTGAGAGGTCCTTTTCACTCTGCCTTCTGTCTGACTATTCAGTCTCACCTTCCATGATGTGATACTCTGTACACCATGCACCCGAAAGCCTGGCACTTTGTTCACCTGCAAAGTCCAAAGGGGCCCTTCAAAAACTGCATTTGTGCAAGTAGAACCCTTGGTTTATCTCCTTTTTTCTTCACCAGGCATATTTCTGCCCATTGATTATCCTATCTCCAAAGCCATCACTATGAGGCCATTCTTGACTTTCTCAGACAGAGTTATTGGAACTTTATAATCCATTCTACTTTTAAAAGGCTGTTCATAAAGCTTCTCTTTTGTTCTTACAGTACCTTGCATATACCTCCATTATGACAATTTCAACATTTAATTTCTGAGGTTTTTCTCCCCATCAAACCATTAGGGCATCATTAACTGACTCAGTTAGCAGTTAACAAGGTTGCATTGCTTATCTTTGGTGGATATCTCTCTCTTCTATCGTAGTGTCAGCTCTTTAAAATCAAAGTTGCCTTATCTAACATACAGTTAGGCTCAGTTGCCATTCCATAAATCACTATAAATTATTTTCTATGTTTCTTCCTTTTTCTTGATGGCTACTCCGAATCAGAGAATAACCTAACACTTGGTATGCTTCCTGTTTAATAATGACTCGTAGCGAGAGCTGTTATTGATGATCATATGTAGACCCAAGTAGGGGATAGGTCAATTATGAATGGGCTTGGGGTCTATTGTAAAGAAGCCAGCCTAGGTGAGTGAATAGAAGTGGAAAATATTTACATTTTGGCAAACTAAATACTATCATGTTTGTTGTATAATTAAGTTAAAGAACATAGGTACAGCTATGGCTATAGATGAACATACAGATAATTTTTTATCTCTGCTTTTTTTGTTTGTTTGTGTTTTGAGATGGAGTTTCCCTCTGTCACCCAGGCTGGAGGGCGGTGATGTGATATTGGTTCACTGCAACCTCCACCTCCCGGGTTCAAGCGATTCTCGTGCCTCAGCCTCCGGAGTAGCTGGGATTACAAGTATGCATCACCGTGCCTGGCTAATTTCTGTATTTTTAGTAGAGACAAGGTTTCACCATGTTGATCAGGCTGGTCTCAGACTCCTGTCCTCAAAGAATCTCCCTAAGTGCTGGGATTACAGGGGTGAGCCACCATGCACAACCTTGACCTTTGTCTTTACAATTTTTCCAGGTGTAAAGTCTGATCTGCTATGTCAAAAGCATAAACTAAGTGTATATTAATAATGTGTGTACTTAAACAACCTTTGAAGAGAACACTAAATTACCACTTCAAGTTTTAACTTCTTTTAGTTTGGGCAATCAGTATCTTTGCAAAGGTCCACATTTCTCGCCTACTTCAATAGACTTAAAAATGTCAAATGGAATAATACAGATAACCTTACGATAGATAAGCGTCTTGCTCCTACTATGCAGGGAATACAGGAAATTCTCTTATGGACTGTGCAGAGTTTTCAGGTCCACAAGTAAATCTCAATTTAAGGCCTAATAAGTGGTACCTTAGCGGCAGATTTGTGTCTCACTAAGACCCCCTATATATACAGTTCCTGAAAAAGAGCTTGTGTTTTCTTTTTTCTGTCAGTCTTGAAAGTATCTGTCACTACCCCAAGCACTACTAGAGAGCTATTGCCTCTGCTCCTGCCAGGAAGTTTGCTATATGGTAAGGGATATCCCAGAGCTTTAGAAGTGCCTGTGTATGTCAGAGAGCAAGGAAGAGAAGGTTGAAGAGAAGCATATATGTGATGTATGAATGAATGAAAGCAGTGTATGCTTCATCTTATCCTGGGCCTGGAACTAGGCCGAAACA
Organism: Gorilla gorilla gorilla; assembly: GCF_029281585.2. NCBI lineage: Eukaryota > Metazoa > Chordata > Mammalia > Primates > Hominidae > Gorilla > Gorilla gorilla. The sequence goes on along the minus strand of NC_086017.1, from coordinate 87,376,950 downwards.
AACAAGCAAACAAACAAAATTTCTCTTCAGGCCAGAAAAACTATAGCAGACGTTTAATGGATTGGATTGTATGAGGAAAGAAAATTAGTGCCCGAAGCCAAGCACAGGCAATCCAGAACAGGTACACCAAAGATGTCACTGAAGATGATATTCAGCTTTATACAGGTCAGCAGTGCCCAAGGCAGATTTACACGACTGATGTATTGTTTTGGCCTCTTCTCACTTTCTGTTCTGCCTTTGTTCCCTCAAAATCTCTGGCCACCCTGTTTCTTTGGCTACTACCTAATCCACGTACAGCTTAATACAGTGCTGAAATGATCACTTTGTATCTACCAATCAAAACTATTACTTCTCCACGGTGGTTGAGTTCATTTAGGCATTAGGAGAGAAGTACCTGTTAGTTTTAAGAACATTTACTCAAAGGTACAGTTGTGGGCAGGAGAATAGGTGTTAGAGTATGACTTTAACTTAAAAAAGAAAGAAAGAAAGAGCTTAAAGAGCTTACTCAATCTGAATGAATTTATCAGTAAAATGCTTGGGACCTACACTCCAATCAGGGAAGCTTGTTGCTTCGCCCTTTTTAATGCTAGTTAATACCCTTTCCATCCCTATTTCAGAAAAAACAGAAACAAAGTACACATTTTCTTCCTGAAAAGTGTCCATCCCAACCTAAGCTATAAGTAATTACTCTAAATAACATAATGTGATGATTTTCATCATTGATTCAAAGAATTAGTTATACCAATTGAGTCTTTGTTTTGCATAACACATTTGATAGATGGTTATAACAATATAGTGGACACACATTCGTAAAAATTTAGGCATATGTGATGGTAGGCTGCAGACATATGAGACAAAAGTCATTGCCAGGTTTGCTTTCATAAGTCACATGAGCAATGGCTTTTTATTGTTTGTTATAATAGCAAACATACTTCTCTACATAAACATATGCATTAAAATTTAAATCACTGGTTTGTAACAAAAATATAGGCATATATTTTTATTCACATAGATCTTTTCACTTAAAAGCTTTGATACTTGCATTCTGTTCTAATCAATCTAATAAAACGAAAATCTAGGATTCTTTACCATTTCGACTACATAGAAGCAGAAAGCTTCCCTTCTAAGTGTAATGTTAGAAATATGGTGAAAGTAATGTCTGAGGAAATTTAGGAACATCCAGGTTTAATTAAGGTGTCTGCGACATCATCTTAAGAATGCATGGTTGAATCAGCAAATCTAAAGCTCTAACCTCTTCATGGTTAATAAAATGACTGACGCCGGAATATAACTAAGCTTCAACTAAATATATTATAATAAACTGGCTTAAGCTAGAATAACCATAATCATATGCATTGTATCTGGTCAAATAATTCTTTTTAGGGAGACAGAGGTATCTGCACAAAGTATAGAGAAGAGAAACCCAGGATACAAAATTTAGTAGATTTCACTTAATACCAACTGGAAATGGTTCCAGAAGGGCAAATCATCACAGACACATTTTCTGCTTAGAGTGAGGAAGGGCATCCGGGTTTTCTATTACCTGGGTAAATTTGTAATAAGTCGCTCTAGCGGTCTCTGTTTTTAACCTGGTATTGAGCAAGCACTTTTCAGATGATTACACAGTACTAACATTAATATTAACAGCAGCAACTAATACTGGTTATTAATTTTGTGTTATACATTAGAGCTAAAGTATTTACAAACATTATCTGTTTTTATTCTAATGATAACCCAAGCAGGTACAAACATGTACTACATCTTTTGGAATTAATGCCTAATTACACAAATATGTCTATTATGTAACTTTTATGTACTAAATATATATTATGTACATAACAGTTATGTATGTTATATCAAGTATGTATGTTATGTAGTTATTTATGCTATGTTATGTGCATAACTTATGTTATATAACTGCGTCACACTAAGTTATGCAACATACTGAGATTACATACATAACTATGAGTTACATAACTATACACACTAAGAAATTGATGGGGTCGGATTCAAGTCTACAAAGTGCATTTCCAGAGCTTTTAACCACACACCCCATAATACTACCTCTGTAAAATGTACCTACAGAGCTGAGGACCAGACCTGATCATGAAGAAACACGAACACCAGCCCACCTGGACAGACCCTGATGGCTCACATTTCACCACAGCGTTGTGCCATAGTCTTAGAATGTTAATAAGTACAAGGTGGTCACAAAAGGTTCCAATGAAAACAAAGGCAAGAGAAAAATATATTGTTCAATTTCTTTTCATTTTGAAAGTATTAGGCAATAGACATAAAAATACATTATGTATGTTAATATAGTACACAATATAAGAATCGTTATCTGAATAGACATTCATATGGAATTTTTGCTGTGGAACTGCCTGAAGCCATTTCAGAGTTTTTAAGTACAGACTACAAAGGATATCAACAGTTATAACACTACCATATCTAACCTAAAAAATAGGCATTTCAGGTCGGGGGCGTTGGCTCACGCCTTTAATCCCAGCACTTTGGGAGGCCGAGGCAGGTGGGTCACCTGAGGTCAGGAGTTTGAGACCAGCCTGACCAACATGGTGAAACCCCGTCTCTACTAAAAATACAAAAATTAGCTGGGCGTGGTGGCACGTGCCTGTAATCCCAGCTACTCAGGAGGCTGAGGCAGGAGAATCGCTTGAACCTGGATGATGGAGGTTTCAGTGAGCCGATATCGCGCCACTGCACTCCAGCCTAGGTGACAGAGGGAGACTCCATCTCAAAATATATAAATAAATAAATAAATCAATCAATAAATAGGCCTTTCAAGCTTGTAAAAACAGTGGTAGTAACCTTTAATTCAACTGAATAAGTAGAAAAATTGAAATTCTTTGAATCTTAAGAAAATTCAGATATCAGATTTGCAAGTATTTTTTTCTTTGCCTTCAATATATGAAATTAAGTTTCTAAAAAGGTTTTGTTTTTGTTTTTGCTGTCAAGTAGAAATTTGATTACTGATAAAATCTGATACAACACTCTGGGGCACATAAACCATATCCAAGAAAATACCCAGCTTTTTGTTTTTCAGTCTACCCCACTGCAAGTGTCCTCAAAATGTCATCAACAATAAACTGTAAAAGGCTTCATATCTCCTCATTAAACAGTCTCCCTAAGGCACTAGGCAGTGAACAGATATTGCCTGGTTCCTAAGATGGCATTGATGAATTCAGACATAGATATTGGCACTTTCACTAAACATAAAGTTTATATTTTGAGTCCTGTTTATGTATTAATCAGTTCAGGGTACAAGGAAGCAAGAAACACTGTAATTACCGTATTAACGGGCTTAATATTTTTCTGTCATACCCTAAACATCTACTGAACATTTTGAAATCTAGATTGGAGAATGTGTATGCTTAATGCCTCAGGGCTCTTTTCTTCGCAAATTCAACAGCACATTCTCAAATGGTAGAAGACAAAGGTAACTTTTTCACTCTGAGTGACACAGTCTACATCATACAGAATACTATATGATTTACCTTTTCTTTGAAAATGGATGAATCAAGTCAATCAAATACTGAGAAACAATTTCACTTGACTGCTTCATGGTGGAACTTAGAATTGCTAACCCTTAAAAAAATAATACTTTACCAAATAAAGATTATTACTGAAATAGGATAAGACAGTGTTCAGTAATACACCTCAATGATAAATAAGCAAAGTGCGTATAATGTGGTCAGATCCAAACCCACATTTCTTTGCCTGCTTTGAAGACCTTGTAAAACCTCCCACCAAAGTTTTCTTTTTTGAGTTGTCCACTCCAAAATGATCTTCTAATAATCCCTTAAACACACATCACAAAAGTCTGTCTCTGTTCATTTGTCTATACAGGCTTCTTTACTTCACCCTCTCAGCTCATTTATAACTGACTGCTACTCAAGTATAAGTATAATCTTTATTTTCTTTTTGGAGAAAATAAAGATTAAATAAATCACTCTGTTGCCCAGGCTGGAGTGCAGTGGTGTGATCTTAGCTCAAAGCAACCTCCACCTCCCAGATTCAAGCAATCCTCCTGCCTCAGCCTCCTGAGTAGCTAAGATTACCGGCATGTGCCACCACACCAGACTAATTTTTGTATTTTTAGTAGAAAGAAGGTTTTGCCATGTTGGCCAGGCTGGTCTCAAATTCCTGGCCTCAAGTGATCCACCCGCTTCAGCCTCCCAAAGTGCTGGGATTACAGGCATGAGCCACTGCGCCCAGCCACAAGTATAAATAAAATCTTTAACAACATATTGAATGATTATTAATCATAAAGCATACCAAGTTCTAGGTTATTCTCTGACACAGAGAATTTGTATGGACACCAAATCAGGACAAATCATATCCCTTAATATATATTACATTTGGACTTTAGGGTAGAGGAGAGGAGTAAATGGTTTAATTTATATTAAAAAAGAAAAAAAGGAAAAGTAGAAATATTACTAACTTAGTTTGAGTCTGTCTAATGGTGAAGTTCATGTTTTTTGGCTCTATTGAGCTTCCATCATCTCCAAGAATTCTTCCTTTATAACTCCAAGCTCGGGACTGTGAGAACTAAATGAGATAATCTGTGTCAAATACAGTAAGCATACATAGGTATTAGCTACCATTGTTTCTGTCATTGTGCTGCCCTCACATAACACCAAAAGCAGAGACAGGTTATAATCTGGTCAACACAGTCAGTGTATTCTAACGAATTATGTAGTCTGCCTGAATCCTTAGGCTGACTGTACAAATTGGATGAATGCACATCTCCTAAGCACTGTGGGAAGTATAGACCCAATGTGAGGCACAGGGCAGGAGAGAATCAGAATTAAGGAGAATTAATTATCCAGCAAAACATGGCTGAAGAAGTCACTATAGTATCACTGTCACTACACTGAACTCTTTGTTTTGGAATTTCTTTTAAATATGCATATTGACAAAAAGCTGCCAGGTGTGATGCTTATGTTTCATAAATGGTGCAGGATTACTCTTAATGTGAAGGTTATTCTGTGTAACCAAGGGTTAACAAGTTATGTCATTAGCCTAAACACTAGAACAAACAGCATTTGTTATGTTTTGTCATGGAGACAAGGAGTGACTCTTAAATTCTGAAGGAGTATAAAAGAAGAAAAATAGAAACAGAAGTTTCCAGAGTTCTGCCAATTCTTGCCTTGATAGAATTGTAGCCACACGTATCCATCTAGAAGATCTTACATCTGGTTTTGCCCATTGCTTCATTCCTCTTTTTCTTAAAAGCTGTGTTACTACTTTACCCAATGCTAAATTAGCTTCAGATTGCTTCTTTTTATCCACAAAAGAAAGACTACATCGATATCAACACTGGACTATTAATTAATGGGGAAAAGTCAAGTGTTAAACTCTGTTCAGGAATTAGCATGTGGGTTTTAGGGAGACTTGGATCAACACATCAGAAAGCAATACAGAACAGGGAAGTTCAGTGAGTTTGACAAGAGAACACAAGGAAAAGAAAAAATTAAAAGTTGTGTTCCAGCATTGTTCCTGTGATTACTGCCAAACTATCACAGATTTCAGCAGTTTACGAAAACAGTATTTTGTGTTTTCAAATATGCTCTTAAATTTTTCACAGGATGTATCAGATGGGATGCATTCTTGTCATTTTTGGAGAATGTGGGGATAACAGGCATGCCAAAGACCAAGAACAGCATGTGGGAATAACACTTTACATGCTATTTTTATGCCACTTCCTTTTTTTATTTTTATTTTTTCAGAGTATAAAGTGTTGTGAAACATTAACAGGGGCAATGCAATGTGAAAAGGTTCTGAACTATATCTATCTCTTTTATTGCTGAGATGCTCTCTTACATTTTTAACATATGCCATTATTGTTAATGCCAGGCCATCATCATTACTATAAGTTAAACAGCAGATCAATCACCAAATTATAGCACAGCAAACAGCATATACAAAATGATGAAGTGCTGGCAGGTGATCTGTATATAAAAGCTAGATTAGAACTTTAGGTTTGGTTAGACGCTGGTAGTCAATTAATTCTGGCTTGCTAGGAACTCTCCACAGAATATTAGTTTCTGCATTGTTGCTCCAGCTTACAAAACTTTACATGGCAAACTGTGTTCTGTGTCTTAAAATATAATTCCCTTCACAATTTGGCTTAAACTTTATTATATAAACTCTGTGGTAGCATTTGGTTAATTCCTCAACTCAACAGGGACTTACAGTAATGTACTGTGTGGCTCACCATCACTGCATCATGGGCGCAGCAGAAAGGAAAATCCTTAAAGCAATTTTGGGAGGGAAGAGGAAGTGACGGGGGAAGAGGGGTGTGGGGGAAGTGGGGAAGGAAAAGCGGGTGAGTAAACAGGAACATTTCTAATGTTCCTTTTTTTTCTTTTTTTTTTTTTTTTTTTGAGGTACGGTCTCACTCTGTCACCCAGGCTGGAAGGCAGCGGTGCGATCTCCGCTCACTGCAACCTCTGCCTCTGTCTCCATCTCCCGGGTTCAAGCGATTCTCATGCCTCAGCCTCCCAAGTAGCTGGAATTACAGGTGCACATCACCATGCCTGGTTATTTTTTGTATTTTTAGTAGAGACGGGGTTTCGCCATTGTTGTCCAGGCTAGTCTCAAACTCCTGACCTCAGGTGATCGACCCACCTCGGCCTCCCAAAGTGCTGGGATTACAGGCATGAGCCACGACACCCGGCCATTAAATCTTCAATGTTTTTTAATACAAATAGTTAAGGGTCAACATAGTTTTTGAAATTTCATTGCTCCATATGTGTCTAATATCCAGGAACATGAGATCTGTACCACTTCTATCTTCAGTTGGGCTTGGCTGAAGGAGCCATAATTTCTTTGCCTATTGTCATTGGGCATTTGCTTCCATTTTTCTTTTCTTAGCCTTTAATAGTTGGGGTCCATATATGCACTTTACTAGTCCCTTCTCCAATAATGGGTCCGGTTTTCAAGGGCATGGTCTTAAATTGTAAAATGGAGTTACAGCATATCCAAGCGGATAGGAAAATGAAGAAAATCTCACCCTACAATTTGTTATTTATCTAGTTCTTTCTCTTTCTCCCATCTCCAGCACACTACTTCCAGAAGATACAGACCTGTCAGTTTCTCCGACCCTCGAAATGACATACACTGTGAACGAAATAAATTTGAAGGCACTCCCAAGGAAAAGGCATTTTTTCTTCCCGATATTGAATCCAGAACATTGGTTAGAAGTATTCTCATAGAACTGCCGCTATACAGAACTTGTACTAGTTACATAAGGTATATTCAGCTACATTGCGAGTTCAATAGGCTTTGAAGGGTTAATCAAGAAACCAAATTTTATATAGAACAACATTTCTATGATAAATTCTATCCCGAGTTCTAAATTGTCTATGACTTACCTATGAACTTTTATAATATCATTCAATTGTAAATTGAGAACTTCCTGCACACTCTTCATTTATTAACATTATATGAAGTGTATCTCCCTGTATCAGTTAACACAAAAGGGTAAATGTTGGTTCTTGGAAAACAAAATGAGTAAAGTGTTATTAAAGCAGAATTCATATTTAAGAGGAATTCAAATAGAACGCAGTAAGGAAGAAAAACAACAAATGAAAGGTACGTCCACAGCTCCACCAGGGAGACTTTGGAGGAATTAGCTTGTGTTGTGTTAGTTCTTATCCCTGAAGAAGCGCTGCTAAGCTATTTGAAGCTGCTTTCTCAGAGGGATTATCTCCTTCAATCTGTTTTAATCACAACTAAATGCTTTCAACTGGTATATACTGAGCTCGAATTAGAGAATCACAATTCCCCTAGATCTTTGTGATTTGTTTGAAAAAAAGAAACGCATTCACATACAAAGACACATTCTAGAAATTAAACTGTGATCTGTCATTGTTCAAGTTAATCAAAAAACATAAAAGATTATACTTTTAAACAACACAAAACAAGATCAATGGATATACAAAATATTATAAATGGAAATGATTTGGGGTTGTCAGGTGATTTTCAGAAAGAAGCAAATGCATTCCTTAGAAATGGCTATATTTGAAGATCACTATGTTTAAAAATAAGTGATTTGATCAACAGAATGGTAAACTGAGCTACAATTCATAAATTTGATAAGTATTTCTTGCATATTTTGTGAGAGCTTCTGAGCTTCTAATAGTCTTTATTACTGAGATTATTAATCACAAAATTCCCCACATTTACTCACTACTCCTCACATTTTCAAAGTGTTCTCAAATACTGTGTTAAAGTAAGTATTGTAATGAGAGAATTAGTCTTTGACGAACTCCATTTATGACTGGAATCGTTCCATTGGATACACGGTTACTCCAGAAAAGCTATGAGGATGATAAAAAGTTCCAATTTTCATTCAGTGAGTATTTATCAGATCACACGAGGCGCTAATTGCTATTTTCCCTCAATAAAATGAACAAATGTTTTCTAAAATTAAAACTAAAGAAAAAAATCAATGGCAGCTCAAGGAAAGAATTCTATGAATCTAGGATCTTCAATTCCATGGGAAAAACCATGTAACTCAAGGTGAAAGCACGGATCTTGGAACCAGATTGTTTGCATTTGCATCCCAGCTTTTCCATCTTCCAGGAGTATAATCTGTACTGTCAAATGAGGATCAAAATAATACTATTTATCCTCTGAAACTGTTGTTAGAATTGGATGAGCATGTAGTTTAATGAGTTCAACCAGTATGTGCCTAATAGATAGTTACAGTTCATATTTACGTGAACCAAATTTTAAACAAAAGATTATTTAACAATAAACCAGGTGAGTTTTCTTTCTCCATTATCTCCACCCCCTAATTCCAAGAATTTGATGGCCATTTTATAACATCAATAGGCTCACATTTTGCCCAAGATGCAGAGCTATCAAATAATTTTATGCTGACATCAGTTGCCTCCTGACAGCTCTAAGATATGAAATAACAAGCAGTCAATGTCAGTGCTACTAAATCAAGCCCAGGGCCCCCATGGCACCAGACAGCAGCAGCTTGTTACTGCTAAGGAAATGTCAGTCCAGTCAAAGTGTGGCAGAGTTGTCAAATCCCCAGTTGCGTCTGCTCTGGTATAACTAACGTTCTATAAGGTAACATTCATAAAGACGTTGTTATGTTGCCCAAAACCCTGAAGCAGAACAGCTAAGGTGGCTCTCAGAGTTCAAAAAGTTGTTTGACTTCTTCAGTCACTGAGATTTCTCCCTCTGGTAAACAGGTTCATTTTCTTTCCTCTGTAGGCACAACATTCAGGATCAGAGAATATATTTTTTTCCCTGAAAATGTTGTAAGTGTTTGGATAGAGTCACACTTCATTATGCATGTGGTATCTGACTTTTGGTTTGCATTCACAAGCAAATGCAAATTAGGAATCATTTCTTATTTCTAAAATATTGTTGTTTTTAAAATTACCTATGTCTGCCCCCTTACATCATAACTATACTTTAATTTCCTTCCACTTGGCACTTACTCTGACATCCTGTTATTATTCATTCCTACCTACAGCATCTTGACTATGGAGAGAGTATCACTTCTAAGGTGGCACATTGGCTGAATCTGAGGTTCTTGTTAGAGTTTTTCTATTTCTGTTTAATTTTAAGAATTACAGGAAACACGCGCTAGTTTAAAAATTCATTTTTGCTATCCCTGTAAAGTATGGTAGTTTTTTTTTTTTTTTTCCTTTTTGAGACGGAGTCTCTCTCTGTCGCCTAGACTGGCGTGCAGTGGCGCGATCTCGGCTCACTGCAAGCTCCGCCTCCCAGGTTCACGCCATTCTCCTGCCTCAGCCTCCCGAGTAGCTGGGACTACAGGCGCTCACCACTGCACCCGGCTAATTTTTTTGTATTTTTAGTAGAGACGGGGTTTCACCGTGTTAGCCAGGGTGGTCTCGATCTCCTGACCTCGTGATCGCCCGCCTCGGCCTCCCAAAGTGCTGGGATTACAGGCGTGAGCCACGGCGCCCGGCCTATAAAGTATGGTAGTATTTTGACTTGTGTTTCTACTTTCCCTACAACAGGACAACGGGTCTACTTTTATACTCGATGCCACAAAAAATAATGGAATATGTTGGCAGGTCACAGTCCTATTTTGCCAGTAAGTAGCATTACTCACAGATGCAGTTTTTCATCACAGTTGGTAAAGACCTTTAGTAGCACTTAAGGGCTTCATTCTCACAGTACTGTACAGTCATCAGTCAGAGTTCCATCTTTTGAGTCCATGCTAGGAACAGACATATTCATCAAAATACTGCAGTAACTGGATCTGATCTTTTGCTGACACTTATAGCCAGTCCCCTGTGACTTTTATCATGGAGACTGTGTTGAGATTAGAACTGGGTTATAGTCTGTGATCATTAATCTAAAGTCTCACTGTGGACTGTCCCAAGCAGCAAATTGGGAGACCCTCTCACCCTCTTCATATACCAGTGTTAAGAGAAATACTTACATCTGTGTTATAAATCAATCTGAATATACACTAACAGAAACAAACATATGGGTTAAATTTTCTTGAAATTACACATGGTTATAAAAATTGACCTAAAAAAAGTACTGGGAAAAACATGTTTGGAATTTGGTTGAACAAAAATATTTTTAAATATCTCAAGCTGTTTGGCAAATCTCAAAAATGCCAAGTGATTTCCAAGCCTACTGAAAATACCCTTTGTCTTACACATGAGCCTTTCAAAGCTTGAAAATTGTGTGTGTGTGTATGGTGTGTTTGTGTGGATGTGTCTGTATGTGATGAAGCAATGGGCTTTGTAATCATTTTCAGGAGTTTCATCTTTAAAAGACAAGAATAACATTGCCCATTTATCTAAGAAATTTGTTATCAGTATTGCAAACATTTATCAAATATTGGTTTAGCTCTATACACAAATAGAGTCCAAAGGCATGCACTTGGTGTGATTAAATGATGACAAAGTCATTTGATATGCATTTTCTCAAATAGCCCATGTTCTACAGAAAAGCTCTTTTTCTTGATTAATTTTGGAAGAAAGAACAGGTCAAAATGCAAATGTGTTATTCTATTAGCATGGAGGAGCTTCTTAGATTATAAACTTGATCTCATCTTATACCTGATATCAGGGTCTTGAGAGATACAATTAAGTCTCAACTCAGGAGAGCAAGTATGAAAAGTCAACAGTAGGTGAGTATTGCCAAAGGAGGGTTAATGTGCTTGGGGCATGAAGGTCATAGTCCTGGGCAGTTGGAAATCCTTGAATATGTAAAGGTAGGAGGGAACATGGGTGATAGCCAGTGTGGGAAATATGTTTATGGACATGGAGGGAGTCAGATAAAACACTATTTGATACAAGTAATTACATACATTTTTTTATAACTGTAATATATATGTTACATAGTATTAACATACATAATATATTATCCATAATATAATATAATATATGTATAATATATTATATTATATTATATATTATAATACATAATATATGTATAATATAATATATTATATATAAATAAACATATAACATATATATTAGACCTATGTTCTTGTTTCATAATAAAGATCTTAGAAACTAAAATATTCAAGAATGAAAATATCTATAAAATATAGTCCATCCAACCAAGTGTGGATATTATCTAAACAAATGTCAATTTCTCTCCTGACATCCCATTTCCTTACTCACAGATTACCTAGGTCTTAGTCATCAATTTGCTGCATTTTTTCTGAGCTTGTATCATGTTCCTTTAAATTGTGAAATTTTGCCACCAAAAAACGTCTTAAGCATTATGTTAGACAAACCCCACTCCCAGTTAGGACTGACAACTTGAAGTTGACTTCAGAATGCAACTAGAACTTTTGATTATGCTTAATTCTCCCATCACCAGACCTCTGTTGAAGCGAATTTTCTCAGTGCTACTTCATATTTGAGCACCTCTTCATTATAGATTTTTTTCCAGTCATACAATACAGTGTCAAACATAATTCCTTCCAAGGAACACTATGTTTGGTCAGAAGTCAAAGAAGCACAAAAACATCATTTCATTCGGTTATTCTAGACTATCTTGTGTTTTGTGAATAAATCTATTATTTATAAGATTATTCATAGTCACGTGTGGAGCCTGGGGAACCAAACCTCATATTCTCTCATTTGATTATTTATTATGGTATAAAACAGTGCCTGCTTAGGACTTGCTCTAGCAAAGTTATTAACAACAAGTCTCCCTCAGCTCTCTCCATGTAAGCCTTCCATACTTGAAGCCCTGTTATCTCCTGATTGCTCAGAACCACTTCCCATGGTGCTGTGTGCATGGAAAATACCCGTGCACTGTGCCCAATCTCTTGATCATTTACACTTATCTTCTGTACTTAACTGTCGTTTCATCCGTCTCAAACAAAGGGCCACTTTGTCCTTGGTGTGCTCCCTTAGTTTGTTGTACATATTTCCATTAGCACTCATCTCTTTGCTCAGTTCTCGGTTCACTTGCGGCTTGCCCGTCTTAGTTGTCCTTGTATTTCCTGCACATTGTCTAAATTATAGCGCAGTCTTGGCATTGCTTAAATCCTTTTGTAGTGGTTACATGAATGTGAACGAATAAGTTCAAGTTAAAACTGTAACACTCAACTAATCTCTAGTGCCCTTTAAATTCTAATACTTAAATTTTAACTATCTAGTGATTCTATCGCCTCTCTCTAAAATCTTTCCAGTATTAAACTTTTCTTTTTTCTTTCTTTCTTCTTTTGAGACAGGGTCTCTCTCTCTGTCACCCAGGCTGGAGAGTGAAGTGGCATAATCACAGCTCACTGCAGCTTCGAACTCCTGGGCTCAAGTGATCTTCCTATCTCAACCGCCCAAGCAGCTGGAACCACAGGTGTGTGCCATCATGCTCGGCTAATTTCTTAATATTTTGTGGAGATGGGGTCTCCCTGTGTTGCCCAGGCGGATCTTGAACTCCCAGGCTCAAGTAGTCCTCCCACCTTGACCTCTTAAAGTGCTGGGTTTAAAGGTATGAGCCACTGTGCCCAGCCTAAAATATTTCTAATACACAGAGAAGTACAGCAATATGCCCACCACCCAAATTTATGTGATACTTTATAATTCCTTCACACTCCTTTGATAAATTATGGACAGATAGAAAGTCCGGCATGAGGAGGTAACCGCTTGAGCTAACTCTGACCCAATAAATTAGGAAAAAAATCTAGAACCCCTTTATTAACTATCTTCTTAGTCAACTAGAATCCTTTCATCTGGAATTGTGTGTTGTATGTGTGGGATTACTGAAGAACAAAATGAACAGTAAAGCACCTTGCCTACTTTGCATACCTAAGATTATGAATTTGGTAACTGAAAAGATTTCTAAACTTTTTAGGAAACTCGATTTTAGTTGCAGGCCACATTCATTAAAATGTGTGATATGTAAATTACACATATCAGATAATGTTTTAAAAAGAGATAACAAAAAATAATTTTTTTTTAAATCGCTTGTAGTCTACAAGTGAAGTACCAGTTTTTGCCACTAGAGGGAAGCTACCTTCAAACGCAACAAAAGTTTTTTTTCTTTTTTCTTTTTCTTTTTTTGCCTGTAGTTCAACAAGTCCTCTCCCTTGTCTGGTCAGATACTTGGCCAACATACAAATCAGTACCTTTCATCAACAATAAATGTAATGACAATGTTTAATTAAATAAGAGCCCTTCTTTTTTTTTTAAGAGCTAGAAAGAGAAACAAAGAACCATATAACTGGCAACTGCAATTTGCGTCCCTCTAGAGGCAAAAGGAAATCTATAATTTGCCTTGAGAAAGAGGGAAAAGATCAAGAGGCAAAGACAGAAGCAGCGCCAAAGTGCAATCTTATTCCTTTACCATCTGTCACAATCACTGTCATTCCCCAAAGGCCATGTTTAAAAATGAGACAAGAGAGGGCTCCTAAGAACTTGAAAATGGTCAGGGCTCTGAATCACACTGAAATATTAAAACTCAACAATACCAGCCAACAATTGCTAGAAATCAAGAGTAAAAATGTCTTCCAGTATAAGGCCATGGTGGGGAGAGGAGTTTTAAAACAACAGGGTAAGAGAAAGAAAATGATCCCCACATAAGCCTTTAGAAATCTATTTCATGAATGGTGGCTGAATGTCTTGAAGTTTATTTACTTGGTGTAATGAATTAAAATATGCAGCTGCAATTTCAAGAATTATTATACTACCATGATTTGAACAGGTGAATTCATATTCCATGTGATAAATTTCAAATTGTTCAGCTGTTGTATAGCAACAAAAATCAATCAGGCATACAATTGCAGCCGTAAGTCATGGATTGACCACGTTGTTATCTTTTTGGGTTTTTAGGCTCTCTACCACTTGGGGGCAGACTGAACAACAACAGAAAAGGAGGACCAATAGCATAAGCAACTTTCTCAACAGAGTTTCTAAGTGCATTTTCAAATATGAAAGGGTGAATGGAAGCCACCCAACATCCATTACAATCTGTTTCATATATACCTGGAGAATGCAGACATTATGACATAGCCAGAGTGTCATTTGAATAATTTCATATTGAAGTTTCACATGAAAAAAGGCATGTTCTATATTGACGTTATTGATAATGGAAAAAGATACAAAAGCGTCCTCTTTGTTATTTTCCTTTCCTCTTCAGAGGCTTCAATTGAAGCTGTCTTACTCATAGCACACTCAATTGTAGTATAAAGTTTCCAGCCAATGGTCCCCAAAAGGACAAATTCTAATGACCAGACAAAGGCCTAGACTACTTAGATATTCAATGTTGTTCTGTCAATCAGCACGAGCAATTGGGTTATCAGTTTGCAGAAACTTTAAAAAGGCCCAAAGACAAATTATAATCTTACTTAACAGGAGATTTCTGTATGTATGCCTCATCAGTGACTGAAGTCACTGTAATAAAAATCCTTATTTCTGGGCAAGGGAAACATTAAACAATACAGGATATAAAAGAATGATTAATTCTTTATCCAAAGTTAGAATAATGTATGCATAAAATGAACCAGAGTTCTGTGACTTTATCTTTTACTTTCATTAGATTCAAAGAATGAACTTCCGAACACCTGGCACATAAAGCAATTAAACTCATAATGGACTTGGCCATTGCCCATATTGTCAATATGGTAAGAGCAGATTAAAATGAAAAATAGAAACATAATTACTTTCCAGGTATTGTAATATTGGGTAAGGAGCACAGACTAATCAAAATCATTGACTTTGTCATGTCTCTAGAAGATGGATCTGCCAGATTTAAATGGAGAAATAGAGACTTTGATAGAAGATGGATTAGAACCATTGTCATCTAAGAAAAGAGTCTCAAATGCACTAAAGCAATCCTGATGACCTGAAGTACAATAATTTCATAAATAATATTACCTTGACATCGATTTATATAAAATTTCAACCATCTTTAATTTCTCAATCATAGTATGTAGTAGAGATCATTGGCTGGTTCATGGTAGCACTTACAACTTACAGGGCAATTACTGTATCCTAGGCATTGTATTTAGGCATTTCACTTTACATGTATTATCTAATTTTGTAGTTGACCTTGTAAAGCCCTTATTTTATAGATGAGAACATCGAGGTTTAAGTAATTTGTGCTAAGTAGTTTGCTCAAGTGGTGGAGTCCTAGTTTGAACCAACTTCCGTTTTACTTTAAAATGTGTGATTTTAATTTATATAGTCTCTTGCTAGTTATAATTCTGGTTTGATAATATTCCAGAACAGACATAATGGCAAATATAAATAACAGAAATACTTGTATTCATAACGTTATCCGAAATGGTAAAACAGTTCCCTGCAGCAGATGTTTCTAATGCATTATCTATATTCTTTTATTTTTTATTAATAGAAGTTGAGAATTGGAAGAATACATAAGGTGATCAGTCATAAAACTACATTACTAGCTGGGCGTGGTGGCTCACGCCTGTAATCCCAGTACTTTGGGAGACTGAGGTGGGCGGATCACCCGAGGTCAGCAGTTCAAGACCAGCCGGGCCAACATGGCGAAACCCCATCTCTACTGAAAATACAAAAATAGCGGGTGCCTGTGATTCTAGCTACTCAGGAGACTGAGACACGATAATCGCTTGAACTCGGGAGGCGGAGGTTGCAGTGAGCTGAGACTATGCCACTATACTCCAGCCTGGGCGACAGAGCAAGACCCTGTCTCAAAAAAATAATAAAATTAAAATAAAATGAAATGAAATAAAATAAAATAAATAACATAAAATAAAATAAATCACCCCACCTTCTTCGCAATGTGGAGCCTTATATTAAAATGTTGGGCAACTCCCCGCCTTGGCGCCACAGCCCTCCAGCAGCCTCCCTGCAGCCCCCCTAGCAGCCCCCCAGCAGCCCCCAGCAGCCCCCTAGCAGCCCCCCAGCAGCCCCCCAGCAGCCCCCCTAGCAGCCCCCCAGCAGCCCCCCAGCAGCCCCCTAGTAGCCCCCCAGCAGCCCCCCCAGCAGCCCCCAGCAGCCCCCGCCGAGCCCGCCGCCACCTTTGAGCAGAAGACGGCTGTGCCACCCACGTATGCCGATCTTGGCAAATCTGCTAGGGATGTCTTCACCAAGGGCTATGGATTGGCTTAATAAAGCTTGATTTGAAAACGAAATCTGAGGATGGATCGGAGTTTACAAGCTCAGGCTCAGCCAACGCTGAGACCACCAAAGTGACGGGCAGTCTGGAAACCAGGTACCGATGGACTGACTATGGCTCGAGGTCTACGGAGAAATGGAACCCCGGCAATACACTAGGCACCGAGATGAGCGTGGACGGTCAGCTTGCACGTGGCCTGAGGCTGACCTTGCATTCATCCTCGTCACCTAACACTGGGAAAAAAAAAAATGCTAAAATCAAGACAGGGTGCAAGTGGGAACACATTCACCTGGGCTGTGACGTGGATTTCCACACTGCTGGGCCTTCCATCCAGGGTGCTCTAGTGCCGGGTTGCAGGGCTGGCTGGCTGGGTACCAGATGCGTTTTGAGACTGCAAAGTCCTTCCTGAGTGACCCAGAGCAACTTTGCAGTTGGCTACAAGACTGATGAATTCCAGCTTCACACTACTGTGAATGACGGGACAGAGTTTGGCGGCTCCATTTACCAGAAGGTGAACAAGAAGTTGCAGACCGCTGTCAATCTCGTCTGGACAGCAGGAAACAGTAACACGCGCTTCGGAACAGCAGCCAAGTATCAGACTGACCCTCATGCCTGCTTCTCCACTAAAGTGAACAACTCCAGCCTGATAGGTTTAGGATACACTCAGACCCTGCAGCCAGGTATCAAACTGACACTGTCAGCTCTCCTGGATGGCAAGAACGTCAAGGCTGGTGGCCACAAGCTTGTTCTAGGACTGAAATTTCAAGCATGAATGAATACCATACAATTGTTTAATTTTAAACTATTTTGCAGCATAGCTACCTTCAGAATTTAGTGTACCTTTTAATGTTGTATGACTGGGATGCAAGTATTGCTAAATATGTTAGACCTCGAGGTTAAAGATGATTCCGGTTTAAGATGTTACCCTTTCAGAGGTACAGAAGAAACCCATTTCCAAAAAAGATCCTTTCAGTAGTAGACTTGGGGGGAACTCGGTAGCCCCTGTGAGATGCCAAGTTTCTTTTTTATCTAGAAATGCCTTCAAGTGGTAGCTGGTAATATGTAGGCACTTTGTAAATTCATATTGAGTAAATTAATGAAACTGTGATTTCCTGAGAATCGAACCTTTGTTTCCTAACCCTAACTGATGAGAGGCTCACTGCTTGACAGTGTTACAAACTCATCTGAATGAGACTTTTTTATACAGATCTTCATGACCTGTTCCCACCCCAGTTCATCGTCGTCACCTCTTTTACACCAAATGGTCTGCAGGGTGTGGTCACTGTTTCTTCCATGCCATTTTGGGGTGGAGAAGGTGGATGTGATGAAGCCAATAATTCAGGACTTATTCCTTCCTGTATTGTGTTTTTTTGTCCTTGCACCAGAGTAAGAAATAGCTTCCAGGAGCTCCAGCTATAAGCTTGGAAGAGTCTGCGTGATTGTAATCACATGGTGACAACACTCAGAATCTAAATTGGACTTCTTTTGTATTCTCATCACTCAATTTGTTTTTTAGCAGTTTAATGGGTACATT
Organism: Gorilla gorilla gorilla; assembly: GCF_029281585.2. Taxonomy (NCBI): domain Eukaryota; kingdom Metazoa; phylum Chordata; class Mammalia; order Primates; family Hominidae; genus Gorilla; species Gorilla gorilla. The sequence continues at coordinate 87,358,826 of NC_086017.1, read as the reverse complement.
TTAAAGTCTTCCATTTTGTGTGGAATTAGATCCTCCCCTTCAAATGCTGTAATTAACATCACTTACAGAAACTTGAATAAAATATTGAAACCTCAAAAAAAAAAAAAATGCTGGGCAATAAGTTACAAGCAAAAACCCCTGGCTCTTTTTAAGATGAGACAAACTTATCAGCCACTTACCCTTTTGCCTTTTATCATTCTTTTCTTTCTTTTTTAAATCAGCTTTCTTTGTTGAATGTCACTCTTATTATTCTAAAAATAAGACGCTGTGCAAACCTTGCCATCCATGTAGCCAATTATGTAGGGAAGGCCAAGAAACTTGCAAAAACATTGGAGGTATATATTTATAATTTGTATACAGCATTAACTTTCAAAAATCTTTCACTAGCAGTTGAATAAAATTCCTAACTGATAACAGCCCAGTTTTAAAAAATGTGAGTGAAGGGATTAGAGGATATGAATTCAAAGCCACTTCTAGCTTTTAAATTTTATGATTTTATTTGATTAAGCGTCTCAAAGTTAAGGAGAGACAAAGGAATCAACTTCACCAGCATTTACTGTTTGGTCCAACGCTGTAAAATTTGATTAAGTAAAGCCCAGACTTGTTGGAATTCATCACACAATACCATTCACCCTCAGACCTTGTAACTCAAATATGTGAGAGTAGATTGATCAGATAAAATCAATGTGGTCTGAATAATAAAATTTAATTTCCATTTAAAATTATGTGCTTGTTTATGTACAGTTACACTTACCATGCTTCTATTTATGTAGTTATTCTAAGACTGTTCTGCAAATAAGACCTTTGTGTAGTTCCAAGTTCATATTATTAATTTGCAAAAGGTTTATTTTGTTTCCTCCATTGTATGGAGAAGGAAACTGAGGCTTTGAAGACATTAAGGCACTTCAGGGATCACAGTAATGTGATCCAGCTTTCTTCTCCCTATACCACATTGTTTTACTTTCATTTTTATTATTATTCAGAATATTTATGAACTTACACAATACTAATTTTGCTAATGAGATAAATACAAAACTTCCAAGTAGATTCATTTGAAAATTGTTGTAAAGAGAAAACATGCTACTGAAATTTAAGCAAAAAGAAGGCCAAAAATAAGTTTATTTTTCACAAGACAAACCCTACCCACATTCCCTACAGGAGTTATATGGGACAACCTTGCTCTATGATGAATTGAACGAAACAATTTTGGGAAATAATTGTCTCTGTCTGCCCTCCCATCCTCAATGGCTTGATATATAATGCCTTGTGTACAATCTTGTCAAAATATAAGAAATAGATGATATATTTTTTAACACTTCCCTGTCAACCCTATGATGTTAGAATTCTATGACTCACAGTCTATTCTCTGGTATATTTGTAAAATGACATGCAAAACACAGAAACTGTAAGTCTTGGAGTCACAGAACATCTCCCTGAAAAACCTGATAGCAGAATCTCATGCATAAATTTTAATCCCGTTGAATCAATGTTATAATTATTAGGCTTAGTAACTAATGACATATTCACTAGTGTTTGTTTTGACTTCGGACAAAACACCTTAAAACAAAAACACATCAATAACACATAAAAGATAACTCTGCTTAAAGAATAAGGCCAAATGCTAGATGCAATTCTTTAAAAAGTCAGTACTTAAAATATGGAGTTAAGTCAGCATGTAGACTAAGTAAGATTGGTAGCAATGGAACCTAAATTGGGGTTTTAGATTTGCAGGTAGTATATGGATAATCATTATCGGTGCTTGCCGAATGTTTGTGGTGGTCCCCTCCTTCCAGAAACATAGCTAGATTGCCTTCTGACTTCTTTGTGGTTATGTGTGGCATGTGACTTGTTGTGGCCTATGAGTTGTAACAGAATATGGCATGCATTACTACGGGCTGAGGGATTTATGTTGATACAAAAGCTTCCAGAACTCTCCTTTCCCTCAGCCACTATCACCAGAGTGTCAACATTCCTTCACCCTGGATACTGAAGGAAAGTCAATACTCATGCCAGAGCAAGGCCCCAGCCAACATGAAATAGGCATGTAGCCCAAGGACTGGTAGACCTTAGACCTTTTTTAAAAATAAATTGCTTTTAAAAACACTGATCCTGGCCAGGGGCGGTGGCTCACGCCTGTAATCCCAGCACTTTGGGAGGCCGAGGTGGGCAGATCACCTGAGCTCGGGAGTTCGAGACCAGCGTGATCAATGTGGAGAAACCCCATCTCTACTAAAAATACAAAATTAGCTGGGCGTGGTGGCGCATGCCTGTAATCCTAACTACTCGGGAGGCTGAGGTAGGAGAATTGCTAGAACCGAAGAGGCGGAGGTTGCAGTGAGCCGAGATCACGCCATTGCACTCCAGCCTGGGCAACAAGAGCGAAACTCCATCTTAAAAACAAACAAACCAAAAAACACAAAACAAAGCAAAACAAAAAAAATACTGATCTAGAGACTGGGAATGGTTGGGGAAGGCAGGGATAGGAAGAGATTTGTGAAAGAATACAGAATTACAGCTAGACATGAGGAATAAGTTCTAGTATTCTATACCACTACAAGATGACTATAGTTAACAATAATATAATATATAATTTCAGATAGTTAGAAGGACCATATGGAATATTCCCAACACAAAGAAATGATTAATGTTTGAAATGATAGATATGCTAATTACCCTGATATGATTACTGCATATTATATGTATCAAAACATCATTATATACCTCACAAATATGTACAATTGTTATGTATCAATTAAAAAATTAAATGGAAAAACCACTGAACTTTTGGGACTGTTTGTTAACACAGAATCTCTAACCCATCCTGAGTGATAAAATAAAAATTGGTACTTGAAATAACAAATGCACACTTATGCTTTATCTTGTTCCTTTAATGTTTAACCTAATCTTTATCTGATGGAAAGTGGAGTAGGCTACACCATTTCCACATAAGAAATATTTTCTTTTATGGATGCAACTGCTGGGTTCCAATTAGAAATTTTAAGAAATGAAGATAAGCTTTGCACTGTCAGCTATGAAATTAAGCATGAGTCTAAAAGCCAACAGAAAAGGTAAATAAAGGACACAGATTTTTTAGATTTGGTGATAATTAAGATTTCTGAATTTTTAAAATGTGTGCTGAATAATTTCCATGAGTAGCTGCCATATTGAATTCTGACATGTATGTCTCTATTCACTCTCATGGCAGAGGAGGACTGTTTTCTCTTTGCTTAAGGTAGACATTTTCACTCACCAATAGTGCAAACTATGTGTACCCTTCACTCAAGACAGTTAAAGTTTAAGAAAATATGTAGTCATTAAACACTTCAGTTTGCCAGAGGGATCTTTATGGCCTAAGAATCAAAATGATAAATTATCTGACTTGTCTAGTCACACTCACTCAAAAATCTTTAAAAATATATAGGTTTCTATCTTCCACATTAGATAGTACTACTTCCATATTGGTTTATGTGTGAATTGAAAAGTAAGACAAAAAATAAAAATTAAAACACCCTCATTCACTTGCTCTTGTGTCCTTGGTTAGAGACAGGCATATGAGCTTTTCTGTTTCTTTAAATGAACTTCTAAAACTCTCTTCATAAAATGCTTCCAAATAATACAGGTAAAACTCATCATTTGCCAACAATATATGAATGATATGATACAAGATGGAGATGAAAGCATACTTGAAACCACTGACTGGTTGTTTTGAAAGTTGTCTAGATATGTGATCACAAAAATACTCAATAAACAAAACTTCTAACTGTTTTTATTTATGTAGTATCTGGTGTTAGATATAAAAATAAGCTAAAAAACATCTGGAATTCAACTGGCTGTCACATATATATGCTCAAGAAGGATAAAAACTTAACAAATTTTAAAATTTTCTGAATCTTTTTTTTCTTTTTTGAGATGTAATCTCGCTGTGTCGCCGAGGCTGGAGTGCAATGGGGTGATCTCAGCTCACTGCAACCTCCGCCTCCCAGGTTCAAGCAGTTCTCCTGCCTCAGCCTCCCCAGTAGCTGGGATTACAGGTATGCACCGCCACATCCAGCTATCTTTATATTTTTAGCAGAGACGGGGTTTCATCTTGTTGGTCTGTCTAGTCTCCAACTCCTGACCTCAAGTGATCTGCCCACCTCGGCCTCTCAAAGTGTTGGGATTACAGGCGTGACCCACTGCGCCCGGCCCTGAGTCATTTGTTTTGAGTGATGTATGAAAAGACGAAAGAATGAGACAGTTGTTTATTAGAAACAAATGATTATGAAAAAGAGATTAGTGATCCACATTAAAGCATATCCTACTAACATACAACAAGAACCCTGAGAAGTTAAGAGCTTCAGTACTTTTCAAGTGAACCCAGTTCAATCCCCATTTCCTGTGAATCAAGATGACTGTCGTCTGGGAACTTTGATTTAACACTGAATCCCGTTCGTTCTTAATCACTGACCCAGTGGTTTCAAAACATTTTCAGCAATTACATTCTCACCAAAGATCATGATGATATGATGATCTTAGCATTAGATCTTAGATGAGTTAAGAGCAAAACAATAGAAGCCAATTACATAGCCACATATATTTCTAATTGACTAAATCTTCTAAAATCCAGTTTTGCAAATATACAGTTTATCTGTGGAATCTGACAAATCATGTATAAGACATATTTGATTGGAGCTACCGAAAGCACCGGGATATTTCCGGTGCACATACAATAGTACGATATTGTTGGAAATACCTGATGTATGTAGTTTTGTGGCCTTTAGCAAAAACTGGAAACAAAGCTATAAAGAATGACAAGCAAAAATTATAACCCAGTCAACTAATGAGAAAAAGAAAACATTAGAAATGAATAAATATATTGGGGTAAATCTCTTATTACCAAAATTGATTTTTCCATGCATCTTAGATTTTGTTTTGATTAAATAAATTAAATGAGCCAGAAAATAAATTTAAACCTACCCACAAAAATTCATAATAAAATGTATAGTGGATTACTTCTGCTATGACATTTCAATTCACTCATCAGAAGACATCTGATTACTCATGAGTGCTCATATTACATTAGCCTCTTCACTCATGACCAAAAGGCTGTATTAGACCTAATCCATTAAGGAGTTTCTGTTCTTTTATTTTTTTTTTTTCACTTAAAGCTCATCACTACTATCCACACTGAATTCTATATTAAATAGTAACTCTATATTTAAATAGATATTGTATTGGTAAATCTGGGTCTTATAATATAGGGTTGTTCTAAATTATGTTTCATCTATTAGGATATTGGATAACTGTTCTGAAAAAAAAAGGCTTGAATCTTAAGAGAAACAAGATAATGAAGCTTTGCACCATACCATTTAATTTTCAGACATCTCAATTGGGAATAAATGCACAATTTTTCTGAAAGACACAATTGCTCTGTCTGGAAATTAATATCTTTCTTTTTCTCCAGAACCAGATTTGAACTGAACTTCAAGACAAATAGACACAAGATCAATCTTTTCTTATATATCCTCAATTGCAGGAATTTTATGCTCCAAATAGAATTAGATCCATTGCCTTGCTTTCTTATCTGCTTTAGGGTTCTCAAGACACAGGAATTCATTTCTCCCGAAATGGGTCTTCAAAAACATCTTTCTCAATTTAATTTCTCATAGGTTCTCAATTGGCTGCAACATTCAATTTGAAGGTATAGAGATTTACTTTTATCCAAAACTTTTTTTAGACACCATCAGGCTACAAATAGGGACTAAATTTTATCAATGTTAGATTTAGCTTTTTAAAGACAATTTCGCAATAAACGGGCTCTTAATTTGAGTTTATGTATACATAAAATTTGATATGTGATCCATTAAAGGAAACATAAAATAAGAGGAAATTTTCCTCTTTCAGTCACTGAAACCCTAGGAGGGGATCTAACTTTGAATGAAGAATATCTGCATGGCCATGTTAGACCATACATAGAAAACAAACTTGAAGCTTTTAAACTTTTTTAATGGAAAAAAGAGCTACTGTCTAACTACCACTTACTTTCCATTTTCAGTTACTATGAATTACATGCAGGAAGATTTTACATTAAGGAATGAAGGAAATCACTTTTGGCATTAATTTATTTTAAGCCTTACTGTCGCTGTTTTACAAATACCACTGCTTTAAAAATCAGTCATCTCTCTATGGACCCTTCAACAGTATCACAGACACAAATGTGGTTCTTGCTGATGTAAATGTTTGATTCCTCTTGGATTGTCCAGAGAAACTTTCAGCTAGGTCAGTGTCTCTAAAAAAATGATGTTTTGCCTTTGCAGACAGGGCAGTTGCCATGACTCATCTGGGAAGACAGCTAAAAACACTGGACCAGAGATGAATTTGAGAGCCAAGCTCTTAGTAGTAGTGTTGCCAGATAAACACATTTAATACAAGTATTTTTATGTACTAAACTTGGCAACCCTAATTATGAGACTTTCGTTATCACTCAGTGGCTTCTTCCAGGAGAATCTGAATGAAGAAATCTCTCCATAAGCATGAAGGCACATCATAGATAATCAATGGATAGATGTTCTCTTCAGTCCCTCCAGATGAAAACACCAGAATTTAGGAACAACCAACTACAAAAGAATACTTCCCATTTCTTCTTGTAATTGGTATCACATGCTGCATTTCTCCTAAATCCTCTAAATCTGCTTTTGAGATGGATAATTAAGCACATAAACTTATTTCTGTGAATTATGTATTTATATATTTATGTATTGTGAGTATATGTATGTAAAGCTTAGTAACAACTGGCATTTATTAGAATATACATGAAAGTAAAGGAAAAGGAAAATATATTATGTTTTCTTAGATTTTAAGCCAGTGGTTCTCAATCCTAGCTATAAATTGAAATTACTTGGGATTAAAACAAAACAAAATAAAGCAAACAAAAACAATAAATAGCCGAATCTCAGCCCTATAATATGGGTACCTATGCCCATCATTAGTAGAGTCAGAATTAGGATCCAATGTTCATTTAACCTCTTGATTTATGGTCGAGAAAATATTGGACTAAAAGTTTTGGATCAAGACTGAATCTTGGTCAAGTCTTAATCTTGACCTTGGATTAAATCCCAGATCAACTATTTTCTATACGTGTATCTATATAGTCAGTTATTTAACTTCTCTAAGTACAAGTTAGAATCTGAGAGAAATACAATTCTCTAAGAATTAGTTAGAATCTGAGAGAAATACAGTATGTCCAAGTAACCTACAAATTCTGTGCACGAAAGAGGCATTTTAGATTTTGGAAAGCTATGAAAATCCCTGGCCCCACTCGTTTCACTGAAGTTGATAAGTGGCGATTATCTTTAGTATATATCATAGCTCTATAAAGTTATGAAACCACAAGAATGTTCAGAACTGGTACTATTTAAATTTTTCAACATATATTTTAGTATTGATGTCTAGTATCCAGCATCCATGCTCCCCTGTTTCTCCTGCCAGGGCTCTCCTATCAGTCTATTTGGATATATCCAGCGTCACTGACACAACGTTGAGAGTCCCAGGCCACTTAGGAAGTCTAGGTTCTTTCTCCCACCTAGACTAATGCCTAGGCTCCCCTGAACTCCTGACGATGCCCTTGGTTTATCTTTTATTATGCTTTTATTCATGTATCACTAGAAAACTGAGGAAGATATTGTGAGTCAGAATGCCAAGAAGGCCAGGGAATCCAGATGAGATCTTCCTGCCTACATAGAACATGACTAAATATCTGGCTTAGACTTGTTATCTCTCACATGAAAAGAACGATTGCCGCATTTTCCAAAAATCTTAAAATTAATATTTAAATTTAACTCTCCTTATATGCAGATTTAATTTGTAGACTATGTATAAAAGCAATTTAGTAAAAAAAAAAAAAAGAAATATCTCCTTTCATCAAGGTAAAAAACTCATCTACCCAACTCATATATTGTCAATATTTTTCATATAATTCAGGTGGTTTCTAGAAGAAATTTCACGTTTCCTAGATTTGACAAAAACATCCCCACTCCTACTTTTTTCTTCTCTTTTTGAGACAAGTTTCACTCTGTTGCTCAGGCTGGAGTGCAGTGGTGTGATCTCAGCTCACTGCAACCACTGCTTTGTGGGTTCCAGCGATTCTCCTGCCTTGGCCTCCTGAGTAGCTGGTGTGATCTTAGCTCACTGCAACCACCACCTCAGGGGTTCAAGTGATTCTCCCGCCTTAGCCTCCCGAGTAGCTGGGATTACAGGCGCCTGCCACCATGCTCAGCTAATTTTTCTATTTTCAGTAGAGATGATGTTTTGCTATGTTGGCCAGGCTGGTATTGAACTCCTGACCTCAATTGATCCACCAGCCTCAGCCTCCCAAAGTGCTGGGATTACAGGTGTGAGCTACCGCACCTTGCCCCCACCCCTGCTTTTTTGAAAAGCCTGATAAGTAGTATAAAGAATGGCAGGCCTTCGTGAAGAAGCCAGCAATGGGAGCCCTGGGGAAGGCTGCCAGTAGACTGTTGAAAGAAACATGTCTTTGGTGATAGCTTAGATTGTCCAGTTCACTGCAGCCATTCACTTTGACTTGATTCACTTCACCCCTGTATGCTTTTGTGTTTGCAATCCCTTAGACAAGATGGTAAACTCTACTTTAAAATAGCTAGCTTAATTTCTAGAAAACATTATCTAATGTATAATTTTCCAATATTAAATAAAAAGTAGTATTAGTGTTAGGTTACATGGTTCCAACAAAATAAATAATTCTTTTTGGTCAGAGACAACTCACCAGTTTGCCACCTCCCTATCTTTTTCATACCAGCCATCAACATAAATTAACGAGGCCAGGATGCATATAGGAGGCACTTGATTTCTTATCCAATGAAGTTTATATATCACAAGCACCAGAAAGTGCCCTATTTCTCAGACAGCTATGTTCTGCATGTTAAAGGCTGTAATTGTTCTGTGAAATATTTTAAGGTGACAAGGTATCTATTTTAGCATTGGGAAAGAGGTGGCAAGAATGCATTATTAAATTTTTTAAGGATAACTAGAATGAAAAATGAAATTGTGTATTGTCAGATGCAAAGATAGTGCCTTTTGTAAACAATGATTTTGTTTCTAAAGGAAGCGAAACACTATTAGCATGACATTTAATTTTCAACTTAAGAATTCTAGAAAAAAATGTTGGGGTGAATGATTGTCCAGTTCACTGCAGCCATTCTAGGATTAAACATTCCTCTGATTTATTTACTAAGTTGTGAGATATAAATGAATATTTTTATTGTAGAATCATAGTAGAAAGATAACTTTCTCCCATATATGGACTGACATAAGTTTTATGTTATGTGGTATATGTCTCCATCTTTTTAGACCATGATTTTAATTCAAAATTGAATTTGGTTTCTAGAAAATAGTTCACTGGTCTATTAGTGAACTTATCTCTTTAAGACAGGGTCACACAGGATTTTTAAAAATGTGTGTTTATTTTAAGAGAAGCTAAGATTTTGCTATAGAAGAAACACTTTTGTTTCATTTTACAGTTCAATGTGAGATGTATTTCATCAAATTAACCATCATAGTTTATATCTTTGAGTTTATACATTTGCATTGCTTTGCCCAAATAATTGAATGCTTTAAAAAGGTGTATATGAATTCATGTTTTATTAATAGAATTGTATTTCATATGTACTATAAGAGTTTTCAATTACAAGAAACCATGTGAGAGATTTGTAAAAGGGAGTTTTTAATCCAATTAGAAAAAATAATGTTTCAAAATTTTTAAATAGGATTATTAAAACATTCAAGACTTACATAAATATGTCATTGGTTACTGAATATATGAATACATTATTATAATGAATTTACTATTTCATCAAATTTCAAAACTAAGATAAAACATATTTATTATCATTCAATATTTAAGTGATTTTTCTTTCTATTGTTACTTTTTAAAAGAAGGAGGGAAAATAGAATGTTCTAATTATTTCCTAAACTGGAAATATTTTTGTGTCTCTAGATTTGTTATTTTTGTTTATATAACAATAAAGAAGCTACCTGAAATCAGTATATATTACAGAAAGTCTTCAAAAGAATAAAAGGGCACAGACAGACATACATATTAATCCTTATGTAGATATTCAGGTTCACTCTTGTTCAAATGTTAGAAAGCTAATTTCATACTCCATCTGGAGAACGTCGAATAAATTTAAATTTTTAGTGCTATTGTCCCATGAAAGAAGTCTGATTATTTTTCAAAATTCAAAGATTTTTTTGGTTTGTTTTCTTTTCCTTTTGTTGTGACTTGCACTTTGGCAAATGACAAAATTGGTGCAGAACTTGGAGGAAAGGTGCTACTCTTCAGGCTGAGAAGGTTTCCTTCCATAAGCTTTAATTTAATTTTGACAATGCCCATGCGAACATGGGCGAATTCACAGATTTTAATTTAATGCTTCAGAATCTCAGATAAAGGGGGAACAGACAATATCTCAACACCATAGACTGTATCCTTCTGTCCTTTTTACATCCCACCTGAGAACACCATCCTCAAATGTGTCAGCTTAGAGTGCTGATGTATTGCTGTGCATGGCACATTCTGGGACCTGGAAATGTAGGCAACCTTCAGTTTTATAGTCTCACACCCAGAAAAAGCCATCAGTGATTTGCTAGGAAATAGAGTGAAGAATGCTACCAAAAGGGCAGTTGAAATCCCTTGTTTTGGCCTCTTTTATGACTGCAAAGGCAATGTTTAAAAATTCCACATTGACAATAAGGTGTTTATTGCACATTTTAACAGCCACACTTGAAGATTATTTATTTTTCAAATGTTACAAAACAAGAGTGAAAATCTCCCTAAAATAAAAGAAAAATCGTCTTCTGCTTTTATTGAGCAACTTTTCAAATACAATTGTACTTAAATTAACTCACTGAGGCCAACAAATAGAGTCCTTATTGAGCAAATAAATATTCCCAAAGGGGTCAGAGAGGTTGAAAGCAGGTTGTTTTAAATACCAGTCACAATAAAGCCCAAAGAGAAATAAGTAATGCAGTACAGAGAACTGCACCTGGTCATTTTTAGCTTAAAATACTACAGACTTACAAATGCATTTATCAAAACTACAGCTTACCTATGTACGCTCTCCCTAACTGACACATCACAGACAAATTTACTCCCCTCAAAGAACAATCTGCTAAGCACAATACACAGATACACACACTGTATCTATCATGCTGTTATTCAACCAGAAAAGATCAAATTTTCTAATACAAATAAAGTGGAAATGGTTCTTCCAATTTAAGGTCCATAAAACACTTATTAAAGGTAAAAGCAGGTTATTTAGCAATATTGGCCTTCGTGAGATGCGGTATGTGCCACAGAATGAAATAGAAATTTCAGTGATGGAAAATCATTCTCCTTCCCTCTTGATAGTATAATAACCTTTTAAATCATGTTTGACATTTGTAAGTTGAGTGCGCTGGCAGCCCTGAAAAGCCTCTGCAGTAATATATGTGGCAAACCCTTTCTGGAGCAGTAATCTCACTGCTGCGTCTAACGGCTCTCACTTCACGTGGCCGACTGGGCCCCAAGAGACATATTTGACTCTGCCTTTCTCAAGCCACTGGTTGCTAATGTTCCCTATTATGAGGAAAACAGCACCGTGCCTTCAGGCAATGGCCACTCTGCTAGAGGTACAACGACCAGCCAACCTTCTGCTGAGCTTTTTTTTGTTTTAAACTATTAAATATGCACATGCGTTATACAAAAGGGGTTCTTTGTGCTTCAAAACAACAATATGACAGCGATATTTACTCTGCTCCAATTGCTAATCTGACAAGCTCCATCTGGTAAGCAGACCCTTTATCTTCTCATCACCCTAAATCTCTGAAGGAAAGTGGACACTAGCGGCATATGTCCATGGCTGGTCCTTATGCTTAATGAGGTAGAATATTTATAGGTTGAAACTTTAAGGACACCTAGGAGATGTGTTAGTTGATGTTGAGAAAGAAAGCTATCCCACTAAAGAGAGCTACATGAGTCTATTTTCTGTCACACCACATTTCATTTGGAAACGAAGCCCAGCACAACCTCTTACAAAGGTGAAGTTGAAATGCGATTTTTCTCAAAATGTTTAGTAATCCTACAGAGCCACCTTCCATGTCCCCAGATACATTTCTGCTTATCCCCAGCACTTGCATATATATATGTATATATATATATGAAATATTTCATTGTCAAATAAAGATTGAATATATTCAAGATGTACAACATGATGATTTTATTTTTATGTATATATATAAACACACATTGTGTAATGATGAATACAATCGGATTAATTAACACAACCACCACCACCCATTATGTACAAAATATGGTCAAAGTGTACAAACTCAGTTATAAGATACCCCTATATTTTAATTGCCTTGTCTTTATTCTCTACTCAAATATAAGCATTGTGAATGCAATAAATATATATTATCTCATAAGTCCACACAGTAGATGCTCTTAATATTAGTCATTTGAATAAATGTATACATTTTCACTCTGTTATGAACACAGAATACTTATATTTCACACAGGAATAAATGTGATATCAAAAGAAACCTACCTTAGCCCCAAAATCAAATTTACAGACAGGTTATTTTTGTCTTCCATAGTTTATCATACAGCTTCATTTATCTTGACCTGTTTCAACCATTCAACAACTTAACTAGGGAGTGTCCACTCTGTGTGATCTGTACTTAAATATAAAATATTCTAGACATTCAAACTTCCAAATTAATATGGTACTCCATACCTACAATTTAATCCATAGTGCTTTGCAGCAATATAGAAAGAACATGGCATGGAGGTATGGTTATACCCACATGCCCAGAAATAAATGTGTAATTGTAGAGAATTAGCAAGTTCTGTCTTTGCATTTGGTAGCACATTAAATCCCATGAAATCCATCTATGGAAGGATTGATTATCATTAAAGCTGATGTGCACATATTAAGGAAATAAATATTAGTGTGTTTTTCTATTCAAAGCTGATAAAACATCTGAGCAGTAAAGAAAAAATATTCCCTTACTCAATTTGTATTTTATATACAACCTAAAGCCAACTTTATCCTATGGGGATTTAAAGGCATCTGAGACTTTGGTTCAGAAGTGGGAAATAAATGATGAAATTTCCTCGGCCATTTTCTGGGTCACTTTCTCAATAAAAAGGTCATAGCCAGCTGCTGTTGCTGCCTTCCAAGTCTATATTTCAGCTATATTAATGCATTCTTCTATCTTTTTATCATTTAGAGGATATTTAATGTATTTTCCAATAGATACCTGAAATTACAGTTGACTTTAAAACCTCTCATAATAATCGAGTGTGCTGGAACATGTTAAATAAGAAATCTGGAAATTTGGCATTATCACTTAGATTTGGTGTCCACATCAGTATAACCTTTAAGAATTTCTAGCCAAGAATGCATATTAATTATACAGAAATACACACAGGTACAATTATTGGTTTAATGATCTTATTTGCTGAGCTAGTATGGCCCATAATTGTTTAGGGGTGATTATGGGAGACAAGGAAGGTAAGCCTGTGGAAGACCTAATGAAGACAAATAAGGCTTCAGTCAGAAGAATACTAAACTTGCATTAAGGGCGCACCACAAACAAGACACTGTTCTAAGTAGTTTATATGTATTCATTAGTTCAATCTTTACAACCACCCTATGAGATAGGTACGATTAATATCTTTATTTTTTTATTGAGAAAACAGACTCAGGTCAGGTTTGGTGGCTCAAACCTGTAATCCCAGCACTTTGGGAGGCCAAGGCAGGAGGATCATTTAAGGCCAGTAGTTTGAGACCAGCCTGGGCAACATGGCTAGATGCTGTTTCTATGGAAAAAAAAAAAAAATGTCTTTACTTAGTTTCTGTGGAAAAAAAAAAGTTCTTTACTTAGTCAGGTGTGGTGATGCACACTAGTAGTCCCAGCTACTTGGGAGGCTGAGGCAGGAGGATTGCTTGAGCCCAGGAGGTCAAGGCTGCAGTGAGCCATGACTGTGCCACTGCACTCCACTATGGGTGACAGAGTAAGACCCTGTTTCTTAAAAGAGAAAGAAATAACTTAAAAAAGAAAAAAAAAAAGAAACTGAAGCTCAGCAAGGTCAAGTAATTTCTCTGAGGACACACAGCAAGTATGTACAAAATTGGGGAGCTTAACCCCAGAGTGATACATTTAACCACTACACCGTGAATTTAGTAAAAGAGTTACAATATTTGAATGTCAGCTTCTAAAGTAAAAAGAAAGTATCATTTTAACTATGATGAGAACAAAGAGGGCTAGAAAAAGGGATTTTTCAGTGGAGTGTTTATGCCTAACTTTTCAGATGAATGGCATAGGCCATTTAATTTTGCTTTGCTCATGTGCGAATTTAGATATCCACACCTATATGTATGATAGGAACATTTTAAATATTTGATAAATGAATGAATTGATAATTGAATAAATATATAGATTGCTGTATATTTATATTATTCTATAATTTTGGTGTAATACATGCATATGCAATTTCAGAAGTGATTGGAGTCTTCATATAAGTAGTTAGGAGCCTCCACTATACATTGTTTCATAAATTACACTTAGCCAATGCAATTTATTATATTATCAGCTATGGTGGGAATTGTTTTAACACCAGTCTCCCCCAGAATAATTATTCTGATAATAACATTAGTAATAATATTAGGAAATTGGACTCTTTAAAAATTTTATGTAAAGCCTGAATAAAATCATCTTAGAAATCTTTATTTTTAAAAATCAGTAATATATATTTTCAATTTAAAAATATGTCTATTAGGCCGGACACAGTGGTTCATGCCTGTAATCCCAGCACTTCGAGAGACCAAGGTGGGTGGATCAACTGAGGTCAGGAGTTCGAGACCAGCCTGGCCAACATGGTGAAACCCTGTCTCTACTAAAAATACAAAAGTTAGCTGGGCATAGTGGTGTATGCCTGTAATCCCAGCTACTCGGGAGGCTGAGGCAGGAGAATTGCTTGAACCCAAGAGGTGGATGTTAGTGGCCAAGATCATGCCACTGCACTCCAGCCTGGGTGACAGAATGAGACTCTGCCTAATAAATAAATAAATAAATAAATAAATAAATAAATTGTCTATTATTTCAATTTAGGTTTAAAATAAGCCCCCCAACTCTCCTATTTTAGGTAGCTGCCCCTAAATGTCTCCTGTAAAGAAATTCTAGAGACGTCCGTTATCAGAAATGTTGAGACTTTAATAAGAAAACTGATGCAGAGAGGAGATAGTGAGAAAGTAAAAGTCATAGAGTTTATTTAAAAAGTAAGGAAATACCACCTAAATGGGAAAATGGCTAGGTTTATATCTCGCAATTTCCTCTTCCTCTTATCAACAATTTTTTTTTAAATTTAGTCTGTTAGCATCAGTATTTGTGTAGCATAGCAGAGACAGAACTAAAAATTCCGAAGACTGATATAAAAATAACCTCTTCAAAATTAGAAAAAAAGAACAGATGGGTTGGGCTGCTACATTCATGCTCTCTACATTTTACTAAATGTCGTTATAGGAGTAACTGTCTGTTTGGGTTCTTGCCTAAATATCCAGTTAGAGCCTGAATCTTAAGGTACTATTGATTATTTTCAATTCTGAGTAGCTGCTCTATAAACTAAATCAACTCTCCAAATAACTCTTTCTTAGAATAATTTTTGGAATATGTGAGGCAGCATAGCAAATGATAAAACTCTAGGCAGAGTCTAGATTTTGAGAAAGAGCAGTAAAAAAAAAAAAAAATTGATTTTCCTACTGCACAATTTATTTAATTCTATGTCAATTTCCCTTTTGCTGTAAATCTATGCTAACCTGCAAAAGTGATTAAAGTTACAAAATTTGCATTTACGGACCTGTTGTACATATACAATATATAATATGTATGGCAGATTTAAATATTTTTGGGAGAAAGAGTGAGGTATTTTTTTCCAAACTATGAGAATATGATGAGTGATACGGAAACATTTGAATCCCATATTGATTTTCATGATTCTGTCTTCCCTCCTGTTACCCAGGCTTAGAATCTTTGAAACCAACTTGGGGTCTCCATTTCCATTCTCTTATTTTTATCCAGTTGGCAGACATTGCCTGCCACTCACCACTCTATCGTCCCTCTCTGTTGTAATCTGTATTATTATGGTTGTTCCTCTGATTCCTATTTTCAATTAGTCTGACCTGAGATTTTGCAATCATAATCTAAGAAGTCTCCTGATATGGTTTGGCTGTGTCCCCCACCCAAATCTCATGTTGAATTATAGTTCCCATAATCCCCACGTATCATGGAAGAGAACCAGTGGGAGGTAATGGAATCATGGGGGCAGTTACCCCTATGCTGTTCTCACGATAGTGAGTGAGTTCTCAGGGAATCTGATGATTTTATAAGGGGCTTTTTCTCCTTTTCTCAGCACTTTTCCTTCCTGCTGCCATGTGAAGAAGGACGTGTTTGCTTCTCCTTCCACCACGATTGTAAGTTTCCTGAAGCCTCTCCAGCCCCGTTCAACTGTGAGTCAATTAAACCTCTTTCCTTTATAAGTTACCCAGTCTCAGGTATTTCTTCATAGCAGCGTGAGAACAAACTAATATATCTCTAGGCTTTCAGTCCTTCTTATCTCCAGACTACTCTTCGCTCTCTCTTAAGTTGCTTTTACCAAAACACATCCTGATACCACACCTATCTATTCCATTCTTCTGTCCCCCATTTAAATGTCAGTTTAAACATATGTAGACTAATATTTTAGAATCTAATTCCAACTTGCCATCTCAACTAATATTTTAAAAAATGTTTCACATCCTGTTAAAAAGCACTAATTTTTTTCATTCATGCTTCTCTTTTTCCCTCTTTCTAAAATGCTTTCTTCCTGTTCCTCATCATGCACATCTTACTTATCATTCAATGTCTAATTTAAATTCTACCTTTTTCATGAAATAATCTTGACTCTGGCAATTCTGTTTGCCCTAGAAGATAAAAATAGCCCCTCTATCTTCTGAAATGTCCTGGCTACTGATTTGTTCCAGATCTCACAACACTTTTGTCAGTCAGTGTTTTATTATAATTCTGTACACGTATATCTTATCTTCCATACTGACTATAAGCACTTTCAGGGCAGGGTCTATTGCTTTATCTATTCTACAGTGCCAAGCACACTCCCATGCACACAGGAGGCACAGATGAATGAAGGAATGAATAACAAATTTGTCTGTAACAGAGAATAATTTAAACTCATTTCCTGAATCCCAACCAAAGTTTTCTGTTCACGGCTCTGCTGAGGATAACTTGCTGTTAGTCAGCTGTGATTGTTACAGTGCAGCTATTACAACAGTGTACTTTCCCAGCATCAAATAACCCTTAATGGTGGCTTCCCATGACTGAAGTAAACCTTCTCCCACTTCAGTTCAGTCTCATATTTTGCCC
This sequence comes from Gorilla gorilla gorilla, assembly GCF_029281585.2. NCBI lineage: Eukaryota > Metazoa > Chordata > Mammalia > Primates > Hominidae > Gorilla > Gorilla gorilla. Next base: position 87,341,375 of record NC_086017.1, on the reverse strand, counting down.
TGGTCTAAAGGCAGCATGACAGACTAAGAACACAAAAGACTCATGAGTGAGAGAGTCTGGACTCTAGGCATCGCTCTCAAGAATTCCTTAGTTTGGCAAATCATTTCACTTCAATTTTCTCATTTGTTAAATGAGGGGTTGGGATTGGAGTTCCTTTCCAGCTATGAAACTTCATGGAGGTGAAAGGCATAATCTTCTAACTTTGATCTTTAGAAAATCATTTTCCATGCTTGAACTCCTAAGAGTTATTAGTAAATGGCCCTCTGCGTTTCCTGGTGTTTGTTGGTGTGGTTTCAGTACTTATTCTAAGTTTTAACTTTCAGACTTCGTGTGAATATTATTCAATTCATGCTGAGAATTTTTCTTCATCTAAGTCACAACCTTCAGAATTTCCTTGGAATTCTTCACCCAAAAAAGCTTCATTTTCACTGAATCCTTTGATGGATCCAATGACACTCATTGTTGGCTGAGGAGGATTTGCAGAATAACCCACAAGCACAATGCCCTACCCGCTTAGGTAGCCCATCCACTGATGGACTCATTCAGCTGCTACCTGGTGTTGAACCTTCTTGGCCCATGTCCAACGACTCTTTCTACTCTTTCTGACCTCTGTTAGCATGCCTCCTCATGTCAATGGGCTTTCTATCCCAGACAAAGTCTGCTTCCTCCTTTCTACCCATGTTCAAGGTCTGTTTCCTTCCCTTTCTATTCCATATAAACTTCCTTTACTTCCTTTGTTTGTCAATTTCTTCTTCCGTTAAATGTAAAACCTCTGAGTGTTAACTAGCGTCTAGAAAAGCAGAAGCATTGATACAACTGTGTGGACTTGACACAACTGTGGAGAAATAATCAGAACCAAGTGTTAGAAGTACATATCTTTAAAGTTAGATCCGAGAGACTGACTTTTGAAAATGCAACATGGAAAATCTGATGTAGCCAATGGCAAACTTCCAGAGGAGGCAAGGTTTCCCTCATTTCGTCCATCACCCAGCATTCCGGAGGGAGTTTCCTTTAACCGGATCTGCCTGTAAAGGACTCATCTCTATTCTGTGAAGGGAGTGCACTTAAGCAAATACCTCAAGGTGTTCATTTTAACTTCCCCTCCTTTTCAAAAATCAAGAGACTCTAGTTCATGTCTAAGATCAATATGCCCAAATTTAATTAAATCCAAAAAGATTTATCCAGCAGGTGAGTTGTTATTAACTCTGGCTAAATGTTAGAACCACCTAAGGAACCTCAAAAATTATGCTTAACTATCACTCGTAAATTGACTAACTTGAGCCTGAACATCAGTAGTTGTAAAAATGTCCCTAGGTGACTGTCACATGTAGCCCAAGTTGAAAGCCCACTGCAGTATAGCTCATCTCAGATCCACCTGTGGTGGCTGGAAGACCCAGAATTGAAGACTGATCTAACGACTATGGACCATCTTAGATTTTTAAAATACATTTTCCAACTTTGTGATAACTCCAGACTAAAAAAAAAAAAAAATTTTTTTTAGTTTCTCCGTGAACAACTTAATTTCAAAAAATCCTGTCCATTTAAAGGTACATACAGATGAATAAGTCAAAGTATGCCAGAAAAGCAAAGTCAACACTTCCATATCTTTCACAGGAGATGGTGGAAAGACATGTCCACTGAAAGACTTGAATGGCTTCTTGCTGCTATTCAGCAAAGCACCAAACTGGCATAATGGCCTAGAAGCTTCTTCTTGGCCAGCTCTTCAGTCTCATGTTGCACACGCCTCTCTCCCAGGTCCCTCCTCTCTTTGTCCTGCAGGAGCAGCAAGTGACCTTTCAGCCTTCTTAAGATTTTGCCATGCTTCATCTTACCACAAGGCCTTTTCCATCTGCCTAGAATATTCTGAGCAATTGTTCTCAAACTTTGCCGTGCATCACAATCACCTGGGGATACTCTAAAGGACTCAATGTCCAGGGAATACCCTGAACAATTAAATTAGACTCTAGACATGGGACTCGGGTATCAGTAACTTAGGCAAAAAAGAGAACAAAAGCAAAACAAAAGAAAACAAGACAAACAAAAAACCAACATCTGAGGCAAGTCCAATGTGCAGCAGTGTGTGACTTCGTGCTCTAGCCTCAGCTTGCCCGTTTAGCCGTCAATTTTACTTTATGTCTTTAGTGATCTAACCTCAGCTTACCCGTTTAACCGTCAATTTTACTTTATGTCTGGGGTGATCTAGCCTCGGCTTACCCGTTTAGCCGTCAATTTTACTTTATGTCTTTGGTGATCTAGCCTCAGCTTACCCGTTTAACCATCAATTTTACTTTATGTCTGGGGTGATCTAGCCTCAGCTTACCCGTTTAACCGTCAATTTTACTTTATGTCTTTACTGCTCTAGCCTCAACTTCCCATTTAACCATCAATTTTACTTTATGTCTGGGGTGATCTAGCCTCAGCTTACCCGTTTAACCATCAATTTTACTTTATGTCTTTGGTGATCTAGCCTCAGCTTACCCATTTAACCGTCAATTTTACTTTATGTCTTTCTCAATTGTCACTTCCAAAGGAACTTACCTCACTTTACAATCTGGCTAAAAACTGCTATTAACAATCTCAGAGTATCAAGCACCTCCCCTCACATCAGTGCTAATTTTATATTTATTTGTAGAGCCTATAAATAAACTTCACCCAACTTCACCCACTAGACTGTACAATCCACATATCAAGTGCCTGTATATGATTTTGTTAATCATAGTATCCCAGTCCCACTCACAACAGGAACAAACACACAGAAACAAAACTCACCAATGCCCAGACTCTTAAAGTCATAACACATAATTTACGAAATTAACCCGTCAATACAGAGGTCTCACATGGTGCCATAAATATATTGACAACTTTGCTTCTAACTTTCAATGATAATTTTACTAGATGTGATTGTACTGGTAAATTATATTCTCCATGATAATATAATACAGTGTTATCACACTTTGAAATTCTGGACCCAGGTATAATCAATTTGTATCCATATGCTTGAGTAGGGTCTCGTCTCCTTTATTTTTTTCCCCAGTAAAAATGAATGCAATCCTCTAATTGTAGATCCGTTGTAACACATTCTGTTAATGCAGTTGTTCAGGAAAAGTGTGATTCCATTTTTGTTTGGGTGTGTTTTGTAAAAAAAATCTGCCATGTTGGAAATTTCCTCAGCTGTTGGTTCACAGAGGGTGTCAGACCTGTGGGCTGTCACATGGTCAAACAGGGAAAACAGCACAACAGGCATGTTAATTAGTATTGCATAAGCACAGCCATCATGAAGGCTAATTGCTTTGCAGTGTCAATGACCATAAGACACAAAATCCATACGAAGATTGAGTCTCCTTTCCAGCTACTGTCCAGAAAAACAGTCAGAACAATGAAGACTTTTCTATCCAAAAACTTGTATGCTTTTAAGCGTGCTGGCTTAACACGTCAACTACTCTACAGAGAAGTGTTTGTCAGTTTAATGTTTTTGCCTTATGTTAACACCTCTCTACCTCTATTCTCTCCTACCCACTACCATCATCCTTTCCAAACACATTTTCACTAACAACGGTTCCTCTGATTCTTGCCATCAAAACTAGCTCCCACAATTTCTAAAAACAATTTCATGCTCAGTCAATTTTGCAGTCTGTATTTGATCTCAGTGGAAAAAGAGAAAGAACAAAATTCATCATTACACACATAAAATACCCTGTTCCTCAATAAACCCAATAACTAAATGAGAAACCTAAGAGTTTTTCATGAACCTAAATTACTGTACACTGAAATATCTACTTTTAATCAAATCTGGGGTGATTCAATGAAGATCTAATAGCCAACCGCCAATTTTATACATAATATTGTCAGTGATCCTAAAGGAAAATAAAATGAAATCTGTACGTGGTTATTTTACCATTTTCATTCACGCTCAGGTTAATTTAATTCAAACTTTCGAGGAACAATGACTGTCAATTACATTAAATTATACTCTAGGGAAAGGCCTTCTGAACATGTGGAGTACAATCTGCAAAAGAAAAAATAAGACATCAAAGCACTTCGCTGATCTGAATTGCAGTCATCCTTTAGAATTGCATCCTGAGGAATTCTGAAAGCAACAGAATCTATGAGAAACTCTTCTCAAACACGTAAAATCCTCTAAAAATCCATCTCCCACATAGAGAGCTACTTGCTGAATGTTTCCTTAAGTTTTCTTCTCACAGAATGAACAATTGAGTTTTAATGTTCTAAAGATATGAAAGAAATAATATGTGCTTCAAGATTTGAGGAAGGAAAATAAATTCAGAAGTATCTGGGGATGGTGTGTTTCAAAAATAATTGTAGCTTTACTTTTGCTCTTTTTAATGGAAAAAAATGTTGTATTACAAAACATTTTGAGTACAAAGAATAGGGGGTTATAAGTTTCAAGGAATAAGAATAATTCCTGTAGCTGAATTCAGAAGTCTTTTGAAAGATAAACGATGTTAAAAAAAATAACTATCAATTTAAAAAGCATGTTGCAATTCTACGCTATAAGATTTTTTGCAAGGGCACAAGTCTCTAATGGTAGCATGTGTGCACAGAGGGGTGTGTGTGTATGAGTGAATGTGTTAGTAAGTGTGCATATAGCATCTTAAATTCTCATGGGTTTATTTCAAGAGCGTAAGGGATTGTATGATGGATCAATTCCATAAAACAATGGCTTATGAACTCCAGATGTAATGCTTTTTGCACTTTGTCTAATAAGCAGAGGGATTTGTCAGAGAGCCTTCTTTTCTAAGAGAGCGCAAACGAATGGCAACCTCTATTTCTAATCTGTTTAGAATTCCAAGTTGTCTTTCACTTGTACAAAGGAGTCAGGAGTGAAACCATTTGTACTTACATCTTAGCAGCATATTACTCAACATCTGGCAAAGCCTAAAGTTCTGAAATATAATTTATACAAACTCGTGGCCAGAATGCCACAAACAAATAAGGAAAAGTAGTAATGTTTCAAGTATTTTTCAGTGTAGACTTCAAGAGTAATAGACTAAATATTTATTCAATATAGTTCTGTGAAGGATAAGGGAAAGCCTCATGAAGAAAGCAGAAAACAGTTTCAGCATATGGTTTAACAGACACAGATAAAACAAAAAGCGCTCTCAGACTGACAAAAGTGGTTATAAGGAATATTCTACATGGATGATGTAAAGAAGGCAGTTTTATAATATTTGCAAAGTTCTCTTAAAAAACTGCTCCATAGGCCTGGTGCAGTGACTCACGCCTGTAATCCCAGCACTTTGGGAGGCCAAGGTGTTCGGATCACTTGAGGTCAGGAATTCGAGACCAGCCTGGCCAACATGGTGAAACCCCATCTCTACTAAAAATACAAAAATTAGCTGGGCATGGTGGCCTGTGCCTGTAGTCCCAGCTACTCGGAAGGCTGAGGCAAGAGAATCGTTTGAACCTGGGAGGCGGAGGTTGCAGTGAGCAGAGATCACGCCAATATACTCCAGCCTGGTGATAGAGCGAGACTCAAGCTCAAAAAAAAAAAAAAAAAAAAAGCTCCATAATTTTGTGTTTCTAGGCTTCCATTACTTTTGGAGGTATTTTAAACTCACTATTTATTAACATGGAAGATGTTCAAGATACATGATTCACTTATGGAAATAGAGTATAAGGTAATGTCTACAACAAGCTTCCATTTTTGTAAAACACACTGCTATATGCATATGCGCAGATTATTCACAGATATAATGAAAGTTTGCACAAAATAACAGCAACATGTGTTACCTCTGAGAAGGGAATGGGTTTCCTAAAGGTTAGGGTAAAATAGAGACTTGATTTTCTCTTCATAGCTTTTATACTTTTTGGTTTTATATAGGGCATTGGTGTTTATATAGGGCATTTGGTATTATATAGGGCATTATCTTTTCAAAAATAAATAACATTTATTTTCTAAACTATATTTTCTTGCTACTCAAATCTATCTCTCTATTAAGACCTGTGGATTTTTTGTTTGTTCATTTGTTTATTTTTTCTTTTTGTTTTGCCTTGTCTTCATGAGCATGTACATAGTTTAGGAGTGATATAAAATAAAATTCAAACAGAACTTTGGAGAACAGCGCAATGATACATGTAAGATAGAGAGTGAACGTGATCTATGAGTCTCATTAAGGTCATAATACTTTAGTTTAAAAAAGGCTTTGGGTAAAAGTGGAGATCATAGGATTTATATAAAGAGAAAAATAAAACGTCATTTCTGTCAAACATCATGTATTCAAGGTGGTATAGGAGACAAGGCTGGCTAAAGGAGATTCCCATTTTCTTACATGTATGTAGGTAGATTTTATGGTGCTATGGAAAGAAAGATTGGTGTAAGTGAGAGGACGAGGTAAATAGATTGTATAGCAGACGGTTTTGTTATGGCTCTGAAAGCAGGATCAGTGGATGGACTTAACGCTTTTGTTGTTTTCTTTCATTTTCTCTTTTTTTGTTTTAATATTTCGTTCTTCTTGTAAGCATTTTACATCTACAGTGAAATGTACAAATCATAAGTGTTCTGGCCAATGAAGTCGTAGAAAGTGAACATAGCCCTGTAACCTATACCCACAAGAAGACCGGTAACATCACCTGCCTCCTACAATCTCTACCATTAATACCCTATGCCCCTTCCACACACCCTGAAAGGTAACCGATTTTCTTTTCTATCACCAAAGATTAATTTTCTAGGTGTAGAACTTTATATAAAGGGGATAATACTGTCTGTGGCCTTCAGCTTCTGGCTTCTTTCCCTGATTAGCCTGTAAGATCATCCATGTTGATGTGTGTGGCAACACTCGACACAAAAGCGCTAATCTTGAGACCTCTTAGCTAAATAATTACACATATTCATTACCCCAAAGTTCAAAGCATGCAAGTGAGGTAAGGTTAATGAGGCAGTAAAACCTTTGATTTGTATTGCAACCTTACAAGTTACCCTACTTCATATTTCTAATTTAATTGGCCCTTTACAATATACAGGCTATTGGGGGATGATATTATTATTAATAATATTATCATAATTTTACACGTAAGAAAGAGAGGATTAGAGTGTTTACATTACTCACTGCAGGTCTTATTAAACAGCAAAGAAGAAAGCAAATTGTCATCATACCCAGGGCTTCCACCTTCAAATTCTATGATCATAATACAAAACCACGCTACCCACTTTATTGTTTGACTAGTGAAGATGAACAGACTACAATAATGTAGTTTGAAACCCTCTTCTCAGTCTCCATGACCTAGCATTATTCCTGAGAAAATGACAGTGATGTTGATGTTGGGTGACATTTGTATCAGACCTATTGTGAACGAGGGCCTTTTCCTAACAGCTTATATTATCCCATTTAATCATCATGGGTAGGTACCATTATTATTACCACACGCAGGGATACCACACGCAGGGATACCACACGCAGGGACATCTGGGTAGACACCATCAGTGTCTTTATATTACAGATGAGGAACCTAATGCTCAGAGAGCTTAAGAAAACTTACCCAAGGTTGTAACATGTGCTAGCACATCAGGGTTAGTAAATTTCTCCTGTGAAGAGGCAAATAGTAAATATCTCACTTAGGGCTTGGTAAGCCATACTGTCTATTGTGACTACTCAGCCCTATTGTTGTAGCACAAAAGCAGCCACAGACAATAAGTAATTGAATGGGTATGACTGTGCTTAAATAAAATCTTATTTCCCAAAAACAGGTACAAGGTCAGATTCAGCCCTCTAGCTGTTGTTGTTTTCTGACCCCTGATACATCAATATTTAAAGAATGAAAATATTGTGATGCAAATTCCAAGTAAAACTTAATTTGTGGGTAAAGCTATAGAAACTTCTGTAAAATACAAAAATTAAAATATGTTCCAAAAGTAAAGCATAATCTGATCCAAGATGCGTTTAGATTAGCTCTGATTCATTTTAACTAGCTATTCCAATGTGGATTCTGTCAGTGCATTGCGAGTAGGACCTATCAATCAAAGTACCGAGCTCAAGTCAGAATCAAATGACAAGTGAAAGGAGTTTCTGCAAAAAAAGTTACTCTTAAACTTTTTTAAAAATCTCATTTTCCATATGGACCATCTTTATTCAAAAGATTGAATAATCAGAGATACGTGAAAACTTATACTGGGAAAAAGCTAGATTTCACTGATCTAGGAGTTACTAAAGGAAACCAGTTAGGTGGGTTCAAAAGCCTCAAATAATGCATGCATCTATTTCATTTATATATTTAAATATGTAACTTTGATCATTTTAAAGAGTAGTTGGTATGTATACTCTTATTTTAGAGATAAAAATGTGCCTTTACTTATATGTTTTAGAAGTTTTAATAAGAAAAGCTTTGTCATCTTTGTAAATTGTATGCTTTGCTGGTGCTTGCCTTAGAATCCAGGTTATTTTTAAAAAAAACATTCTGAAATTCTTTGATATCGCATTCAGCAATCCATCTGCTCCAATGTAAATTCTTTGAAGTGCAGGTGGCCTGTAACGTTGTGTGAGAGCAATTAATGAAGTTTTGAATCTCTTTTGCTCCTTCACGCTCGGCTGAATGGTGAAAAGGGGTTATCATCTTTAATTCTCTAGCTTAACAGTATTTACACAATTAGATATTTTCATGCATCTTCATTTCCCTTTTAGATACATATATTATACATATTTTTCTAGTTGTTCTAGATGTAGACTAAATAGATTCACCAGATTTGCAGAATGGATGAAAATAATAAGATGTAGTAGCTGTTACATTAATAATGTTTTAAAAAACAACAAAGTTGTACAGAAAATATTTTTGCCACAATTGACATTTAAATTCTCAAGTTTATATCAGCAACTATTTTTTTTCAAAAGCATAAACCTTTTTATGCCATCAGTTATTTAATGGAAAAGTTCCAATAATTAGATATTTATTCTATTTCATTTATAAAAACTTTATTTGTATGCTAGTAAAGCGTTCACTCTAGATAAATAATAATCTCATTGCAGATTTTCAAATTAATTAATTAGACCCCCAATTTTTCTGATCATTATATTATGCTTTGAGGCTAACAAGGACTCAGGTCAAATTATGCTTATCATAAAATGTATTAGAGTTTGTTTAATTTATGACTTTGTGCAGATATAATGTTTTGCTAAGTACATCAATAATTCATTCATTTTACAGTAAACTTACATTTTATCAGGTATGAATGGTTGGGGATAGATTTGGGAATATTATATTTATTTCTCTTCAACTTTTCATACAAAATTTGTACTTCTATTTACAGAGAGAAATCTGTCCCTACCATTAAGATCTATTTTATATTTATATTAATAATAAAGAAAGCATGTTAGATATTGAAGACCAAAAAGTAGAACCTCTAAAGGAAGTAACCTGTGTAATAAATTTTGTTATTCTGGTCACTTAGTAAAATTTCATCAGCAATACCTGTCAGCTATCATACAACAGCCTAATTACAGTTTATACATCCTTATAAGTTATAAAAATAATTATATTTTATGCAGTAATTCAGTTATTTAAAAAAATAAATTCAGTCATAAAAGGAGGAGAAAAACCCTGAAAATAATGATGAATCCCAATAGTTGATTATAAGAGTTTGCAAAATTAAATTACCCCTCCATATCTGCAAACTGCATCAAAAGTATTTAGAAAAAAAATGGTTGATTATGTCTGCACTGAACATGTAGAGACATTTTTTCCTTGTCATGATTCCCTAAGCAATACAGTATTAACTATTTACATAGCATTTACATTGTAGTAAATATTAAAAGTAATCCAGAGATGATTTCAAGCGGGAGTCCACAACCCCCGGGCCAGGGACTCATACTAGTCTGTGGCCTGGTAGGAAACGGGCTGCACAGCAGGAGGGAGCGAGCATTACCGCCTGAGCTCCGCCTCCTGTCAGATCAGCAGCGGCATTAGATTCTCATAGAAGTGCTTACCCTATTGTGAACTGCGTATGTGAGGGATGTAGGTTGCCTGCTCCTTATGATAATCTACTGCTTGAACACCTGATGACCGAGGTGAAACAGTTTCATCCTGCAACCATCCTTCCTTCCCCTGCACCATCCATGGAAACATCATCTTCCACACAACCAGTGCCTGGTGCCTAAAATGTTGGGGACGTCTGATTTAAAGTATATAGAAGAATGCACATAGGTGATAGGCAAATAATATGTTATTTTATATCAGAGACTTGAGCATCCATGGGAGGTCCTGGAACAAATTCCTCACAGATACTGAGGGATGAATGTACAAACTTATGCATTTCTAAGACTATTTCTAGTGTTTTTTTCTTATATTTCTTCTTCCTTATATTTTTTCTTATATTTAGTGCAAAGTGAAGTCTTCATATAGAGACAGTAAAATTCTTGTCTAACCGGAAACTTTCTGTATTGAATGCACTAAAACTGTCTAGAAAAACCTTTTGTCCTTTAGTTTTTGTAAAAATATAGTTTTTTAAAAAGCAAGTGTCTGGGAGGTAACAAAAGAAAGAAGGATTGAAAATTGGTCAGGAAATAAAACTAAGGTAAACAGCAAATCTAATCTGGACAACTCAAGCTTCAGAGTAAAAATTTGGGATTTATCCACTGTCCGTACATGTTTATAGGAAAATGAACAATTGCAAGCACCTTCAGCTAGGATTGATTACACAACCTTTGAATGACTGTTTTTTTCTAGTATATTGCAAAGTGTAAGCGTGGCTCATAAGGCCTTTCTGATATCTGATAATACAGCTAGTTTTATATTCCACTTGATGTCCTCAGAGACATTGATTATTGAATGCCCTTGCATATTCTGTTCCTTGTGCCTGGAATACTTCCCAACAACTATTTTCCACTCTGTTCAGGTGTCACCTGTCTAGTCCTTGGAGCTAGTGTCAGGAACTGGCTGATTTTAATTCTTAATTATTTTGCTTTTCCAATGTCAGTTTTGATTGGTTTTGTGTCATCAGTGTCCACATGAGTGTCTAGGGCAAGGGAAACTATCAATAAACTGAAAAGGAAGGCAGGAGCACTGAAAGGAAGTTGAACCATGGCAATTTTCTGAAGGCAAAGTTAAACATCAGATATTGTCAAAGAGTAACAACAAATACATAAAGCAAAGTGAAAGAACCTAAAATACATCAAGTCATAGGATTGGCAGGGGTTTCATGAGACCATGTAATGACCTTATTTTCCAGTGTCGTGTTATGGACAAACCAGAGTGGAAAAAATAGTTTATTCATTTTTTATGTATGTAGGTCTATTAATTCCTTTTGGCTACAAGATGGGGCATAAATTACGAGTTCATTAGAAAGAGATGCCCATCCTCTGTGTAAGCCAAGTCAAGCCCAATCTTCTGTCCTCAGTTGCCTATTGGATTTTAGGAGGTTGGCCAAACCAAGACAAGAGATAATTTCTCTATCTAGAAAGGCAAAGAATTCATATATTTATCAACCCTAGATTTAAATTAGCTATAACTTTCCACATAACCATTTTGCAGGGAACATAATAGTTGAACTATAAATACTGTAGGAATTCATCAAGGGAAAATATCATGTAGCCTAAGTAAGGTGGGTAAGGTATAATGGCAGAAAAGCGGTTTGTCTAAACATTTCAATGGGTTAGCGATCATGCATTTATAGAAAGCATAAGAATTAGAATCGAGGCCAGATTAGAATGGAACATGTGAAGAGATGTAGGTGAGAGAGGTGCTTTGTATTGGAGAACAGTCCTCAATGCTGAACTAAAGGTCTGAGATCATATCTGATAATTAATCAAGAATTGGTAGAGTTTTTTAAACAGAGGAGGGGTATGACCTACCTAAAAAATTGTTAAGAAAATATACTTTACAATGAAGCCAATATATTATATAAGAGAGTTTTAAAAGTAATCACAAGGTATTCTTGCCACTTTTTATGAATAATGTAATGTCTGTGTGTGTATGTGAGACATCAAACTCTAATTTCTAATAGCACAATTGAACATAAAGGTAAATGAAGTCCTGACTATAGCATTCTAGTACACATTATACACTTTGGTAGGAAAAGTCAGATATCAAGATTTTTTTTTCTTAATGTTATTTTTATCCACAGTGAAGTAATAATAAATAGAAAGTATTTAACATTGTGTCTTTAATAATTAAAAAGACTATATCAAAGAGAAGTAAAGAGTACTCCACATGTTAGTATGTGTATTCATGATGCCTTATTTATAATTTTCAACATTTAACTAAAACAACAACCACAACAGAAATGAGCCAGATCTGGACTAGTCCACTAAGGTTTAAAATATTTGCATGTTAAAAGATGCATATGCATGAATTCTGAAATAATCATTATGAACACACCCCACAAGTTAAGTGGAATTTTCTACTATGCATATTCAAATGTCTTTTTCAAATGCTAATTTGTTAATTACAAACTTTTTCTCAAGCTTAACTAAACTCATAGACTTCATTGTGAGTCATTTGCATAATGTTTCCCGTATAAGCAATGCCATTAAGTTACTGAAAATTTTCAAAAGAAAAGGTACATTGTATTAAACTCAAAAGAGTTAAAAAAATTTATGGCCATGGGCAATTATATTCAGAAAATATATACGATTCTAAAAATTTAGGCATTTAAAAAAATGGCACATTCTACTCATTTTATATTGTGATAATTGTTTACGTGAAAAAAAGAGATGTTTTCAGTTTTCTTAGAAGGCTATTTAATTACCCTTAACACATCTCACAACAACAAATAATCCAGACCATCACTAATAAAATATCGAGGTCTAGAATCTAAGGAATATGATTAGCATCTCTAACCCTTTGTCTCCTCTTCAGTAAAATGAAAATGCTGCTGTGAAGGTGATGATGATTTAGTAAGCGGTTAACTAATGCCAGCTGTTACCATGATTACGATTAGAACAATAGTTAGTTTCAAAACAGCCAATTTTAGAGTCTGAGTTTGAATTTAAGTCATATTTTTGTTCGCCTTTTTTCCTCCCAGTGGCTATTTTTGTACTTATTGCTACTATCTCCACAACTGGCAAGATAGAAAGCCACCATAAAAAAGTGAAGCAAAAATTAGTCAACTCTGATTTTTATAATCTCTTCTCGCATTATAAGCATCAATAAAATTAGCTATTTAAACCAGTATTTAAAATGCACTTTGGATATTATTTTTCTTATCTATAAAGTAAAAATAACAAAAGTATCTATAGGTTTATTGTGAGGATAAAAATTAGAAAATCCATGGAAAGTTTTTAACACTGTACCTGGATTCTAATAAGCATTTAATATATGTAATAATAATTCATAATTTCTCATCATTCACATATCATCATCTTGCATAAATTAGCCTAATTCATAAAATTGGTTTATGTGTTTTGTGTTATATTTATTTTCTAGCAACACTGTACCTCAGTCCAGGACATAACCCCTAAAGATGCATCTATTTATAGGGTTTGGAAAGATATGAGTTACAGTGTTATCAGGAAGGCCAGAGTAGAGACTGAATGGAGGATACACATATTATTTATCATTAACATAGTGGAAGTCTATGGGAGCTACTGGAGATGATAATGGCAAACAACCTTAATCCTTTAGCATGGCTGTTTAAGTAGATTTACATGGCTTCTCATTCATGGAATATATATTAATTCTAAGAATGTCATCTATAAGAACCAAAATTTAAATTCTCTATTTAGAGAGGAGGGGGCTAGCTTATTCTCATCTTTTCCTGTCCCCTGTGCTCTTTCTGAAATAGACAAAGAAAACTGCATTTCCTTGCAAATCAAAACCACAATGAGATACTATCTCATGCCAGTCAGAATGGTGATTATTAAAAAGTTAAGAAACAACAGATGCTGGTGAGTTTGCAGAGAAAAAGAAATGTTTTTACACTGTTGGTGGTAACGTAAATTATTTCCAGCATTGTGGAAGATGGTGTGGCAATTCCTCAAGGATCTAGAACCAGAAAGACAATCCCGTTTGACCCGGCAATCCCATTACTGGGTATATACCCAAAGGAATATAAATCATTCTAGCAAAAAGATATATGTATGTGTATGCTCATTGCAGCACTATTCACAACAGCAAAGACATGGAATCAACCCAAATGTCCACAGTGACAGACCGGATAAAGAAAATTTGGTACATATACACCATGGAATACTATGCAGCCATAAAAGGAACAAGATCATGTCCTTTGCAGGGACATAAATGGAGCTGGAAGTTGTTATCCTCAGCAAACTAACACAGGAACAGAAAACCAAACACTACGCGTTCTCACTTATAAGTGAGAGATGAATGATGAGAACACATGGACACATAGCGGGGAAACAACACACACTGGGTCCTGTAGTTGGGAGGGCGGTGGGAGTGACATCATCTGGAAGAACAGCTAATGACTGCCGGGCTTAATACCTAGGTGATGGGTGGATCTGTGCAGCAAACCACCATGGCACACATCTACCTATGGAACGAACCTGCACATCCCGCACATATACACCTGAACTTAAAATAATAGTTGAAGACAAAAAATGCAATGAACTCTAAAAGAAAGACAGAAAGACAAGAAAAAAAAAGAAAGAAAGAAAGAAAGAAAGAAGGAGAGAAGGAAAGAAGGAAGGAAGGAAGGGTGCATTTTTATTTCTCTCTCTCTCTCGTTTTTTTCTTTTTAAAATACAAAGTTTTCACTATGTTGCTGATATGGTTTGACTGTGTCCGCACCCAAATCTCACCTTGAATTGTAATAATCCCCATGAGTCAAGGGCAGGGCCAGGTGAAGATAATTCAATCACGAGGGCAGTTTTCCCCATACTATTCTGGTGGTAGTAAATGCGTCTTACGAGATCTGATGGTTTTATAAATACAAGTTCCCCTGCACAAGCTCTCTTGCCTGCCACCATGTAATATGTGACTTTGCTCCTCATTCGACTTCTGCCATGATTGTGAGGTCTCCCCAGCCATGTGGAACTGTGGGTCCATTAAACCTCTTTCCTTTATACATTCCCCAATCTTGGGTATGTTTTTATTAGCCACGTGAGAACAGACTCCAGTTGCCCAGGCTGGTCTTGAACTCCTGAGCCCAAGTGATCCCCCTGCCTAAGCCTCCCGCGTAGCTGGAACCAAAGGTGAGTGCCACCATGGCTGGCTACGCCTTTGAATAACGTAATTATTAAAGCATTTCTAAGGGGAAGTCAAAAGAGGGAACATACAGAGCAGCGCATGACAATGTGTCCTACCTGACTAGAGTGGACAATCTAATACTGCCACAGCCTGCATTCTCAAGGGAGGCAATGCTAACCTTAAGGGGGCAAAAATAGATTCAGGGGAGTGAGCCAAAAATTAAGTATTTTATGTATTAAAACACAAATACAGTATATAAACAGATGTACAGTTTATCTGTAGTAGTAACATTTCAAGGGAATAGCAATTAGGAAAAATTGTTGAAAAGACTCCTTTAAGGGGCAGTAATGGAAAGTGGTTCAGAAACACTATGCTAAGGTATCAGAGAACTTTTCTTTTGTTTTTTGTTTGTTTGTTTGTTTGTTTTTACAACTTATTAACTCTTATCTTAGAGGAACATGCAAAGGAAAGCATGGATACAATGAAAATGTGAAGGGCAGTGGAAGGGAGTACACCTGACTTTTCTATAAGGTGGTTTCAAATTTTGCAGCCTCTGTACAGATTTTGAAACAAATCGAAGCTACATAACACATACACATTGCAAAGATAGGTTTGCTAAACTCATAGAATACTTTCATAGCACTATATATAAGGGAAAACAATTGGATGTCATCACTGAGAAAAAGCGGGTTCCAGTTTCCTTTCACAGCTTTATGTAGACAAAGGTAAAGGTTCCAAGAAACTAAGCTGATTTTAATCACCCTTGCAATACCACACCTGGCATTTCATCTATAACTAAATTAAGAGAAAATAATTTTTAGGATATATTTGGTATCATATTGTACACCAAACTGTGGTCCTGGAGAAACTCTTATGCCAATTTTGTTTGGCAATTTATACTATTAAACTTTATCCATTTGATACACGTGTTAAAAAACACAATTTGGATACTGCAACTATGAGGAGAAAAAGATTTTATTTGATAAAACAGAAATAAAGAGGGATAAAGAAGAGAGAATGTAGAAAAACCCTGGAGATACTTGCATTTTTATAGCAGTTCATTTTCCCCCAAGCTTTCTATTTCTTCACTTGCTGCACATATTACAAGGATAAATTAAAGAGGCAGAGTAACCATACTGGGGAGAGAAATTGGAAAGAAATATCTTTAGCCACAAAGTAATGGTTGTTCAGACATGTGCTCATTAAATTTTGGCAGATTCTCTGCATACACTCAAGTTTATCAGGGATATGACTTTATAAGATGCTAAAGTTCTATTAAAGTTCTACCTAAAAAAGTTTTGACATATGATAGTTTTGAATGACAGAAGGTTTAGTTTTGACTTCAGTTTTATAAAATTTGCCTTATCACATAGTATCTCCTCAAAACTGTCTAAAAGTTTTGTCTTCAGGACAAATTTTCAAAGTCAATTACCTGCATATTCTGGTTTGTATCTATATATGTA
Organism: Gorilla gorilla gorilla; assembly: GCF_029281585.2. Lineage (NCBI taxonomy): Eukaryota > Metazoa > Chordata > Mammalia > Primates > Hominidae > Gorilla > Gorilla gorilla. The sequence goes on along the minus strand of NC_086017.1, from coordinate 87,324,819 downwards.
GGTATCTACGTATTTACCTGTCTTCACTGATATATTAAATTATGTAATATATTTTCATGTATCAAATAAGAAGTTCTACATTTTCAAATGTTCTTCAGCAAATGATGCAGTTATTTCTCTAGCTGCAATATGAATCTAAGAGATGTATTAGTAATTCAGATATTTAATTGAAAAATATTCATTAAGTACCCAAAAGAATGTTATCCTCTACTTCCTCAAATTTGTAGCACAAAATTGTGATGAATAAATAGATATCTATTTTTTAATTTTAAATCAGTCTTTAAAAAACCTCTAAAGTAGAAGAATCTTTTAACTGTCTGGTGTTCATGGACTATGTTACATCTCTTTGGCTCAGATTATTCACTTCACAAAATGATGCTTGAAAACTATCCAGTGTAAGTACTGATTTTTAAACTCTTCACAGAGGGCAGGAAAGTACCTATTACAAAGTATATGATAATGTTTTCCCATATATATTTTCCTAATACAACTTGGAAGAGATGCCACATCTTAAAGTTCATTCTTTCCATGTAATTCAATCTTTACTCTATTATTATCTTTGGCTTCCTAAGACGGAGAGCTTTTAAAAACATCATTAAAGAGAACCTGAACCTTGGAATATTAATTAGGCAACCGTCCGTGCTGCAAGATATTTCAAAGTGGTTTCAAAGTGACAAATACAGTTGTTACTCAACTCTATGACAGGTTTTTTTTGGTTTTAAATGCCAATTCTAAAAATTTTATATTCATGAATAAATATAAAACATTGTTACGATATGTACAAGTGTAATTTTAATAAGTGGCTAGCACTCCCCATCTGCCTGACAATAAAGCTATTTAAAAAGAGTAAAACTGGAAGAATCATGCCAAGTTATTTGGCTTTAGTGCTTCTTAGACAATGAAAAAGAAGAAAAGACCATATGCTCTCTAATTTTCCTACAACACTTTATATGCAAATTCAGATGTAAGCATGTATTTTATATGCACCTGTGTGATGAATGTTTCTTGGGAAAAAAGTGTTTAGTTTTGGTTTAAAATTTATACTTCAATTGACTCTATTCAAATACCTAGTAACTACAGGTAAAGTCAGCTAGAACCAGGAATATATTAGGGTTATAAATAATTTTATTAATAACTTCATTAATAAACTCAGTATAGCTTTAACTTATGGGAAAAAAAACGAGGAAAAAGTATCAACTTGTCTAGGTTAGATTCACACCAAAGTGGAATTATAACATCTTTTGTTTGATATAATTTTCAGGCAAAAAATTCTAAAGTTTAGAAAAGATTGGATGAGTCCTGACATTCATGACACGATGGTGATGCAGACCATCGTCACCACACCAAAAAGTTCCCTCTGGTCTTTGCAGTTAATTCCCTCCCCAACCCTGGCCCCTGCAAAGCACTGATCAACTTTCCAACAATCCAGTTTTACCTCTTCAAAAAGTTTATATGAAGCAAACCATTAAGCATGTAGTCATTTGAGTCTGTCTTCTTTTATTTAGCATAATGTTTTTAAGTCATCCAAGTTATTGTTCTGTATCACTAGTTAGAAATCTGTATAAGAATAGAAACCATAAAGAGAAAGGGAATGACCAACTAGCCAAGGGAAATTGTATGACTTGCTATAATTTTATGCAATACATCATCTACACTTCAGTACCAGCTAAATAAAACGGCTAGATTACTTTCATTTTTTGTATCTAAGACTCAGATCCATGAATATTATTCAGTTGTTTTTGAACCATAACCAGTCAAGATTCTGGTACTTCAGCAAGGATCCATGCTTGAGTTTGTCTGACAACGCCATTCAAAGATAACTTCTAAGTGAGAACTTGTGGCGTTTAGTTTTCTGTTCCTGCCTCAATTTGCTTAGGGTAATGGCCCACAGCGCATCTATGTTGCTGCATATATGTATTTTGTTCTTTTTCTACAGCTGCACATATCCCATAGTGTATATGTGCCACATTTTCTTATACGTGGAAGCTAAATATTGTGCACACATGGAAACAAAAATAAGGACCATGGACAGTGGGGGCTACTAGAGGGGGGAAAAAGAAAGGGAAACGGTCTGAAAAACTACGTATTGGGTACTATGCTCACTACCTGGGTAATGGGATCATTCATACCCAAACTTCATTGTCATGCAGTAAACCCCTGTAACAAACCTGTAACGTGTGCCCCTAAATCCAAAATAAAAGCTGAGATTATCTAAAAAGTGGATTATCAGGAAAACCTAATGTTTGAACATGAATATCTAGTCCTTAATAGAAGATTAATCTAAATATATAGAGAGAGATTTTTTATAAAATAAGGATACTTTCTAACCTACAAGATGAGACTACAACCTAAAAATTGCCAAATAGCAACATTTTATATCTCAAATAACAGGTAAAGGTTTTTACAAAACTATGGCATAATTACAATAATGGAACTATGATCCACTATGATAAAGATACAGGCCCAGTAACAGTCACTGGTGGACAATGCTATCGGTTTTACATTAACTTGAACCCTACATTTATAAATCTTTCCCCATCCTTAACAATTTTACATTTTGCTTATGATATGGTTTGGATTTGTGTTCCCACTCAAATCTCATGATAAATTGTAGTCCCCAGTGTTTGTGTTTGAGGTGGAGCCTGGTGGGAGGTGATTGCAACATGGGGGCGTATTTTCCCCTTGCTGTTCTTGTGATAGTGAGTCCTCATGAAATGTGGTTGGTTAAAAGGGTGTGACACCTCCCCCCGCCCTTCTCTTCCTCCTGCTCCTGCCGTGTAAGACATGTCTGCTTCCCCTTCACCTTCTGCTACGACTGTTAAGTTTCCTGAGGCCTCCTCAGCCATGCTGCCTCTACAGCTTGTGGAACTGTGAGACAGTCAAACCTCTTTTCTTTATGAATTACCCCATCTCAGGTATTTCTTTATAGCAGTGTGAGAACAGACTAATACAGATTACATAGCAAGTTTGGATTCCTTTTCAAAGAGTATCTTAAACTAGTTCATCAATTTAAAATATCAGTTTCTGTAATTCCCCATCTTATGGGTTTAAGACGATCAGACAAGAAGGTTGACGGGGAAAGAAAAATAGTATTTGTACTCACATGGTGTAAAATTATAGCCACCTGTGCTATGTTTGCAGTGTCACTAACCAAAATGAAAAGCTCGAAATTAAGTGCTTCTTTCTACACTCTGCAGGGAAGTGTATTCATGCAGCAGGCAAAGAAATTCCCAACCACTATCCACCACTCAAAGAAGCACGCTAAAAATAGCACGCGAACCCTCTGGCAGTAAGAACCTGTTCAGAAGATGAAAAGGGGTTAACCATAAGGAAAGAGCCTTGAAATGATGAAACTACACGATAAAGGTAAAGTCAGGGCCCATGGGGGCATCAAATTTTACTACAAGGCAGTTCTCTGTTAATATGTAATTTAGGGCACCCACAACCAACAAACACCAGGGTACATCTTAGTAGTACTTGAATTTTTTCACTTTTGATTTTATTTTCTTCTACTTTATTATCTTTGTACAGGGACAATTAAAAATGTCACTGAAAATTACTGATGTGATTTTGCAGCGAATGAATAGCTAAGAATAGCAGACTGTGGAGGCTCTAATCACACTTTATGCTGAATTCCTCCCACTCAATGCTGATGTTTCCTTAATCCTTCAGCTGTTACTTCTAAACACCCTAGGCTAATGCTTGGCAAATTCACTTCTGTCAGGGGAATAGTGCCATGTTTTAAAAATATCATATAAAACAAATACAATAACATAAATATTTGTCCCCCAAAATACACTGTACCTTTCAACTATGATTTCACTAGTCCCTTTCCGTCTGTTTCTGGAGAGCCTCCAAATATAGGAATTTTATAAACTGTTAGAAAAACATGAAAAATCCTCAGGTAAATATTATGGTAGCTTACACTGAAAGTTCTTCAAGGCAGAGGAGATAATATTATTCAATGTTATCATTCTAACACCTAGCACAGAGTAGGTGTTCAATAAATATTTGTTGATTTATTGTATAGGTTACATAGAAGATACAAAATAATGATAACATATAGTGTTTGCACAAAAAATGTGGAAATCCTCATGAATAAAAAATATAAAAATGTACCCTATATGTGCATTGGTAAAATATTATTTGTCATATAATCATATACATAAAAATTATTATCACTTTCAACAATGACATAGAAACCATTTTTTTTTTTTTTGAAAAAAAAAGACAGAGTCTTGCTCTGTCGCCCAGGCTGAAGTGCAATGGCACAAACTTGGCTCACTGCAAGCTCCGCCTTCCAGGTTCAAGTGATTCTGCTGCCTCAGCCTCCCAAGTAGCTGGGACTACAGGCGCGAGCCACCATGCACAGCTACTTTTTGTGTTTTTAGTAGAGACGGGGTTTCACCATGTTGGCCAGGCTGGTCTCGAACTCCTGAGCTCATGATCTGCCCGCCTTGGCCTCCCAAAGTGCTGGGATTACAGGTGTGAGCTACTGCACCTGGCCAGAAACCATTTTAAAAAACAAAACAAATTCCAATTTTCCTTTAGTATTTAACATGCCATTTCAATCCTAAGTAACTATTCTTATATCTCCTTGAAATTTTTGTACTAAAAATAAATTTTATCCTATTAGTTAAAAAAACCAACAGCAATCTTCAAATGTCAATGATTAAGGGTTTTTGGGTTACGCAAACAGTTTGAACCACTGAGTTCAATACTGAGGCATTTTAATTAATATGTTCAATGATAACTCAATGTAATACCAGATAATTATATGACTTTAAGAGGCGAATTATAATTGAATGTTTCTGAATGTATATACACAGAGTTTTCTCATTGACAATGTTGATATCAGAATGTGGCAGAGTCTTACTTACAAGATTACTTGGCATTTTGTTGGGCTAGCATAAAGAATAAGCCAACAGCCATAGGTGTTTTAAATCTGAGCCAAGAAAGTTTTTATTTAGGAAATGGTATTGATTTGAACCATTTAGAATGTTCTTAAAGAAAAGCTTCTCTGTTGGCTGCTTCTAAGGAGTATGAACTCATTATAGCTATATTAACTAACTGAAGAACTGGGAAAAGGCATGATATGAAACAGAGTAAATGAAGGTAACTATTTTCTTAATCTTCATTTGTACCAACTTTAGTTGACACGTTCAATTTACATCATCATTTTTTATTTTAAATACTTCATGGTCATTTGCTGTTAAGTTGCTATTTTAATTAGAGGGCTTTTAAAATCAATATAGTTTGCTATGCAGTTTAGTTTATTTTTAAAAGAAACAACAAATTCTAGATGCCAAATTATAATTACAGCGAAAATACATCAGAACAGAGAAAAGTTTTTCTCACCACATTTTCTGAAAACTATGGAGACTTTTTGAATACATGGTAAGCAGAATATTAGCAATTCATCCTTGCTTGTTGTCAATCTCAGAAATACATATATTATAGATGTCCCTCCCTTGTGCATATGGTATATGCGGGAAAGTTGGTAATTTATGCTTTAACATGTTGGTTCCTTTTTATAGGCAAATATATTGATACACACACACATCTTGGAAAACTCCTTACCAACCATGTTTTCATTGGAATTCCTTAAATTATGGAATATAACCTCAAAGGGGATTGTTTATTCAAGGTTTATGGAAACTCTATTTACTTGTGGCTCGCAGATGAATTCTAAATGATGCTAGGAACGCCAAATCCAAAAGAAAAGCCCATGTGGAAAAAAGGTACCAAAGCCTAAAGGATTTATGTTTAAATTATTGAGATTCAATTGGGAATGCATGGTTTATTTATGCTGATTTCCTTTCTGCCTGCATTGTATGTGTTAGGTCTACTGGGTTTAGGACAGAAGACAATGACTTCTTCTTTTCTGTATATTTGAATATTTTTTCTACATCAGTTGTCCATGTTGATAAGACCAGTGACTCATAAATGAACATTTTGACATAGCATATGTGTACATGAAATTTCATCTTTCTTTTAATTGGTTCAGAGAGCTGGATTTTCACTATAGTGTAAGGAAATTATTCATTAGTTAGGAGAAAAAAAATTACGAAACCTATTTTTTATACCAACACAGGATATGAAACCTGATCTGGTAGAAATCAAACATTATATTCCTACTGAATTAAGATGCTCAGAGATATTATATAAAACATATCACACACAAGCTGTGAACACTGTAGTAGCAAGCTATCTAGAAGACAAATTGTTTTCTGGGAAGCTAATTATTACAAACATAGAATATAACTAGAGATACTCAGCTCTGACTACGATTTCTACAGATGGGCTACGCACTGGTGAAACCTGTGGTCTTCCTACACTCCCCCAGGCTCTCTAAATTGCTGCTAAATCTACCAAGAGCTGTGCCCAGAAAAGGCGCAAAGGAGTAGATACAAAAATTCAACTTTAGTTTAGCAATAGATGTCTGCTTCTTGCTTGCAGTGATGTTGTCTCAAGATTCCAAGGAAGACACCTTCTGCTCCCTTATCCAAGTGATGGGAATAAGCATAAGGCAACTGACTGGTATTCCTAATATTAGACAAATTGTACTGATGTGCACATTACTGAATAGTATCATTTATTCGGTTTTACTATTGGATGGGAAAAAATGAAGTTAATAGATAAGCAGCAATGACTTTTTTCTAGTCTTGGTGTCCTAAACTCTTTTTCAGGTGGCATTTAGGACTCAGACAGCCCACATTATAAGGGAATCCCAGTGCTTCAGTGGAGAATGAATAATTTCTTTAAGTCTTTCTGCTGGAATAGGTCCTATAGAAAATTCAGAGCACAGTGAGTATTTAAAACGTACACTGTACTTTTTTTCTGTCATTCCATACAAATGCCCTAATATCTTTTATAAAAACTTGCTTCTACATGAGAATAAAAATATATGCATTTTTTCATTGGGCATATGTTCCATATTTTACTAGGGAAAAAAGGAGACTCAGACAAAAGAAGCTAATTAAAAAACATTAAATGTTTCTCTAGTGTGGTGTATTAACAGTATTTAAGAATTATAACAGTAAGCTGTAATTATAACATGGCAGAATATAACGATAGAATTCAGCAAGCTCAAAGCAACCCTACTACATCCAAATGCAGTGAATACCCAGCAGGGAACAGCATTTTACAACAATTTGCTTTCTATTCTAGGCAGGTCATATAATATTTATCTTTTATTTCACTGAGTGTGATCATGATGCAAAATAATGTGCTCTGTTGTGTAGAAAGGGTTAAGTTATGGCCTTTGTGAGCCATTAGTTGGAGATTTATTGGGGGAGTTGGTAAGTCTATAGTTCAATATGTGGTGATTGAATAAGGACCATAGGTGCAGAGACAGAGAGAGGAAGAGAGCGAAGGCAAATGACGCCCCTAGGGCTTTACAACATATGGCCCATCAGTCAAGGGTCAAGCCCCCTCACAAATTGCATGCACTTTACATAGCCATCTGCATCAATAAATTACTACTCTCCTGTAGCCAAGCACTAATGCATGAGCAAGAGGGATCAGTCCCACTACAAATAAACTGTTTTATTTATTTTTCTTCACTGCTGCCCCATACGCCAACCCATCTTTTCCTCACTAGAATTGCCTCCCATAATCACACCTACCCACTAACAAACACCCTTATTCTTTCAAATATACATTTGTCTTGTCCAGGTGGTGGAACATGTCACAGAGAGTAACAGAGGTGCAGGTGAGGCAGGTGCGAATACCTGTAAGAAACTGAACCTGGGAATATGAAACATTTCAACAATTAACTTATCATTTCTTTCTGCCGAGTTTCCCTGTGATGTCCAAGAACTGGATTGCTAATGAAAACTTTCTGGACTATTGTACTTTGCAGTTTTAGATGTTTTCCATTTATATAAATTAAGGCTGTCCACAATAAAACAACTAATATTTTTGACTACCACTTACGTGTAGAGAGAACCTTTGAACTTGGGAGTCCTGGGCATGTTTGAACCAGCATACAAACTAGATTGCAACTAAGATCATTTTTGTGTACATTCAATAGTTAACATCATTGAATAATTCCTGAACTTTTATGTTTCAATGTCTTGAATAAAATTTAAAGCTTTGTGAGTCTGAGAATATCTTTCATAACTGAAAGAGGAAAAAATATGTCTAGCTGTCGATAACCCACAAGAAGTAAAGCGCTTTGAAAAGAAATAAATATTGGAACAGCTCATCAGTTGGTAGCTATGTAATTGGATAGTGGAAAGCTTGAAAAAATCAACATTTTTTGTTTCATGAAATCGAATATTTTGGAGAGAAATGGGAAAAAAAGAGAGAGTAAAGAGGGAGTAAGGCAACAACATGCTTAAATACCTACTTTGAGTCAGGCATTGTGACCCTTACATAAATCACTTAATTGCCTTCTCACAACAATCTTCCAATGTGGATAATTATTATCATTATTTTATGGACGACAAAACTAAGGATTAGACAAGATTAAAGGATTTGCCCAAGATCACACCGCAAGAATTAGTAGATCAGGGATTTATACAGAACTCTTCCTGGTCCAAAGTTCATCACTACCCAACGTTCCAAGAAAGAAGAAAGGAAGATGGAGGAACGTGGTGAGACCAGAGTATGGATGCAATGTCATGGAACCCTAGGGGAGAAAAGGCCTTTATGTAAGGTCTTGTTCAGCTACTCCTCAGCTACTTTAACCTCATCTGTAACAGGAAGCCCTCATCAGCAGCAGGTCTTTCTGTTGTGGTGCACAAATAGAGAGAAGCAGTAGTACAGTTCTAGAAGGAAAATAATATGGACAAGGAAAGGGAAGAGATAACAGGTGATCACGACAGCCCTGAAACTTAAAGGTGGCCAGAAATGGGCTCAATGATTGTCCATATCAAGGTTAGATTGCAATTTATAAGCTACCCAGAGCACTGAATAGAGAAGGATTCTGAAAGATGCCCAAGAGTGCAGGAATAAGAGATGAAGATTAAAAAAAGAAAGGTAGAAATAAATAGCATGGGGAAAAGCAAAAGTTTTTTAAAAAAAAATCCTGTGCCCTGTGAGACATTCTTCAGCTTATCTGAAAAACTGATTGAAACCTCAGTGTGTTCTTGTACTTTACAAGACTGGGTTAGGTAATCTTTTGGAACATGTCCTGATTCTGCATATCTTATCAAATATGTAGAATAGCTTTACATGCACCCCCCAAAATTAAGAGATGCACATCCATGAATGAATTTTTCTTACAGGTTGTTATGTATTAAACAGGCAAACTTGGATTCCCATAAACCCTATGCATTTCTTTAAATACTCCAAAGTAGTCTATTGATGTAAAATGTAATTAATTATCTTTTAAATTGAGAGCAAATAGGAACAGGCATGATTTAGTATGAGAAACAGATGTGTACTTCATGTCTGAAATTGGATTCTACTTCATGAAACATATTAGAGTGGACACAAGACCAAATTCTTTTGATTTAGATGGAAAGTATACAGTAAGATTTGCATTGTAATGGATCCATTGACCCTTGGTCAAGATGAAATTGTCAATAGAAATGTCTTATGTATGATATGAATCATATCTAATGGTTCTATTAACATCATATTGAGATTGAAGTCTCAAGGAGCATGACTCAGAATAATGGAAATGGAAGAGGGCTTTATTTATTATTTTCATTTCATTTCTGCAAGTGTATTTTTTCACATTTATATCATCTCTCATAAAGAAAAGCAGGCAATGATGCACCTATTAAAATTATATCAAGGTATATAAACTTGTAAAAGGCATTGAGTTTTAAAACAGATGTTATTTTCCCCACAAGATCAATCTTCTAATGGCCTACACCTTATGAAATAAGGAGGCTAGTGACTAATGAAAAGAAGGGTGGATTGGCAGTGAACAAAAGTAGTATCTTTGCCTACTCCTGCCTCTGACATAGTGTGTAACTATAGGCAAGTGCCTCCATTTTCTGGTCGCAGATTCCTCAATTGGAAAATGGGGATAATGTGATACCTGCCCTTCTTTTATGTCATAGGGATGTAAGGATGAATCAGGCAATGCAAATGAAGCCCTTGGAGGAGCACATTAGAAGAAATTGGTTTCTGAGTTGCAATAGATATTTAATGATACCATATTCCAATTCCATCAGATCATGTGACCAAATTTAGTGTTTAAGTAGCAAAATGGGCAATCATCAATCCAGGAAATTTTCTAATTGTTCAAGGTATTTCTAAAGGAACAAGAATAAAGAGATTTTTCTATAGTGATACACCTAAAGCAACAGACCACATTATAGCTTTTAAAAATGTTGAAATATAATATCTTAACTATACTCTTCATCTATTCAACAATTAACAAAAAGACAACTCTCTATTCAGACTTGTCAGAAGTGCAGCAATGACTAAGAATATCAAAGAAACAGAGAGTGTTAAAGGAACTCGAGAGAAATGCCTCCATCTTACTATGTATGTATCTATATGGTAGAATTAACCAGCATATGAAGCTGTGATTCTAGAAGTCTGTGAATGGTGATGGAAGATCATATCAAAAACAAAAATACTATTGACTCCTCTAGAAGGATCCAGTTGACAAACTAAAGGATATTTCTCTTCCTAGCAGACATAGATCTTTTTTAGAATTAAAAAAAACATTATGAACACGTACAGTTAACATTCTTCTGACGGCTGAGTAAAGTAGAATAAATTTGGATGAAAATTACTATCTTTCTCCAAATGTGCACAAGCACAGGAGAAAAAAAATCCAGATGTTCATGTGAAATGGCAATCGCACAAAACCAGTGTGGTGTGAAATCAAAGAAGCCGAGATGGATTCGGCGAACAATGAACAAAGTCAGGGATTGTTAAAAAAATAAGACCAACAAAGGTGAAAAGTGAAATTTTTCTGGGTCTTTTTAAGTTTTTACCTAGATCAAGATTTATGAACAATCTCCTGTTTTTATAACTACTTATATAATTTTTGTTTAAAAATCTTTTAGAAGAAAATCATGGCTGTTTTTTCCATTTGTTAAAAGCACTGAATTTAAAAATTACAAAGTATTTAGAGTGGCATCTATGGCAGTGGGGTTAAAAATTGGCAGATGAGGTTGATAACTTGATAACGATGATGGTGATGATGATGGTGATGAATATGATGAATGTGATGATGAAGGTGATAGCTAACCTTTATTGAGTTTTGCTATGAACCAAGTGCCACTCTAAATAATTAATTCATTAAATTCTCACAACAGTTTATTTTACATCTGAGAACACCAAGACACAATGCTTAGATTAAGTAACACTATGTGTGTGTGTGTGCGTGCACATGTGCAAATTAAAGTATTTTGAGTGGTTCATAGTAAAGTTAAGAAATTCTAACTTTAAAGACAGAGATAACATTTGACCAGCAATCCCATTACTGGATATACACCCAAAGGAATATAAATTATTCTATTATAAAGACACATTCACTCATGTTCACTGCAACCCAATTCACAACAGCAAAGACATGGAATCCACATAAATGCCCATCAGTGATAGACTAGATAAAGAAAATGGGGTGCATATACACCAAGGAATACTAAGCAGCCATAAAAGAACGCGATTATATCCTTTGCAGGGACATGGATGGAGCTGGAGGCTCTTATCACTAGCAAACTAACACAGGAACAGAAAACCAAATACCTCATGTTCTCACTCATAAGTGGGAGCTAAATGATATGGACCCATGGACACATGGAGGGGAAGAACACACACTGAGGCCTATCAGATAATGGACGGTGGGAGGAAGAAGAGGATCAGGAAAAATTACTAATGGGTACTAGGCCTAATATTTGGGTGATGAAATAATCTGTACAACAAACTCTCATGACACAAGTTTACCTATGTAACAAACCTGCACATTTTCCCTGAACTTAAAATAAAACTTAAAAATATTAAAATAAAAATAAAAACTGGCAAGTAAATGGCTTAAATTTTAGCTTTGCCTCTCTGAAGTCATGTCTATTTGAAATGTGGCTTTTTTTCTACCACCATAGTTCAGAATTTTAAATTCCCTAACTGACTTAATGATTCTACAAATTATTTTGCAACTTGTTCCACTGAGATCGGTGGTATTTCACTACAACATAGAAAACAGAATCTTGCATTTAGTTACTGTGTTACTCAGACAATCTAAGCATTGTGTCTCAGTGTTCTCAGATGTAAAATAAACTGTTGTGAGAATTTTATGAATTAAAGTATTTAGAGTGGCATTTAGTTTATAGCAAAACTCAATAAAGGTTAGCTGTCACCTTCATCATCACATTCATCATATTCATCACCATCATCACCATCGTCGCCATCCAACCTCTGCTGTCTCAGACTTCCTGTAAATGCTGGGGAGTGTGGGAGGATCAGATCTGCCTATTTCATGATATTCCAACTTCAATTTATGATGCTAAATGACGAAATTTAACATATGTATGACTTTCCAGTAGCTTTCAGAGATTTTTTTAAATTATTTTTTTCTGGGAAGCTTTTTTTGGCATATATTTTTGGAGTGCGAGTGTGTGTGTGCACTCATGGGCAAGAGTTGTAAGCTCACTCTCTACTTCAGGTTCAACTTGAAGCTGGGGCCCTGCCAGAAGTACCTCAGGGATTTCTTCGGTTGTAATATATTACTTACAAGGATGTATAGCTAAGGCCCATCCAAAGACACTTATGCTTTCTCATTGTGAATACACAACTCCCAGTACACCTATCAGCACAAGTACTCATTTGTGAGTACTTCATGCAATAAAAATTGGGTTCCAATTGATCATTTATCTTGCTACTTACTTTCTTTATTCCTTGTAAGTCTCTAGTAATTTATGCATCACGATGCTGTCATTTTTCAATCTGCAAAACAGATTTCCAAACAAAGACAAAATAGTAGCTCCTCTGATGTGTTTCCAATCACTGGACATTACCCACCACATATAACCTATGGCTTTACTTGAGAATGTTTGCTTGACCTTCATCTCAAAGATATCCTCCAGCTATTGTATGAAATGATGGAGTTGTTGATATATTTGTGTCCAACTATAATAGTTTTGTGAAGTATTTATTTTCCAACCAGAAATAGAATGTACAAATTTGAAGTGGCAAAAATTATGAGGCTGGCAACTTGAAGCCACTATTTTTCAGAGAGTTTGAGAATACATCAATCAATTTAAGGATACTTCAGAGTGCTGAAAGCCCTTCTCCTATCTCCTTCACATAAAGAATGAAATCAAGCCAGGTGTGGTGGCTCATGCCTGTAATCCCAATGTTTTGGGAGGCCAAGGTGGGAAGATTGCTTGAGCCCAGGGGTTTGAGGCTGCAGTGAGGTATGATTATGCCACTGAACTCCAGCCTGAGTGACAGCAAGACCCTGTCTTACAAAAAAAAAAAATGAAATCAGAAATCCTTTGGCAACAAAGCAATGAGGTTTTGCCATAGTTGCATTGATTTTCTTCCAATTGTGGTAATGAACCCATTTGAAAAAATACATGCACCACCCCCCTCACCTCCTGCACACATGCATGCAGCTGTGAGCATCTATGTCCTTAGTATTTCACTGCTGATTTATGAATAGTAATCTTGTCATGGTTTTCATTAAAATATATACTGTATATAAAAGCGCAGATTCTCCAGAACAAAGGATTAAGCCACAATAAAATCTCCTTTTTATGCCATTTCCTTAGAGAACTGACAACACATTATAGCAATATGTCTTCTTTTTTCCTGAGACTAAATATCATTTTAAAAGGTCTATCCTCAGCCTACAGGAAAGCTTTAACAGCTCTTTCCTATTTAAAGTGTCTTTGGAGAGAATATCACCCTTCCCTTGGACCTAATTGTGGCTGTTTTCTTAAGTGTCTGCAGAACCTGGAAGGCTGCTTCTGGGAGCCTCTTGTGGCTTCCCCAGGCACACATTTGCCATTTTGGTCCAGGCATGCATAAGAGTCGCATCACTGTCTCCCTACTTGGCTTTGTTTAACACTAAGCACCTCATTTCTACTCCAGACATAGAACTCAGAGGCAGAAGTCCAAGGAAATTGCTTTCCCATACGCTATCTTCACCCTGAAATATTTCATCAGATATGTGACAGGCTGATTGATTAGAAACCGTGAGCCTGGGAGTGCCTAATTTTGTCACTGCTTCTGAGAAGGCAGTCTCTCTGTGACAATCCCAGGAAACCCACCTACCAGGAGGAGGTTTCCAAGAGGTCACACAAACGCAGTTTCCTTCATGTTCCTTGTCTGACTGCAGTCCTGCTCCACAGCCTCCGCCCACAAAGCCACCCCCAAAAGGTGAGGTTACCCACTGGGGCAGAACGAGTGACGGGGCAGTGAAAGCAAATAGGGACGTCGCACAATCATTCGGGTCATTTCATCATTTCGGGGACTCGATGATCAGGATTGACTCTCCTGACAAGTCCTACTGTCATCGAATAATTGGACAAACTTCATCTTCACTTTGACTCTGGATCTACCGCTTGTGTGACCTTGGATAAGTCAGTTAAACTCTCAGAGCCGATTCCCTTTGCTGGATATAACACGCTAAATTATTACTTGAGCTGAATCTTCGTGTTGCATTGGTTCCTTTAGAATGACGGGTTCCTCACAATTCAAAACCGTGAATCTGCTTGAATCACCTTTGAGGAATTCCCTAAATCATGGTTCTAAGGATCACAAATAGTCATTAATCCATCCTAAGTTGCAGGTGAATCTTCAAATAACTCAACTCATTGATTGCTAAAAATAAACTTTTTTTTAAGTTTCCCTAGGAATTAAAATACTGTTCATTTGTGCTGTGGAGTATTATCACCTCCCTTAGAGATCAATATGTTACTCCAGTAAGTTGGGTTAAGGGCTATAATAATGTATATCTTCTATTTCAATGAAATATAAGCAAAATAATATATTCAGTAAATTGAAAAAGTATTTTATTTCCCCCCAAAACTCACAAATGGCCTGCTGAGAACCCGTGAATAACATGGACCCACCGCTGTGAAAACAGTCCTTTTCTTTCCTAGTCTCGATGACCACCTGTTTTATTACTTTCGTCAGACATTGTAGATACATTAAAAGGAATAAGTTGATAGCATGTGAGAGACATTTAAAGGGAAATTCTAACTAGAATGACAAGATGAGCTCATAAACGGCCTGACCCTCAGCGTGTCCCACAGGTAGTGCCACAGCCCAGCAAAGCTGTTAGTGTAAACATTCAAGAGACAATAAAGAAGGCTGGCCAGAGCCCCAGATGGTGCCGCCGTAAAAATACATTCCAAAGCTTGGCATCTGGATTCTGCAGCTGCCATGCGCAGCCCATATGTGGCAATAAATATTGGTTCTGAGGTTGGAACAGCTAGAGGTTGGGGTCAAATGGAACCATCTGAACCATCACAATGGAGCAAACAGACAAAGCACGGAAGTGATTGTAAAATGACATGTAATTTTTCATACCTCTTACTCCTTTTTATTATTGTCAGCTGCTGAAATGCTAAGGTAAACTTTCAGAGAATAAGGGTTTATTTGTCTAAGAACAGCAGCTAGTAAGCAATCATCCTTTTTTGTTCCTGTTCTTTATTTTACTTCCAAATACTAAGTTCTATTTACTCTCATCTATCATTTTGTCATCATTTACATTTTTAGTACTTTCATTCAGCTGTAATCATTATTTATAACACAACCTCTTAGTAACCTATTGTTTTCTTTTTAAGATACATAATATTTTTATTTCTTTATTCACTGATTCATTCAACCACTATTTTATTGAAGATATACTGTGGGCCAGGCATGGTTCCAAGCACCAGAGATATAGAGACGCGCAAAACAAATTCACAACTTCCATGGTGCTTACATTCTATGAATGCTAATTCTTACATGCATTCCTAATTTTTTTTAGCACTGACCATGAATCTTATGATTCTCATCTCAGAGAGAGAAGAAATTCTGTTCAAGGAGACAGACAAGAAAGCAGGCAATAACAGGTGTGTGAAATGCTAACCTTAATAGCAGAAGGTAATTTTCTGAGAACAGAGCACAGAGTCGTTAAATTGGATGTGAATATGAGGAGAGTATCAGGAAGTGAGATCTTAAATGAAAGCTGAAGGCTTAGAAGAAATTAGCCAAGGAGACGTGCAGGAAAAGACAATCCAGGAAAAGAGAACTGACTGTGCAGAGATCAGTCAACTGTTCAGCAGAGCTGGAATGTGAAGTGGGAGAATATAGAAAGAAGCAAAGACAGAATCCAGCACCATCCAATCAAGAAGGATTTGTATGTAAGGAAACTCCTTGCAAAGCATCCATGAATTAAAAGAAATTTTGTCCTCAAGACAACCTTCTTGTACATAGATAAATTCCCAAAGAATGGTATTTGGAAGTTGAGAAGAGAGATTTAGCTTATTCATAGCTAGAAGGTCATTAAGGAGGCCTTCATGCTAGACTTTGAAGATGAGGTGGAATTTAAAAGAAGAGGATCAGCAAAAGGAAGTGTTGAAAGGCATGAAATTCTTAATTGGACTTTTTTTTTCTTCCTTTTTTTTTTTTTTTTTTTTTTAAGACAAAGTCTCCGTCTGTCACCCAGGCTGGAGTGCAGTGGTGCAATCTCGGCTCACTGCAGTCTTAACCTCCCGGGTTCAAACGATTCTTCTTCCTCAGGCTCCTGAGCAGCTGGGATTACAGGTGTGTACCACCATGGCCAGCTAATCTTACCTGGACTTTTAAAACTATCTCTTCCTCTGACAAAAATGAGTATAATTTCTCAATTTCTAAACTTAAAAATATTGGGGAGGAATATACAATTAGGTAAAAAGTAACAGACTTAAACTTTTATAGCACTCATATTTCCCTCTCTCACAGGTTATTTAGTATATTTTCTCATTATTTTGGTTATAACTTAAGCCAGCAGTAATCTTGCTTTTAACTTGAGTGTTGACCTAAAATTTCCAGCTACACTTTCACTCGAACTTTATACAACTGAATCTGAACTACATGCACCTTTCAAATCTCTTATACACATTTTTCACGGCATGTGGCCCTTACTCTGACACGTTGACACCTTACTTCAA
This sequence comes from Gorilla gorilla gorilla, assembly GCF_029281585.2. NCBI lineage: Eukaryota > Metazoa > Chordata > Mammalia > Primates > Hominidae > Gorilla > Gorilla gorilla. The sequence goes on along the minus strand of NC_086017.1, from coordinate 87,307,762 downwards.
ACTTTACAGCCCACTGTATTTTCATTCACAAGGAAATGTGTCTCACCAACAGGTTACAAAATCAACACTCTTTTTCATACACTTCCAGTATAGCAGAGTTTAATGTAAGTTATTTTTCCCCAAATTCTAGTCAAGACATTTTAGCTAAAAAAGGTTTAAATGGCATTATAACAAAGCACTTTCCTTATCAGATAGGTTAAAATGACATATCTTGACATATTATTATCAAAAGGTTTTGTTCCTTGTTATTACACATTATTTTTTCTCAATATGTATTGCTGAATTTAACCCATAATACGAACCAAAAATACTGGTAACAACATCTTCAATTATGCCACTGATCTCTTATCTTGTAAGTTGGAATTAGAAAATCAGAAATGCCCTGAATTCTGAACAAATAATGAGATTAGTTACGCAGTCATTCCTATGCTAAGCTAATGTTGCTGAAAACCCAAGTACAACTATGCAAAGGGTTTTTCACTGTTTACATACAGACTGCACTGCCCTTCTTTATTTTTACTATTTGCACTTCCTAAAAATTAACGGTTTTATTTCTTTTCTGTTCATACATAGTTATTTCCTATTATTTCTAGCAATCACTCTTTTCGAAATACCATGCGAGCTCCCTACTCATGTCCATAACGCATGCCCATTTTCATGGTCTCTGCATTTGACTACAACAGCTTGCCAATTAAACTTTGCCAGGTCCCCACATCTCAGTGTTCAAAAGAACCTCTACAATCCCACCTGCTCTGTGAAGCTTCTCAGCCATAAAAAGCACTCACTGGGCCGTGTGTGTTCAGCCTTGTGCTGTACTTGCTTACAACCGCTGGGCTATATCTTGTTTGCTGGAAAGCCGGTCTTTTCCCTGATGTGGCTTGCTTTGGCCCCATTCTGCTTTTTTTATACTATGTGTATTTAAATAATAAGACAGAAGCTGGTGATCACAGGGGCCCTCATTTCAGATTATCAAGTGTAAATTAGCCAAGTGTTTTGATAGCTCTTAATTATTGACAACAGACAGTCTCATGGAAGAGCTTGCATAAGCCACATGTCTAGGAAATATGAAACCTCGCTCCAGGCCTTGGCAATTACATCTCTGCTGAGATATGGGGCTGAGGGGTGTACTGCCAGGTGTCCACCACATAGGATAGAATTTGTGGATTAGCAAAAAAAAGTGAGAGCTAATGAGTTGCAATCAGGGCTTTCATTAGCAGTGTTGTATTAGTGCATAGTTTGGAGACCACTTTCCAAAAGGCTCTAAAAATTGCCTGAGAAATCACTGGGTGCACAATAAAAATTATTGAGAGAAAGATGGCTGGCTTACCCAGACACTGCCAGAGTTTGTTTGTTTTGGTGTTCCTCGAGAGCCTTGGTTTCGTGCTCTGCTCTTCGCAGAAGGCTCTCTTGGGAATAGGCTTTTCCTCTTTCCTCCTTTCTCCATCAATATTCTCCACAAATAAAGCACTGTATAATAGTTTTTTGTACTAATGCTTAAGCCCTCCTCTTATTTAACTTGCAGGTTTAATAAGATATAAGATGTCAAGATGTTTCTGCTGAATAAAAGAGATTTTTTTTGTTTATACTTTTCACATGCACACATACACACACACAGTTATTGAGAATGTCCCATGATTTACTTTTATTACCCATTTATTCTTAATGATGTTAATGTTATCTTCATTGTGCATAAAAGGGAAGAGGTTAAATAATTTGCTCAAATTACATGTTATGTAGTTGGTAGAGACTTGTTTTTAGCACAGATACATTATAAATATTTTTGAGCACTATAAAAAATAAAATAAATGATGACTGCACTTAAGTACTGATGTTTTATTACATTTATAGAATGATCAATCAGAATAAGTTTAGATTTGTCTTTGCTTGTCATCTATTGTCATGTGCTATAATACTATTTTGATCTATTAATCCCACTTCTGCTGGCGAAATTAAAACAGGAATACCACTGACACCTAAAAACAAATAACCTGCAGACAAAATTCTGTTGAACTGTTGACAATTAGGTGGCTTCATTTGGTTAATGAGTTTACAGCCACATTAGCTATCACATGCTTCGGTAATTGATCATTTTGGAATCAAACACATTTCCTGATGTCATGCTCAGAGTTGAAAGCACAACTGGTGTATAAGCAGAAGTAACCCATCAAGCTCCAGACAGAAACACCATTGGTCACGTTTATGAATGCAACTAAACGTAAAGAAGTGACTGGAAGCCTTCCATTCTCACATACCCATAGGATTTCCTTTGACGAGACTGTTACCTCATTGCTTTATTCAGAATAGATTAAAGTTTTTTTCTAGATGAAAACTGCATTGGATATTTAGGATCCTCTTAAAAATGGAATATCTTCCTCCACCATGAACACAAAAGAATCTGAAAGAAAATTCAGTTCCTACTCTTGCTCAAGGCTTTCCACCCTTGTGATGTCTGTATAATAGCCCTGCTCTCCAAATCTATGGTATCTCCTAAATTGCTATGGTAGGAATTTGGATAGTAACTCCAGAAGAGGGATCCTGTGTTCCCCAAATCTGTCTGGTTCCTGAGTTCAGAAAGTGGGAGGTTGGTTACCACCAGACACCTTTTATTTTACCTCTCAGCACTTCAGAGGTCAATTTTCTTCAGAGCCTGTCTCTGAAATATACATACCACCACAAGGTGGCAGTGGAGATTTGTGGTCACATGGTTAGCAACTCCAAAGAATGGGGCTTTACTATATTCCCTGCCTACATGACATCTACTCATAGTTGAATTGGTTTTAAAACTTCACGCACTTTACAGAATGCTGATTTTATGAATTCTTATCATTTTCACTTTACCAACTTTTTTCTTTACATTCACAGGTGCCTTTAAGAAAGGCTTGCTCAACATTTTGGACTCATGTAACTTAATTTGATTTCAAAACCTCCAAATAGATTTTTGTTCCTCTGAGTTCATATTTCACTGGGTAACCTTACATTTCTCTGTTCCTTTACCAAAAGAAAATCCAGTCTCCCCAGCGTTAATCTAAAATTTACTTTCCTGGATCTTTGGAATCTTAGTGGAAAGTCTCACCTTCTCTCGTTCTTCCTTTTAACAGCACAGTTTAAACTTTACATTTCGGAATACGTTTCCCTCTCAGAAAAGGTAGACAGAGGAACCTGCCCCTATTACACACAAAACTGGCAATTGAAGTTGAATGGAAAAGTCATTAGACCTTGTGTCAGAAGATCTGACCTTGTTTTTATTCTGCCACTTTTTAATGGGTGACTCGGAGCAAGACACTTAACCCCTTTGACTCTCAGTTTCCCCTTATGTCAAGAGAAAATGCTGGTTCAATATGGAAATAATGGTTAAATAAAAGTAAGTGAAATAAGTGCCTAGGACAGAGTGGGCCTTTAACAAATGTGACATCAGAACCGCTTTAACTTCTCAATCTTGTTTGACAACAAACTAAAGATTATTAAGAATAAACACAACTTATAATAAAACCAAATTTTAAAAAGTGGAACAATTTTCTCCACCTCTGTAATAGTTCCGAAAGGTATTCAACTTCAACATCATGTAAGACCCTAAAAAAAGAATATTTTGTACTTTAGTTTTCAGATGTTAAGTTTCCACCATAGGAGAGGGGTCTAAAATCATCATTCTCTCAAAAAGTAAAAAAAAAAAAAAAAAAAAAAAAAAGAAGTATTTTAATTGCTTAATATATTGTAAAGCTGCTTCCTCTGTTTACTCTCTGGAAAATATCTACTGCATTAGACAAATTAGGCTTTGTATTGATTCAATTAAAAAATGAATACATTGACTTAATGTAGAAATCAGTATTCACTAGAAGAGCAGAAAACTATTTTTTTTTTCTTTTTGAGATAGAGTCTCTGTCACCCAGGCTCTAGTGGAGTGGCAATCACAGTTCACTGCATCCTATAACTGCTCCTGGGCTCAAGCCATTGTCAGACCTCAGCGAGTAGCTAAGACCACAGGTGCACCACCATACCTGGCTAATTTACTTATTTATTTATTTTTGTAGAGATAGGGTCTCGCTAAGTTGCCCAGGCTATATATCTTTAAAGGAAAAACAAAAATATTTTCATTACCTTTTCAAATGAATTAAATGCTGACTACTTTGCCAAAGTCTCCTTACAGTGTTCAAGCAAAGTATAAAAACAGAATAGCATAAGAAAAATTATGTCCAAGATATACCCTTTTTCTTTATTATTTTGAACAAAATATTTCAAATATTACAGATTAGAGGTTCTTAAATGATATCAGTTTATATTCATAGTTCTAGGTCATTTCTTTACCACTGTTTCTAGTGGTATGAATATTAACTGGTTCTAGAGTTCAGGATTCACATTTGTCTCTGAAAACTGCAGCCTTTTTATGGAAATGACCCAAATATTTAGAACACAAGAATATGCCATTGCATCTCTGATGACATTTATTGGTATTTCTCATCGACAAAGAAGAAAATAATTGTGCTCTTCATGATTTTAAACTCATCCAGGCCCATCACTCAAATCATATGATTTCCATTGCCCAAGCAGATGTAGAGTCCTCCCACCTAGGGAAAACTTTGTTTCACACTGGGACAGACACCTCATAATAGCTTGAGAATACCAGATTTAATTATTTTAAAAGATAAAATTTAATATTATTTTTGGAATAGAGCTTTTCAGTGAATATTAAACTTTGCAGTTTATGTCCCATAGGACTTTATGTGAATAACTTTTTGAGAAGTCATTATTCTGTAGCTGATCTGACTTTACATACCCCTTCCACGCAAGTATATTTAAATACATAATTCAACTCATAGAAATGCTTGCTTGGCTTCCTTGAACTTTTACAGTTAATTTCTAAATCCATTTTTTAGAAAGTCTCCTAGGAACCACAATTATCTTTTAAATATTCTCATTAAAATCAAAATTTGCACGTTGAAACCATGACTTCAGAGATAATCCACTTTTTACAGAATCAGATATGAGCATCTGACAGCCATCTGAAGTAACACGGAGACATGCTAGCTGAGAACCCTTACCCTGTGGTGTCTCAGAAACTTACTTAGAACACTTCCTAATTCTCTTTAACTTAGATCTTAAAATGCCCCACAAATACCTGTAATGTTAACTTTGGGACATCCATATTTTTTTCCAAAAGAGCATAATTTGAAATTAGTACGGCTAGGCATACAAATTAATTTAATATTATTTTATCAAATAGAGTACTCTTTCTAAACAGGTTGGAATTCATTTATTAAAACTGCTTATTTTTCATATATATATATTTATATATATATATATTTTTTTTTTTTTTTTTTTTTTTGAGATGGAGTCTTGCTCTGTGGCCCAGGCTGGAGTATAGCAGCGTGATCTCAGCTCACTGCAAGCTCTGCCTCCCGGATTCATGCCATTCTCCTGCCTCAGCCTCCGGAGTAGCTGGGACTACAGGCACCCGCCACCACGCCCGGCTAATTTTTTTGTATTTTTAGTAGAGACGGGATTTCACCGTGTTAGCCAGGATGGTCTCGATCTCCTGACCTCATGATCTGCCCGCCTCGGCCTCCCAAAGTGCTGGGATTGCAGGCGTGAGCCACTGCGCCCGGTTCTATTTCTAATTTAATAATGATATATAAAATGCTCTTTCAAATGCATCAAGTGTCATTTAAAATGAATGAATTGATTCATGAATAAGCTATGCACACATCTTGTTGCTGAGTCAGTAACTGTTTTTGTTGGTTTGTTTATTTAAAAAAGAGTGGTCTCTTCTCAGAAGAAGACAAGAGATATAGGGAAAGCCTAAATTTTCTTAGGGATTACTTAAGTGGTTATGATCAGAATATTGCTGGAAATATGAATATTCAAGGCCATTCTGATGAGATCTCAGACAAAAATGAGGAACAAAGTGTTGGAGAATGGAGTAAAGGCAATCCTTATTACACAGTTGCAAAACTTTGACAGAATAATGTTCATGTCCTAAGACTGAAAGGCAAAACTTATGAGCAATGTACTAGGATATCTGGCTGAGGAAATATCTAAGTAGCACAGTGTTCAAAGTGCTACATGGCTTCTTTTGGCTGCTTACACTAAAATTAGGGAAGAAAAAATAATTTAAAGATAAAATTTATAATTAAAAGGGAAGCAAAATGGATAGATTTTGAAATTTTCCAGGCTGGCCATGTAAATAATAAAAAAGTCTGTCAGTCCATTTCCGTACTACTGATAAAGACACACCTGAGACTGGGTAATTCATAAAGAAAAAGGATTAATGGACTTGCAGTTCCACGCAGCTGGGGAGCCCGAACAATAAGGGTGGATGGCGAAAGCACATCTTACATGGTGGCAGAGAGAGAGTCAAGTGAAAGTGGAAACCCCTTGTAAAACCGTCAGATCTCGTGAGACTTATTCACTAATACAAGAACAGTATGGGGGAGACCACCCCCATGATTCAATCATCTCCCTCTAGGTCCTGCCTGACAACAATTATGGGAGCTACAATTCAAGGTGAGATTTGGGTCGGGATGCAACAAATCCATATCACTAAGGGTGTGGCTAAGCAACCCTTTCCTAAAGTAATTAACATGGGCAGAAGAAAGCCAGGTTCTCTTCATCAGGATAAAGAGATAATGACCATAAAGGCAATTCTGAGATCTTCTAAGCAAGCTAGGACCTTGAGAGCAAGGTTTTGAGAGAGGTGCCTGCAAGATCTCAGCATTTACTGCCCTGCACTGCCCTAGAACTCTGCTCCCTGAATTCCAAAACAGCACCCTTTGGCCGCCACACTTGTAATTCAAGTGAGTCCAGGTGCGTGTGGCTTGACCCATGGCTCTAGAAGATACAAGCTGTAAACCTTGGCGATGTCCACATCATATTAAATCTGCAGGTCCCTAAAATGGAAGAGCTGTGGGGCCATGGTTTAATGGCCACAATCTCCACTACGATTTCCAAGGACGTATCAGACAGCCTGGGGGCCCAGGCAGAGACTTGCCACAGGGGTGGGTTCATCACAGAAATTCCCCACTAGGGCAATGCCTAGTGAAGCCCTGAGAGTGGAGCAGCCCCTGAGCCCCTGGAACTGCAGGGCCACTAGATTGCAACTGCAGCCTGAGAAAGCTGCAGACATGAGACCGCAATCCTGGAGAGCGAGGGGTGAAATGTTTGAATGTGACCCCCAAAGTTTATGTTATAGAAACCTAATCTCCACTACAACACTGTTGGGAAGTAGGATCTTTCAGAAGTGATTAAGTCATGAAGACTCTGCCTTCATGAGTGGATTAATGCTATTATGATGGAGTGACTTAGTTGTAGTGGGAGTCAGTTCCTGATAAAAAGATGAGTTCAGCCCCCTTACCCTCCATCTCTCATGTGAGCTCTTTTGCCCTCCCACCTTTTTGTCATGGAATGCTGCAGCAAGAAGGCCAACACCAGATGCATCTCCTCGATCCAAACTCCAGAACTGCAAGCCAAATCAATTTCTCCTCATTGTAAATTACTTAGTCTCAGGTATTCTGCTTTAGCAAAACACAAGAGACTAAGACAGTCAGTTAACACATGGATGTGTGATTCTGGGGAAAAAAAGACCGTGTCTGCCTCAGCTGCTATTTTATGTGTACAACTCGGTCATGGCACACACAGACTTTGACTGGCTGGATATATGGAACCTAGCAACGTCTCGCCAGCAGGAGAAGGTGTGAAGGAGGCTAGATATTAAAGGGGAAGGGGAGAAGGCATTTCCATTTATGAAATTATGGAGACAATGGGAAAAAGGCTGAACATCTGTTGGAGGCCCAGTATGGAATAGCATAGCACAGACCAGACGTCTTTCACAACAACCAGATGGAATCCTCAAAATGATCTTCCCAGGTAGCCTTAGGGTCTCCATTTTACCGATGAGGAGAGCTAAAATTCAGCAATATTAAATAACTTGACCAAGAATGAAAACTGAATCAATCAAAAGCTGAGACAGAATTCAGTTCTAGGCCTTTCTAGATATAAAATTAATATGTTATTCTGAATTATAGTTGAAGCAATCTAGGTAGGAGATTTTAAAGTAATCTTATGGCATTTTTTATATAATAGCAATATTTTAATTCTGTAATTTGACTTTCTCCTTGTGCATTACTGGTATGCTATAATACAGTTTTTCTGTGTTTTTATAGAAAAAAATTACTTTGGATGCTTCCTTAAATGCAGAGTTCTTCAAGTAAAACTTTTATACATATGGAAAATCAGGAAAAAAAAAACCCATTAAATCTAACACTTAGTAACTTTATAGCCGGGTCTTAGTTTTCAGTATTTATGCATATGGGTCCTATATAATAATAATAATAATAAAATATAGTAGCTATATTCAAATTTGATTAGTGTAAGACAATTGTTTTAAAAGAAACACTCTGATTTCTAACTGATATTTATTTTACATTACTTAAATATAAATGTAAGTTAGCAAATATAAAACTAGGTTTAAGTTTTGTATGTTTATGTCCTTGGGCAACTGTAACATTTTTAAACATTAAAAAAAAAAGGTTGTAACTTCCAAAATTTGAGTCAATATCTCATTTTAAAGTGATGGATGGGAGTGTTCAGCTGAAACTAATTATCTCTTGCAATATGAAGTTAGGGCTGGCTGCCATAGCTAAGGACCTCTTAAAGGTGCCGTGAGATGCTATGTTAAGTCCAGCTGCCTTTTTCTATGCAAATTCCTACAGGAACTTTGTTCTTACTGGATGCCATGATGTTTCAGAGTTTTCGAAATTTTTCTTTAATGCTTCATATATGTGTGAATCTTCGATTATTTCTCTCTAGATTGCAAATTGTACGGAGTATTATCTGAAACTAAAGCAATTGTAAAAAAAAATACATACACAGAAGACAAAACAGAATATTTTATCATAAGGTGGTTTACAGGTAATTCAGCAGAGCTTTTTCTGTTTTTTTGTTTGTTTGTTTGTTTTCCAGTTCTCACTGCGACAAAAACCCAAATTAAAACAAAAATGTGGGCAGGGGCGGTGGCTCACGCCTGTAATTCCAGCACTTTGGGAGCAGAGGCAGGTGGATCACCTGAGGTCAGGAGTTTGAGACCAGCCTGGCCAACATGGAGAAACCCCGTCTCTACTAAAAACACAAAAGTTAGGCCCGGCTTCTCGGGAGGCTGAGGCAGGAGAATCGCTTGAACCCGGGCGGCGGAGGTTGCGGTGAGCTGAGATTGAGCCACTGCACTCCAGCCTGGGTAACAGACTGACACTCTGTCTAAAAAAAAAGTAACGACTTTCACATTTATGAGTGGGCTCATATTCCAAAATATTTATGTTCAAGTGACCTCCAAACTTATTTTACGAATTCTTCCTTCAAAAAAAAAAAAAAAAAAAAGAGCAAGTGGTGTTGAAGCATCTATTTCCCTGCCCCCTTCGTGGGCGGGAACTGGAGCGCACAGGCCCTGGACCTCGTGGCTGCTTTCGCGCTGGACTCAGTCGGTTGGTCTCGCTTCCACTCCTCACGGGAGGGGGTGCAGGTGAGTGAGCGCAGGAGCTGGGGTGAGCACCTCTGGGTGCTGGCAGGAGCAAAACTCCATGTGGGCCCCGCGACAGCCTCCAGGGGGGTGCTCGCGACCCCTGAAGACCCAAACGGAGTATGACAGCACCCTTTGAGCTTTGCCATCTGCAGATGGCTTCAGTGTTAGCTCAGCGGAGCGTCAGTGTGACAGTTTTTCAGTGTTAACAGCTCAGCGGAGGGTCAGTGTGACAGTTTTTGCACGCACACTCGTGGCACCCGAGTTCTTATCTGGCATCCAGAAGGAATGAGGTTGCATGAACTAACTGGAGATGGTAAATGCAGGGGATTTCATTGCCAGTGAAAGTGGCTCTCAGCAGAAAGGGGAGGTGAAGAGGGAATGGAGCAAGAAGGTGATCTTCCCCTAGAGTCGGGCCGTCCCCGCCGGACTCCTCTCCGAAGCTACACCGTTAAGCTGTCCCTCTGAAGTCAAATCACTTCTCTCCAACATCCATCCTAGTCTCTGACATGCAGCTGCTTCTCCTCTCTGCTGGCTGAGCTCTGGGGTTTTTACAGGCACAGGATGGGGGTGGGGTGGGGTTGTGGGTGGAAAGGCAACATTCAAGTAGGAAAACAGGGATGCAAGCTCTTACTTTTGGCCATGGTTGCAGGCTTTTCAGCTTGAGGGTGGGGCCCTCGCCAGAGACCCACTGTCTTCTGCCCAGGATCTCCCTGCATCCTGTTCCTATCAGTATTATGAATTTAATAACATTCTTTTACTTGCTTAGTTTCAAAGGATTAGTAAGTAAGTGGCAGATCTGGGATTCAAACCCTGTCAGTCAGACGCTTTGAGATACTAAGGGAAATGGTCCGCAAGAATGATAACCTAAAGCAAAAAGAGAGCACATGCATTTGTGAAATTGTCAATCTAGTGCCTTTCTGTCAAGGAAGAGGATTCTAATTCTCAGAATTCCTGGTAGTAAAGGAAATATTCTCTAAGTTATACAATTACTCTTACTGAAGAGAGGAGGAGCCACTGTATTTGTGAGAGAATAATCGAAGGATGGCAACTGGCCTTATATTTGGGATGTGAATATGGAATCACACTCAGCACTGTAAACAAACTTTATTGAGCCTCCACGTGTAGAGTACACGCTCTTTTTTTAAAGCACTCAGACTAATGTCCTTGCGGAACAGCCTCATTCTAAAATTTTACAGAAGAAAGACTGTATCCTCTCCCTCGCCACATAAATAGAGTCTGCTGATTTCTCCACTAGCTCCGTGACAACCTACTCTTGCCACCTCCAGGAATAAAGATTAGACTCCAAGCCTGGGAGCTATTCTGGGCTGCTCGTGGGAATAGTATGACACAATTCCACAGCAGCATCATTATTGACACATTTAAGTTAAAGCACTTCTTAGCATGGAAAACTTAAAACTCCAGACATGGACTAAAGAATTCAGTCTGTACAGAATGATTCAGCTCTTGGTAGATAGCCACTAAAATAATAGATACAATTGTTTACTGAAAGTGAAATATTTTAAAAGTTGACCCATATTTTTTCCTTCAAAAGACTTTACCTAAATCTTCCATTAAATTGAATATAATCCACCCCACCCCTCTTCTACTTTCAATGACCAGTTAAATAGTAAAGCCTTTGGAGAGCCCAATAAACATGTAAATCAAATAGCCAATAAATTTTCCTGTTTCCTTGCCTGGAAATTTATGCCCCCAAGAGATAGCTTGTGTAAAATAAGATGAAGACCAGCTATAATCAAGAGGTAAATTGTCTCCAAGAAATGGCATTTATTTAATTAAAATCATTGTCCACAAAAAAAGTGTTACATTGCTTGCTTGATAGCTTTCAGAATATATTAGGTAATCTGTTCAGTATAGTTTTGGAATTCCATAACAAAGGAAAATTAAATGTTACGTGCCGACACTTCAAAATGCAGTTGACTTTTTCTGATTCACAGTTCCTGGAGCATGCTGAAGTGTAGAGCACGTTTAACATGGGGGTGGGCTCATTTTGAAGTCTCATATTTCTCTTTATTTGCTCCATAGTGGCTCAATACCTAATGGTTTAGACCTGGCCTGACCACTAAGTGATCTTCCATATATAACCAAGGATTGATCCAACCCACATATTTGGGTTTAAAGCGAGTGTAGCCACAAAATCTCAGGATTAAATTTTCCTACAATGATTCCCTTCCTCCATACTTAGCCAATATGCAAAACACAAACACACACACACACACATACACATACACTCTCAGTAGTTTGTAACTAAATTCAATTCTCACTCCTGTCGCAGAGGTCTTCTAGGATACAGGGAAGAGATCACAGATTTCTCTTTGTGCCTAAGAAGGTATAAACTCATGAAAAAGTTGCTTAGATTTACTATTCCTTTTCCATTTACCCATGAGGCAGGAAGTCCTAAATGAAGGTAGAAAGAGCTTTCTAGCTACAAATTATTGATTTTGTCTACACTATATATTTTTAACATAAAAAATACTATGTTTACATGTTTTAAGTTCATGTTATTTAAACAATCTACTTCCTGATAGTCACTACTAAAAAACACAGGCCTTAATTCTGATTTAATCGGTAAAACATTTGAAATGCTTATCTTAGTTATTACAATAACACACCCATTACATGGTACATGGTTTATTTTTATGCCTCAGACATCCTTCAGCTTACTGTGATTTCTAATTTTATGACTAACTCAGCCATGGCAACATCATTCTGTGACATCTATCCCAAGTCTCACTTAAACTTCCTAAAAATATGATGGTTCCATTGTAATCCTAGCATATTATGTTCTGCTAAACACAGTCACATTGTACTAAACATCAACTTAAAAGAAAGAAGTAGAAAATGGCTGAGTTTTTCCCGCACTCAGAATGAGAATCAGAAACCATACTTGTTTGCCAGTTTCTCTGAATCTCCCTCGTATCCACACAGCTTCATCCTTTGGAGAGTTGAGCTAAATGAGTCAGTACGTTAATTATGTGCTCTGGGAGCACAAAGAAGAAATAAAGAAGTTATTACCTTCCAAAGTTTCTCAGGTAACCAGACCCACTTCTGGAGATATGTGGCACTGTACCAGAATCTATCATGAGAATGAGCTTTGCAGTAAAATGCACAGAATTAATTTTTTAATGAAAATCCTCCCCTGGTTTTCTGAGTCAAATCTACCTAACAAATGTCACTGGGCAATGTCATTACCCGTTAACCAGCACAAGGCCTTTAGAACAGATGATGTAGCAATGCGTTTTCAGAAGTGAGCCTGGCTAATTTGAGCCACCCCCCATGAAAAGGAAATAAAATAAAATTGGCTCCATGTCACTCAAACATGACAGTACTTTGGATTTCTCCCCCATGATGTTTTTTAGCCTTGAGGCAGATATGACAGGCGCCTTATTAAATTCCAAAAATAAATGTGGAACAAGAAGGCAGTGCATTCCAATGAGACACCCAACTTGTTAAAATGCAGCATGCACAAAACTTGGTTCATTTTACTTTTAGCCATCATCCTCATAATTTTAAATAAAAATGGAAATATAATATTTGTGAGCAAAATCTGAATAAAATTATTTCAAAGACCTTTGCCTTTTTGATAAAAAAAAAAGCTGTTCATTTGTTCACATATACTTAAGTTGGGATTTTCTTTTCTTTTCTTTCTTTTTTCTTTTTTTTTTTTTTGAGACTAAGTTTTGCTCTGTCACCCAGGCTGGAGTGCAATGGCAGGATCTCAGCTCACTGCAAGCTCCGCCTCCCAGGTTCAAGCAATTCCCCTGCCTCAGCCTCCCGAGCAGCTGGGACTGCAGGTGCGCACCACCACATCTGGCTAATTTTCTGTATTTTAGTAGAGATGGGGTTTCGCCATATTGGCCAGGATGGTCTCGATCTCCTGACCTTCTGATCCTCCTACCTCGGCCTCCCAAACTGCTGGGATTACAGGCATGAGCCACCGCGCCTGGCCTTAAGTTGGGATTTTCTAAAATATCTCTATCAATATCTGGAACTAAGGGTAGGAAAAGAAAATATATGAAGGATCTCTCACTTTATATTTTAGCATCCCCCATCCAACTACTAACAATTCATTACACACCCAATGATATTTATGGATCCCTGACTTTGACTTTGTGCATGCTATACGTTTTCCTATCTTTTTGTCTCTTAAACTACTGAAATCCTTCTTAAGTCCAACAGTTGTATTTTTACCATGTTTTCCTGACAACTACTGTCTTCCCCTATAATTTCTCCTTCTGATATCTTACAATATGTGTCTTGTTCATCTCTTTAGCACTGAATTCATTTGTTTATGAAGCCTATATGTTAATTTCCCCCACTAAAACATGATTCTTCCAGTAAGTTGCCTTTATTGAGGAAAAGGTACTTTTATATAATTGACAAAATTTAGCCTGAGGCCTTTTATGTATCAGGAATTCAATAAATGTTAAGCAAACTAACATGAACACTTACGTATATTATAATGATACAGTCACTACTGTTTCTCCATTGTTTTACTACTAAGGCTCTGAGCAGTTTGGATACTTGATACCAAGAAGCAATCCAATTTTGAAATCCCACAATGTGTACATCCTATACTATGAAAAACACAACAGAATTTCATAATATGGTCCTTGTCTATAAGGAGCTTTGAGTTGGAGTGTAGGGTTCAGGTTTTGAGAATACCAGGGAAACTTATATGCCCCATACCACATAACATGACATTTGCCTTGAGATTAATAGTATCTAAAGTGCTTTTAATGCATTATTTAATGTTAAACATTCCTATAAAGGAGGGATTACTAACCTGTGTCATAGATCATAACACTGAAACTTAGAGAAATTAGATAACTTTGTGTAAGGCCGTGCTCACTAAATTGACAGTGCTGGGTTTCAAGCTCAAGTATTTTAATGACAAAAACCAGTGCTAAGCACCTTCAATGACTGCACAGCTTTGCGAAGCACCAATGCATCTCTCAAGAAAAATGGAGGGGACTATAGTAGCAAAGCCATGACCGTGTCCAGAATAGTCACCCTATTTTACCCAGATGATTTTCTCTTATGGGCTAATGTGTGGAAACTGAACTACCCTCCAGACCCAGCTCCAGAAAGCTCCTGGTTAAGGACTCCTCCCTCCAGATCAGGGTGTTCAAATAGTTGCTCCTAAGACTTCTCATGTTCTAAGAAAAATAACCATGTAGGTCTTTAATTAGTAGTAGACTATAGTTAGCAGTCATGATCTAAATGATTATTCAAAGGGCTGAATTTAACTTATTTTACTTATACCTAGTTTTTTTTAGTCTTAAATAATGATTCTTACACAAGAAGCAAATTATTATTTTGCAATATGGTCAGGTACAATCTGAGATGTATTCTGCAAACTATTATTATTTATGGGAAATTAAAGTTAACACAGTTGAAAAAGATGGATGACGCTTTGCTATAACTAAAATTCCTTCAGTGAGTGACTGTCCTAACATCCTAGATCAGAAAGTTGGCTAAGATAGGTTGGAGAAGATATTTATTTTCATTTTCATTGTCTGTCTTTTCTCTCTCTCTCTCATAGACACAGAAACACATACACAAACACGCACGCACGCATGCACACACACATATATTCACTCTCTCTTTCTTTTTCCTTTTCTGATGTTACCGCTCTCATTTAATTCATGTAAACCAGGGAAGATATGAAACTATTAAGACATAGTACAATAGGCCATTATATATTAATATAAAGACAATGTACAACTTGAAGACTCTACTAGATATGGAAAAGAAGGAAGTAGACTTCCTAATAAAAAAAAGTAGCAAACACATAAAAACATTATCAGCTGCTCTCTCCTCTACCTTAGAGTTTACCCTACATGTTAAAGACTATCTCCTGTTCTTCCTTCTACATTTACGCTTCTTTTTCTGTTGAAGTTCAACAAGAAATCTGTTTTAAGGAGGAACATTTGCTGTTTATACCACCCTCTTGTAAACAAGTCGTGTCACTGTTGGTGTGATGTCATCTCTATAGTAAAGCTGGATGCAAAGGAAATTCCCACACACTGAAGAAATTATTTCAGTAAACTGAAAAAGAGAATATATTTTGGATAACAACATCTAGGGAATGTTTGCTTCTTTCTTAAATACCTTCCTATACCTTAGACTTGATTTAAATTGCTTTATTTATATCATTATCTTTTCTTTTCAGTGGAAGATGTTAAAATAGAATACATACCACAGAAAAGAATTTTGTTTGCCAAAACTTAGCTAGAAAACTAAGCTTCAGAAAAAAAGGGAACAGAGAAGAATGCTGCTAATCTCTTCAGCCAAAAGCCATGATTCTGCCTTTTGGTTACATTTTAAACTCTTAAATTCTATTATTATTTTTTTCCTGACACAAATATAAATGTATCCAATCTTACTTGAAATGTGTGAATCTTTAACACTAATAGTCCCTGCCAACTGCAATCCATAAGGCAATACATATTTCAGCATGCATCTGAGTGCTTTCTTAGCAGCATAAAAATAAAAGAAAATCAAAGTAAGTTGCTAAAAGAAAGAGCTTATTTCCCGCATATTAGCAAAATGTCTACAAAGTTTTTCACAATTTGGGCCTAGTAAATGTCTGTGTTTATCATCAGACCTGTTAATAATACAGAAAAGATTGTTCACAAATGGTCAAAGCTTCCGACTTTTGATTCCTTTATGCACTTGGTGTTTTAGATTCCAACCACATAAAGGAAAGACTGATACAAATGGATGATCTTTTCTTGATACTTAGTTTGTTTCCTGGTATTGATTTATCATACTGCAGTGCTGGAAAAGCCCTGAATTAGAGGTCAGAAGATTGATGTTTTTATACGAGCATAGCCACTATTTATTTCCTGTGTGAATCTGCCACCTGACTTAACTTGTCTGCACCCGAATTTTCTCCTCTGCCAATTGGGGTTCATAATGGTTTATCTCTAGTCTATGAAAGTAAGATGGATAGTGCATGTTTTTTATTTATCAGTACCATTCTTATCAGATAGGAAAACTGTGGAAAGTCACTTAAAGTGTAAAGTTTTATTGACAATAGTGTTATCATTAAGGAGCACAAACTGAATTTGAATGAAACAAGAAAACTAGAATAAAAGTTGGCTACTTACTATAATTATTTTACTTTTTTATTTGTGTAGTTTATAGTTTGAGTCAAACTTACAAATAAAAAGATAAGATTATTTGTGAACATTCAAAATAAAGTGTAATTTTCACAAGTAATTTCTACTTTCATCGGACTAGAGGGTGCTGTATAGTTAAACCTTGATTTATCAGTATATAGAACTATTTGAATAATTCCTGTCATGCAGCCTTTGAGATTTTGCTATTACTATCTTGGCAACCAGTAATAAGTTCAGTGAATGTATATGTCTACAATATGTCACTGGATGCACAAATGATCAAATATGTAAAAGTACAGAGATTTCTGTATAAAATAAAACACTTTATTTACTAATTCATCAAAACTGTTTATCAAGAAAGGCTTACAGGCAGTTTGTGAACTACTTCTATTTGAACCGTTGTACCTGCCAATCATCCCTGACCTTTGGCTAATCATCAGAAAAAATATCAAAAAGTAAGTTGTGAATACACTTGTAGATAAAATTTAGAATTACTGGAGGCTGATGCCCATTTTCATTGTGTGTTTTCACTTTCATGTGACACTTGGGCTGCTTTATAAAGTTAGATTGTACGAGTTTCCCTAAACATGTCCATTCAACTCTGATTTTCTCTGTTCTAGCTGGGTAAAGATTAGCAGCTTCTTTTCAGCAGAAATGTCAACTTTTCTGAAAGGCAGTAATGAAGTATAAATTTAATCAAATAACTATACAGTTGGCTCTCCATATCCATGGGGTCCACATCACTGGATTCAGCTAACAGTGGGTCAAAAATACAGTATTCGAGGTGAGAGGTGACAACGTGCTGGTGGCCCTCGCTCACTCTCAGTGCCTCCTCGGCCACGGTGTCTGCTCTGGCCATGCTTGAGGAGCCCTTCAGCCCGCCGCTGCACTGTGGGAGCCCCTCTCTGGGCTGGCCGAGGCTGGAGCCGGCTCCCTCTGCTTGCAGGGAGGTGTGGAGGGAGAGGTGCGGGCAGGAACCAGGGCTGTGTGCAGCAATCGCTGGCCAGCGCGAGTTCCGGGTGGGCGTGGGCTCGGCGGGCCCACTCGGAGCGGCCGACTGGCACTGACGGCCCCGGGCAGTGAGGGGCTTAGCACCTGCGCCAGCAGCTGCGGAGGGAGCACCGGGTCCCCCAGCACTGCCAGCCCACCCGCGCCACACTCGAATTCTTGCCGGGTCTCAGCTGCCTCCCCGCGGGGCAGGGCTCAGGACCTGCAGACTGCCATGCCCGAGTGCCACTGTGGTGGGCTCCTGCGCAGCCCGAGCCTCCCCGACGGGCACCGCCCCATGCTCCATGGCACCCGGTCCCATCGACCGCCCAAGGGCTGAGGAATGCAGGCGTGCAGCGCGGGACTGGCTGGCAGCTCCGCCTATGGCCCTGGCGTGGGATCCACTAGGCAAAGCCAACTGGGCTCCTGAGTCAGGTGGAGACTTGGAGAACTTTTATGTCTAGCTAGAGGATTGTATATGCACCAATCAGCACTCTGTGTCTAGCTTGGGATTCCTGGATGCACCAATCAGCACTCTGTATCTAGCTAATCTGGTGAGGACTTGGAGAACTTTTACATCTAGCTAAAGGATTGTAAATGCACCAATCAGCACTCTGTGTCTAGCTCAAGGTTTGTAAACACACCAGTCAGCACCCTGTGTCTAGCTCAAGGTTTGTAAATGCACCAATCAGTGCTCTGTGTCTAGGTAATCTAATGGGGACTTGGAGAACTTTTACATCTAGCTAGAGGATTGTAAATACACCAATCAGCACTCTGTATCTAGCTCAGGGATTGTAAACGCACCAATCGGCACCCTGTCAAAATGGACCAATCAGCTCTCTGTAAAATGGACCAATCAGCTCTCTGTAAAATGGGCCAGTCAGCAAGATGTGGGTGGGGTCAGATAAGGGCATAAAAGTAGGCTGCCTGAGCCAGCAGTGGGAAGGTGCTGGGGTGTGGAAGCTTTGTTCTTTCACTCTTTGCAATAAATCTTGCTGCTGCTCACCCTTTGGGTCCGCACTGCCTTTATGAGTTGTAACACTCACTGCAAAGGTCTGCAGCTTCACTCCTGAGGCCAGCGAGACCACAAGCCCACCGGGAGGAATGAACAACTCTGGACGGGAGGAATGAACAACTCTAGACGCACCGCCTTAAGAGCTGCAACACTCACGGCAAAGGTCTACAGCTTCACTCCTGAAGTCAGCGAGACCACGAACCCACCAGAAGGAAGAAACTCCGAACACGTCCTAACATCAGAAGGAACAAACTGCGGACACACCCCCTTTAAGAACTGTAACACTCACCATGAGGGTCCGCGGCTTCATTCTTGAAGTCAGCGAGACCAAGAACCCACCAATTCCAGACACAGAGGGATGAGGATCCCAAGGACATGGGGGACTGACTTTTTGTGTCTGTGGATTCCACAGGGCTGACTGCAGGACTTGAGCATCTGCAGATTTTGGTATCCTTGGGAAGGTGGGCGGTCCTGGAACCAAGGGATGATTGTGCATCTTTAGAGACACAAGGAAATGAATGATAATTGCTCAAGATATCTGCCACCTCCTCTATCTGCAAGTAGAGGAGAAAACCGAATTGCTCCAGTGTAAACATCTACGTCACTATGATGCCATGTACATAGCGGATACTGAATATACACTGGGAGAAAGTATATGTAGAGGACCAAGGTGGTCTGTTTGCCTAAAAAGGCCCAAACTCATACAAATTATATTTATAAAAAATTAAATATTACCATAGTATTAGGAAAGTAGCTTTAGCCTACTAAATGAACTCTGTTTCTAAAAAAGAAAATTAGATTTAAAATATACTTGCAGTTATATTAAAACAAATATTTAGAAATGTAAATGTTCCTCGTAGAAATATTTTTTCATTCAAATCTATTTTAATAGAAAGCTATTAAGAAAATTTTAAATCATAAGAATTCCCAATCAAATTGGCAAAATGGAAAATAATAATGATGTAGACTTTATTTTCAGGGATAAATGGTATCAAAAAGGCATGGAATGCTAACACCAGATTTCCTTCAGAAAAGTTACCTCAAAATTAATTACAGACCTAAATGTAAAACATAAAAATATAAAACTTCTAGAAAACGGCACAAGAGAAAATCTAGATGAATTTGGATTTGTCAATGACTTTTTAGATATGGCATCAAAGGCAAGATCTAGGAAATAAATAATTGATAAAATGGACTTCGTTAAAATAAAAACTATATGCTACATGAAAGATGCTGTCTAGCGAATGAATAGACAAACACGGGCTGAGAGAAAATATTTGTAAAAGACCTACTTGATAAAGGACTGTTATGCAAGTATATAAAGAACCCTAAAATCTCAACAATAAAAAAAAATCTGATTAGAAATTGTGTCAGAGACTTTCACAAACATCTTATCAAAGAAGATGTGTACATGGCAAATAAGCATATGAAAAGATGCTCCATATCATATGTCGTCAGGTAAATGCAAATCAAAACAATGAGATACCGTTGCACATCTATTATCGACTGGGCAAAATACAGAACAACAACACCACCAAATGCTGACAAGGATGTGGATCAACAGGAACTGTCATTCATTGCTGGGGAGAAGACAAAATGGTACAGCCACTTGGAAAGGCAGTATGGCAGTTCCTTTCAGAACTAAACATACTTTTATGACGCAATGTAGAAATCCCACTGTTTGACATTTACCTAAACGAGCTGAAAAGCAACAACAACAACAAAACTGCACACAGATGTTTATAGCAGCTTTATTCATAATGTTGCCAAAACTAGGAAGTAACTGAAATGTCAACAGGTGAATAGATAGATACACTATATGGACTTGTGTTACATCCAATGTAATATTATTCAGCACTTAAAAAGGAGCTATCACCAGGTGCAGTGGTTCATGCCTATAATCTCAACATTTTGGGAGGCCAAGGTGGGAGGATCATTGGAGATCAGGAGTTCAAGATCAGCTTGGGCAAGATAGTGAGACCTTATCACCACCAAACACACACACACACACACATGCACACACACAAAACAAAACAAAAACAGGAAAAAGAAAAAAAAGAAAAGAAAAGCTAGGTATGGTGGCATACAGTATGGTTCCTGCTACTTGGGGGACTGAGATGGGAGGTTGCTTGAGCCCGGGAAGTTGAGACTGCAGTGAGCTGTGATCACACCACTGCCATCCACCCTGGAAGACAGAGCAAGACACTCTCAAAAACACAAAAGAAAAATGAAAAAAAAAAAAAAAAAGAAAGGTCAAGTGGCCAGGCATGATGGTCACTCCTATAAGCCCAGCACTTTGGGAGTCTAAGGCAGGAGAATTGCTTGAGGCCAGGAATTTGAGAAGAGCCTGGCCAACATGATGAGACAGTGACTCTATACAAAATTTAAAAAGTACTGGGCATGGTGGCACGTGCCTGTAGTCCTAGCTACTCCAGTGTCTGGAGTTGGGGGATTGCTTGAGTCCAGGAGGTTGAGGCTGCTGTGAGCTGTGACTGCACCACTGCACTCCAGCCTAGGCAATCTAGGCAACAGAGCAATACCTTGTCTCAAAGGAATGGTTATCAAGCCACAATGAAATATGGAATAAACTTAAATGCATATTACTGAAGAAGTCAATCTGAAAAGGCTACCCTATATGATTCCATACTCTGACATTGTGGAAAAGATAAAACTATGGAGACAGTTAAAAAAGATCAGTGGTTTTCAGGGGGCAAGGGTTAGTGGAAAGGATGGATAATAGATGGAGAACAGAATTTTTAGGAGAGTGGAATTATTCTGTATGATACCAGAAGAGTAAATACATATCATTATGCATTTGTCCAAGTCCATAGAATGCCTACCAACCAAGAGTGTACCCATGTAAACCAAAAATAAAATTTTAAGGACCCCCAACCATCTGGTTGGACCCCTTCTCTTGGCCAGGGCATTCCAAAGTTACCCTGAAAAACTGGCTCAGGCCGTGATGGGAAGCGAGAGTTGGACATGCGTCATCATTCCCTCCTCTCTTTCGGATTTCAGGAAAAGCTGACCTGCATTAGCACTGGCACAGACCTTAAGTCTGATGAGGAACATTTACCATCTGTTCTCTGTGAAGCCTGCAACCTAGAGGGTTTATCTGCATGATAAAACTTTGGTCTCTACAACTCTTATCTTATCATGGTAACCCAGGCATTTCTTTCAACTGATTCCAGGTCTCTAGATAATAGCTTAGCTCTTTCAGCCAATTGCCAATTAGAAAACGTTTAAGTTGCCCCGACTTTCCAGACAGAACTGCCAATGTACGTCTTACAGGTATTTGATTAATGTCTCATGTTTTTCTAAAATGTATAAAACTAGACAGTGCCCTGACCACCTTGGACACATGTTCTCAGGGTCTCCTGAGGGCTGTGTCACAGGTCATTGGTCACTCATATTTGGCTCAGAATAAATCTCTTCAAATATTTTACAGAGTTTGACTCTTTTGGTCAACACCCTAACATCAGCTGTGGACTTTCGGTGAAAATGATGTGTCAATGTAAGTCCATCAATTGTAACAAATGTACCACGTCAGTGTGGGATGTTGATAGTGAGGGCGCCTATGTATGTCTAGGGGGAAGAGGATATGGGAAATCTCTATACCTTCTCAATTTCACTGTAAACTTCAAACTGATTTGAAAAATAAAATCTGTTTTTAAGAAGGCATGAAATGCTAATACTAGATTATTCTGGCAGAAAGAGGTTTAATTTTTCCAAAGGATGCTTTTGAATTACATTTCATTTTTGGCAGAAAGCATGGTAGAAATATTTTTAAATAAGTATTCTGAAATCTCTGAGACTTTCTCTTTAATATATAGTTGAATTTATTATTTTGCTGATATATAAAATCACAATTTTGAGTAATTCATTAAAAAGGAATGTATAAAGGTATAATAGGTTCACATTCATATTTTATGTTTAGGTAAATTCTGTTGACATCATTAAAATATTCTCCTCATATTATAGAATGCATAAGATTTTAGAGCTGGATGAAATCTTGCAGGTCAGGCAGCAATTCTTCATTTTATAGATTTAAAAACAATAGCATTGAATGCTGTTCTGCCTTTCATGATTAGTCATAATTCTATGTATGATATTCTCCCAAATATGTATTTTAATAAAGGTTATCGAATATTGTTTATCACCATAGATTACAAAATTGACCAAAATATAATAAAAAGTAATTGTTTTTCCATTAACCATATTTTGGGAGAAGATATAAAGAAAGCACCTTTCATTTTGTATGATTGTGTTATTCTGTCTTTTCTAATTTAAATAATTCAATCACAAAACTGCTTCACTTTTGTATGCTAAAATTATATATATATCTCCACAATGCTTAAACATAATGCAATAATCAAAACCCTTGGAATTAAAGTAACGCCATTGCTTCCCTTGATACTGGCATCACCCACCTGAGCATTAAGAAACAATCCCAAAAGTCCCCAACCAATAACCATGAAAGCCCTAACATTAAGAAGATAAGCTCTAAACAGACACTATTTGAATTTTTGTCATTGAATTTTTAATTCTGTTTCTTTTTCAATAAACTTGCTCCATCTGATGACTTGCCAAGAAAGAGTGAATGCTACATGAACAAAGCACTTACATAGGTCAACATGAAAATTACAAAAAGATAAAGGATAAAGAAAGTACAACATTTAATTGAAAAATATTAATAAAACCTTATTTCTTTTAAGTAGTTTCCTTCTCTCCTTGGGGGATAAATGTCCCTTTCATATGCCAGATAACCTTCTAATATATGCATCTTTCATTTCAAGGATTGCTGTAAAAAAAAGCAGATTGTCTGTGTGATTCACCTAATTGTATTCTTTTCTGTCCACATTTACATTAAACGACTGTGGTGTAATTCTTGAAACCAAAAGAATTCCACTGCCTGAAAAGTAGTAAAAGACATCCAGGCATGATTAGTGCTCAAATATTTGACTGCTCTCTCCTAGAACCCTAATCTCACTTCATTTTAACAGGGAAAACAACCCTAGGGGTTCTTGAGATGGTAATGATGTCACAATCCCAAGGGCAGGCGTGGGAGATGGGAGGGGGAAGAATCAGATTTGATTTCAATAGACAATATGAGCTGTTGCTCTTCTGTGAATTTTGACGTTGCCCTGGAATGAAGGGAGGATCCTGTCCTAAGCCAGCCCAGACAAAGCAATATTACATATTTAATTTCCAAAGGCAAAAACCCAAAGTCCCAAAGCTCCAGGAAAACTAATGGTCCACTCCCTGGTTCGGCTGTAAAGAGCAAATGCCAAACTCAGAACTAATTCGGCTAGGAAATACAAGGAATTTCTTCAGGAATATTTATAAATCCCAAGGTTTTTATTTTAGAAAACAGAAACAAAAATACAGTATGCATATTTTTAAGTTGTGCAAATATTAACATATATATTTGTATGCTGTGTGGATTCACTAGTGGATATTTTGTCTTTTATGTAGACATTAGAAGCAAATAAATTTCATTTCATTTAAGTATTGTTTTCTTGAGCGAAAACCAGATATAAGGTAATTAATAAGAATTAATTGCTCACATTTTCTTTTCTAAATTGATATAAACATCATATATGAATGTAACATATAAAAATTTACATAAATACATAAGACTTGATTTCAATTATTAAATATTTAAATAATAAAGTGGATATACAGTTAACATGGGATACTGATATAAAAGTATTATACTAGTATTATACTAAAATTTGAAACACAATTAAATCCCAATTAGCTTCTAGATCCTAATATGAGTATTCCAGGCACTGGATAATACAGCGATTTTACATATAGTGATGGGCAGGCCTTCTCTTCTGTAACACAGAAAGCCTAGGAAGCAGATGTTGCTTTTGTCTCCTGTCACCAGGGCCTAATAGTGTATTCTTGTAATCCACATTGGTTTTGCCAGTGCATAACAGCTTCAGATGTGCTACCTGTAAACCACAGAACTGCTGAAGACAAAAATAAAAAAAGTTGGGGTGGGGGGGCAAGGATTATTTCTTTTGCATTATTTTAATCATATTCCAAAAATAATACAATCAGGCTTCACCTTATTGATATTACTGAATTGTTCATGGTATTATTCACTTTGAATTTTCAAACATATTAGTTGATGGGGCAACAATCAATCAGAGTAGCTATGCAGAGCTGAAAACTGACCAGGAAGTTAGGTTAAAAACTATTATATGACTCGGTTGTGGACTTTTTTCCCCTTTAGCTTTTCCATATAAGTAGAGTAAATGTATTCCACCTGCTTATATTGTAAGCAGTAGTCTCATACACCATAACTTGGATTTAAAGCTCTTCAATATGCCTCAGATGCAACTGGTATTGGTAATTTAAAGGTCATTGTTTACATTAAATGAAATCATATACAATTTTAGGCTTAAACCCAGAAACGTTTTGAAAATGATGAGGCAACCAAAATCTACAGACACTTTTGAGCACTGCACTAGATGTTAGAAAAGGCAATCATGGGCAGGACAAAGAAGAGTAAGAAATATTCTAATTTTAATCTACTGAAAGACATAGACATACATATAACTTACCAAAGTACAAGTTAGACCATCACCATCACATTACTGACAAAAACAACCAACAAAATACCAAGAGCACCAACATTGCTGGAGTTCACTCCAACAATTACCATCCCTTTCTGCACAGGTAATGCCTCCCTCAATCCTGGGTAATTCCATGTAGCATACAAATGTGTCACAATATCCGCATTTTTAATATCTCATATCTCAAGCATTTCAGAGCCTGCTTTTAGAAATAGTTAACTCATGGTCTCCACCTTTTCATTTCCCACTTCCTCAAACCATTCTCCTACAAATCAAAGAATCCATTTTTATCAGATTCACCATTCTTGTCTCTCACTCTTTCCACTGGTTGTTTTCTTCCACTAGTTTCTCTACTCAGGACTTTATAGAACAGCCTCTAAGACAGGCCAAAAGGGTCTCCATTTAAATGCCACTCACCAAGAAAGGAAATTCCTGACCACTCCAGCTAAATAGCTCTCCCTGGCCACCTACTCCATTGATTTATAATACTTTCCCATAGAATTTAACCACCAACTTAAATTATATTATTTATGTTTCCTAATTGACTTTATTTCTCTTTCACCAGAATGCAACTTTATAATAGCAGGACATTTTCTTAGTCACTTTTGTATCCCCAGCTTCACTAAAAGTACTCGACTCATAGCAGGTATGTAATAAATAGCGATGAAAAGAAATGGAATTTCGGCAAGAAGAAACAATACAGCAAAGTTGATGATAGGAAGAGAACCTAGAGTGTGTAATATTATTGAATTCAAAGAAAGAAAAATATCCAAAGATGACAGGATAGTCAATAATTTGAAAGCTACAGAAAACAAGGACTGGGTAAAACATTAAAAGACGTTGGAGAGAGTGGTTTCAGTAGAGCCTCAAGGATAGAGACCAGATTCTTAAAATTTAAAAGACTGGAATAGTCTACTTTTTGCTGATCAAAGATTGTGAGTGGAGACAAAGAATCCGTGGAGAGAAAACAAATAGAGGTATCAAAGTCAAAAACGATAAAATAACACTCCAGAGAAGGCTGACAGGATGAGAAATAGAAACACCAATTCGGGATTTTCGGCGGGGTAAAACAGTAGAGTCAAGTCTGTCCTGAGATTTTAAGGAAAAAAATAATAATATAATGTATTAAGAACTTACAGGTGAAAAAAGATTCCAGCAGGGCCACCTCTATTTTCTTAGTAAAGTAGGAGGTGAGGTTTTAAAAACTCAAAGAATAAAGTAAGGCATATAATTAAAGCACCCAATAAAGGATAAAGGGACCTCATCAGGGGTCCTAAGTGTGTATCCTTCCCCACTTTTTAAGATAATATGAGGCTTTTATTTTAGCTTAGTGTCTTTTAGCTTAGTGTCTTTTTTTTTTTTTTTTGGAAGGAGTCTCACTCACTGTTGCCCAGGCTGGAGTGCAGTGGCGTGATCTTGGCTCACTGCAGCCTCTTCCTCCCAGGTTCAAGCGATTCTTGTGTCTCAGCCTCCAGAGTAGCTGGAATTACAGGTGCCCGCCACCACAACTGGTTAATTTTTGTATTTTTTGTAGAGACGAAGTTTCACCATGGGTCAGGTGGGTCTCGAACTCCTGGACTCAAATGATCCGCCCACCTCAGCCTCCCAAAGTGCTGGAATTACAGGTGTGAGCTACCGCAATGGGCCTAGAAGGATTCTTAACTAGTGAGAAAGTAGATCCCAGTTCTAAATAAAGCAATATTTTTCTTTTTACTAACCTTCCAAGCACATGTTCAATCACACAAATTATTTTCTTTTTTAACTAAAAATCAATTTGCCTATGAAGGTAGTATCTTAGAAACATGCTAAAAATAATGCATAAAATCAAAATCTAGATACACTAAAGGCTAAGTTAATTATTTTCATAAAAAGATCGCAAAATAGTAATTTTGCATTAAAAAAGTCTAATTTTAGGAAAACCCGGATCTTGTTTGCATAATTCCTTACCATCAAGTATTCAATGTCTTTCTCAATTTAATAACTAACCTGTGTTTTCTAGTAACTTTAGTTTCCGTGTATTTAATGTGGAAGCCAACCTTACAGTATTTTCATTAAAGAAATTTGAAACAAAACAATTTTCAGATAAAAACTTTGAGATTTGCTTGAATGATTCTAATAGAAAAGTAAACTAATAGAAAAGTAATATGCCCTAACAATGGTTCCATTTGGTGCGAATACATATGTCCAATTCTAACAAAAAGGAATTAATTGTTTTTCCCACATTGCCTTTGGCACACCCAATTGCATTCACTTTCAGCTTCAAATAAATCTAGGTTAATGTTACGTTTGTAGAATAACTTTCGTCTATATTATTGTTGTTGCTCTTGTATTTAAAAAAAGCTATGTAAGCCAGGTGTGGTGGCTCACGTCTGTAATCCCAGCAATTTAGGAGGCCAAGGGAAGAGGATGCCTTGAGCTCTGGAGTTAGAGATCAATCTGGGCAACATAGTGAGACCCTGTCTCTACAAAAAGGAAACAAAATTAGCCAGGTGTGGTGGTGCATGCCTTTAGTCCCAGCTCCTCAGGAGGCTGAGGTGGGAGGATCCCTTGAGTATAGGAGATCCAGGCTGCAGTGAGATGAGCTTATGCCACTGCACTCCAGCCTGGGTGACAGAGAGATTCTGTCTCAAAAAAAAAAAAAAAAAAAAAAAAAAACTGTCTAGCGTGGGTGATTCAAGTAACAACCCTAGAGTAAAAGATACACTTCCCAATACCAAGAGAAAATCACTTAATAAAGCTCAAGCTTTTTATTCACCAGATAAAACAATAGTTTACTTTAACTTATACTTTCACCATCAAGCCTAAGACAAGGGTGGTTAAACAATTTTTATTTTTTTACCGTCCCTTTGAAGTAAAAACTTGATCTTTCTTCATGGAGGGAATCTCAATAATAAATTGTCAGTAAAAATAATAACCTCTTGATTTCAACGGGTTGAAATAAATATCACCTAGAAAGAAGAAAAATTGGCAGCACAAGGAGAGAATGGCAGTGCCCCAGACTGCAGCAAGCACTGGTCTCCCCTTCCTATTCTGTCACCATGATGAGCTAGTCCAATTTGGTCCATTCTCTCTTTTTTTTTTTTTGGAGACAGAGTCTTACCCTTACTCTGTTGCCTGGGCTGGGGTGCAGTGGCACAATCTCAGCTCACTGCAACCTCTACCTCCTGGGTTCAAGTGATCCTCCTGCCTCAGCCTCCCAAGTGGCTGGAATTACAAGAGCCCACCACCACACCTGGCTATATTTTTTTTAATTTTTAGTAGAATAAAAGAATAATTTTATCCTCAGGTGATCCACCTGCCTCGGCCTCCCAAAGTGCTAAGATTACAGGCATAAGTCACCACACCTGGCACAATGTGGTCCATTCCTTTAATGTCCTTAAGCCTCCACTGATTTATCTGTTCATAGTGTAGTAATAATATTAGCATTATAGTACACTGTTATTAATAGTATAGTATTAATACTACTCTGGGGAGTATAGTAATTGTAGTAATAATACTCTCGGGATGTTTCTGAAGACAGAATTAGGTAATGTACATAAAATAATCTCAAAACGATACATAGCTATATAACATTGAATCCCATCTCCCTCCCAATAACCAATAGCTGCTGCCATATCAGTAGCTGTCATTTGTGAGAAATACATGACAGAAACCATGGTGAAGGCTTAGAAATTAAAAGCAGTTCTTAAATATGAAAAAAGCTTCTGAGAGGTTGATTGCATTGGTTTGGCAGATATCTTAGTGACAAAACATGCCAAATGAACCTAGCAGACAGATTTGATGTTGAGTCACACAGGTAAATTGCATGAGACCTAAAAATGAGTAGTTCAACTATTTCTAAGTTTAAATGAATTAAGCCAATCCATTTAGATTGATGAGGTTAACCTGTACTTGAGCATTTCAGCAGAGTAACTTCAAGAGATCAGACATAATTGGGTCTTCTTATTGACTCAGTTTAGTGTTTTTGGATTTTGTTAAGATTTTCTTTTTAATCTTGCAAGTATTTTTTTATTATTATACTTAAGTTCTGGGGTACATGTGCAGAATGTGCAGGTTTGTTACATAGGTATACATGTGCCATGTTGGTTTGCTGCACCCATCAACCAGTCATCTACATTAGGTAATTCTCCTAATGCTACCCCTCCCCTTTCCCCAACCCTGGGACAGGTCTCAGTGTGTGATGTTCCCCTCCCTCTGCCCATATGTTCTCATTGTTCAACAGGGAACTGAAACAAATTTACAAGAAAAAAACAAACAACCACATCAAAAAGTGGGCAAAGTAATTTTTGAAATTAAAAAAAGGGTGTGTGTGTGTGTGTGTGTGTGTGTGTGTTTGTGCATGTAATACAATATCTGTTTGTTTTCTGAGCTATTTAATGCAAACTCTCTATAATATTCCTGTAATAAATAGAAAAATTAGCTGTGTGTTTGTGTTTGCCTGTAGTCCCAGCTACTCCAGAGGCTGAGGTGGGAGGATCCCTTGAGCCCAGGAGTTCAAGGCTGCATTAAGCTGTGATCATGCCACTGCACTCCAGCTGGGATGATACAGCAAAACTCTGTCTCAAAAAAAGAAACAAAAATAAAAATAAAATTCCTGTAAATATTACTAGTTTGGATACTATAATACAGAAAAATACTGCTGAATGTTTCTCTGAAGAAGCATCTTAGTGTATGCTTGACCAATTATATCAGTCTCTGTCAAATAGGAAGTCAAATATTAGGAAATTACAGTGTTGGCTTTAAGTTCAGCATGTTTTCTCTTCTACATACCTCTGCACCCATAAACATCTGCAATATTTGTGTATAATTTTCAACATGTGGACTTAGATATTTGTTATGTCTGTGTTTACAAGGTGAGGTAATAGCGTCATAAAATAAATCTCTGCATACATGCGAAAACTAGTTTCACTATTTTGACTGACTTGACAGTCAACGACAGAGTAAGGCAGTTGAAAGAACAATCAGGTTATTTGATTGACTTGAGTGAATAGCATAACCTGTTTCCTCTCCTTTGTCCACCCCAATTCCCCACCTCAACTTGATCCAACCTGTCAGTCAAACCCATCACATACAAACAAGTTTTTACTTGTAGACACTGTCTCTGGCAGAATCATTGAGTGCTGTTTTAAAAGTGAAAAGATCACCTTTACAAAAAGTCAACTTCATTTTATGTTATCCTTAACTTGTTCATTCCTTAGAAATGGGCTGTGCTGGGTGTTTCTTCAATTGCATTAAAATATGAAAATTTAATTAATTTATCACAATCCTATTTTAGGAGTCAAAATGCATTGCAGTAGAGTTTTTTCAATATTTACCTTTTGAAATATCTTGTTCAAATTCATTTATGCCATAAAAATAATATATTTGAAGGTATTTTTCTTAATTGTCCTAAATGGAATTGGAGGTAAAAGGCAAAATGAAAAAGTTGTATAATGATATGTCTGAATCTTATGTGAATATTTTAAAGACATATGTTTTAACTGCGGTTTATGACCACCTGCAATATCATTTTTAGCCCGTGTTTCTTGCTTTTATTTTTTAACTTATATTTTGAGGTAGTTAAAACAACTTAACTACTAAGAAAAGGTACCTTTGTGCACTACAAAAAAAGAAAATCAGAGCCTATATTTTCCACTGTTACAAGAAAATTGTAAGCCTAAAATTCTTTTCATTAAAAAATGCTTTTAAGATGCAACACTTTTGTTGTATTAAAGGACAAAAATTTGTTGAGAAAAGTTACATTTACTTTGACATCACAATTGAAGCTGTTAAAGAAAAATGAAGTTGGTCAGCAACCACTACTTTTTAACCCAGCACAGTCACCGACTTATGATTTTTTGACTTCACAATGGTGCAAAAGTAATACATATTCAGTAGCAACTGTATTTGAGCGCCCATACAACCATTCTGGTTTTCACTTTCCAGTACAGTATTTGGTAAATTTTATGAGATATTTAACACTTTATTGTAGGCTTTGTGTGAGATGATTTTGCCCAACTGCAGGCTAATGGAAGTGTTCTGAGCATGTTTAAGATAGACTAAGCTATGATGTTGGGTAGGTTAGGTATATTAAATGCCTTTTTGACTTACAATATTTCCAGCTTACCTTGAGTTTATCAGGACATAACCCCATCATAAGTCAAGGCAGTCTGCAATCTTGACTTTGTCAATTGAGATGATATAAGAAGTCAAAATAGTAGGTGTTCAAGATTTACTTCAGCTCATCTTTACATGCTCCTTCTGTTCACATTTTAGCATGGGCACCAAAATCTACCAGCAACTCTAAGCCATGTAGGTGTAATGAAGAGTGGGGGAATAGCAGAAAAAAGGGGAAGAAAATAGGAGGAGGTGGTGAAGAAACAGAGAGTGAAGAAAACTGCCATCAGATGAAAACTAAAACTGCATTCTCGTGTTCATTAAAGAATATACGTGAAACTGAAAAAAATAAAGACATAAATATTCACGTACAACGGTCCATATAGGGTCATCTTATTTTACTAGGACAGTAATTTCTTGCTATAATTTTGTTTGTTTTCTAAGAAAACCTTAATTTTCTAATTTTCTTGGTCAAAACTTGTTGTTTGTTTAACTTAAAACATACTTCAATGCTTTGTGGGCATAACATTCCTAAAATAAAAAAGGATCCATGTTGTATTATTTCTTGCATGTGCTGGAGAAGTAAAAATGCATCTCTAAATTTTCATTCCAGTAATATTCCAGATTATAGGGAAAATACCGATGTGTAATATCATATGCTTACATGAGTCTCATGATACTATTCTAATTAAAATGCTCCTCCTTATAATCTGAACTTAGAAGAAATGCTGTCCTAAATTAAACATCTTGAACATCTTCCTGTGATAAAATCTCCATAGCAGGAAGTCATATGTACAAATTCTATTTCTGGATAAAAATGAATTTTACTTAAATGTTTGTGGCTTTTAAACATTATTATAAGCTTGCAAGTGTTAATTCAATTGCAGTGAGTCTTTTTTTACACTATTAAGTGTATTTAATACACTATTACATGCAATTGTCTGACAGTGAATATGCATAGAATTGATTTAGAAGCACATAGTATTTCCTCCCTCTAAATCTTTAGTAAATCATTTTATTTTAAATCAGGTTAATCAAAAATGACCCACAGAGGTGCTTATTTAATTTATTATGGAATGTATAAAATAGGTTGCCTGATAATGCAGGGCTGCAGGTACATTCAAGAAATTGTACTTTGAAGAACAGGGAGAAAAAAAAATAACAAGACTTCACACAATTCCAGCATGTTGTTGAAGACAAGCTTTCTCTGAGCAATGGAATCCAAAAGCTATCAGAAGGAATAAAAAGGGGCTTTTTCATCATTCTATATTATGCAAAGTTGACAGAATTAGAATCTATTAATAAAAGTAAAATGGGAGGAAATATCTTTGAAAAAATCCATTTTTGCTTTCAGTACAATGAAACAACATGAGCATTGTAATTCCAATTATTTTTTATCTCCGACTTAAAAAATAAAGTGCCTACAATAAATTTTAATAATTTTGTGGGAAGAGGTCTGTATATATTTTGTGAACAATGAAGTATCTAGCAGTGAAATGAATGCTTTAATGTACTTCACAGTAAAGAACAGGAGGGATAGATAAAAATTGTGGGAAAATATTACTTATGATTATATCTAGCTCATGATTATGTATCAATCATTATGCTACTTTTTTCTAATACTCTATGTTTAAAAATTTTCATAATAAAAGTAAAAAAATCATATAATGATAAATTTGGCTATTTATGTTAAACCTATAGCTACAATTTAAAACTTTTCCTATATTTGATGGAAACTTGACTAATCAAATATTATTCATCAGTCTTATCATCCACTATCAGCGGTCTTATCTAGGGAAAAATAAATGTCTAATAACATAAAGTATATCTTATCTATAATCTGTGTAGCTTTGAAATTCAAACTATCAAGATTCTTCTGCCCAGCCCCTCATCATGACTTTTTCTGTAAATAAGTCATTTACAGACAAGCTAGTAAATAAAGTCATTTGAGGAGTTTAGTTCTAAAACAAAACAAAACAAAAACAAAAACAAAAAACACCTTCCAAATAAATCAAACAAACAACAAAAAAACACACAATTTTAAGATAAGCCCTAGGATTAATATGGAGTTAACTCAAATATACAATAAATACAACGATCATTAACACCCGTTGTGATAGCACTGCAGCATTACAAGACTATAAGTTTAAAGAATAAGCAAATGTTGTTCTCTGTACTTTATTATGTGCATTTTCTAAGGCCGATAAGGATTTGTCACAAATGGATAAGCAAAGAATATCACTGGCATAATTTTAAATCAGCCAGATATCTTTTCCCCAAGCATCCTGTAAAATACTGTATTTTACTTAGGCAATCTTTCAGCTCTGATACTCAAACATTTGTGGCTTGTGAAAAACTATGTTCAATGCCTTTCGATTGGGACAACATGGTAAATAAATTCAGAGATTTGGATCAAGGTTCAAAAACTCCTTTTACTTTCCTCTAGTGAAGAAGCTGTCTTCTCATAGGCATCACATTTGTCAAAAACACATTAATAGACAATGTTAGAAAATATGATTTAAAATTAATAGACTACTACTTTCATGATCGTTGGTTAGAAGTACTCTAAATCCAAAAATACCTTAAAACATAGAAGTGGCACAGACTCATTTACCGAAATTTAGAAGAATAAAACTTGTAAATAGATTCTAAAAGCAAAAGTATCCATTTATCTCCCTTAAAATATTTGAACAGTATTGAGGATGACACACACAAATAAGATATATATGAACCATTATGGATAATGCAGCTACTCATAGAACAATAACAAAACAATATTCCAAGCTAACCAAATCAGACTGATATAATTTTATTAAAATAAACAATCCAAACCAGAAGGAAGAAAAAATGAGATACTTCTCTTGTCTTCATAAAGTTTTGTACTATTGTCTGATATAATCTGCACATAAACATAATCTAGGTCACAGTTTTCAAAAGTGATTTTTCTTTAATGTTTAGGTGTTAAATATACTTAGGCAAATTGGGTGAACCAAGGTAGCACAGATATATTTACTAAAAGCATTGTTAGAAAGTATAATATCCAAATTTCAATTATGAATCTATAGGAGAAAGCAAGGTATGTACCATTTGATCATGTCATCCTTTTGCATGGAACAGAGTAGGTGAATATGGAAAGTTAATATTCTACAGGACTCAGTCTTGGGGAATTGGGTCTAAATTTCAAGGAAGCAAACTGACATTAAATGTGCATCAACTGAAAAAGAAAAATGTTTATTGCGCCTGTTTTAGTTGTTCTCTTCTCCTAGGAAAATAAGTTAACCATATTTAGTTTCAATATCCGTTAAATGTAACTATTTTGCACACAGAATTTTTGAGGTAACTGTATTAAAAACCTTGAGCTCTATCTGATATAAAAAAATCAATGAAGGTACAGATATTCTTAAACTCCTTTCAAAGCCTGTTTTTTGAAAGTTTACATTCATTCTTTATGATTCAAATATTTAAAGTTCATAGAGTCATTCTTTATAACTAAAACAGTGTAGCTATTATTAAAGTAGATTTCAGCTAAACTTTAAGCTTCTGTAACTGTAAGAGCTTTCAGGGTGAACAAAACGGAAAGTGAAGGCTTCGGAATACTGTACACCTCAGTGATCTTGAAACTCATTTTCCCAGGATAGAAGGAGAAGAGGTCACACATATATTCTATTTGATTCTGTTTTGACAGGGTGAAGTGGATTACCAAAACAACAGTTTATGCATATTTAAAGAGGGAAGAAAGCACTCCTTGGGAGCTACAGCTTTAAGTGCTTTGTACACCAGATGTCTGCTTTTTAATGGGTCTTCTTATTTAGGAAACGAAAATGAAATTAGGAGTAGACCACATTTTCCCATAGAACAAATGTGCATATCAAATGAAGCAAATGGACATATCACCATTCTGTCTTATCACTAGCTTAAAATAAAGGAAAAATGTTTAAGTGAAAAAGAAATGCTTTAAACACATTAAAGAAAAGTTTTATAGTAAATGCTTGCATATGAAGATATAGTTTTTGAACAGCAGTTGTTTCCAAATGACATGAAGAAAATTTGAAGAGAATATAAACCAATAAAGATCACATGAAGGGAAAACAGAATCTACTTTGCAAACCAATTCACTCTTACTTGCAAGTTCTTACATTCCTCTATATTTAAAAATAAGTTTCCATTTAAAAAAAGTCTTCTGAAAAAGTCTTTCATCTCCTTATTACTCAGTTCTTCTGACTTTGAAAATCCTCTGCGATATTCAGATTCTGACAGGTTATCGGTAACATGTAACCCACTGGGGAAACAACACACACCAAATCAGTGAGATTAAAGGATTTTAAGCAGATGCCATTCTCTATACCTAATTATTCATATTGACAATGTAGTATATTTCTATAGCAGGTTTTGGATATGATCTATATCTCAACTTTTAAAAACAAATGTAACATCTCTTTTCCACCTAGTG
This sequence comes from Gorilla gorilla gorilla, assembly GCF_029281585.2. Classification (NCBI taxonomy): domain Eukaryota; kingdom Metazoa; phylum Chordata; class Mammalia; order Primates; family Hominidae; genus Gorilla; species Gorilla gorilla. The sequence continues at coordinate 87,271,977 of NC_086017.1, read as the reverse complement.
CTTTTGGACAGGAGAGTAAAGTAAGATAGTGTATTGAGAGTCCATTGGGCCGGGCACGGTGGCTCATGCCTGTAATCCCAGCACTTTGGGAGGCCGAGGTGGGTGGATCACAAGGTCAAGAGATCGAGACCCTCCTGGCCAACATGGTGAAACTCCATCTCTACTAAAAACGCAAAAAGTAGCTGGGAGTAGTGGCGGGTGGCTATAGTCCCAGCTACTCTGGAGGCTGAGGTAAGAGAATGGCCTGAATCTGGGAGGCGGAGGTTGTAGTGAGCCGAGATCGTGCCACTGCAGTACAGACTGGTGACAGAGCAAGACTCTGTCTCAAAAAAAAAAGAAAAAGTCCATTGGGCTATCAATTTTTTAAAACAAATATATAGCATTTTTTTTTGGACAACTATTGTGTATCTTCACAGAAATTCCCTTCTTTTGGGAATTGTTATTTTATACATCTTTTCCAAACTGCCAAGTTTTTACATATCTTGGTGAATTGGTGAATGGATGGGCACTTGACATAGAATAGTCATTGAGTTATTTTCATTTGGGGAACACTAGGTAAGATGCATGACAAGAAGATATATAAGAAGATCAATCTAGGGAGAGACCAAAACAGAGAGAGAGAGAAGAGGGGTCGGACAACAAATATTTGTGGGAGGTGTAGATATGAGATACACAAAAGACTGGATTGAGCCTGAATCCCAATATTAGCCTCTGCTTCCTTCTTTCGCATTGGATCAGTGTCACCCTTACTAGCTTTAAAACAAAAGCCCCTTTTTAATTTAAACTGGTTGAAGTTGTATTTCTGCTGTATTTACCAAAAGGTTATCAAATAAAACAATGTAATCCTATACAACTCATTTTAAAAGAGTAAGCAACACCTTCTGTCTACTTGGTCTGAATGATGAAATGTCAGCTTACGGAACCACATAAGGACAGCAAGGAATTGGGGAGCTCACACAGCACTGGCAGAGGGTGCCCAGTCAAGAACAAGTGCAGCAGAGGTATGAACCACTAGAGCCATGGAAAGACAAAGCTGTACACCAGGCCTATGTGGGTCTGCAGTGTTCATATAACTGATGTTTTCCTTGCCAAAAGTATTTAGCTCACGCAACCCAAGATGCATTGGAAAGCTTTACCATTACATACGTAAAGGACACTGACAATGGTATTTAACACTCAATGCTAACTTTGACTTCATTCGGATTATATTTTCCATTCTATTTCCTCTATTTTTTTATAATAGAAAAAGTATGGTTTCTACTATTATTCTATTATTTCTACTATTATACAACATAGCAATACTTAGGAGGTGAGTTCAACAATAATTCATCTTTTTTTTCAAAAAGATGAATGGGTAACTTTGCTGGGTAGGACTGAAAGTTCATTAACGTCTAAATGATAAAAGAGACACTAATCTCTCTTCGTGAGTCAGATGAAGTTAGTTACACCTACCATGAAAGTTTATTTATAACTTACATGATTTTAAGTATACATCACTGGAAGACTCAATGGTTCAACTAGAAGATTAGGAAAAATGTCCATTTAATCATCTTGACAGAATAATGACTTTATTTTTTTAGAGAATCATTTATAATTTCACAAGGAATCTAATTGAACTATATTAAAATAATAGAGATTATAATATTTAAATATTTTATTCTTATAAAAAATGACATATATAAATGAATACTTTTTAATATATGTAAAGCATTGAGTTAAAATGATTAATTTTAAATTAATAATCAATTTTTTACCTACTCTTAGTATGTCTATATTTTCATTCGCAGTTAAAATGTAATTTTTATGTATGGAGAAGTTGCCAATTTGTCTGTGAAAAGCTATAGTATGTTTTCTCGGCCAGGCGCAGTGGCTCATGCCTGTAATCTCAGCACTTTGGGAGGCCAAGGTGGGCGGATCACAAGATCAGGAGTTCGAGACCAGCCTGGACAATATGGTGAAACCCTGTCTGTACTAAAAAATACAAAAATTAGCCAGGTGTGGTGGCACGTGCCCGTAGTCCGAGCTACTCGGAAGGCTGAGGCAGGAGAATCGCTTGAACCCAAGAGGCGGAGGTTGCAGTGAGCTGAGATCGCACCACTGCACTCCAGCCTGGGTGACAGAGCGAGACTCTGTCTCACAATCAATCAAAGCAAAACAAGACAAACAAAAAAACAAAACTATTAGTATGTTTTCTGAATCCACGTTCTGAACAAATTCTATTGCCATCTATGCTTCTGCTTGGATATGTCATTGTTTCCATATTACTAAAGAACTTTGTCTTAAAGAAATTCAGATCTACATCTCGTATTTCACAAATATTTTTAAGATTATGTAATTTCAAAGATCTACAAATTTTCTACACAATGTGGATTTTTGATATGGACTGAAATTAGTAAAGGGCTAACATTTGCAAAGCATTTTTGAATGTCATATGTGATTCGATCTTCACAATAGCTTTGTGACTTGTAGACGGCAAATACTACTGTTTAACCATTTTACAAATCAGCAAACTGATGCTAACAGGAGCTAAATGACTTCTTTAAGGCCCATGGTCAATAGTAAAATGCAGAACAATAATTCAAATCTTTAGTGTCTCAGTCAAATACTTTACCCCCAAAAGAAAGCACTCAGGTGAGATATATATATATATATATATATATATATATATATATACACACAGATATATATATATACAGATTATATATATATACACAGATACATATATATATATATATATATACACACATACACACAGTCAAGATGATTCTCTCAAAATTTTACACATAAAATAAAGCTTAATAAGTTTGGTTATAATCATTTAACCAAATTGCAAAAGAAGGAGAACTACTAGATAGATGAAAAGGAGCAACAATGGGCACTCTATCTAAAAAGAAGTCGAGGCCCAGTGCGGTGGCTCACGCCTGTCTGTAATCTCAGCACTCTGGGAGGCTGAGGCGGGCAGATGACTTGAAGTGCGGAGTTCGAGACCAGCCTTGCCAACATGGTGAAACCCCCATCTCTACTAAAAATACAAAAATTAGTGGGGTGTGCTGGTAGGCACCTGTAATCCCAGCTACTCAGGAGGCTGAGGCAGGAGAATCACTTGAACCCAGAAGGCAAAGGTTGCAGTGAGCGGAGATTGCACCACTGCAGTCCAGCCTGGGAGACAAGAGCAAGACTCCATCTCAACAAACAAACAAACAACAAACAAAAATCGATCAAACATACTGCTAAAAGATATTAGAAAAATGAAAATTCCACTCATTCAAGAACATTTAATGAAATACTTTCAATGTGCTGTATTCTGTGTTGGATTCTGGATGTAGAGTGTCAATGAAAACGTGCAGCTCTTGATACTGTAGCACTTCCATTCTAAAGGAAAAGTCAGACGCATTAGTCAGTCACAAATAAATGTGTCACTACAAACTGCAGAATACTTATAATGGAAAAGAAGAGGGTGACATGATAACCTAATTATACTTCCTCTACAGGAAAGTATAATTTCAGGCCGAGCACAGTAGCTCACTCCTGTAATCCCAGCACTTTGGAAGGCCAAAGTGGGTGAATCAAAAGGTCAAGAGTTCAAGACCAGCCTGGCCAAGATGGTGAAACCCCATCTCTACTAAAAAATACAAAAATTAGCCGGGCGTGCTGGTGGGTGCCTGTAATACCAGCTACTTGAGAGGCTGAGGCAGAGAACTGCTTGAACCCAGGAGGTGGAGTTTGCGTGAGCCAAGATCACGCCACTGCACTCAAGCTTAGGTTACAGAGTGAGATTCCATTTCAAAAAAAAAAAAAAAAGTATAATTTCAGCTGAGCTATGAAGGATGGTAGGAATTAAACAAGAAAAGCCTAAGGATCGAGAAAAATTCCAGGCAGAAATGTACAAAATGCATTAGTATGAGAAGGAGGTTGGCATATTAAAGAAATGAGGTGGGCAGGCATGGTGGAAGTACAGAGTTTGAAGAATTTGCTTTTTAATACCCAGTCCAGTGAAAGCATCCAGAGCAAGGGGATTGAACACATCCATGCATGATGATTAGACCCTACAAAGCGTTAACTGAAACAGGATGTCTATGCTCTAAACTATGACTCATAATTTTCTTGGGATTTGGGAAATGCATATAGATTTGATAAAATCTCTTTTTGCAGATTTAAAGCTATCTTTGGCATGGATAATCAGGAGCTGACAATGTATCCAAACTGGGAAACATATAAATAATTTCAAAATAATGAGATAATCTCATTTGAGGGAGAACTACTCCTGTCTGTAATATTTCATTTACTTTTTTGGGTTCTTTTGTCCTTGTTTATGAAATAACAGTTTAGTCTAGACCCTGGGTTTCCAATATGAATTCCAGAAGCTGTAAAACTTAGTCAATTTAATAAAATAGAATTAATCTAGATAGCTAGCTCACATGAGTGTCATACTCAAAGTATTGCCTCCTACAATTTTTATATAACTGGTTTCCTTTAGGTGTCATGCTAATAAGTTTGGATCAATTAATCACTGTAATTGCAGCTGAATATAATTAAGCATTTCATTTTGAGCTCTTCAAATATAATTCCATTAATTACAACATGAAACTAGGACAAAATAAAGAACTATTGGCAGAAGATGACCAGGAGCAAAAAACACATCATCATGCTTTTTCAGCAGCCAAGTGTTACATGGCTAAATCAGGTCCATGCTGACATTAAGTATGCTTATTTTCAAGTTGACAGTAGAAAAATCGGCCAGGCATGGTGGCTCATGCCTGTAATCCCAGCACTTTGGGAGGCCGAGGCAGGTAGATCACCTGAGGCCAGGAGTTTGAGACTAGCCTAGCCAACATGGTGAAACCCCATCTCTACTAAAAATACAAAAAGTAGCCAGGCATGGTGATGTGCACCTGTGGTCTTAGCTACTTGGGAGGCTGAGGTAGGAGAATTGTTTGAACCCAGGAGGCAGAGGTTGCAGTGAGCTGAGATCGCACCACTGCACTCCAGCCTGGGCAACAGAGTAAGACTCCAGAAAAGAAAAGAAAAAAGGAAAGAAAAGAAAAGAAAAGAAGAAGGAAGGAAGGAGAAAAAAGAAAGAAAGAAAGAAAGAAAGAAAGAAAGAAAGAAAGAAAGAAAGAAAGAAAAATTAAGGGCCTTGCATGTATGGGTGTCAGCTTTACCACTCTAATTTTCCCTTGACAAGCTCTGTCCCATCCCTTGAAGCTCTAACATCAATTACTTGGTGTCTTGAAATGGATCTTTACATTTTCAGGTTGAGAAGAATAAAAGTGGCTTTATGCCCTGGTCTCCCTAATCTATCTGACACACTTGATAAGAGTGATTTTTTAAAAATACAGTAATATAAGCAATAAATATATATTTTGAAAAAAATATGGCATTCTAAATAAAAACAAAATAATATTTTGTAATTTCACCTCTTTAGAGATAGAAGTAGCTTAATATTAAATTACTTTTGTATTAGGTTGTTTAAAAAAATTATTTGTGGGGTGGAGCCAAGATGGCCGAATAGGAACAGCTCCAGTCTACAGCTCTGAGCATGAGTGACGCAGAAGACAGGTGATCTCTGCATTTCCAACTGAGGTACCGGGTTCATCTCACTGGGGAGTGTCGGAGAGTGGGTGCAGGACAGTGAGTGCAGTGCACTGAGCATGAGCTGAAGCAGGGCGAGGCATCACCTCACCCGGGAAGCACAAGGGGTCAGGGAGTTCCCTTTCCTAGTCAGAGAAAGGGGTGACAGATGGCACCTGGAAAATTGGGTCACTCCCACCCTAATACTGCATTTTTCCAATGGTCTTAGTAAAGGGCGCACCAGGAGATTATATCTCATGCCTGGCTCAGAGGGTCCTACGCCCACGGAGTCTTGCTCATTGCTAGCACAGCAGTCTGAGGTCAAACTGCAAGGCAGCAGTGAGGCTGGGGGAGGGGCGCCCGCCATTGCCGAGGCTTGAGTAGGTAAACAAAGCGGCCAGGAAGTTCGAACTGCGTGGAGCCCACTGTAGCTCAAGGAGGCCTGTGTGCCTCTGTAGACTCCACCTCTGGGGACAGGGCACAGACAAAAGGCAGCAGAAACCTCTGCAGACTTAAATGTCCCTGTCTGACAGCTTTGAAGAGAGTAGTGGTTCTCCCAGCATGCAGCTGGAGATCTGAGAACAGACAGACTGCCTCCTCAAGTGGGTCCCTGACCCCCGAGTAGCCTAACTGGGAGGCACCCCCCAGTAGCGGCAGACTGACACCTCACACGGCTGGGTACTCCTCTGAGACAAAAGTTCCACAGGAACGATCAGGCAGCAACATTTGCTGTTCACCAATATCCACTGTTCTGCAGCCTCCGCTGCTGATACCCAGGCAAACAGGGTCTGGAGTGGACCTCTAGCAAACTCCAACAGACCTGCAGCTGAGGGTCCTGACTGTTAGAAGGAAAACTAACAAAAAGAAAGGACATCCACACCAAAACCCCATCTGTACGTCACCATCATCAAAGACCAAAGGTAGATAAAACCACAAAGATGGGGAAAAAACAGAGCAGAAAAACTGGAAACTCTAAAAATCAGAGCACCTCTCCTCCTCCAAAGGAACGCAACTCCTCACCAGCAATGGAACAAAGCTGGATGGAGAATGACTTTGACAAGTTGAGAGAGGAAGGCTTCAGATGATCAAATACTCTGAGCTAAAGGAGGAAGTGTAAACCCATGGCAAAGAAGTTAAAAACCTTGAAAAAAAATTAGACAAATGGCTAACTAGAATAACCAGTGCAGAGAAGTCCTTAAAGGACCTGATGGAGCTGAAAACCACGGCACGAGAACTACGTGATGAATGCACAAGCCTCAGTAGCCAATGCGATCAACTGGAAGAAAGGGTATCAGTGATGGAAGACCAAATGAATGAAATGAAGCGAGAAGAGAAGTTTAGAGAAACAAGAATAAAAAGAAACGAACAAAGCCTCCAAGAAATATGGGACTATGTGAAAAGACCAAATCTACGTCTGATTGGTGTACCTGAAAGTGACGGGGAGAATGGAACCAAGTTGGAAAACACTCTCTGCAGGATATTATCCAGGAGAACTTCCCCAACCCAGCAAGGCAGGCCAACATTCAAATTCAGGAAATACAGAGAACGCCACAAAGATACTCCTTGAGAAGAGCAACTCCAAGACACATAATTGTCAGATTCACCAAAGTTGAAATGAAGGAAAAAATGTTAAGGGCAGCCAGAGAGAAAGGTCGGGTTATCCTCAAAGGGAAGCCCATCAGACTAACAGCTGATCTCTTGGCAGACACTCTACAAGCCAGAAGAGAGTGGGGGCCAATATTCAACATTCTTGAAGAAAAGAATTTTCAACCCAGAATTTCATATCCAGTCAAACTAAGCTTCATAAGTGAAGGAGGAATAAAATACTTTACAGACGAGCAAATGCTGAGAGATTTTGTCACCACCAGGCCTGCCCTAAAAGAGCTCCTGAAGGAAGCACTAAACATGGAAAGGAATAACTGGTACCAGCCACTGCAAAAACATGCCAAATCGTAAAGACCATCGAGGCTAGGAAGAAACTGCATCAACTAACAAGCAAAATAACCAGCTAACATCATAATGACAGGTTCAAATTCACACATAACAATACTAACCTTAAATGTAAATGGGCTAAATGCTCCAAATAAAAGGCACAGACTGGCAAATTGGATAAAGAGTCAAGACCCATCAGTGTGCTGTATTCAGTAAACTGATCTCATGTGCAGAGACACAAATAGGCTCAAAATAAAAGGATGGAGGAAGATCCACCAAGCAAATGGAAAACAAAAAAAAGGCAGGGGTTGCAATCCTAGTCTCTGATAAAACAGACTTTACACCAACAAAGATCAAAAGAGACAAAGAAGGCCATTACATAATGGTAAAGGGATCAATTCAACAAGAAGAGCTAACTGTCCTAAATATATATGCACCCAATACAGGAGCACCCAGACTCATAAAGGAAGTCCTTAGAGACCTACAAAGAGACTTAGAATCCCACACAATAATAATGGGAGACTTTAACACCCCACTGTCAACATTAGACAGATCAACGAGACAGAATGTTAACAAGGATATCCAGGAACTGAACTCAGCTCTGCAACAAGCAGACTTAATAGACATCTACAGAACTCTCCACCCCAAATCAACAGAATATAGATTATTTTCAGCACCACACCACACCTATTCCAAAGTTGACCACATAGTTGGAAGTAAAGCACTCCTCAGCAAATGTAAAAAAACAGAAATGATAACAAACTGTCTCTCAGACCACAGTGCAATCAAACTAGAACTCAGGATTAAGAAACTTACTCAAAACCGCTCAACTACATGGAAACTGAACAACCTGCTCCTGAATGACTACTGGGTACATAACAAAATGAAGGCAGAAATAAAGATGTTATTTGAAACCAACGAGAACAAAGACACAACATACCAGAATCTCTGGACACATTCAAAGCAGTGTGTAGAGGGAAATTTATAGCACTAAATGCCCACAAGAGAAAGCAGGAAAGATCTAAAATTGACACCCTAACATCACAATGAAAAGAACTAGAGAAGCAAGAGCAAACACATTCAAAAGCTAGCAGAAGGCAAGAAATAACTAAGATCAGAGCAGAACTGAAGGAAATAGAGACACAAAAAACCCTTCAAAAAATCGATGAATCCAGGAGCTGGTTTTTTGAAATCATCAACAAAATTGATAGACCACTAGCAGGACTAATAAAGAAGAAAAGAGAGAAGAATCAAACAGATGCAACAAAAAATGATAAAGGGGATATCACCACCGATCCCATAGAAATACAAACTACCATCAGAGAATACTATAAACACCTCTACGCAAATAAACTAGAAAATCTAGAAGAAATGTATAAATTCCTGGACACATACGCCCTCCCAGGACTAAACCAGGGAGAAGTTGAATCTCTGAATAGACCAATAACAGGCTCTGAAATTGAAGCAATAATTAATAGCTTAACAACCAAAAAAAGTCCAGAACCAGATGGATTCACAGCCAAATTCTACCAGAGGTACAAGGAGGAGCTGGTACCATTCCTTCTGAAACTATTCCAATCAACAGAAAAAGACGGAATCATCCCTAACTTATTTTATGAGGCCAGCATCATCCTGATACCAAAGCCTGGCAGAGACACAACAAAAAAAAGAGAATTTTAGACCAATATCCCTGATGAACATTGATGCAAAAATCCTCAACAAAATACTGGCCAGCTGAATCCAGCAGCAAATCAAAAAGCTTATCCACCATGATCAAGTGGGCTTCATCCCTGGGATGCAAGGCTGGTTTAACATATGAAAATCAATAAACGTAATCCAGCATACAAACAGAACCAAAGACAAAAACCATATGATTATCTCAATAGATGCAGAAAAGGCCTTTGACAAAATTCAACAACACTTCATGCTAAAAACTCTCAATAAATCAGGTATTGATGGGACATATCTCAAAATAATAAGAGCTATTTATGACAAACCCACAGCCAATATCATACTGAATGGGCAAAAACTGGAAGCATTCCCTTCGAAAACTGGCACAAGACAGGGATGCCCTCTCTCACCACTCCTATTCAACATAGTGTTGGAAGTTCTGGCCAGGGCAATCAGGCAGGAGAAGGAAATAAAGGGGATTCGATTAGGAAAAGAGGAAATCAAATTGTCCCTGTTTGCAGATGACATGGTTGTATATCTAGAAAACCCCATCGTCTCAGCCCCAAACCTCCTTAAGCTGGTAGGCAACTTCAGCAAAGTCTCAGGATACAAAATCAGTGTCAAAAAATCACAAGCATTCTTATATACCAATAAGAGACAAACAGAGAGCCAAATCATGAGTGAACTCCCATTCACAATTGCTTCAAAGAGAATAAAATACTTAGGAATCCAACTTACAAGGGACGTGAAGGACCTCTTCAAAGAGAACTACAAAGCACTGCTCAGTGAAATAAAAGATGATACAAACAAATGGAAGAACATTCCATGCTCATGGGTAGGAAGAATCAATATTGTGAAAATGGCCATACTGCCCAAGGTAATTTACAGATTCAATGCCATCCCCATCAAGCTACCAATGACTTTCTTCACAGAATTGGAAAAAACTACTTTCAAGCTCATATGGAACCAAAAAAGAGCCTGCAGTGCCAAGTCAATCCTAAGCCAAAAGAACAAAGCTGGAGGCATCACGCTACCTGACATCAAACTATACTACAAGGCTACAGTAACCAAAACAGCATGGTACTGGTACCAAAACAGAGTTATAGACCAATGGAACAGAACAGAGCCCTCAGAAATAATGCCACATATCTACAACTATCTGATCTTTGACAAACTTGACAAAAACAAGCAATGGGGAAAGGATTCCCTATTTAATAAATGGTGCTGGGGAAACTGGCTAGCCATATGTAGAAAGCTGAAACTGGATCCCTTCCTTACACTTTATACAAAAATTAATTCAAGAGGCATTAAAGACTTAAATGTTAGACCTAAAACCATAAAAACCCTAGAAGAAAACCTAGGCATTACCATTCAGGACATAGGCATGGGCAAGAACTTCATGTCTAAAACACCAAAAGCAATGGTAACAAAAGCCAAAATTGACAAATGGGATCTAATTAAACTAAAGAGCTTCTGCACAGCAAAAGGAACTACCATCAGAGTGAACAGAATGGGAGAAAAAGTTTGCAATCTACTCATCTGACAAAGGGCTAATATCCAGAATCTACAATGAACTCAAACAAATTTACAAGAAAGAAACAACCCCACCAAAAAGTGGGCAAAGGATATGAAGAGACACTTCTCAAAAGAAGACATTTATGCAGCCAAAAGACACATGAAAAAATGCTCATCATCACTGGCCATCACAGAAATGCAAAGCAAAACCACAATGAGATACCATCTCACACCAGTTAGAATGGTGATCATTAAAAAGTCAGGAAACAACAGGTGCTAGAGAGGATGTGGAGAAATAGGAACACTTTTACACTGTTGGTGGGACTGTAAACTAGTTCAACCATTGTGGAAGTCAGTGTGGCAATTCCTCAGGGATCTAGAACTAGAAATACCATTTGACCCAGCCATCCCACTACTGGGTATATACCCAAAGGATTATAAAACATGCTGCTATAAAGACACATGCACACGTATGTTTATTGTGGCATTATTCACAATAGCAAAGACTTGGAACCAACCCAAATGTCCAACAATGATAGACTGGATTAAGAAAATGTGGCACATATACACCATGGAATACTATGCAGCCATAAAAAATGATAAGTTCATGTCCTTTGTAGGGACATGGATGAGGATGGAAATCATCATTCTCAGTAAACTGTCGCAAGATCAGACAACCAAACACCACGTGTTCTCACTCATAGGTGGGAATTGAACAATGAGAACTCATGGACACGGGAAGGGGAACAACACACATTGGGGCCTGTTGTGGGGTGGGGGGAGTGGGGAGGGATAGCATTAGGAGATATACCTAATGTTAAATGACCAGTTAGTGGGTGCAGCACACCAACATGGCACATGTATACATATGTAGCAAACCTGCACGTTGTGCACATGTACCCTAAAACTTAAAGTATAATAAAAAAAATTATTTGTGAGATTTTATTTTTCATCGTTAGAAACATAGGGAATACCATTCGATGTTTCTTTACCAAGCAATATATGGTGAATACTTTTTATGTCAATAAATATCGTTCTAGAACAGAAATTTTAAGTCCTGTAGGGTATATTGTATTGTTATATGACAATTTTTAACAATATTATATTATTATCATAAAATTCTTTTTAACCTATGTCTTGTTTGTAGATATTTGTAATGTTTTAAATTAATTACTATTACAAAATATGTTGAAGAACATTAGTTATGCATACATTTTTGAACATAATTTAGGAATAATTACTAGAAGAAAATGGCTAGGCTAAAATGCATGCAAATTTTTAGGCCATTTTCCACAATGAAGGAGGAAAATTGAGATATTTGTACAAATGTCTGTGCAGGATGCTGCTAACTATAGAAAAAGCATAAGCTTACCTCCAAAGCAGAAGAAAAAAATCTTGAGCTTTAGTACCAAATCCACAAATGTAATGTAGCCTAATTTATAATGTAAAGATTCTTGGAAACAGCCTAGAGAAACACAGAATTCAAAGATTTTTCTTTTAAAAAGAAAGATGTTTTGGGGTCATACATTCCATCTGTTGTAAAAGATCCCTACACATTAGAATCACCTGGGTGATTTTTACAAATCTCTGTCCAGACCCCACTCTGGACACAATAAGTTAGTATTTCTGAGTGAAAAATCTGGGAATCAATTGTATTTAAAAGTTATCCTAATAATTCTGATAAGGCCAGCCTGACATTCATCCTTGGACCAGCATTGTGGATCTACTATCTACTTCAATCCTCTAATTTTGTAGATTAGGAAACTAACTCCACAAACATGGTTTTTGTGCAACTCTCTAGTTGAATAGGCTGATCAAGGCTTCCTAAATCTCAAACGAGTGTCCTTTCCACTATATTAATTTGCCTTGGCTGTCAATATGGCATACCCACGTTATAATCAGCCCACTGGTTCTACCATTAAATGACCAACCAGGGAAGAAATGGATTGTCTAATGACATTCATTGCATCCTCTCATAAAGTGGAGTGTGTGCCTAATGAATTATGTTTATTGCTATTTCCATTTTATTGCTTTTTTTTACCTTGAACCTATTGAAAATTAGATGGCATTGCAAAAGTAAAATACTGTTATGCAATTTTGCCTTCAGTTAAGATGTTTTTATGTGACACTAATCCATTAACCTTTTTGTAATATAAATATTTTGATAATCAGCAACAGAGATGTTTTTTGATTATCTAAGGCAAATGAATAGTTATTTTTTATAATTTATTTGGTCTTAGATTCATAGATCATGAAACAAAAATAACTGAGTTCCATTTTCTTCATTACTGTTTATATTCGCTGTGTGAAATTAACATTACCAGATAATTCTGGAATAAAGCTTTTAATAGATAATAGATGAATATCTGTACAAAAATCTTTATTTACTTTAGAAGATCATGCCTGCTTTTCAAAGAATCACATGTGAGATCTGTTTCTTGAAATCATTTTATAAATTGTCAGAAATGAAGCAGAACTTTTTGTAATACATCAACCATAATGATCTCTCAAAAATATATGAAACATATCAGGTTATTATTTAAAGCAGTCCAGTGGTTCTTTTTGCAGATAAAATGAAGTCCAAGTACTAAGGTTTTAACCTACACAGCCCAGTGTCATCTGGACATGCCTTTCTCTCTGAACTCATCTTCTGCCATTTTTCTCATTACCTACTATGACCAACCATATCGGTTTTCTTTCTTCTCCTCAAGAAATAAGAAAATATGGTTTTCTTAAAACCCAAATTTCAAATTACACAAATAACCCAGTAATTGTGTCATAAGTCATAGGACCATAATCTATAGTCTATCTTCAAACACATATGAGACTGATTGCTCATTTATGGCTTTATAATAATAGTATCTGCCTGTTAGTTCTGTCCATTCAAATGGGTATATTTTGTCCAGTCTAATGGGTCTTCAGGAGCTAAGTTTTAACAGGTCAGGAGTCAATGAAAACACACTGACAATTCTAGTACTGTTTGTTATCAGCTATCCACATGCTATTGACCATGCCGGCTTGTGTAACTGTATCTATTGGTTGCAACTCAATCCCCATGTCCTTTAAAACAAAAGAAAACATAAATTTATTATAAAAGCAATTTATGATGTATCTATGTAACACAGAGCCTAATCAATTGCGCTAACATGAAATTCTCCTCAAATGCTAGATATTTTATCCAAAGCAAAACGTAGTTTTATAGATGAAAGAAATATAGTCATAACTTTTAAATTCTTAGGGAGCTTTGAGTTCCAGGTGAAGTACTTTTTTAAGAGCTATAAATGAGTAGACAAGGTCATGAAATGAATAAATTTCCTGATCAATCTGCTCACACTAGGCAGAGGCTTGTCAAATGATTTAGAATCACAAAAGAGACTGGGAATTAAACTCGGCATCAGCTAGTTCTAATGCGCACATCTTACTCTTTACAGGAGAGCGCTCAGGATAGATCCTTTATCCGAGCCAATTCCTGCCCTCGGATACTCACGGACAATTCCCACAGTGGGAGCGAATCCATCACAAGCTCCTGTTGTGTATGAAATCAATTCTCAAGAGCAAGAAGACATCTTTAGTGCCCACGCGTTTTGAAAAGCAGCAAGGATCTTAAAATGTCAGCTGCATGGAAGGCATATCATTAATAGACTTCACTCAAAGTAGTGAGAGGTTTAAACTCAGATGCAGTGAATCTGCAATTGCCTCACATTAACTGAGGATAGTCTTAAAACTGCTGCACACTAAAAGCTTATGACTGTCCTTTTATGATCACTGGAACGTTACCTCTATTTCCATTTTGGGAGCTGTACATCATCCCCATTGGAGAGTGAAAATAATTTTGGATTTTGTACAGCCACAACATACAAATATGTTAAAAATGAATTACAGTCTCATATTTAACTTTTATCTAAAAATGATGTTATGACTCCACTTATGTACATTCCTATGCATATTTTAAAGATAAAATGATGGCTAAGTGAACAAAAGATAGAAGCATTAGCAAAAACCTTAAGTTAGTGAGAGGCATTTAAGTGTCTAAATACATAATTCAGATCAAAATTCTAATTCTGACTTATGTCATATAGAAGAGTTAGTTTAAATTGATGCTTACTATGAAAAATGTGACTGCCCGAGTGGATTTTTGGTATCATATAAAGTTTATCCTATTTTAGAATGATTCTAACTAAAATAGATAGAAAAAGAAATAATTGTCCAGTTAAATGCTCCCATATCCCAAACTCCTTCAAAATTTTAGATCTCTTATAAGAGAGACGATTAGAGAAGCAGGTAAGTGGTAAGTGAGAAAAACAAAACATAAATAAAAATAGTCTTTATATTATTTATAACTATAGTTTGCGTTGCCAAATAAATCAATTCAATTAATATTATGCCCATATTTGCATACGATTGTTTAAACTATATTCTTTATTTGTAGTTTATAGGTACAAAATGTTTATGATGCAAAGGTTAGTTAGTGTCCTTGAAATCACCAATCCATTAATGAAAGCAGAAAAAATACTGTGTACCATTAACGAGCTGGTCCCACATAATGCATAGCCTTGGTTTGAGCTGTTTGTCTATGTTTTTCTTCTTTCATCAATGGATTCTGGAATTATTGAATGGTTTCATCAATGGATTACAGAATTCTTGAATTCTGTATCAATTCAAGAATATTGCAACGTTATTTAGAATGTCCATCAAAAACTTAAAAATGCCAAGTAATTATTTTCTGATGAGAGTACTACTACATTAATTTCATGCAAAAAAAGGCTAGCATTAAAATTACCTTATTCCAAAAAGAAATAATATAAAAATTTTAAAAATATATATTATCTTCTTTATGAGTGAGACTGTGTTCCTCAAAAAGATATATTGAAATTCTAAATCCCAGTACCTATAAATGTGACCACATTCGGAATAGAGTCTTTGCAGGCATAATCAAGTTAAGATGAAGTCATACTTGGGTAGGTGGTTCTTTAATACAATAAGACTGGAGTCTTATAGTAAAAAAGGTCTGGGCACGGTGGCTCACCCTGTCATCCCAGCACTATGGGAGGCCAGAGCAGGCGGATCACAAGGTCAGGAATTCGAGACCAGCCTGGCCAATGTGGTGAAAACCCGTCTCCACTAAAAATGCAAAAATTGGCCAGGCGTGGTGGCGGGCACCTGTAATCCCAACTAGTTGGGAGGCTGAGGCAGGACAATCGCTTGAACCCGGGAGGTGGAGGTTGCAGTGAGCTGAGATCGCGCCATTGCACTCTAGCCTGAGCAACAAGAGCAAAATTCTGTCTCAAAATAAAATAAAATAAGAAAAAAACAGAGAGAGAGAGAGAGAGATGCAGGAAGAGCACCATGTGAAGACAGAAAAAAAGCGAAGACAGCATGTGAAGAGAAGGCAGAGACCGGAGTTACGCAGCCCAACCAAAGAATGCCTGAGGGCACCAGAAAATGGAGACACAAAGAAGGATCCTTCCTCAGAGCATTCAGAGGGAGTGTGGCCCTTGATTTCAAATTTCCAGTCCCCCAAAACTGTAAGATAATGCATTTCTGTTGTTTTAAGCCACTCATTTCGTAGTAAATTGTTACAGTCGCCCTAGGAAACTAACACATTCTTATTCCCTGTAACGCTGATCTTACGCATGTTTCAAGTGAGAACCTTTCTATATATTTCAATATTTGCCTTATCTTCACTCAAAGTGAGTTCCTTATAATCGGCAGTATTATTTTTGCCCATACATTAAAAAAGTAAAATTGTTTCTACAATAGTGCAACTTATTAAGCTGGTTTAAGACTACATGTGCATGTGATATGGAGAGGAGACAGGGAAATACGGTAGAAGAGGAAGGTTCCCATGCAAAGGCCCCACCCTCAAGCCTGGATACCTGCTGCCTTTAGGGGGAACAGGCATTTCTGTTTTCAAGCCCAAAAAGTTGCCTTTTGGCCTGCCATGTCCCCCATCCTGTACCCACATAAACTCCCAACCCCAGGCTCCAGGAGCAGAGAAGGAGGCAAGGAGATGGAGAGACAAGCAGATGAACAGCAGAACGGCACGGCAGAGAAAGAGAGAGAAGAGAAGGAGTCTGAACACAAAGCTGAGTTCCGCTGGGGTTGCTCAGAGAGGAGTTTGGCCGCTGGACAGCCAAACTTTAGGGGAGGATCATCTTCCCAGTCCATTGCCCCCGCCCAGCTCCCCACTGAGAGCTATCTCCGCCACTCAATAAATTCATCCTTCAAGCCCATGTGTGACCCGATCCTTCTGGGACACTGGACAAGAATTCAGGATACAGAAAGCTGTCACACTGGCCCTCTGCCCTGGTGAAAAGGTAATGGTTCCACTGAGCTGGTTAACACTTAAGCTGTCTGCGGACAGAAAGGCTAAAAGAGCATTGCAACACTGGGGCCCCAGGCATCCACTCCTAGATACTACCTACCACGGGGCTGCAGCCCAGAGCACTTGCCCCGCCCGGCTCCTGCACCTGCCGGTCTGTGCTCCCCTCCCGTCAGGGGTCTGAGCAGCCGCAGCAACTGAACAGGGGAGCTACACCCCTGTCACAAGCCCCTGCAAGGGGAATCAGTGGACTGTCGCGTTTCAGTTGAACTGCTGATACGAATCTTGACACATTCCTATCTCCCTACCTAAATTTTAGTTAATTTAATTAGGCAGTATTACACCTTTCAACAAAACAACATGGATAATCTGTCTTGAAGCTTATGTTTTTGTTGTGGTGGACACATTTACAATTCGAGAGAAAACACTAAATTATAAAACATGCTGTCAGGTGGCCCACTGGATAGTCAATTGGACCTCTAAAAGGAAGGATGACAATTGCATATTCTAGAAAAATTATTAACTATTTTTCTATGTTTATTAGAAATGAAGGGAGGCCTAGAAGTCTAAAAAGTTTCAAAACACAAACTTCAACATATAGATTTTTAAAATTATAAAAGCCTAACAAAAAAACATGGCACTTAAAGCTACAAAACTCTTGCCATAAATGCATCATAAAAATGATTTCACATATTTGTTGAGGGACAAAAAAAGCTGAACCTTAATTATTTATCATCTATCAATTAAGCATCAAATATAATTTATTTAAAGTAAAAATTCTTACAGTTTGGATAACGTGAACAAGATAAAAGTAGTATATTTTGCTAAAAAAATAAAAGTAATATATTTTAGTTGCATGCACTGAATGCAATGTTATGATCAGGGAATTACTATTGATGGTGAGGAAGCAGGTTCAGAGGTAAAAATGGAGTTGTGCTGGGTTGCTGAACCTACATCTCTAGTTCCTCCTAGGATACTGAAGAATTAAACCAGGTTTTGCTGGGAGCCCTAACTCAAAATAGACCTCAATATATTTTACATAACCAAGATGGTGAATCATTCTTATTTACTTTCTACTATAAAGCACATTTATCTCCTCTGTACGTTGTGTTCATGAGGTTAAGGCCAGGACAATTTGTGGGCTGTATTTTATCCTAAAAGAGATAGTTGCCAAAAGAGAGGCCTTACTTTTATTAAAGTTACTTTTTCCATGCAGAGGCAACTTTGCATCAGAATTAAGGGCATAGGTTTTGGAAGCTGTGTGGCCTTGAAGACATCCATAATTCACTTGTACTTCAGTTTGCTTATCTGCAAAATCGGTGTGAATAAAGTTCCTGTCTCACAGAGTTGCAGCAAAAACTGAATGAGAAAATACTGCTAAATCAATTCCAACAGCGGCAGTTTCAGCCGCCACTATCAACACAATCATTATCAAAATGTCTTGTAAAGAGAAGCCTCAAAGCCTCTTTCAATAAAAATATGAAGTAGTATAAGGGACGAAAAAATGAAATCTACGTGAATAATAAATTGGCATTTGGTTTCTTGAAAAAGACAAGTCTGATTCAGTAACTTTTACAGAGAAACTATATTCAAACACTTTAAAACTGACATTTTAAATTTCAGCACCATCATTGGCTTCCGATAACTCGGTTACACATCAATCTTCCTTATTCAGGTTTTCCTTCCCAAAGATATAAAACCTGATTTATTTTTACACAGTAAGCAGTCTAAGAAAAAAACAGATGCTTAACCTAAGATTATTTGCAAATTCTCAATATGCTGTAACAGTACCCCACCCCCAAGAACTGAGTGTGATCAATCACCCCCAAGACATGTTTGCATCAAAGATTACTTAATTTTGTTAGTCAACACAATCAGAAGTGTGGATAAAGTGATCTAGCAAAAAACATTTCACAAACCACATAAATCCGTCACACAATTAGGGTAGCACATTTATGTGCAGTGCTTTTATTCTTTAAGCATATTTGGAACTGGAACAATAAATTACTTGTTTTATTGATTCGCTGGACATAAAACAAAACGTCATGATAGGGAGACATACCTCCCTTCAAATCCCAACTGACTTTACACCATGACTTGATATTGAAAGCTCTCTGCTGCCAACCAATCCAGCTACATTCCTGTGAGTGGCTGAGATTATGTTTTCCTACATGCTAAAATACACTGTGGATAAGGGCATCTCTGCAGGAAAAGTTCGGAACCACAGCTCTGCTAGAAACTGTCCTGGATGAGTATTTTCTGTCCTAAGGCCTTTGCCTTAAACTTGGTCATGTGATCTTGAGGAGGTGAAAAATTTCATTTCATGAAGCTGCTGCCATTACCCAGGGAGGCACTTGATAGGCACTATAATAAATATTTGATGAATGAAGGAAATAAAGAAGAAAGAAAGAGAAGAAGAATGTGAGGAAGAAGGAAGGAGGGAAGGGAATGGGGAAAGAGAGAATAGAGGAAGGAAGATGGAAAAGAATAAAGTCGGGGAGTCAAGTAATAAGTTGAGGGCTGTCTTAGATTTCTTAGATTTCATTACTCATGCTAAGAAAAAACAAATTACCTATGAATAATAATTTTTAAAGCAAATGATGAAGTTACAAGGACAGAAATAACTATATTTCAGAACAACCTCCTCCCAGCTCATTTCCCTAAGTATTAATGATAAGGATGACAGGTGTATATTAAAAACACTAGTAGTTGTTACTATATCACCCCTCCAGAAGTATCATTAATTTGACTTTCTTCAAACCATTCAGCATTTCTCTATCACTCTAAAACGTAGATGTAATCAGATAAAGCAAATTAGAATAAAGTATCATGAGGTAGAAGTGTTGTGCACTGCAGAAAATGTGTTGATACCATTTTGTATAGTCAAAATGATCAACATTTTGTATAACAAATGCTATTAACACATATGGTTAAAACTCAGAAAAAACTCAATGACCAGTAATTTCACAGTTGGATGGCTTCCCTCTGATCATTGATACTATTCTTGACTCTTTCTTTGACTTCTAAAATGTGCATACCTATCTAGGCATGCAGGAATTAAAGCTATTGCTTTAATTCAAAATGTAGATTGAGAAACATACACACTCCTCAATTAGCTCTAAATAGCTTGTATATATAATTTGTTTTAATCCTAGGAATTTGTGAGTAATCTAAATGTACAATTTTTAAGTTAGTAAAACCCATTAGGCCACCCATAACTTGTTTTGTCTTGAAGATCAAGGCAAAAATCTAAAGATAAACAATATTTAGGAAGCTGGTTGTTGGCACTTATATCTCACTGTTTCTTACTGTAGATTTTAGAATACAAGTCTAGTTTTTTGTGTTTTTTCCCCTCATGGAAATAATACCCGTGACTTCAAAATCAAGATCCAGCTATTATATAAATTTTAGGCAACAAATACAATGAATATGCACAAGTTCAGTTCAATATGCACGTGCTAAGACATACAGAAATAAATGCCCTGTTACAATGTCACATACAGTGAAAGGAAACGGACCAACATACTTTTATGTAAAACTTAAATATGAAAAATTGATATTATATCTTCAAATGTAAAAATATATGAGTTTCTAAAATACTTTTATCATGTTCCTTGGTCTTCAAAGTTCAGAGGCCTTGTTATTAAATCAATTTAGAGGCACAAACAGTAACATCATAAATATAACTTAAAAAATAAGAAAAATTAAACTGTAATTGTTATTATGTGCTCAAGTTCCCAGTTAAGCACAAATCGCTGCAATGGAGTTTGCTTCTTTCTGGAAAGATTTTCCACTTACATTATTCTATAACATTTATAAAACTTCTTAGTGGCGAAATGGTCAGGTATGCCCTCACTAAAAAGAAAAAGAATGTGAACTTATAGAAAGAGCACAAAATCTAGAAAGTTCTGGGTTCTACTCCAGGTTGTTCTATTTTATGAGCAGTGTGACCTTGAGCAAGTTACACAAAATCTCTGTAGCTTCAGTTTTCCACACTGAGCATAAGGAGGTTAATACTATCTTATCCTACAAAGTTGTTATAAGAATAATGAAGTCATATAGCTTCCCTAGTTAGGTCAGTGATAATAATGAACACCTAGTAGGAGCTTCATACATGATAACTAGAAAGAACAGGAGCAATGACAAAGGTAGCAAGTTTAATAATTGCATTCGAATTATATATAATCCTTTCAGCCAAAAGACTTGTGCTACTGTGTACTTATTGATTGCCTGGAATTTGAGGTCTTGGTGGGCAAAAGGTGTGCCTGGCCTATGGTGTCTGTGGTAACCCTTGCTTGCCAGTTGGTATGTTATTCAGACACAATGTGCTTAACCATATCAGCCCTCCAGTTACTGGTAACTAACACACCATATACCATCTCAGAAAATAAAATGGCTTTTAGGTATTTCTCCTTTTAAGAACATTCTCATTGTGATTGTTTTCATTTTCATTGTCCAAAGTCATATGGTGACTAAGAAAGGAGCTGAACTATAGCCCTTCTGATAAAGCCTTACAATGGAAAGAACAGCTGGTCTGCATGTAGACTAGGAGCATCGTCTTTATGCAAGACGAAAGAACTGTTCATGGGACCCTCGGCCTGCACATAACACAATATAAATATTGTTTTTGGAAAACTTTTGTATGACTGATGAGGGAGTGATACCAATTTAATTTTTGAAATTTTTAAAAGTTTCATTTCTTGTGTTTTTCTTCGTGGCTCTAAAATTGATTTAATAATAAGGACACCTACCAAAAGTAACCAGATTTGGAATCTTTGAAATGTTTCCTGCTTTATTCCCTTTACCTATAGAAACTTACATATATATATATATATATATATATATATATATATATATATATATATACATATATAATATGTTACTTAGGATATACACACACACAAATTATCAGCATATATTTCTTTACTACTACATTTTAAAATGTTGGAAAAATATTGTTAGAAGGAAAGTCATTCATAACACCTTCCAAATGCAATGTTCTTTCAAATAGTAGATAGCTTTGTGTGTCTCCTTCTAATGTCGTTTTTATACATACTTATACATCTAAAAGTGTATACTTTTTAAATTTATATAAATAAAATCCTGCTCTTTTATTCACCTACTTCTTGCATGCAATAATATGTAATAAGAATATTTCCATTACAATATCTCTAAGAGTATATTTCAATGGAATGTAAAGAATAACTAATTAGGCCAGGTGCAGTGGCTCATGCCTGTAATCCCAACACTTTGGGAGGCTGAGACAGGAGGATCACTTGAGCACAGGAGTTCAAGACCAGCCTTGGCAACATAGTGGGGTCATCATTTCTATAAACAAACAAAAAAAATTAGCGAGGCACAGTGGCACAAGCATATTGTCCCACCTACTCAGGAGGCTGAGGTGGGAGGATTGCTTGAGCACAGGAGGCTGAGGTGCAGTGGGCCGTAATTGTACCACTGCACTCAGGCCTGAGGTGACAGTGAGAATCTGTCACAAAAAAAAAAAAATGGTGACTGAGTCCATCAGAATAAAAACAGCCTCAGTCACTGAGTGTCCGCTATGAATAGATGAATCAGCTAAAGGAATCAACCATTTTGGCTAAGAAATCACTGACTTTCAACCTGTAATAAAAACAGCTGAACTTGCCTATATGATTTTTCTCTGAATATCCTTGTGGTGGCTCCCTGGTCACCTCCTGACCACCGTCATTTAAAGACTGGTGGCTGACTGTGTCTGCTCCTACCATCTGCAAGCTCAGGCAACATCCCTAGTTCCCCAACTGGTGTTCAACCAGGTTCTCCTTGGTTTCCAAGGGAAACAGGCAATGATGATTTAAGACTTGTTAGATAAAAACTCCAAGGTATGGCAAAATAAGAGGGAAAACAATTGCATGAAAAAGTGAAGGAGTGGTTACTGCCTCAAAGAGATAAAAATCCAGGAAGGAATCTTGCATGAGATGATAAAATATCTTTCACCAGAGGAGCAAACACTTTATCTTCCACTGAATATTATCCTGCTGGGAATCATTGCTGTTGGTTACAATGTCATTTGTATGTATCACCCTGTATTTTATTTATCTGTTTACACACTTGTCTCCCTTGAGTCTGGAATCTTTGAGGGTAGGGACCATTGAATGCCAAGGACATGAACATAGAGCATATTTTTACAAAATACTTGGTAAAATAAAATGTCTTTCTTTTTTCTTTTTTCTTTTTTCTTTTTTTTTTGGACAGAGTCTCGCCCTGTTTCCCAGGCTGGAGTGCAATGGTGCAATCTCAGCTCACTGCAACCTCCGCCTCCCGGGTTCAAGCGATTCTCCTGCCTCAGCCTCCCAAGTAGCTGGGATTGCAGGCACACAGCACCATGTCTGGCTAATATTTTTGTATTTTAATAGAGACAGGGTTTCACCATGTTGGCTAGGCTAGTCTCGAATTCCTGACCTCAGATGATCCGCCCACCTGGGCCTCCCAAACTGCTGGGATTACAGGCATGAGCTACTGCACCTGGCCGTAAATAAAATGCCTTTCTAAGAAATATTTTGGGGCCCGGCTGAAAGAAGCCATGTACAATCTGAACTCATTCCTTTGGTCCTCAAGTGTCCCACTATTGGGACATTGCCACAATGACCTTCTAACCTCCCATTAGTTAACTCTAGCCTTTGTTCACTGCTCTCCAGCCACCGGACCTTCTTTCATTGCTTTAAATCAGCCAACTGCTTTTTCATCTCAGGAAGTTTAAGCAGGTGGTTTTTGCTGTCTAAAATTTCCTTCCCCTAGGTCTTTATAAGACTGAGTCTTTCTCATCCTTGAGTTTCAACTTAAATGTTTCCTTCTCAGTGCTGACCACCCTGACCAGGCCTTCCTGCTATTCTCTATCACCCCTTGCTTTAATGTATGATGAATAGATATTATTTATAAATAAAGAATGTAAGCAACAAGGAGATCATGCAATTTCTTTATGCTTATGGGTTATCAAAATTTGAAAAACTGTGCCTGTAGTAATCGATTCATTTGTTCACTAGTTCACTTATTCAATCAAATATTTATGAAGCACCTACTATGTGTCAGGCACTGTGCTGGGTGCCAGTGATACAAATGTGAATAGGACAAAATTCTGGCCCCTGTGAAGCTGGCATTCTAGCTAGGGCCTGGAGTACAAACACACAAATAGACTTAGCTCATTCCCCCTCACCCCCATCTTCAAAGAGAGCAATGTTGTATCTCTGTGACCTGCCTTCCATAATTACATCTCCCTTTGAATACAAAAGGGGAAGGTTCTCCACATTCTAGGTGCATGTAACTAGACTGGCCACACCCAGATAATCTGAGATAACCTCCCATTTCAAGGCCCTAATTAAATCAAATCTGTACAATACCTTTTGAGCCATAAAATAACAGTTCATGGTTTCTGGGAATTAGAATATGGATATCTTTAGAAACCTTTATTCTGTCTAGCAGAGGAAGCTAAATTGATTTTTTCTCAGCTTCCTTTGCATTGGCTGTTGAAGTCTCACCCCCTTTCTGATGGCAGAAGCATAAAGGTCAGCAGTGTTCAAATCAGTTCCTCTTTTTCCAGACATTTTCTTACTAGCCCTGACTCAACTTCACTAGAACCAACAGGACCTAAATAGATTCCATAATCAAACTTGTTTTTTAAAGAACGTAATTATTTTACCCAGTCTCTTTTCTGCTCCTACCTAATGCTGAATAACAAGTTGCTTTTTGGCAGTGTGCCTCACGGACCCAGTTAAGATGAACTCCAGACTGAATATGCATTGCGAAGTAGATTCAGTGAGGTTGTCTATTGCTCATTAATGAAGCTTTCCACCTAAGCTCATCCAACACTAGAAGCAGTTGATACCTAAGTATACATATAATTCTCATTAAAACTTGCAAACATGAAAGGTGTGAAATTTCAGCTTTGGAACCTGGAGGAATTGAGATTTCAAAATGGGATTGAAGACTTTCTTCAAGAGAAATCACACGGAAGTCTTCCCACCCAGCAGAAATATTTTTTCATGATTCCATAAAATATTTTAGAAGATAGTGGTTTCCTGTGTAGAACATTAGGACTGCTTGAACAATTGGAGGGTCTGCATTATTCATTTCACTTTTTCTTTTTCTTTTTTTTTCTCTACCTTCTTCTTTATCAAAAGCAATTTCATTAGGTCTCTTTTTTTTTAATTAAGCCAAATTGTTCTCATATTTTGCCCTTTTTTGATATATTAGGCTCAATATATAAGTGAAATTTTCCATTGAACAAGTCTAATCAGTTAAATTTATTTCCTACTTGTACCTGATTTTGCTTAATCAGGTGTAAGCAGGAAATAAAGAACATATTTTTCTACATTTGCCTAAGGCAAACAAGTTTGCAACTCCACCTATGACTTAACTCAAGCCATTTTTTATTAATGCAAATTAAAATAATAAAGATTTATCTAAAATGAATATATATGCATGAATTAATAATAAAAATCAATAAATAACATGTACATATGCCCTTGAACTGCCACAATGTATTTAAGTATATTCTGATTAAGTACACATTAATTAGGTTTTAAAAAGTATAAAAGAGCAAAACGTAACTATTTGTTGAGTTCTGCAAACGGAAAAAAAAGATGCCCTCATCAAATTTTGCAACTTCATTAAAATAAATATTAAGCATATGTCTCAAACCATCTGTTGCAAACTTTCAAAAACACAAAAACAATTTAGCAATTCCAAAGAGATCTGGGTTTGCGAATTCTCTGTTCTTTGTAATTGAGTTCCAGGTTAAAAAAAAAAAAAAAAAAGAGCAGGGTATTTCTCAACTACATTTTTAATGCAACATTCAAGTACCGTAATATTGGACTAATCCCGCACACATTTGTACTACAATGTATAATAGCTGGAATTACACAATAGGCTTCCAAATGGATTTCTCACATTCCCATACAAAGCATGCTGAGCACCGCACTACCTGTCTGGGGCTCCCCTATTAGCCGTCTACTGCTGCTCTCCCAGAAAGTTGCCAGGGAAGGCTCTAAATATATTTGATTAGTTTCAGACCTTCATTTTTAGCGAGTCATCACCCTCTTAACAGCAGATGATGCCCCGTAGTCCGAATCAATGTGAGTGGCCCTGGTTACAATAGGCTGGATTAATGATGAAAAATGTGTCGTCAGCCTAGAGGTCCTTGGACATTTATCACCCAATGGGCCTGCCAATTGGTGGGCAGTCCCTGGCTCATCAGCGCAATACTTGCCTAGCCTTAAAGAGATCGTGTTCTTTTCGGGATAATATAATGAGGTCTGGTAGGTGGGGAGATGGACCTGAAAGACAGGTAACTTGACAGATTTAGGTTCCATACAATTCAGCACTTCTATAACAAGTGTGCTTCTTCCTGTAATATAATTTTGCAAGGCAAGTACAGACAATTATTATAAGCTACATCTGGAAGTCTAAAACTGCTTATATTTCATTCTAAAAAGTTTTCTTATAAAGCAAGCCTAGAATGTTTTATTAATATAGATAAGACAGATTTAAAATGTTTGCTGTGAACTATACTTCCAGGAACTTTAAATGTCCAATTGTTAAAAAGAAGAGAATCTTTAAAATTATTTTGTGTTATCTGTTCCTTTTTCCTTAATTTCATTTGCAATTTTACTGTCAGTTTAGATTTTTTTTCTTGAACTGCTCATCAGTGCATTTATCTTCATTTGAAAGAGAAAAAGCTATATAAACCAAACTTAAATAAAATTTCCTCTGAAAAATGTTTACATCATTTTGTTTATAACTGCTTAATATTTCATTGATTGACTTCCTGTAATTCTCCATTTCACCAAAGTATTGGACATGTAAAAATCAAGATAATAAAATGTTCTACATTTTGCAAACAAGTCAGATATAATATAAAAAGATGCAATGACAAATTGCTCATATGGCAAATTTAACGGGGAAAAAAGAATATTAGATTTATACTCTGTATAGCGTCCTATTTATCTGAAGGTAATGAAACTAGGAGAAAAACTTATTTGAAGGGGTGGTTAGGCACTGAAAGGAAGCAACACCACATTTCTCTCATGGGTTGAGATTTATAAGAGGGAATATATTGATAGATTTTACCGCCATTTCCAACATGCAAAATCCTAATTACATTGCCCCTATATTATGAAATTCTTTCTTCCAAGAACCACCTAATATTTAATTTCCAACAATGGAAATTAAATATTTATACTAATACAATGATTACTATAAAAATGCATTTGTGATAGAAATAAAATATTACAAATCAAGCTTTATACTATAACTATTCCTTCATCCAATGCCATATTTCTAATAACCCAATAATGCAATTTTACATTTTCTATTTTGTCCTAATGGTCAAAAATCAATCATTTCAGGCAAAGTTTTAAACAATAAAACAGGTCAAAGACAGAATAAACTAATAATCACAGTTAACCTAACACTGATTCCAGAAAATTTTGGAGTTCTTTTTCAAATTGGTAAAAAGAGATTTATAAACAAGATTTACCCAATGAATATACATATGTCAATTAATGAATTCCCAGTAATGAATTCAAGTAATGAATTCAACTTGTTGAGTTGAACAAATGAACTCAATTTTCTGCAGTCACTAAAATAAATCTTAAATACAAATCTAGTATATGTAATCAGAAGATTTTAATGTAAGGAGTCTGAAGTAACCAGAAAGTATGGAAGTGAGATTAAGTAACAGCCAAAGAAAGGAGCTGCCAAAGGTAACTAATAGCCATGTTAAGTTTGGCGTAAGTGAACTTACGTAAAGAACAGTAGGGACCACAGGACAACTAGGCATTAATTAGCAGGAATGGGGCCAATGACAAGAAGAGAGCTTCAGTGGAGAGACCCCCAGAGAATCTGGAGCAAGTCTGTAAATTGATTGATTGGATTAAGCTGCCACCGATCCTACTGTCAACTGTAACTATAAGAACTAGCTTATTATACAAATGTTTCTGGGTTGGATGTGAAATAATAAAAACAAAATATTTGAATCAATATTCATGCCCATTGCTGTCTGTCATCAACTGTCATCTCACACAACATGTTACTTTGCTTTTATTTGCTTTTGATTTTGACAGTTGTGTGGGAAAAACAAAACGGAATATAAAATTAATCTAAATATCTGAAAATATAGTTTCCTGATTTTCACATTAAAAAACAGATGAACACTTATTTGTCAAATAAATAATTCCTAGTACCACTATACTTAGTATGCAGAACTTCAAAAAGGAGGGGGTAGGCTTCACTTTATTCTTTTATTTTTCCAGTTTTATGGAAACTGGAAAAATTTGTATAAATTTTAAGAAACATCAGGGGTTTTGCATCAGTCAGAACAAGAACTTGTTCAAAGAGCAATTCCCTATGGTGCAAATGCTTAAACCAGAGTGATGATATAATTTCATTTCCCCGTGCTGATTAGGTCATGACCTGTCCTCACCCTTTGCTACTCCAAGGTCATGGCCCAATTAGCAAAAAGAAGGAAATTTGTCTATGAAACTACTTGGTTAATGTAAGTACATAGAAGATTACAAAGGTTCTCACATTCATCAAAAGTTATCTGTTGGAATCACTTGAGGTTAGATAGAAGTCTGAGACCAGCCTAGGCAACATAGCAAGACCCTGTCTTTACAAAAAATAAAAATAAAAAAAACTTAGCTGGTCATGGTGGTGCACTATTGTATTCCCAGCTACTCAGGAGGCTGAGGTGGGAGGATCGCTTGAGCCCAGGTGTTCAAAGCTGCAGTGAGCTATGATAGAGCCACTGCATTACAACCTGGTCTGGACAACAGAACAAGACCTTATCTCTAAACTTTTTTTTTTTTTTTGAATTCTCTGTTGACCATCTTGGTAGGTCCTCATGCCAACAAGAATCCCTTCCATGTAATTTTATCATCAAATTAGGTAGGACTTCGCCTGGGACGTGGTTTCTTCCCTGCAGCCAAGAAGTATTTAGAAAATCACAAATTTTGTTTCTACTCCCTCTGGCTTTGATTTTCCTACCACATTAAAAACTAAATATATATTCAAAGAATGCTTATTTTTTTAATGCTGGCATGCCATTCAGAGACCAGGTGCTTCTGTGAACATATTTTAAAACATATTCTAATATTTGTAAAGCACAGTATATATTAAAAATGGAAATGTGGGCCGGGCTTGGTGGCTCATGCCTGTAATCCCAGCACTTTGGGAGACTGAGGCAGGTGGATCACTTGAGGCCAGGAGTTTGAGACCAGCCTGGCCAACATGGTGAAGCCCCATATCTACTTAAAATACAAAAATACAAAAATAAGCCAGGTGAGGTGGCACAGTCCCGTAGTCCCAGCTACTTGGGGGGCTGAGGCACCAGAGTTGCTTGAACCCAGGAGGCAGAGGTTGCAGTGAGCCAAGATTGCACCACTGCATTCCAACCTGGGTGAGACTCTGCCTCAAAAAAAAAAAAAAAAAAGAATTGTGTTTGTTCATAAAATGGAAAAGATTTTCCAAATTTAATGAGAAGTAACTGAGTTTAGAGCCCCACATTTGATATCTGCATGACCAGTAGAAAATACCTGAAACAATTATTAGCTAAGAATGTTTACTCAGTGGTTCAAATTAGTTGGTAGATAAATAGAAATACTAACATTCCAATGATGACCAAATTTGAATAGCTACATTCAACATTTAAAGTTATACTTATTCTATAGGAATTGGTCCTAAGAAATATGTATAAAAAACATGGCAAAGTAGAGAAATTTGTAGTAGTATGACCCACGGACTTTATGAAATGAAGGAATTACATTTTAAATTCTTAGGAAAATGTACTTTCCCTTTTTTTAAATAAAGAATCATGGTCAGCATATTAAAACATACACATAAAGCAGAACATTAAAAATACTTGCAAAGATAGAATAATATCATTGAGAATATATTGACATTTAAAATTTATTTTTGAACTGTCTTTTAATAAAATCACCAAATAAAATGACATATCTTGTCTCCTAATCTTCAAAAATTGCATATCCAACTTCGCTAAATAATGTTACATTGCTTACTTTCTCAATAAAGAGTTTGCCATCCTGTTTAGACATTACTACTCATTCCCACAATTGCTTCCCCAAACAGAACCGTATTCATTTTATGACCATGCTGTGTACTATCTACAATCATCTTACATTTAAAGGGAAAGTGTTATTTATAATGTTTATCGTTCTCTCGCCAGTATACTTTTACAAGTCTTTGACATGTCAACGTGAAAAATTTATAGATATGCAATAAAGCTTCATTGTAAGGATTTTCAAATAAACTAAGATGCATTTTGTGTTTGTCTAAAAGGCCCGGTAATGAAGCCCTGGGGACTTGTTTATGCATAGTGTTTTCCCAGCAGGAGAACCAATATTGGTCAGTTCTCAGGTCCTCAGAGGCCTTTCTCACTAAATGGAACAGCATTAGCTTTGTTCTTTAAGTCTAATTAACAACTAAATCATAACTTGTAGCCTTTGCCCAGTTAGATGAAACTTTCAGCAATATCCACGTTTAAACAACTCCAAGTGTCTTGAATTTTATTAGATAAAATGGAATACAAGGGCAAAATGGTAAATGCCAAAAGCAAGATGGTATACAAGTTTAATGTATTAGCCTCTTATCCCTAGAGATCACGGTTCCTATCTGTCTTAGGTCACAATTTTAAAGAGTTGAATGATCTAGTGAAATCCCTCATGACTATTTAGGCCTATCACAGAGTCCCTGAGCAATTAAGGCTCTCTGCTCAATTTATGGCTCTCTACTGGACTAACCAGTGGCACAACAGGTCAAAAAATTAAGGTGCTCACATTAATCTGTTTTCATGGTAAACTTACAATACAGATTAGGGTTATTTCAGGATTAAGTGAAATAATATACTCGAAGCAAATTGTGTGTCACCCAGTAAGTCATTAATACATGTAGCTAGTATTACAATGTATTCTATTACTATTAACTGACCATAAGAACTTAGATAAATATCCCACACATGTATGATGTGTTTATTTAGCATTTAATGGGAGTCTATAGTCAAAAAGCAAGGTTGTTAATTCGTTTTTATCTTCCTGAAGTTCTGTGTTTTGATTTTTTGCTTACAACATTTGAAATATTTCCAGGAGCACCTATTTAAAAATGGACTTCTGTGACGCATTTTTTTCTGAGGTTCATATTTATGTTTCTTGCCAGCAGGACTATTCACCTTTAAAAAAGGTTACCTAAGCATTCTTGTACATCATTCTATAATTTATATAAAGAACACAAATTTACTACCATCTTAGAAGTTCCTTAAAGTGTCATCAGTATAATGGTTTTGTATACAGACTTCACATTCCTCATAGACCAGGAGTCAAGGCACTAAATAAAACTCTTCAAAATCTAGCATAGAGCAGCAGAAACAAATTATTTTAAGGCATGTTCTTTTAAAAAAAGCTTTAGTCAAGATAAAAGTCCAGAGTATGTTCAGCCAAAACACAAGACTTCCTAGCTAGACTCTGCCTGCCAAGATCCTGCGTGTTTTTCACAGATTATAATGCGACATTTCACTGTTTTCTCGTAAAAAAAGTTACACTATACAGGTTTTGTCTGAAAAGAAAATAGAGTTCATATTTATGTGTTAAATTGGGAGGGACGCTAAAAGGAGGCATTCAGGTTGGAATCTGTTTATAGAGCACTCAGACAATATCGTTTATTTTGAGAAACATCTGGTGCAACAGTTAAGAATAGAGGTCAGAATTCTTGTTTATATTTTACACACAGATAATGCAACTCTGAAAAAGTTGCAAATACCTACAAAACAAGACTTTTTCTGACCACAGCTAGAATTTTCTAGTAACTTTGAGATAACTATCCAATTTTACTTGTACACTAGTCTTTCATAAATGTTTGGAATACAACCCATGTTTAATATAGATAGGATCTTTGCAGACATTTCATGCATTCTTCAGAAACAAGGGTCAAATTTTCCCCCAGAAAAATACTATATTACTACAGAAGAACAAATACGTCATTTCAAAGTCAATGTTAAATCAACCCAAACTACTTCCTCTTTTTCATGGAGATGAAAAGTGTATACTTTATAAAGATCACGGACAAGAGTGCTAACACCAGTAACCTAAGCCAATTGAATTTAGTATCAGAAAATTCAAATAATGTGGTAAATTATACTTAAGGTAGAACTACATCTGGGAAACCTTGAACTCCTTACTTAATCTCTTTATGCCTCAGTTTTTGTATCTGTAAAATGGGAGTAAAAACAGTACCAGCCTGTGTTTAATATGAGCTCTTAGCAAAGCATCTGGCATATAGAAAGCATTCAATAAATATTAACAGTTTAAGTAAAGATACAACTACAGATACATTGCTGTTCTATCGAAATAGTTTTTGCCTCTAAAATATATTTTTATTAAATTGTTACATACTGTGTATACTCATATACCCGCTTACATGTTTCACAAAAGTCTCACCAGAAAGTAAACATCATATTCTAAAGACCACTTGTTTTGGGGATACAATATTGAGAATAAACTCGGTGTTCAAGAAACAGAAGTAGATTGAGCAGGCACTGTTCTGACATGTTCAAGGTTTGCTATTTCTTTATGTCACGGTGATTGAGTGTTTGTAAGTGATGCATGTTCCCATACCCCTGATAACAGAGGGCACAGATATCTTCTTTAAAAAACAGTTATCATGACATATGAGGTAAATATCATTTATCATCTTTCCATGGTCATTTCTAAGAGGGAGTGTTACAAATCTTATCTTCAGTGTTCTTGTCTCAGCAAACCTGTAACTTCTTCAGTTTCCATATAATCTTCAAGATGTTCCACATGTTAACCCTATCATACCTAGTTGTAAGAGTTTAAAATTTCAAACCAAAACAAAGTAGTACAATAATCATTTACAAAATTTGTTACATCACAAGTATAAAATTCTCAGAAATTTCATCAGGGGCCAAAACACTGTGATAATCTGTGAGAAGGGTTCTAATTCAGCTGGAATAATCTCAGTCATTTTTTAATAGTGTCTGACACAGTATGTCTACTTAAACATGTATTTTATATAAGAAAAAGTTCTGTATTTTGAATCAGAAAGCCAAGTCTCTCTTTTTCTCTCTTTCTCTCTCTCTCTCTCACACACACACACACACACACACACACACAAGATTACAAAAGTAATCTGGCTTCAAGTTTTAAATATTTGATCTTGAACTAGAAATGTTATCATTTCCTACCAAGCACTGTTTGAAAATATATTAAAATAATCCCTTTTATTCTAGTCTGCTATTTGGCTCTATGTAAGACTATAATTCTAAAAATATATTAGTCAAATATTCTAGTGGCCGATTTTCATAATTTCAGGACTAGTGATTTTTAAATTTTTGGTGAACACAGAATGTAGAGAGATGTAACAGTATATGAGAAAACAGTAAAAATGTTCTCTTACAACATAATAAAATGCTTGTTGCCAGTTTTATCCTGAAAAGGGTGTATTTTGTTTTAGCACTAGACATTTACTTTTACTGGCACTTTTTCTGCCTTAAACGAATGAAAGACTCATACATAAGTATGAAAATGCCACATAAAAACACATGTGTTTTTAAGACAAACCCAGTAAGCAATGCAGTCCCATGCTCAGAAACCCATTTCTTCACCTTTGTTTCTGGGGCACTGATGAGAAGCAGGTGTCAGAATTTTTTTCCATAATCCTGACAGGCCATTTTGCATATAAAACACATCTAGATTTTAATAACTCTCTAGGGTAAAGGTAGCTCTGTTTTGACTAATATTAGTGTTTCTCTTTCATATTATTTAATCCTTTGGTTGGAAAAATATCCTATACATTAATTTTTCCATATGTTTGTAAGTCCATTTAGTTGGTTTTTACCCTTCAGAGCAAATAATATATAAGTAAATAAGCCTACTTCATTT
Organism: Gorilla gorilla gorilla; assembly: GCF_029281585.2. Classification (NCBI taxonomy): domain Eukaryota; kingdom Metazoa; phylum Chordata; class Mammalia; order Primates; family Hominidae; genus Gorilla; species Gorilla gorilla. The sequence continues at coordinate 87,238,020 of NC_086017.1, read as the reverse complement.
CAAATCTTTCTGTCTCTTTCTTTTTTTTAGTAACACTGATAATTCAGAAGAAGAATCCACATAATATCAAAGATAATTGATACATAAGCAAGACATAATAGATCTAGGACTTCTTATGTTTAATGTTACAAAAATTATGGTCTTACTCATTCACCTTCTTTGAAAATACTATTCTAATAGTTTATGGTAATAGAGAGGTTGGAAATAATTTTATTTATAGCGTACATTTAGACAGTCAGTATTCTTGATTACATTTAATATGTTTTATTACCTACCAACTTTCATCCCTTACTGAGTTTTAAAGTAAAAAAGCAAAGTCATTTTCTGCTACTTATTTCAATGGTCTATGATGAAAGAAAATACAAATATACTAATTATACTTCTATACATTCATTTTAAACATAATACACTTTTTTATTCTTGAAAAGACTGAACTTTTGGGGACTGAAAATAATTACAGAGCTGCTTTTTCTACAATTTAATATGAAGAGAGATTCCAAGTGCCAAAATAAATAAAATTGAAGAGATTGCCTAAAGTCTTTTCAAAAAATACTAATATGTAGCATTGCTCAGGAGGCGGCGACTGTAAGGATGATCCACAGATTCTGCAGTGGGACTGAAGTATTTTACAAGTGCAACAAGTCATTATATTCACCTGCCTGTAAAAACAAGACCAAAAACAACTATAGAGATAAAAAGCAATCATCATAAATATAAGGATATTTTACTGTTTTGACATAGACTTTGCTAATTTTAAGTGTACTTATTTTGAACTGTATTCAAAGTTTTGGTACAATTTGGATGTTGGGCCTTTGGGATACCAATCAGAACTTTTGGATGCCTAAGAATGGCAAAAACAAATCTTAGGTATATTTCATTTTAACCTGAAAGTGTTATTAATAGTTTGCACTTTGCTGAATGGCCAGTTTCAAGTTAATCTAGATAGATAAGTTAGCTTAAGAGGATATAATAATAATTTCATATTCTTCTAACCTATCCACTTCATAGAAGAAATATTTTAATATAGATGTCTTATTTAATCCTGATACTGCTTTCCTGTTTTAGCTTTTTACAATGAAGGATCAGTCTTATTGATGTCTTCATTTTCATTTGTCTTCATTTTCATTTACTTCAATGAGAATCTTACAGAAGAAACAATAGCTGTGATTACATTTGTGACAATGATTACAGAAAACTTATAGCTTTCACTTCCTGCCTCTTGAATACCGCAAGTGTGAGTTATAATCAGCTGACATTGACATGGTTCATATTACATTACGTAACATGTAACAATTCAGCAAGCCAGTTCAATCTATAAATAATATTGCCTAATCAAAGGAAGTTGAAGCATTTTTAAAATTAGCTAATCAGTCAGGACAAACATTAAAAAACAACATGGTAATAGTAGAAAGGCTGCAGGTTTTAAAGCCAGGTTGTATCTTTGGAATCACATTGCTTACTCTCAAAAAAAATCTCAGTTTTGATGTCTAAAATGAAATTACTAATATCAGCCTTCAAGGATTGTTAACACATTTAAGGAGATGACTATTAAAAGCAATTCTCTCAATATGGGGGAAAAATCAACATCCCTAGTTTTGTAAAAGTCCTAGACTGCCTTCCGTGCTCCGTATAATCTCTTTTGCATTTGACTAAAGTACTGCTTCACTGACTAGCTTACTATTATTACTTCAATTCCTCAGCCTCGCCTGCATGCTCTCCCTTGATTCCAAAGGGCCTTTCTTCTCATCTTGCTGATCCTGTAAACCATCACCTCCTACTTTATTAATAATCTCTCATTTATTTCTTACTCTGTTACCAGTTAGAATCTAAAGTTATTAATCTATAGAATTTGCTCTCTACAAGATCACCAGTAAAGCTTCTGGTCTTCAAAACCAAAGGTCTTTCCCCACTAACTTCATTTTAATCTCCCCATGACATTAAACATTTTTGTCTACTTCTAACCTCCTATTTCTATGATACTGACTTAAAAAAAACTTATTTCCATAGGTTATTGGGGAAGAGATGGTGTTCAGTTACGTGAGCAAGTTATTTCACGGTGATGGTGAGATTTGGGTGCACCCATCACCCAAGCAGTACACACTGCACCCAATTTGTAGTCTTTTATCCTTCATCCCCTTTCCATCCTTTCCCCCTAAATTCCCAAAGTCCATTGTGTCATTCTTATGCCTTTGCATCCTCATAGCTTAGCAACCACTTGTGAGTGAGAACATATGATGTCTGGTTTTCCGCTCCTGAGTTACTTCACTTAGAACAATAATCTCCGATCTCATCCAGGTTGCTGCAAATGCTATTAATTCATTCCTTTTTATGGCTGACTAGTATTCCATCATATATATACATATATATATATATGTGTATCACAGTTTATTTATTCACTCGTTGATTGATGGGCATTTGGGTAGGTTGCACCCTTCTGTAATTGTGAAGTGTGCTGCTATACACATGTGCATGCAGTTATCTTTTTCATATAATCACTTCTTTTCCTCTGGGTAGACACCCAGTAGTGAGATCACCGGATCAAATGGTGGTTCTACTTTAAGTTCTTTAAGGACTCTCCACACTGTTTTCCATAATGGGTGTACTAGTTTACATTCCCACCAGCAATGTTCCCTGTTCACTGCATCCACGCCAACATCCATTACTTTTTGATTTTTTGATTATGGCCATTCTTGCAGGACTAACGTGGTATCACATTGTGGTTTTGTTACTGACGTTTTGATGTACCTTCTATTTGTCTGACTACTGCCTTCTTTCCTTCTATGCTTCCGTTTCTTCTCTCCTTCAAAAATACTCATTCACTAAAAACCTGCTCTTCAGCATCACCTTTGACTCTCTATACTTTCCCCTTCAGTAATCTGTCTGTAACAACCATTCCAAAGAGATAATTCTCCACTTTATCTATATCTGAATCTAAGATGCCTATCCACTATCCTATATTTCCAACAGCAGATCACCAAATGAAGTCATTATCTTTCAATAAACTGACTCCTGTCCTCATTTTTGATGGAACTATCATTCTACCTCTCATCCCAGCTTCAATCCTTAAAATCATATTTGACAATTCTGTTTATGGCAGCGCTGAACCCAGAGACTTGTCAAATTTTGCCGAATCTGTTTTCAAATATCTGCTCCATGCATTATACTCTATTTCTATGGCTACTTAGCTATTTCAAGCTGAAATTACAACGAATTCATCAAGAAGTTCTGTAAGCTACTACATGCCATGTATGATGCTAGAATCTGAGGATGTAAAAATAAGCATTATATCATCTCAGTCTTACTTGTCCAATTATAGATCCTGAAATATTATCCAAAGCTTTTCTTCATAATTCATTGTATACATAAAAGACGCAGCACATTTTCATGTGAAACCCATACTCAGAAACAGTAGATGTATTTTTACTTCCTATAATTTCTTAAAGCTAACACTGAAGGATTAACTAATGTTAAGCAAACTTATTTCAATGTTTTCTTTAAATCCAGATAAGGATTTAAAATACATATATTTTCTTACCTTTTGCTCACATTGTCCCACCATCTTGAAATTTTCTGTCTTCTATCTCCCTGATGTGCAAACCCAAACCCCATCCTCTGTTTTAGGCATGCTAAAATCAATCACCAACTTTCCAGAAGTCATTATTTGGTTCCCATAAACAGAAGTGATCCTTTGACCTCTTCACATTCTGTCTGCATCACTTCTGGATCATATATTTTTCCACTCACTCATAATTCCTTTTTTGCACATAATATTCCCTTTATCATAATGTAAAGTTATTAATGGCAAAGTCCACTTCTAATTCATCTTTCTATCTCCCACAGTGCTTCACGCATAGCTGCTTCAAAATTTTTTGGTAAATGAATGACTGTATTTCTAGTTTTGCATTTTTGATTTAAAAGACCCAGTATTTCACAAATCTCAGAATTTAAAAATAAAGCTGATGCAAGATTTATAAGGAGAAAACGCATACACTTTGTAATTAGTGAAAACCAGCTCTGGAGATTCAGGTTATGTTGTCCAGCAGTAAGAAAACCTCAGAGCCTTCATTCATTAAAACCATCTTATAAACATGCTCCTCTTCATTCAATGAGCAGAGCTATAAATATTTTTATCCTGGAGGTTCAGTTGTTGTTTCATGGTATCTAATGATGTCCAGGATCAGAAGGGAAAAGATACTAAGCTCATATGCAACCTAATGTGAAATATATGGTGGTTAAAGACAGCAGAAAAATTGACACTGTGTGCTAATGTGATAAGCAGCACAGTGCAAATCAACTTGTGAATTGTGGCATATCACTTGAAAACATGAAAAGAAAGTTAATCAATTCAACAGCAATGTATTGGTGCTTACTCTGGGAACAGTAATCTGTATGATGTTCACAAGATGTGATTAAGAAACTCCAGTTGGAACAAAACATCAATGCTAATGAACTGATGAAATACATGAACAATACCTGTCATCACTATTGTAGTAGTTGGCTGGGGATGCCATAACACAATACCACATTCTGGGTGGCCGACACAAAAGAAATATATTGTCTCACAATTCTGGATCCTAGAAGTTCAAGATCAAGGGGTCAGCAGGGTTGGTTCTTTCTAAGGCCTCTGTCCTTGATGGCCATCTTCTTCCTATGACCTTACATGGTCTTTCCACTGTGTGTGTTTGTGTTCTAATTTCTTCTGCTTATGAGGGCACCCGTTGCATTAGTCTAGGGCCCACCCTGATGACCTCATTTTAGCTTAATTACTTCTCTAAAGACCCTGTCTCCAAATCCAGTTACATTCTGAGACACTAGGGTTTAGAATTTTAACATTCGAAGTTTGTGAGGAAATAACTCAGCCCATAAGTATTATAGACCACCCAGGCATATGTCCAGTTGAGAAGGTAATCCCTACAGCAACATTGGAGAATGTGGAATTCTAGATTTCCTGAAATTTTTAAAGCTTATGGGGGAGAAGATAAAGGAAAGAACGTTTCAGCTTTGGAGGTTAGGACAAATACAATTTTTTGTTTTTTGTTTTATTTTTGAGAAAGCTTAATGGCTTAGTGATAAAACAGGAGCCAGCATCAGTGAATTACAGAGTATGAAATTACAGAGACAGTCTGGAGCCTGACCGGGTAGATTATAATGACCTGAGGCAGAGAACAAAATCAAGTAAAGGTTTTTTGTTTGTTTGTTTCATTTTGTTTATTCCTTCTATTCCCTAAGATAGGGAGAATACCTTACCAAACATACAGAAATGCTTAAATAAAATTTTCATTCAAAGAGATTCGGTGACTTGTATTTTATGAAAAGTTTTTGCATTCAGGAGGTCTCATATAATACCATTTATCCACCTAGTTACCTGCATCTCTCCACAGTCTTTACTTAACACCTTTGTATAAAGTTTCTTCAGCTGTGGGAACACAGAGTCTCTATGGAGAGATTGTTGAGAGCACCAACTCATTGCAGTTTCAGGGATAAAGCTACAAATGGCACTGATACCTGCTTGTGTCAGCTCACTATTCATTTAGGCCTGCTAGGTCTAAGTTCTGTCTTCTCATCAGTTGATCAATAGGTTGGCGGCTCTCTTTGGCTAAACTACTCAATTTAGGAGGATGGACTAGTGCTCTTTCATGTATTATTCAAAAGAATGGGCTCGAATTCAATCCTTCCCCTGTCCCATCTCAGACAGAATTAATTGCTCCTCCTTCAGAATAACTGTTCAAGCTTGCACATGCCTCTATTACTGTGCTGATCACACTGTACTCTACAATCATTTATTTACATGTCTTTCTCTCCTCCTAGACAAGCGATCCTTTAAGAAAGGAACTTGTGTATACTTTTGTTGTCCCAGCTTAACCCCAAGTATGGTTCTCAAACGTTAGTTGTTGAATGAACAAGTAAATTCTGAATTATTTGGCTTTTTCCACCACCATAAATACAAATTCATATGAATTGCCCAAATATTCAGTCCCAACTGTTGGAAATTTTTTGATAGGCAGTACTTTAATCTCAATTAGTCTTGTTAATAATGGTTACAAAAGCTGACAAATATAAATTAAATATTTCTTTGCAAAGAAATAAAATGAAGCTCTATGCATGAAACAACTGTATACAAAGAAATAACCATCTACAAAATATCAGAAGGTGACTAAAAACTTTCATAACAGTAGGATAGATATAGCTAAAATCATACTGATTTTGTGAAACGTGAAGTACTCAGGGTTATGCTAACTGCAATCAATCATTGTACCAGTAAGAGAGATGTTAACAGTTGTCCCTACTTATGTAATGGCTGACTGAATCAAGTTTATTGGACTTGGTGCAAAAATATGTTACATAACTGATATGAGACTTTGCATTTTAAAATATTTTCACTATAATTAAATATTTGAAAATTTACATATACTAAAATAATGCGATCCAACATTATTGATACATTCTGAAAAACACTAAAAGCAAGCATATTGAGCATCATTTTCTTTTAGTTATAGTATTCATTAATGCATTTTCAAGCGAAACATTTTATTTGGTTAAATCCTAATTCCTCTGCTCTTTAATTTCTGCAGAAACTTTAGAAAGGGGGATACATTTTACACATCTAAGGGATCCTAGGCGTGTGTGAGACAGTACTAGCTATTATACTTATCTCTTGATTTTCTTTAATTTTCCATGCTTAAAATTATATACCGAAATAAAATTCTTTCAGCACAGCAAGTCCTATTTTAATAAATTCAGACCCGTATTCTCAGTCACTGGTGAATTCATCTTCCAGAGACACACACAGCTTTGGAATATATATGGAAATAGGGAAAGAGCCTCCTCAATGAGCTTCCCCTGGAAGCATGGGTGGCCTCTCATCCCTGGTACAGTAATTATCTCCACAACAAGTCAGATAATCTCAGTACGTCATCTAATTGAGCCTAACAGGAGTTTAGTGTGGATTCACTACAAAACCCTAAGCTTTTGAAATTTCCTGGCAAAACCAAAGGCATTGCAGTCTACCTTGGGCATTTTCTGTGTTACAACAGGTGGGAAGCATTAAGCACTGGCAACTAAGTAAGATTGAAGCCATCTAGTATTTTTAAATGCTGCCCTTATTTAATTAGGCACTGAAGGTCACAGTTAGGGGATTACTTGAATTTGTAATAATAAGTAGGTGCAAATTTTATAATGGTGTCTGTTGAGTTTGGCAGCAAGTCAAATGCAGCTAGGTTGGATCTGGTCCAGAAGTAACTCTTTTTCAAAAATCATTTTGCTTGAGTTCTCTAATGGTCAGTATTAAAATCTGGGTGCTTTTGTGGATTTTTATGGGTAGATATTATGGGTCAAAGTGTATACCACATATAAAACTATACATTAATATTTTATCATAGAATTTATATATACCTATGTTTTTATGTAAGACATTTCAAAAACATCTCGGAAGTATTTAATAAGAATACATTTGCTTTTAAACAGAGTACAAAATTGAATCTTTAAATTATGTAGAGATAATAACACATCCCTAATGTGTCTATGAACATCACAGCTTTTCCATTTACAGTCTTTTTTTCATTAAACCAATATGGTATATAGAAAAATAGATAAAGAATTTGTGTAGTCCCAGCTACTTGGGAGACTGAGGCAGAAGAATCGCTTGAACCCAGGAGGTGAAGGTTGCAGTGAGCCGAGATCATCCCACTGCACTCTAGCCAGGGCGACACAGTGAGACTCTGTCTCAAAAAAAAAAAAAAAAAAATACATATATGTATATATATATATAGAGAGAGAGAGAGAGAGAATTCAAAAGGTAGTTTAGAAACATTTTCTACTCCCTATCTCTTCTTCAAAATCAGTTAAAACATTTGTTCTAAACTGATTTTTTGTTGTTGTTAAACTTTTCCTTCCACACTTGATTCAATGATTCAAATGAGGTGTTTTTTTCTAGACTTGGGCTGCAACATAGAATTTATACAAAATGTGCTTCCCTGTTCTATTTCCTCTTTGTGGTGCCATATACCACTTACAAGTGTTTTTAGTGGTAAACAGAAGATTAAATGTAAGTGTTAGATCTCATCAACACTAAACATGGGGGAAGAATGTCTGTGGCTCTTTTCCAGGCGGCAAATTAAAGCATTGCTGGCAGTGTTACTCCAAACAAGCCCTGATGCTTTTATCGACTCCCTCCCCATCTCAAACACAGCCCAGGGTTCAGTCAATACCTGTCATTCCATGGGAGCCACTAACTCAACTGCTGCTGTCAGTTTTCCTTATCTAATTACAAACGGGCTCCTGTTCATGAAACTATCTCCTTAACAGAGTACATCCAGAACCGCAACTTGTAAGAGACAGTTTAACCGCACCCTAGCAGTTGTTTAAAATCTCTTCTTGTAGTCACATGTAATTCCTTCATAAAGGCCAATCTTGTTTCTGTTTTGTTTATGTTTACTCATTTGTGTTTTGGTGGAAAATAATTACAATTTTATAGGAGATTAAATATTATATGTTACATATCAAGGTTTAAAAGAAACGGGACATAGATAGCAAAAGAAAAGAATGTTAGCCAACTGTTTTTAATGCTATTAATTTTTTAAATCTTGATGATGCACAAGTTTAATGTGTGGCCTTTTTTTTCTTGCCTCTTACATTTGATTAGCTATTTCTCTGGTACTAATATCTTCATTTAAAATATTACAATTTTTCTCATATACCACAGTATTTTTTTTCAAAACAAAATTCTTGTTAAATGCATATATATGTATTCATGCACATTCATGAGCTATATGAAAAAATGAAATATATTTGCATGGCAATGTATAAAAAATAGCTGAAAAGGAAATATGTACATGAGTCTTCAATTTAACTTTTTTTTTTTTTGCAGGCTTTTTAGAAAAACTAGCCTATAGCAATTCAATCTCCCGAGAAGTGAAGAGTTATTAGCAAGTGACCAGGAGTTTTGAAGCCTATTATTAAGCACGTGAAGGGCACTGACAAACTAAACCTAAAGGCAGTTACTAAATATTAAAGCTCTTGAATTTTTATTAGGAAAAGACAGTTTTTTAAAAAAAATAGCCTTTCATTTTCAGTGTTTCTAAGCAATATTTTGTAGCTAGCTGTAAATAAGAGGAATATATATAGTAAGTACCACATACTATGATATGTTAGTACATACCTACCTACCTGAGATTCACTAAATACATCAAAATGAACCTCCTGGAACCATTAGCAGATTGCCAAGTTATCTGCAATCATATCAGTATTCAACTGCCTCGAGTAAGACTAATGCTGAAACCACACTAAGACTAGAGAGAACAGCATAAGTATTTCTTAACAAATCAAACTCAAATTCAATTTGCTCTTACTAATAGTAGCCTTCCTATTTTCAAAATATTTCTGTAAAGCACTAAAAATAAGAATGTCTTCAGAAGTATATTTAAGAGAATATTTAAGTGCAATCTGAGTCAAATATGTCCTATGTAAATTATTTTTTAAAATATGTACATGGCAATATATAATTATATACACACTGTGGGGGGTATAAAATTTATTTCAAAAAATGACACTTATTCAAAGTGTTATTAGTGCCTAAGATTTTTTAAAATGTTCTCTTTGCTGGCTCTCTTGAGCTTGCATTCTCACCTGTTTAGTAAGGATGGGTATCTTTTCATTAATCTGAAGCACTGAAATCTATTTGTGAGCATATATTTTTTGGTGAGCAAGTGTTGGAGATTTGAGATCATTGCTGTTGAGCATGAGTTGAGAGCAAACACACTGAAAGAGTACTTTTTCCCTTTAAGAAACAAAGCCAACCATCTAGGCATCAACAAAAAGTTCTAAATGGCAGAGATTTGAGAGAGATTTGAGGTATTCTGCCACTGTATCTTTGTGCATTGGAAACTTCAGATCTACAGGGCAAAACGATCAATGGAGGGGTAAGATAAATCTGGATTATATGGCATGGAAATAGTATGCAACACATTGCTTTTCCCCATTGTCTTCATCTATCCTACCTTGTAGCGTGCCCATACCTCAACAGCATGTTCTACCCCTTATCTTCTGTGATGTCTTTACTCTCTACTTAATCTTAAATTTTATGTTGTTTATAGATTTGCCTTCAATCGAGCTCTTTCCCCGGGAAGTTCAGTAGAGACAGGGCTTTGTCTTTATTGTCTACTGCTCTCTCTTTGAACCTAAACACTTCTAGACACATAGATATTCATAAAAATATTAGCTGAATGAAGGAAATAGAAAATAATGAAGGAGTTGCAGAAGTATGAATGGGAAGCATAATATTTATTTAGCACATATACGTACATAATTATAAATGGAAGAGAGATTTGTGTTGACTTATTGGAAAACATGAAGGGGGAAAGAGATCTACTTCACAAATCATTCATGGTCTTTGTAAAGTATATGGCCTTGCTCTCTTTTGCCTATTGATTAAAAATTTAATTTTCTACTTATATATTTAACTAGAAAAATAGAAAACTAGACTGTAAACCACAATTGGCTCTCCATATCCAATGGCCCCCATCTGTGGATTCAATCAAGCTCAGATAAAAATATTTGGCAAAAAATTTAAGAATAGCAATACAACAATTAAAGGTAATACAAATAAAAAAATATAGTATAACAACTAGTTACATAGCATTTATATTACATTAGATATTATAAGTGATTTAGAAATAATTTAAAGTATGAAGGAGGATGCACATAGATTGTATGCAAACAGTACTTTTAAAGTCTTTTTTTAAAGAAGAGACTTGAGCCTCCATGGATGTTGATATCCCCTGGAGGTCCTGGAAGCAATCTCTCACAGATACTGAGGGATGACTGTACTACCAATAATAAGATGACATGAAACAAAGTATTATCATATATTTAAAGCAGAGAGGCTCTCAGAACCATTGACAGGATTAAGAGTATGTTTCCGACTTGCCTAGTTCAATGAGAAAAAACATCTTCAGAGGTTTTGGACTTGAAATTTTGTTAAAATGCAAAACTCAAAATATTTTGGCTGCATTTTTATATTTTAAAATTCTAATCAATGAGACATATGCAAAGTTTTAGTACAAAGTGAACTATACGTTTACAAGTAACCAGTGGTAACAATAACCTTTTAGAAATCTCTTTTTTCTACTTTTGTGTTTTTTCCATTTTTTTAAGCCAAAAACTTAATGAATCCACAATACAGATCACCTACAGATTCTTTAAAGAAAAATTTAAAGACATGCTTTGTAAATAAGTACTTGACATTTTTATTGTCTTTTCTACAAACAGACCATATCAAATTTATATTTTTGTTTCCTGGCTTTGTTCAGTCTCAGTATTGAACTTGTAAGTTTCATATAAGAAACAACCCTTGATCCAAATAAGAGGTCACAGGCTTCTGGATCAAAATTTATTCTGATCTAGCAAGCAAACCAGTGATACAGATTTAACATAATGCAGTTTATTCCTAAAAAATGTAAAATGTAAATTTTGGATTTCACTAATCTAAAATATTTTGTTTTTTAAGTTTAAGCATGTGTGGCTCTAGTGAGATCCACAAATTTTTGGCAGCAGAGATAAATAAGAATCAATTCATAAAATGGAACAAACTATGTTGTGATCTTTCTAATGATATATGCTTCTAGAATGCCATGTATAGGTAAATATTGGATACCAAGTCACGTTTATCTATTGACTTCCATTATAATTTTAAACATATGTGAACACCTGATCAAAAAATCAACAGAAACCCTAAAATTTTCTTTAGAGATGGTGTGTTTACAAATAAATATTCTGAAAGCATTAATTCTTCCACACAGACCCTGAACGCACTGAAAGGGAAAAATCCGTCCAAGTATTTTCACTGACTCATTCATATGTAAGTAGTCACTGTACATTTATCATTGTTAAAGGTTATCTGTAATAGTGGCCAACAGAAGGTTTTCTTTAGAGATTTTGGATGAATTAAACACCTTTTTTTTCTCAATTAGCTCCGAAGTAAATGAATTTTGACCCTCTCTTGCTTCTTAGAATTCCCTTTCCTTTTATTGTTTATGATTCTTCCTTATTCTAGTTCTCCCTCAATCTTTTGGAGCTCCTCTTACCCAGCTCATTCTTTCTGTTCCTGCTATTTGCTGATTAAATGGAGGTCCTACCACAGACTAATTTTTCAGGCTTTCTCCACCTCAGCTTCCATACTTCATTCTTTCATTATTCCATCTACTCAAATGGTTTCAACTTCCTTTGGCTAGATACTTCCAAAATTATACTTCTGTCTCTGATTTGTCTCCCTACTTACAGAATGACGTTTCCAAAACGTTATCTGAAATTTCCATTAATATATCAAAGTCAACATGTACCAAGGCAGATATTTCCCAAATTATTAATAAATATTCAGGCTGATTTGATCAGTGTTCAGATAGCGGCTCCTTATCTTCTAAGTTATGATTTAAAATCTTGGAGTCACCTCTCTCCCTGCTTGCCTTGATCTATGACTATCCCAGCTTGGCCAATCCTGTAAATGCTACCTAAACCATTCTCACAAATGTATCTCCTTTCCAGTCACCTTCCTGATTTAGGCTTCCTGGTTTCTCACCCACACGGTTGCAATAGCTTCTAAATGATTATCCATTTCACACACTTCCTGCCTCCATCTGTCCACTGTTGCTAACACGTAGATCCAACAATATCACTTCATGTTCAAAATTTTGAGCGCTTCCTTATCGTGTGCCAATTAAATTAAGTCAGAATTCTTCAGTCTAGAATTCAAGGACCTCTACATTATCATTCCAATCTACATTTCTGTTCCTATTTCATGCTATTTCCCTATTGATGCTCTATAAAACCCCGAAAAAAACCAAAAACCCAAACTAATTCTGAAAATAGATTTGCAAGACTTCTAAAGCCAACAGCTTCATGGTTAATCATACATGCAAGTACTATGTGGAGAAGCAATAAGAATAGTGGCCAGGCACAGAACCTGGAGCCAACCAGGTACAAACTCTGGTTCTAACAATTACTACTAAATATATAGTTTCAGGTAAGTTGTTTAATCTTTCTTTGACTCAGTTTCCACATCTGCAGAATGAGAATAGTAATAAAACTTACCTGACAGGGTTGTCATGAAAAATATGAGTTATAAATTGAAACTGTTGTTAAGAAGATTATGTGCCTTATTGTAGCCTCAGGTATTAGAAGTGAGCAACTTTAAAAACAAAAACCGTATGGTGACAGTAAGTAGTATTTATGTTAAAACAGGCTTTACAATATTAGTGTTTCGGGATATTTTTAAATGCCATTTCTTTTACGAAGCCTTTTTGAAATCCAAAGCTAAACATAATTCCTTTTCTTCATGAAATCTTATAGAATTTTTCTTTTTATCTATACTGTCCTGTGTTTAAGATGGAGGAGAACTGGGTATGCTTATATTGTAAGGAAGAATTAATAAAGAATGAGACTGAAAAAGTAGCTATTTGACAGGTTTTGACTGGAGTAAATGAAAATCATAAACATAAGCAGATAGGTTTGTTAGTCACAGACATGAGTATCAGAACAGAAATAGGAAATGATAAATGAAGATTTGGAGAAATTTTGAGGTAAGCAATAAATAATTCACATACAATAACTTCCTATTTCTTCAGGAAATTTAGGTTAAAGTTACCTGCTAAGACAGAAAGACAAAGATGGCATGGGGATAAGGGGTATTAACTAGAAATAAATTTTTAAAAAACCCCACAGCAAGTAGCATGAACACCCAGTTGAAATGTATTGGCTTCAATGTTTTTCATTTGAAGCTTATTAATACGGGCTAATATAATTGTTTCTAGATTGTATAAAGAAAACTCTTTTTTTTTTTGCATGAGTGATTTATATATTCTAAAATCTCAAAACATTTTAATCGTACTCTATGCTTCAGGCAATGTTAATCAACATTACATGTTTTCATTTAAAATTTCGGATTAGAAGAATTTTCTTAGTCAAGCAAAGCTATGGGGAGGGGGACACCCAGGACTCAGTTAATGTTTTGGTTTAAAGGTGTCATTACTTGAAAAGATACCTCATCTGCACAACCTAACTGGGGGATAGGATTGTACTCATGGGAAGAAAGTGAGTAAGTGAGAAATGAAGAACTAGGAAAGCAACGGTGAGAATTATGTTTATTCCATTTACTTCCATCCTTTCTTCTACATTGGGGTCAATAAATGAAAAACACACATGTGGAGAGTCCAGGATGTCTCACAAATTTAGGCATCACATATTATAATGAGAAGATAGGATATGCCAGATGGTAGGTGTTTGGAGTCGGAAGCAATTTCCCTGATGGTCAGTTCGAAGAAAACAAAGGTTATAGTTTCTAACCTCATGAGAATTAGGAGAGATAATATTGTTTTTTATAACCACTGAGCCTTTTAATCCCTTTAGGTATAACAATTTCAGAAACAAGATATGCACTAACTGATTAGACATGAGAACAAGATATTCACTAACTGATTAGACATGAGAACAAGATATATAACAATAACTGATTTTTTTAAGAATTTTAAAATATGAATAATGCCTTAGAATAAATTTATACAACACACATATGTCTTCTACGTAAAAAAATGAATGGTGCCAAGACCTATTTTACAAACGAGGAAATTGCGGGTCATAAAAGGTTAAGTTACTTCCCCAGGACCACATGATTATTAAGTGGCCAAGCAAAGCTCAACACATGGGACTTTCAGACTCTCAGTCTGAAAGTCTTTGCATCATACACATGAAGGAGCAAACAGAATTAGGAATCAAAGAACACCAACATAACAAGGTCACTTCTTGCTTTTAAAACAATATACTTGCTAAATTGTTTTTTTGAAAAAAAATTATAATGTGGGTACATTTCATGAGAGCACTCCTGGGAATGAAAAAATTATTTGAACACATGGGCCTTTAAAAATAAATATTTGACAGTGTCTCTTTTTTCAAATCAAACTTCCAAATGTCTATCATTAGGCTGAAGCCTTAAATGTTTAAAACTTAATTGCTATCTATTATTAAAATCTACCCACACCTTTTTCTAAATAGCTTTCTTCCTTTACAAAATGTTCTTACCTTCCAAAGTCGTTAAATATTTGGGTCAATGCTTTCTAAATTATGGCTGGCTCTTCCTTGTGATTGATTCTGCCATGTTGATTTACCTTGTCTATCTACCTGACATCTCCACTGCATTCAGAGTTCATCGAATGCAAACATTCTTCTGATTAATGGCTAATTTATTATTTGCCTTGCAAATGTTTATCTGCTGGGAAATGGGATAAATACTTCAGTTCTGACAAGTAGGAGGGTCACAATTCTAGGACTGATGGAATGGTCAGTTGATGGCATCCCAGAGGGCCTGGACCCTGCCTTGGGTTTCTGAGACAATCTTCTGAAAAGCTAAGTATCTATTTTTAATGAGTGCAATGGAAAATCAATTAGCCCTTGGTTTAAGGAAGGAAATTAATGATAACTTTTATATGGAATCTTATAAGCCCAACCAGAAATAACCTCCATATGTAATCACTCAGCAGTATTAAAACCTACTTATTTAAAATAAAAGGGCACTACCAAAATCACACTACTTGTCTATATATTTATTCAAGATGAAAAATGGCGTCACTGAAAACACTCAACAGAACATACACAAATGTAAACAGTTAAAATCTTCAAACAAAAGCCAAATGGAAAAAATACTAAAATGTTAACAATGCACTCCTCTGAATGGTAGAATAATGCATGATTTTCATACCATTATTTGCACTTTATGTTTGCCAAATTCTGTAATTAACACATTTAAAAAAAAATCAGAAAAGACATTTAAGAAAATAATTCTCACAAAAAAAGAAATACATCTGATGTAAGTCATGGATGCCACACAGATAGGAGATAACCAACATTAGGTAGCCAATTATTTTCGTCTCTACAGTGACCAATTATGAAAAAAGTAATCCTCATTAGGCATTTGAGTAGAAGCTTACAAGCTGTTCCCAGTCCATACTTTTGGTGGGAAACTGACAAAAATCTTCTTACCTGAGCATGCGGAGACATTTTCATTTTGATGTTAAGAAAACCCTGGGTGGAAAGAGATGACTAATTCCTACAGAACAAAAATATGTAAATTTGACTGTATAAAACTATACTTATTGTGAATTTTTCCACACAGTAAACTTCCAGCAGAATACATTGACTCTAAGAGGTGATTAGCCTAAACATGATTAATTAAATAAGTTACATTTGTAAATTAACACAAAGAATAGTCTCTTGCTGAGAAATAAATACAGCTACTTGACAGCTCTTTTATTCCAGGTGGTCTAATTTAGGTATTAGTTTCTCTATACATTAAGGTAGGCTTTGGAAATGCTGATCTTTTTCTTTAAACTTATTTGAAATTCCGAAGCAATGGAACAGAAGGAAATAGACAGCATGAGACTGACAGAAGAATCTTTATAGAAAATCCGGTGGATATGTCTGTGTACTGCCTACCTAGCATAGAACATACTCCACCATTTAAATGATGCTTCTCTGGCAAAAATATGGAATTGAGTCTCTCATTCTGATACCTGTACAACACAACTTATTAGTGTCCATTTGGACTTTTGCCAATAACAGAAGTCTGGCAAGAAAAGTCATAAAAGTTAACTCATGAGGAAACATACCACAAATATAACTATTTCTGTAAAGAATACAAATATCTACTTTCCAGTCCATTTGAATTTCCCAAAGTTTATTTTAATTAGAAAAAATAAGTAAAATACTTTTTTTCTTATATTAACTGTCAAGTAGAAAGAATGCCAACAATTCTTGTTATCCTCTAAACTTCCCAAAATTTCTAAGATCAGTTTTCTAAGCAGGACGAAGCAGGCTGCATGTTACCCCAGTGGTAAAGCTAATGTGCCTTGGCCCTGTTATGCAGACATCAGATATGTAACCAGTCCTGACAACTGCTGATTATATCTTTTTTCCAGGAGTGCTTTCCTCTCTTGTTGTTTGCCAGTTATATCCTCTAGTGTATATGCCAGTGCAGGCAATGTCCCATCACTGGTAATTGTCACTGGGCTGTCTGTCAGTGACGAGGAGAAAAGGGTGACAGCCTTGACATCCCGCCAATCATCCCTCTAGAAAATTGATATTGTCCTTCCCAGTAAACAACAGCTCAAGAATCGACCAGTCTCACCGGCACATCCCTGAACAATCAGTTTCCATTAAGGGCAGAAGCCACACATTTATCCCACCGCAGGCCAATCAATAAGAAACAGACTTTTTTTGTCCTTTTTAAGCACCCTCTGCTTGTATTTTGCACTTACTATCCCCCCAATTACAAACATCTTGTGGTCATTATTCACTTTAATAGAATTCAAAATAAAATTTAAAACATTCATTTGGGGAAAGCACAGAAATCCCCAACATGGGTCGATTATTTTATTTTTAATGTCATTAATATGTAGACAGTTAAGAGAGGTAAATTTCTGCTCATGTAGATTATAGACTTGCTGAAGTTTTACAGATCTTTTCCACTGCCCCTCTTTAAAAGCTAAGCGATTCTATAATGCCATTTAAATAGAAACCATAATTAGGGCAAAATAGGACAGATAACAGTTGAGTTGAGTCACATATGTTTCTCCAATAAAGTGACGTGTGCCACAGAGAAGATACGTATTTTATAATATTAATAAATCACCAATGCTTACTGACTTATTGGAAAAGGTAACAGTCTAAGGATATTCAAAGCACTTTCCTTAACTCCCAGATTCTTACAGATTCTTAAGAATTCTTATCATTTTAAGTGCTTTAAGGTATTATTTATAAGCCACCTAAATGCGATATTCTATTGTTGATTATAAATATATATAATTAGATCTGTTAAACACATATGTATGTTCTTTTAAAAATAAAATGCATTTTGTATTACATTCTTAGTTGTATACCCAATAACTATCTGGAACTATCAAGTTTTTAGGCATAATTAAAAACCTACCTAGGCCATACTGGTAATGATTTAAATAATATATGGGCAGCCACCCAGATAATACCACCTAGGCAGCATATGAGAATGAATAAAGAAAAGACAGGAATCAGCTACAGTGACAGAGAATGTACACTCTTTAAAAGGTGACAGGTGTCAGCTCTGGAGGGAAGGCAGTGGCCAAAGGATCATGCCGGAACACTCACTTGCTGATTTATGAAGCTTCCCCAGTGTCAGTCTGGGAGCATGATGTGATGCTCTATTTATGGACCAGAGTTAGGTACAAAGAAAGGAAGCCATCAAGAAAAGCCCATCACTGTCAGATGCCATCCCACCCCCCAGAGACCCCAGGACGACCACAGTGGGGAGGCTCATGCTCAACTCCTGCCCCCTTGGTGGGGAACGGTGTCTGTTTCTATTGTAATCCCCAACCCTATGGAACGCTTTTAACTCAGGAACTACCTTCTTAGAGTGACCTTTATCTTTAAAATGAAAAAATAAAAAAAGAAAGAAAAAGAAAAAAGCGGGAAAAATTGCAAACATCAAGGCAGTCCTTACCTAAAGCAGGTTTCTGGTTTAACTGCTCAGTCACAGTTACACAGAAAAGTTTTCACTCAAATGATACAGGTGAGTAGGTTGGATTTGCAGGGAGCAAAGTGTTTTTCAGAAACAATATTCTGAAAATTTTAACAATATATACTTGCATTGTATTTAGCATGTGAAATTTCTATAACACTAATGGAAACATTCTGGGAGGAGTTTAACTACAAATCTGGTACCTGGTAAGTGTGATTCACAAACAACTTGGCGAGTCAGTATTCTGATTATCTCTTTTTATTTTAATTTAGAGATGGTCTGGTAGATAATGACACATGCTTACTAAAACTTGACAAATTTGAAGACAAAAATTCAAACAGGGCTATTTTAATCATAGGTATCTAAGATAGCCAATTATAAATATTAAGAAATAATCCAAGTTTCCAAGTGAAGTTTTTAACACAATGTTAAATAATCACTTTATCTGTAACAGCCTATTGACTTGTTCATAAATTCACTCAGCAAATAAGAACACGGACACATATTTCATTTATTCATATGTCCTTAGGAGCTGGAATCTGAATGTTTCCATTTGCATACGTGTGGATGCAATCAGAGCATTATATTAAACAAGTGGAGAGGGAAAGTCCTTACTTTGTGCTTAAGTCTTCTTCTTTAGACTCTGGAAATGGAGTCACTGCTGCTCTCCATTTCCTGTTGCTCCTTAATGACAAAAAGAATCTTTTTACAGACACTTAGCTATCTAAACCCAGGACAAAACAATCCCACAGATGAGAGAGGGTAAAAGCTGCCAAGTTTGCAGACTCTGGCATTACATGCGGTCCTTCCCTGAGGTAGACTGGAATTCTTCAAAATCACATGGGAGCAATTCACATTTGGGAGAAAGCAGAGGGAACCCTCTGTGAAGGCAAATTGGACCAACATGTTCCTTCGATCCTTAAAACATCCCAGACTCAGCAGACTTTTTGTTTGTTTTAAGTTCCCTGTAATAGGTCACGTACTTACTAGGAGTCGGGGCAAAAAATTAAAACTGGAATGGTATCTGCTCTATAGGTATAACATTCTAATGAGAGGATAGGTAAAAAATAATTACAACGTAATAGAATATAAACATGTAACTATGACAGTAAGTGTGAGAAATGTAGCTAGCTCCATTTTCTGGGTCTCTGGGGTAAAGGAAATAAGAAAAGGAAGACCAAGATTTCAAATCAGACTTCTTATTTCCTATTCTTCCTGCTAGTTTTCAAGGGAATAACTTGACAAATGTGAGTAGGCAAATACTACCAATGGAGGCCAGATAACTCCTTAAAAGTAGAGATTTCACAGTGACATTCATTTTTAACTGTATATAGCCATGAGGTTTTCTTAATAACAAGATTTCATAAGACCAAGGCTAGCATTAAGGTTAAGAGCCAGACTACTTGCACAGCCATTCTGCCACTGACTTCGTCATGTATTTGGGGGCTGGAGGTATGTTAAGTCAAGTGCTTGGAAGGCTGATTGTCTGTAACGATGAAATGCCAAGTCACTGAGGAGTTCACGGCACCCTCAGCTTTACTACATGGACACAATCAATGCCTTCATAGGGATGTGTAGAATCAACTTTATGAGAACCAAATTGGCACATTACAACACTTCTTTCAAGGTATGCATTAAGTTCATTATTTTTTCTCATTTAAATTACAAATTTCATGTCTCTGATCAAGACGAAGACAAGTCTCTCATTTACAAGCTCAGATTTTTGCCTGTTAAGTTTTACAGGAAACAACAAAGTTAATGCGGCAGAGAAACATCATGTACCCTTTTTTGGAAGACAATTAGAAAAGAAGGTCCAGTTGTCCAATAACTAATGGAAGTGTCAGGGGAACTTCCATAAAACCTTGTCAAAATTGATAAGTGAGAAGACCCAAGGGCTAATTCAGCATATTAAAAAAATATGTATTAACCTTTGTAACAGAACTAATGTACACAACAAGATACAGTGTTTTTTAAATATCTTTTTCCAAACTACCATAACTTGTTAAGGCCTAAATATCATGCAGAAAATTCAGTGTTTTGAAGAATACAGAAAAAGACATATATTTATGAAATGAAATACAGGGCAAAATTATATATATGGGTTTAACTGCCACCCCAGTAGCCTCTCTTATGCTGGGAACTGAAGGAAAAAAAGTTCCCAAGTAGGCTATAAAGGATGCAACAGATAAAGTGAATAAAGAGAGAATACCTAGCAGTGAGGCCACCTAGGTCTTCAAAAGATGTTTTAACAACTTGGAAGTCTAAATTAGAGCAATTGCAAAGAATTTTTATACTATATTTTCTACACAGAATGTTCTGAAATTCTTTGGTAACCATTCATAAGATTGTACAATTAGTTGATACTCTATTCAGAATACTAGATGATGAAATATTTATATAATTTTCCATTCCATGGTAGTAATACTAACTTCAAATATGGTAACATGGCCAAATACAATGTTTAAATAAATAACACAATTTTATCAATGGAAGATAATCCAGTCAATTTACTCAAAGATGAGATATTTAGGTCTAAAGGGGCTAACAGGCTTACTCAAATTTGTACAGTTTGTCACAGAGCTGGTAGACAAGTTTTTAAACTGATAGTATAATGAACTTATCACCATTTGGTACTTCCTACGGGCCAGATGCTGAACCATGTAAGTGCAAGAAAGAATAAAGAAACATATCATAAATAGCAATGAGTTGACATTTGTAACTTTTTCTATGAGACATAAATATGTATGAGGCATCTATCTATGAAACAATTGGCCTGGACTGCTTAAAAACCTCTGTGTCGGCTGGGCGCGGGGGCTCACGCCTGTAATCCCAGCACTTTGGGAGGCCGAGGCAGGCGGATCAGGAGGTCAGGAGATCGAGACCATCCTGGCTAACTGGTGAAACCCTGTCTCTACTAAAAATACAAAAAAAAATTAGCCGGGCGTGGTGGCGGCGCCTGTAGACCCAGCTACTCGGGAGGCTGAGGCAGGAGAATGGCGGAAACCCGGGAGGTGGAGCCTGCAGTGACCCAAGATGGCGCCACCGCACTCCAGCCTGGGCGACAGAGTGAGACTCCGCCTAAAACAAACAAACAAACAAAAAAAACACTTCTGTGTCATTAAATATTTTTTAAAAGGCTGGAAAAAGTTTTCAAACTAAGAGATAGAACAAGAGAAAAGGAAAAAAAGATATTGGGCCAAAGGCAATGCATAATCCCGAATTAAATCTTGTGTCAAAAACATTATGATAGATGCAACTGAATCAATTGGGGATATCTGGTTATGGAATTTTTATTAAATAATAAGATTATATCAATATTAAATTTCCTGAGTGTGAAAATATTGTGATTATGTAGAAGAATGTTTCTTTCTTTTTTCTTTTTTTTAAATTTTGAGACAGAGTTTCTCCCTGTTGCCCAAGCTGGAGTGCAGTGGCAGGATCTTGGCTTACTACAACCTCCGCCTCCTGGGTTCAAGCTATTCTTATGCCTCAGCCACGCAAGCAGCTGGGACTATGGGCACATGCCACTACATCTGGCTAATTTGTGTATTCTTAGTAGAGAGTGGGTTTTGCCATGTTGATCCGGCTGGAGATACATGCTGGAGTACTTATAGGTAAAGTATCACCATCTGCAAATAACACACTCAAATGGTACGTGTTGTACATACAGAGAGAGATAGACTTCAGCAAAATAGAAACAAATATTGCATCTAGGTGATGGGTAATGCTTGCTACTCTTTACTCTTTGAAATTTCTATATACTGAACTTTTTAAAAATAGAAAAGTTGGGGATAAAAGAAGACACCTCTATGGAGTCAGAAGATAGGTTCTCTTGGTAAAGATTGAGATGCGGCATGAGAGGGCTTCTGTGGTGCTTTTCATGGTCTATTTCACAATCCGGGTGCTGGTGATACAGATGTGTTCAGTTTGCAAAAATTCATCAAGCTGGATACTTAAGCCTTCTTGTTACTTTTCTGTATATATGTTATACTTCAATTAAAAGTTTACAAAAATATAGGAGTTAGGGAATGTGGACAACTAATGAATATACCAACAAATTATCACTGATTTTTTTTTTTTAAAAAAAGGCTTTATACCAGCCTGGCCCTATTATTTAAATGTGCAAATGATAAATATGGAATGTCACTAATGCTAAAGTAATAATAAAAAGAGTTGTTTTACACCTCACTTTCTACGTCTGGTTCAATTTTTACACAAATGCCACATACCACTTTTTTATTTTTTATTTTGAGATAATTGTAGATTCATACCCAGCTACAAGAAACAATACAAAGATAAATTGCACCCTTTACCTAGTTTCCACCAATGGTTACATCTTGCAAACCTATAGCACAATATCACAACCAGAGTATCAACATTCATGTAGCATCTCTACACATCTATGTATGTTTCTGTATTAGAATGGATCTTCTAATCAGACTGTTTCTATGCAGTGGGAAGTTGATGAAATATGTAGTTGATTCAAACATAATTACAACTTAAGAACAGAACTCTATGTGTATATGAATATATCAATTTTATCTGTATGTATGTCTGCCTAGCTATACATCCATCCTTTGAGAGAAACCATTTTTGACTATGCTAGAAATAAGTTTGAAATATAGATTTTTTTAAAAAAAGTAACAGTAAAATATTCAGTTCAAAGATTATAAACCATGAGTATTCAGTGCACTTTTCTTGAGCTCCTAGTATGTGTCCCAGACCATGTCCAAATATTAGGTGTAAGTTGGTGAACAAAACAAATAGAATTGTCAGTCAGGTTGAGAAAACAGACATCAAACACATGAACATACAGATATAATTTCTAATTATTATAAATACTGTAGCATGTGACAATGGAACATTATGAAAGAAAAGAGCAGGAGGACTCTAAATTGATGCCAGCAATTATAGTTGACCTCTGTGATTAAAGAGTTTAAAAATACACAGCATTGTGAAATGAATGGTTTACAACACAACAACACAACATATGACATTGGGTTATTGGACTCTCTGTAAGTTAGCAGTTGAATGATTAGCAGGACTACCATCAGAATCAGCTATGCCTCTGCCTTACATGAATGAATAGAAATTTCTGAATGATTTATGTAACATAAAATAACTTTTGTAAAATCTATGTATAGATTCTTTATTCTTGATGCATGTTTAGATGGCAAGAGGAATTCTTTAATTATATACGTTTTAAAAGCTGATAGACATCTTTGATATCAGGAACTACAAAAACATTGCATAGAATTCAAATGAAGCAAAATCTGTAACACTGCCTTTATTGAAAACTCAAAAGTAATACCCTTGGCCAGGTACGGTGGCTCACACCTGTAATCCCAGCACTCTGGGAGGAAGAGGCAGGCGGATCACCTGAGGTCAGGAGTTCGAGACCAGCCTGGCCAACGTGGTGAAACCCTGTCTTTACTAAAAATACAAAAAAAAAAATTAGCTGGGCATGGTGGCACATGCTTGTGATCCCAGCTACTTGGGAGGCTGAGTCAGGACAATTGCTTGAACCCAGGAGGCCAAGGTTGCAGTAAGCCAAAATTGTGCCACTAAACTCCAGCCTGGGAGGCAGAGCAAGACTCCATCTCAAAATAAAAAAAAGAAAAGAAAAAAGAAAGTAACATTGCTAAATGCTAAACTGCAGGATTCTGAATGTCTCTGACCTCTAGTGCTGATCTCCCTAACGCAGGCCTCAATGCTTTAAACCCATGTGTAGCCTTATTAGAGGAAAAAATAAATACATAACATTTATAAAGTATACGTTATTTGATTCATAAAAGATGGAGATGGTTCTTCATGTCCTTAGCCATATCACTTTTAATCAGGGAGAGAGTGACACAGAGGCAGGTGTGTACTGTTTCCATTATGTAAGTTTCCAGAACTTATTAAGACGCTGAACTTGGCATCCATAAAATGGTATTTCTTGGATCTTACGTATGGAAACAGTTGTTTATCTGCCTGAAAGCTATTTTAATGAAACACAGAAGACAACGGTAATTCTTTTCCTAGCACGATACCTTCATGTTCATTCTTTGTCTGGAGGACATCTAAATGTGTAAGGTCAATACTTGTGAAGCTAAATATTATTTTAATATCTATCCACCATTCAGAATTATATATTTAAAGCATCCAATAATTTCAAATTAAATGGTGAAAATAAAAAATACAGTACAAATATACACCATGTTGTTATTAGTGTATGGACATAATATTTGTTCTTAAGCTGTTTTATTTTTTCTCCTGAGCTGTCGTGTTTTACAGAGTATGGTTTTCTGCCATATGCCCTATTTTTTTTTAATACTGAGAAGCTATGACATAAGAAGGTTTGCAAATGTTCCATGTTAAAATATGATAAGTTAACTCTCAAATTTTTACAAATTGAATTCAAGAAGAGAAGAATTATATCTATAGCTTCTTTAGAAAAAGATGATTTTTTAACACATTACTGGTACGACTGAATTTGCACTAGAGAAATATTGTTGGTACATTACTGTCAAACCATGACTTTGTAGATAATTTGGATGAAGTTATTAATTTGAGGATTACATGGAATGTTTCTGTGCAAAAGAAAAACTACATGCTTTAGTAAAAAACCATGACAACAGAAAAAGGGGTAAGAAAGGAGAAAGACAAAGTAGAGAGAAAAGAATAAGGGAAATTGAATGACCGCTTCTTGCCTTAAGAAAGGCTAAGAAAAAAAAAGTATTTTCAGAAAACACCTGGGAATAAATAAAGCTAACTTACTGATTTTCAAACTGAATTGTGTATTTTGAAATGTGATTTCTTATAATAAGTCAAAAATAAAATATATCTGGGCTATATTTCAGAAAATAAAAAACCAATTGCTATGAAATCACTATCTAAATAATGTTCAACTACTTTACTCTCTTCAGGTTATATAAAAGTATTTAAAAGTGACACAATACTGAAAATAATTTAAAATCTTTTAACCTTAGTTTTAATATCATCTAAGAGCGTGTACACACATTTGTCCTTAAGAGTCCAAACATTGCTTGAAGAGTGGTCATCAGAGACATTTAATACTATACTAAATTAACACTGGTGGTACGTAGTCAAATGAAGCCTATATTTGAATAGTCCCATATTGCTTCATATGCAAATTAAGCATAAAATGGTGCTGAGGTTGCATTTTATGCAAGATGGAACTTTGTGTTACAGATGCAAAAATCCAATTCCAAATACATAATTATTATTACGGTCATAATGTGTTTTTCTCAACACCTAAACAAACAACTAAAACCTCCTGGGACCCAGATGCCCTAGGCAGTCATGCTCCATTGAGTCTATCTTTCTGAGAAGTGCAGGCCATGAAGCTTACAGGGAGGGAGCTTTCGTAATCAGCAGCTTCTTTCAACCCACTGGAGTACTCCTTCTTTTACCTATCTGTGGAACCAGTTAACCACTCAGTCATAAAGGATGCTTTAATAACACTCTACATATTCTGATTCCATAGGAAACTGGGATAATTATCATAGTAATAAGTTATTCTTCAGGAGAACAAACTCACAATGCAAGCAGTTCAAAATCAACATACAATTTTACACTCAAGTTCTATGTTTTACTTTAAAATTACAGTCTCATTATTTCTGGAGGTCAATATAAACTATAACTCCGGGGTAATTACATGCCAAGACTGCAGTAATTACATGCTCAGAATCTATCTTAAAGTAGCGGTACTAAAACTGTAGTTCAAATATGACTTTCTGTACCACATGTAGGCAACTGCTCACATCTGAACTGCACGGTGTGTCCCATAGACAGTCTAAATGGTTTCGCCACAGTTACTGAAATGTATTACATATATCAGTTTATAGAACAGAATAATTCAGGTAAAGAAATAACTTGACTCCTTTTTTCATTATATCAGCATCTCTGACTTATAAGGATATATTATTAAGAGGGTACATTTCAGTAATTTTAAAATGTCTAATTCAGCCAGTAATCAATCCAATGAAAATATCTCAAAATCATGTGAATGGAATTGCATAAATACAATTTATCTACAAATACATCATCACCATGTGTAAGAAAAAAGTATTTTCCAAAAAAACTTTATAAAATAATTATCATTCTTTCTTTCAAATAAATGTTTAAAACTCTGAATTCTTTTAGTCACCTTTGTACATAAAATGCTACCATATGTAAAGTATTTTATTCACTGGGAAAGATTATATCTATTTATTTGTGAAACAAATAAGTTTTATAAAAATTACATTGAAAATCGTGTCTTGTATAGTTGCCCTTTACAATTATTATTAGGCTAATAATTGCCAGAGAAACTATAATTCATGTTTTGTGTTTGTGGTGAACAGGGGCATACATACAAATCTGTAATGCCTGGTGAATCTATATATTTTTTCTTCATTCTCTCTCCTTTTATTTTTTCTTACAGCTAACTTCCAGACTAATGAAGAGGCAAGGGGATAATTTCAGAAGAAGCAAAGAACTTCTAAAATGTAATAAACCACTGACAATATAATGTTTACATATTTAATCCCATTGCTGAAGAAACTTCAAAGATGATAAAGGATAATATTAAGTATAGGAATTTGAAATATACCTTGGTAATTACCTTACTTTTCAGCTGCACACAAGTAGGACTTCTCCATAGTTCTTTCTAAAACAGGATTTTTATTTAACTTACACACTTTTATAATTTCAATATGTTTATATGAGCTACCCTGAATTTTCATCCTTATTAAATTACCCAAGTTTGATCATAGACTAAAGACAAAAATTACTACATTTCTTTTGACAGAGCTTTTAATCCTTCAATTTGGACAGGTAGAGATATATTTTATTTTTATTTTTCAGACAACATTAAACAAATCACTACTTTCACAAGTGACACTGATGACTAAAGAATGAACAGTATTGAATACAAGTTCTACTGACCAGGCATCCACTCCTTATGGAAATCCACTATGGACGAGCTGGGTAAGGAATGCAAGGACTACTGCCACGTCTACATTAGGTGTATCAGGGAACCTGCTAAAACACCCCCTAGTGCAATAGCTAGGAAATTCATCACTAAAATGTAGTAATCATCTTGCACAGTACCAGCAGATTGCACACATTACCTCCTGCAGATTGGAGTGGGAATAACTAAAAGAAAAAGGGTAATGATGGTCGGGGGAAATTGAATTTTCATGGCACTGATCTTCTGTGTCATTCTATTTGCATGAGAACAATGTTAGCTGCAGACATTACAGGACCCTAATGAGAATAGGAGCTTCTCCCGATGGGCAGGAGCCAGGATGGATGTTGATGAAACCAATCTATCAATGAGATTTTAAAAGGTGCAATAGTCCCTGCCTTGCTCAGAACCCATGTGGGTGGGCCTTCCATCTAAGAAGAGAAGAAATTAAGAATGATGACTTGAGAGAGTTCAAAGCACACTTGCCTCTCTGTCAGCTGGCCCTTAATGATAACGTACTACTGCTTTCCTTAAAGAGCTTCATGTCTTATTCAGGGTAAACGGTGAAAATGTGGCATTTTAGAACCCATGATGTGTTTTTCTATTGATGCTGTCAGTGTGACCTGCCGCTAAAGGAAGAGTTGTTTGTCAGTTCCCATTCTCTTCAGTGATTCATCAAACAGTGGCAGTTCATGCATGCAGTATCAGAAGTGGAATAAATAACTTAACAGCTCCGCACTGAACACTCACATATTTTATTAAGCTGCCACCAACCCGAGGGCAATTCAGCATGTCGGAAGACAAACTCTTCTAGGGGAGTCTCTTAGCACATACTTTTAGTTATGAGCTAAACCTACTGCAAGTATTTATTATCTAAGATATGAAAAACATCTCTTGAGTTGCAAGAGCTAGAGAGGTATTTATCCCCTGGCCCTATTTTTATGTGATGAGTAAACCAGTAATAATACTCATTTTTAATGTATTCAATTTGTAAACCACTTTTTCTCCAAAGAATTCAACTGTCTCCTTCCTGCAGTATCCCCAGTTACATGTATTAACTTACCTCATATGGTTTGCCGTCTGTTTTTCACACACTGAACTACATCAGTGACTTCAGTGGGTAGTTCTCTAAATCACAGCTATGTAAGGGCAAGTCATAGTCTTCAAACATTAATAACAGGGGCCATTCCCATGAAGCCTGTATTGACCAACGTACTCACTGAGACAGGTTCTACTAACTGCTTTTGGTTATCAATGAGTTCTACCTAATGTTGGCACAGGGGGTTTACTTGGTCCTGGCTGGTGTCCAATACATGCATTGCACATTGTCAACTTAAATATCCTTCAAAGTTTTCAGTTAACCTTTTTCACTCCTCGGCTCAGCCTGCAAGAGAACAGCTCTAAAGTATCCTTTTACTGACTGTGTTTAGGAACTAGACAACTTGAATGAGATTAGATTCATTTCATATGAGAATTTTGGGTTGTAATTATTATGTTTCCCTTTCTATTCATTAAATCAAACAACTGAAATATGAACATCTAGGCTAAAAGCAGGGACAATCAGGGCCGTATTCGAGGACTTTCACTGTGTACTATTATTGTTTATCTCCCACAACTCCCCTGAGAAATTTAGAAATATATATGCACTGACATGTAATATCTAAGTGGCAATTTTTGCCCTCCAGAATAAAATATAGATAATCTCTAATATAGAAACAGTGTCTCAAACTCTGATTTAGAATTGGCTTTAATTTCCTCATAAGCAATAGCTCCCTTCAACCTACAATAAAGTAAAGCAAGAATACTCAAATCAATTTGTGGTCAGCATACCAAAAAATAGGGAACAGACAGTTTCTTCACATATTACTAATTGCTAACAAGTCCTCACCCCATGGACTCCAACAGCCTTCAGTTACCTTGTCTTTTTCAATGGAGGTAATGAAGATGTGTAAAGAACTGCTCCACTCCCACACAGAAAGCAAAAGAATTCCCCGAGCATAAACTTTTTATAAGTTTCTTTCCTTGGAAATTCAACATGGGAATTGGAGAATCATTAAGCTGCCATAATGAAGTAAAATAAGACTTTTAGCAGAAGACATTGAAGCTGAATATAGTTTACAGTGAAAACATTCAATTGAATTTTAGATATTTTAACCTTTCAATTATATGCTAACCTTAATATACTTAGGAATACTCATTGTTAAGTATGGGATCTCTTAGTAAGTTGGAATAAAACATTGAATTATTTCCTGGTTCTGCTTTAGCAGCAAAAATCAGTGAGTCAAAGGAGAATAATAAGAAAGATAGGGGCAGGTCACCTCTATAGACATATAATCAGTGGTATAACAATATGGTTTTCTACATTTAGTGTGTATCAAACTCATCTGTAGGGCCTATTTAATGTGCAGACTCATCATTGACATCACCTGTTTGGTCAATACCAATTACTGGGCTCCATCCCAGAGTTTCTGATTACGTACATTTGGGGTGGTGGTCCAAGAATTTGTATTTCTACCAAGTTCCCGAGTGATATTGATGTTGCTGGTGTGGGGACCAAACTTTGGGAACAACTGATATAGATAAAAATAATATAAGCATTAGAAACAGAAGAACTCTATTCAAATTCTTGCCTTTTTAATAATTAACTAGCTTAATTCTTCTATTTTTTATACATTCTAATGAATATTTTAATGAATATTTTTATATATTCTAATAAATATTTTTATATATTCTAATTAATATTCTAATAAATATATTAAAAAGTACTAATCACCAGCAGAAATTTGTTAAAATTAAATGAAGTATATTTTATTTACTATTTTACTAAAGTAAAATGCCTGCAATATTACAGGAGCTTAAAAATGTTAAGAATTTATTTCACATACACAACTGAAATCCTTGAAAGAAAATTGATCATTTCTCACAGCAACCTGCAATACACAGGAAAATGTTCCTCCCACTGAATTTCAAATAACTAATATGTATGATAATTGGTTTAACTCATAATGGTTTTCCAATGTCATAGGTACAACAGCACATTCACAACAGTTCTTAGTGACTGCTGAGCCAGCTGATACTTGGGATTCAATAAAATTGGGATTGACATCAATTTAATTATGAAAAATACAAAATGATTCATATGCATAAATAAACAATCTTACATTGTTTAACACGATCTAAAGTAAAATCAAACCTGACCACATTTGCCATGCATTTTCTACCCAATCTCAACCCTTCTCAACCAGTACAGAAAGACACAAAATTTATAGCAATTCTGAAGGTGCCTTGGATTTGAAAGGAGAAGGAGAATGGTGCCCAGTGGACAGGAAAGTTATAAGTTCGGTTTGGATGATGTTGAGATGAAGAACTTTTAAGACAAAAAACAATTCAGGTAGGCAATGGGTTATGTGGGTACAACTCAGAAGAGAGGCCCAGAGGAAGATGAAAATTTGCATGCTCTCTAGAAAGAGTGGCAATAAAAGCAATGACCACAGATGAGAGCTCCTGAGCAAGAAGAGGAGAAGGCTCTAAAATGTTTAATTGAGGTGGACTGAGCTGTAAAAGGGACCACGAAAGAGGTCAAGAAGGTAAAAAGAAAGCAAGGAAGTGAAAGACCATAGAAGGCAAAGATAACAAGTATTTTAAAGAGGAAAGAGGGAATAGTTAATGACATGAAGTGCTTTTGAGGGGTCAAATGAAGACTGAAAATGTGCAGAGTTTAATAACATGGAGATAACTGGTGACTTTCAAAAGAACTGTCTTAGTAATTAGACCTGAATCCAGAACAGAGTAGCTGTGTTAGTTTTCTGTTAAATAACTATCATGTGTATTCGTTTTCTGTTGCTGTTGTAACAAATTGCTACAATTTACCAGCTTAAACAACACATTTATCATAGAAACCTGTAGAAGTCTGCATGAGTCTTACTGGGTTAAGATCATGCTGTTTACGGGGTTTCTGGAGGTTCTGTGGGACTATCTGTTCCCTCGCCTTTTCCAGGTTCTAAAGGTTACTTTTATTTCCTGGTTGGCAGGCACTTTCTTCTATCTTTGAAACCAGCTAGAGCAAGTGAAGCCCTTCTCATATCGGATGACTCTGATCCCTTATCCCCCTCCACTCTTTCAATTTTAGGGACTCTCTGATTTCACTGAGCCCACTTGGATGATTCAAGATAATCTCCCTATGTTAAAGTCAGATGATGAGCAACTTTAATTCCATCTGCTAATTTAATTCCCCCTTGCTATGAATCTGATATATGCACAGATATATTCAGGGATTAGGACTCAGACATCATTGAGGACCATTATTCTGCCTTCCTATATACCACAGTCATCTAAAGTTTACTGAGCACTGACCATACGTCCAGTAATTTCATTGCCTCAAAAACAAGCCATTTTATTTATGTATTTATTTATTTATTTATTTTCCCAAATTTAAAAATGAATATTTATTTTTGAACTTTTAGTTTCAGGGAGTATACGTGCAGGTTTGTTAACTGAGTACATTGTGTAATGCTTAGGTTTGGAGTACAAATAATCCCATCACTCAGGTACTGAGTCTAGTACCCAATAGGTAGCTTTTCAACCCTTCCCTGACTCTTTCTCTCCCCCATCTATAAGTCCCCAGTTTCAGTTGTCGCCATCTTTATGTACCTGAGTACCCAGTGTTTAGCTCTCACTTATAAACCAGAACATGGAGTATTTGGTTTTCTGTTCCTTCCATGATCCACTTAAGATAAGCCTCCAGCTGCATCCATGTTGCTGCAGAAGATATGATTTTCTTCTTTTTATGGCTCATAGGATTTCATGGCATACATGCACCACATTTTCTTTATACAGTACACCGCCGATGGTCACCGTGGTTGAGTCCATGTCTTTGCTATTGTGAATGCTGTTGTGATGAACTTGCCAGTGCATGCATCTTTTGGTTGGACGATTTGTTTTCTTTTGGATATATACCCAGAAATGGGATTGTTGGTTTGAATGGTCATTCTGTTTTAAGCTATTTGAAAAACCTCCAAAACCACCAAACTACTTTCCATAGTGGTGAACTAATTTACATCCCCACCAAGGATGTATAAACGTTCCCTTTTCTTCACAGCCTCACCAGCATCTAAAAACAAGCCATTTTAAAATCAACACTTTGAGGACATATTTTGCTAAACATACCTCATTGCCTGTTTTTTTCCTCTGTACCTATTTATTATTGATTGTTTTCTAACTTCGTACTAAGAAAGAAAAACCCATGTTTAGAAATTGATAGAAGATACATTAAACTATGTGTATTTTTTCAAGTGGAAGTGCATTAGGGGATTATTATTAGTGTAGATTATGTTCTCACAAGTTTTTTTTTTCAGTTTGATCCCATTATAATTCTGTTACCAGTCTATTAAGAAGAAACTGCTTTTTCTGATATCTGAAGGGCTGTGAAGTAGCAGATGAAGTAAGCTTGTTCCATCCTGCTCATATTGACAGAGCCAGAACTAAACGTGTATAGAAAGGAGACAGTTTTCTACTTAAAATAAGAAAGAATTCTCGTAAATTTTAGACTCATCTAATAATAGAGTAGATTGGTTTATGAGAGGTGATTGTCTTGTTATAGTAAACATTCAAGAAAATTAAAGGGCTATAACCCGATTATAAAATAGAAATGTCAAAGAATCATTATTAGATGGAGGGTTGGATTGAATCATATCAAGTTTCATCCAAGACAGAATATAAGGATTTAACCTAGATGTCATTTATACCATGAAAATGCGGCTCTGACCTTTTGCGTGTTGGTAGAATTGTTGTTGTTATTTCGAAGGAAGGAATGGGAGCTACTTCTTCCATTATTTTAGTAAGGAGACATCTTTTTCCAGTCTGGCTTCCTCTCATTATTGCATGTGATCAGGAACTAGGAAGTCAACTGTGGCAAAATAAAATATCTTTCTCTATTCAGCATTGGTCGAAAATTCATAAAGATAAATTTAATTTCAGAAATTACACACTTCTCAAGGCTCCTTTTGGTTGTAGTACTGTCACAATGGTAACTACAAAGAATGATCTTGACTGCAAAATACATAGGAAAATGGTAAAGGAAAAGTGTTTGCCTTTTTCAATTCACTTAATGGCCATATTTCATTCATGGAACATATTATAAGAAAGATACAATCCATCAAATATGAAACAAGAAAAAATAAAAAAATCTGAATAGACATATAACCAGTAATGATATTGAATTCATAACCAAAACAACGTCCTGCAAGAAAATCTCTGGCCCAGGCAGCACCATTGGAAAAGTCTACCAAACGTTTAAAGGAGATTTAACACAAATTCTTCACAAACTCTTCCAAAAACTGGAAGAAGCATTTTTAAACTCCTTTAATAAAACTAGACAAAGGCATCAAAAGAAATAAAGACTACAGATCAATGTACTTATACTAAGTGAAATGAGACAGACCGAAAGACTACATCTTAAATAATTCCATTTATATAAGATGTCCAGAATTGGCAATTCCATAGATAGAGTAGATCAGTGGTTGTCAGTCACTGGGCAAAGAAGGAAGAGCTGAGTGATTGCTCATGGGTAGAAGTGTTTCTTCTGGGGTGAGAAAAATATTATCAAGTTAGATAACTGAAATAGTTGCACAATTGTGAATACACTAAAAAACATTGAGCTTTGCATGTTAAAAGGGTGAGTTATAAGGAATATGAATTTTATCTCAATAAAGCTGTTTGGAAAATAGTCTATGTCATAGGAAGTAATATTAACACCAATGTTCTATACATTTGGGAAACCAGAAATGCAGTGACTTTCTTTCTTTAATGTGCATCCAGTAACTTCGGGATCTTGTTGAAAGGAAGATTTGGATCCAGTAGGCCTGGCACGGGGCCTCAGATTTGATACAACGAACATACTCACGGGTGATGTGGATGCTCTCTGTTCATGGGGCACTTTGAGTATCAAGGTCTTAGAGTGGCACTATCCAGTATGCTGGCCACAGTCAACGGTGGCTGTTGATCACCAAAATCTGGCTAGTTAGAATTAAATGTGCTGCAAGTAATAAGTATGCACTGGATTTCAAAGACTCAATATAATAAAAAAGAATGAAAATATTTCATTAATAATATGTTTTACTGATTGCATATTGGTATAAAATTTGGGATATTAGGCTAAATATAATATTAAATTAATTTTAGCTGTTTTGTTTTCCTTTTTAATACGGATCCTAGAAAATTTTAAATGATTTATGTGGCTTACATTGTACTTCTGTTAAAGTTATTCTTCTTCCAAAAACTGGAAGAAGAGGGAACATTTTCCAACTCATTTAACAAAACTAGACAAAGACATCATAAGAAATGAAGACTACAGATCAATGTACTTACTAATGTAGATGCAAAAAATCCTCAACAAAATACTAGGAAACTGAATCTAGCAGCATATAAACTGTTATGCTATTAACCAGTGGGGTTTATTCCAGGAATGCAACTCGATAATCTAATACACCCATAGTCAGTTATGAAAGGCAGTAATCTAATACACAAGCTAGAATAAAGAACAACAATCACACGATCATTCCAATAGATGCAGAAAAAGTATGAGGCAAAATCCAACACCTTTTCAAGTTAAAAACACTCTAGAGAGAAAAAAAAAAGGAAGAAAAAAGAACTTCTTAACCTGGTAAATCCATCTAGGAAAATCCCGCAGTAAAAAAAAATGACTGCGTTCTTCCTAAGATCAGAAACAGGACAAGGATATCTAGTCTCCTCACTTCTGCTGGACATTGTATCAGGGGTCTTAGCCAGAGTAAGAAAAGGAAATGAAAAGCATACAGATTAAAAGAAACGAGTGAAACTATCTTTATTAAGATATAAAGTAATAACATGTACATGAAATCCTAAGAAATACACACACATAAACACACACACATAAAATTATTAGATCTAACAAAAGTGCTCAGCGATGTTGCAGGATATAAGATAAAACTGAGTAAGTAGAAAACAAAACTAAACCTTCACATGTACTCCAAAAACTAAAATAAAAGTTGAAAAAAAAAGTAAAAAGAAAATAAAACTGGCTGGGCATGGTGGCTCACACCTGTAATCCCAGCACTTTGGGAGGGCAAGACGGGTGGATCACCTGAGGTCAGGAGTTCAAGACTAAGCTGGCCTTCCTGGTGAAACCCTGTCTCTACTAAAAATACAAAAAATTAGCTGGGTGTGGTGGCGTGCGCCTGTAGTCCCAGCTAATTGTGAGACTTAGACAAGAGAAGTGCTTGAACCCAGGAGGTGGAGGTTGCAGTGAGCCAAGATGGCCCAGGCCATTGCATTCCAGCCTGGTCAACAAGGGTGAAACTCTGTAAAAAAAAAAAAAAAAAGAAGAAAAAAGAAAGGAAGGAAGGGAAAAACTAAAAACAATTCCATTTAAAATTATATCCAAAAGAATAAAATATGAAAAATAAATTTAACAAAATAAGTGTAAGAATTATACACTGAAAACTAGAACACATCACTAAAAGAAATAAAAGTCTAAATAAATGAAATGATATTCCATATTCATGAATGGGAAGACAATATTTTTAAGGTAGCAATACTCCCCAAATTGACCTATAGAGTCAAGACAATCTCTATAAAATTCCTAGCTCCTTTTTTTTTTTTTTTTTTGGCAGAAACTAACAAGCTGGTCCTAAAATGTATATAAAAATGTAAGGGACCTGGAATAATCGGTCTTGAAAAAGGAGAACAAAATTAGATAATTCAGGCTTCCCAACTTCAAAGCTTCCTACAAGGCTTCGGTAGCCAAGACGGTGTGGTCCTAGCATAAAAACAGACATATAGATCAAAGGAATATAACTTAGATTCCAAAAATAAATCCTCACATTAATGATTATTTGATAATGGACAGTGTTGCAAAGACAACTCAATGAGGAAAAGAATAGTTTTTCCAACAAAGAGTGCCAATACAAGTAGATATCAACATGTAAAAAATAAAATAGGTAATAAAACAGTAACATTCGCTGTTCTGCAGCCTCCGCTGCTGATACCCAGGCAAACGGTCTGGAGTGGACCTCCAGCAAACTCCAACAGACCTGCAGCTGAGGGTCCTGACTGTTAGAAGGAAAACTAACAAACAGAAAGGACATCCACCCCAAAACCCCATCTGTACGTCACCATCATCAAAGACCAAAGGTAGATAAAACCACGAAGATGGGGAGAAAACAGAGCAGAAAAGCTGAAAAATTATAAAAATCAGAGCGCCTCTCCCCCTCCAAAGGAATGCAGCTCCTCACCAGTAACGGAACAAAGCTGGATGAGAATGACTTTGACGAGTTGAGAGAAGAAGGCTTCAGACGATCAAACTTCTCCGAGCTACAGGAGGAATTTCGAACCCATCGCAAAGAAGATAAAAACCTTGAAAAAAGATTAGACAAATGGCTAACTAGAACAACCAATGTAGAGAAGTCCTTAAATGACCTGATGAAGCTGAAAACCACGGCACGAGAACTACGTGACGAATGCAAAAGCTTCAGTAGCCTATTCGATCAACTGGAAGAAAGGGTATCAGTGATTGAAGATCAAATGAATGAAATGAAGCGAGAAGAGACGTTTAGAGAAAAAAGAGTAAAAAGAAATGAACAAAGCCTTCAAGAAATGTGGGACTATGTGAAAAGACCAAATCTATGTCTGATTGGTGAATTTTCCAATGGTTTCTTAGATATGACACCAAAAGCACAAGAGGATACATAGATAGATAAATAGATAGATAGATAGATAGATGATAGATAGATAGATGACAGATAGATAGATAGATGATAGATAGATAGATAGATAGATAGATAGATAGATAGATAGATAGATAGATAGGACATTAAATTTAAAACTTTTGTGGTTCAAACAATTACATAAAGAAAGTGAAAAGACAATGCACAGAATGGGAGAAAATATTTACAAATTATATATCTGATAAGGGACTTGTACTCAAAATGTATAAACAACTGTTACAACTCAACAATAAAAAAACAAATATCAAAAAATGGCAAAGGATCTGAATAGACATTTCTCAAAAAAAGAATAGAAATGGTAAACAAGCATGTAAAATTTTCAATATGATTAGTAATTAAAGAAAGAAAATGAAAACCAAATGATATACAACTTACACCCATGAGAATGACTATAATTAAAAACAACAACAATGATACGTGTTGGCAAGGATGTGGAAAAACTGAAACCCTCCTACATTGTTGGTGGATATGTTAAATAGTGCAGCTGATTTGGAAAGAGTCTGGTGGTTCCTTCAAAAATTAAACAGAGTTAATACATGACCCACCAATTTCACTCCTAGATATACTTCCAACAGAATTGAAAACATATTTACAAACAAAAACGTGTATACGAATGTTCATAAAAACATTATTCATAACAGTCAAAAGGTATCTAAACATCCTCCAATCGATGAATGGATAAACAAAATGTGGTATACTTAGGCAATGGATTACTTTTGGGCCATAAAATAGGATGAAGTACTAATACATGCTACAACAGTTACGAACCTTAAAAACAGTATGCTAAGTGAAACAAAACAGACCACATCTTAAATAATTCCATTTATATAAAATGTCCAGAATTGGCACTTCCATAGATAGAGTAGATCAGTGGTTGTCAGTCACTGGGCAAAGAAGGAAGTGCTGAGTGATTGCTCATGGGTAGAAGTGTTTCTTCTGGGATGAGAAAAATATTATCAAGTTAGATAACTGAAATAGTTGCACAATTGTGAATACACTAAAAAACATTGAGCTTTGCATGTTAAAAGGGTGAGTTATAAGGAATATGAATTTTATCTCAATAAAGCTGTTTGGAAAATAATCTATGTCACAGGCAATAATATTAACACCAATTTTCTATACATTTGGGAAACCAGAAATGCAGTGACTTTCTTTCTTTAATGTGCATCCAGTAACTTCGGGATCTTGTTGAAAGGAAGATTTGGATCCAGTAGGCCTGGCATGGGCCTTAGATTTGATACAACGAACATACTCACAGGTGATGTGGATGCTCTCTGTTCATGGGGCACTTTGAGTATCAAGGTCTTAGAGTGGCACTATCCAGTATGCTGGCCACAGTCAACGGTGGCTGTTGATCACCAAAATCTGGCTAGTTAGAATTAAATGTGCTGCAAGTATTAAGTATGCACTGGATTTCAAAGATTCAGTATAATAAAAAAGAATGAAAATATTTCATTAATATGTTTTACTGATTGCATATTGGTATAAAATTTGGAATATTAGGCTAAATATAATATTAAATTAATTTTAGCTGTTTTGTTTTCCTCTTTACTATGGAACCTAGTAAATTTTAAATGATTTATGTGGCTTACATTGTACTTCTGTTAAAGTTATTCTACTGCATTTTCTCAGTATACCAGCAAACTGTAAATAAGAAGATATTATCAGTATCAAGAAGATTCTGAATAATCTACAGTTGTGAACAGGTAGTCCATAGTTGTAGCATAAATGTACTCTGCTGAATGAATACATTGAGTAACAGGAATATGCCCAGAAAATCAAAAGCAAAAGAGCAGGAGATTGTTAAAAATGCATGTTTTCAAGTAATGTAGTAAAACTGAGGATGTACTAAAGTTACAGTAGTAGAAAGTGTGTACTAGAAATTTGCAAAGGCATTGGACTGAAAAAAATCTAAAGGATAGAATTTAAATGGGAGCGATTCCAAGAAAACCAATAGTATTTTCCTATTTAAAGAAATTTTACATGTTCACACTATGAAAAGGTACAATTGATATTGCTTAATTTCTTCAACATCATCTAAATATGCCATTTGCAAATGCAACTTTTAATGCA
Organism: Gorilla gorilla gorilla; assembly: GCF_029281585.2. Classification (NCBI taxonomy): domain Eukaryota; kingdom Metazoa; phylum Chordata; class Mammalia; order Primates; family Hominidae; genus Gorilla; species Gorilla gorilla. Next base: position 87,198,701 of record NC_086017.1, on the reverse strand, counting down.
AGACATAGAAGAAAATACCATTTCTTGCTGAGCTGGGCATGGAAAGTAAATAAAATGTATTTTTTTCTGATTTAAAAATGTGTTGGGCACTTGGTAAATGACTATGAAAGAAAATACTTAAGCCATAATGTGAATATAGTCAAAGCCTGAACAGCAAATCAAGTTGTAGTCTGTCAAAATAGTGTATGTTAACAGAAAGCTGTCTGTCCACATAGAATTACACTGCAGATTCACAAAGAGAAGATTCACAAAGCATTCATCTGAATGAGAGAAAGCTTGATAATTCCAGAAAAGAGAGACAAGAAAAGGCCAAAAATACAGGAGAAAAACTTACTTTTCCATTTACCTCGCCTTAAATAAACTTCATCTCCCTTAAGTAAGGGATTCCTATTTATCACTGAAGACCCAGACAAATTATAATTTTAATTCGATAGCATTTTCTGAATCCACTTAGCATCACTGAATATTTGTATACAAATATTTGTATTCTATTTTTGGCTCTAATGTTGTAATAAATTTTTATGTTCTCATATACCATTTTGGGGAGGATAATTATTAAAGGAAGTAACAACTACCTTCTAAAGTGGAAATTGTATTTAATGTTGAGACTAAAATACATCTTTGTCCATTCTTTTCTTTTGATCAAAAGAGGACAAGATCTAGGTCTACATTTGAGTACCCCTTTTAAGCCAGAGTGTTACATCTTCTAATAACAAAATTATGATAATGCAATTTGATTTTAATTGGAAAAATAAACCCTATACTATAAAACTCAATTATACTTGTAGCTCTAACGGTAACTTCTATGTCTTGAAAGCATCTGTTCCTAAAGTTAATTAAACTTGACTTTCACATGGTCAAATCCTGCCAATTGTAGTTTCCAAATAATTTTCCTTCCCTACAACATTCTGCCATAGAATCACATCCATTTTTGTTTTATGTGCTTTGCTTTATAATACACAACCAAATTGTCTTATTATTAGAAAGAAGAAAAGTAGGGAGCCAGTGTTCTTATAACAACAAAAAAAAAAGCCTTCTCATTCCAATATTTTATTCATGTAGGCAAATTTGAAACTGAGTTTTCAGTTGGTAAGGCTTTTTTTCCCACAACTTTTGAAGTATTACCATCTACAGATACTTTTCTGTTGTTCTTTGCCAGGGGAAAAAAAAATAGTTTACCTGACTTTCCTGGGCACAGACATTTTACTCAACATTTATTTTCTGATATATGGAGGAGAAAGAAAAGAATCACTGCTTAAAAAAATACGTTTATGCTAACTTTCAGAGGTTTTCTTGCAGTAAAAAGATTACCAAAAATATTGTCAAACACGAACAAATAAATATGAAACCTCAAGTTACTTGTCTTTCTTTACATTTTGCTATAAAGAATTTTTCTTTTGTTCTCAGTGCAAATGGTCATTGGTTCATTTTCTCTCACCCGGGACAGCTATGTCACATCCCTTGACCAATACGCATGCATTCTCCACTAAAAGACATTTTAACTGAGAGCTGTCACATCCGTCATCTCCACTCGGCCTGGTTAAAAATTTTATCTGCCGTCTTGAATTAATTTCAACCTGCTTGAGCCCAGCAGGGGAGTTTTGAGTGTTTTCGTTAAATTCTTCATTTTAAAAGAACATTAGAGTTCCCTATTTAGAGTTTTCCTCCACATCTAATTTTTGTTTCATATAACTGAAACAATTATATAATCATGTATCTGCAGAAAAGGAAAAAATCAAGAACAAATAAAATAATCATCCAATGTGACATTTTCTCGAGGAAGCATTTTCTTTTGCTCTTTCTTTTTTCATCAATTTTCCTGTTATTTCACAAGTTATTTGTAATCCCGCCTAAACAGTACACTAAGTACAGTACATTAACAAATAAATATGCAGAATTTAGAGAGAAAGGAAATGAGAACCACAACACTAATGGACAATGGAATCACAAAAGCAGAAAAAAAAAAAAGCAAAATAGGAATAAGGCCTAATCACCAAAATATTTAATAGAGATCACATCTGGGACAAGATTGAATGGAACCAAGTCAATCATCTATTCTTAAATCTGTTGCTCAACAGTTTGCTTTTCAGGCAGCCAACACGGATATTGGTAGGTAAGGAAGTTCAAGCTGTGAGTTGGATGAGAGTGATGTGTGTAGCTGATTAATGCCAACAGACACATCTGAATCTCCTATAAGCCACTATTGACCTCTGAGAATGTACATCCCACTTGACAAGTACTGAACTCGTGACAAATGTTTTATCTTACACACGGGTTGCAAGTTGACTTTTCTAAGCATGGAGATACCTGCTAAGAAAGCTTAGTAAGGGCATGCATAAATACTAATTCCCCAAGCTAACATGGCTAGTATACATTAAATACTACTATCTTCACACATATGTTTGCGAGATACCATTAAAATTTACTTTGGGCTGGGTGCAGTGGCTCACGCCTGTAATCCCAGCACTTTAGGAGCCCGAGGCGAGCAAATCACGAGGTCAGGAGTTTAAGAGCAGCCTGGCCAACATGGTGAAACCCCCTCTGTACTAAAAATACAAAAAATTAGCCAGGCGTGGTGGCGTGCACCTGTTGTCCCAGCTACTCAGGAGGCTAGGCAGGAGAATCGCTTGAACCCAGGGGCAGAGGGTGCAGTGAGCTGAGATCATGCCACCGCACTCCAGCCTGGGTGACAGTGCGAGACTCTGTCTCAAAAAAAAAAAAAAAATTTACTTTGTCTCCAAGCTTTCAATTAATGAACTTTGGTTAGTAGCGATCTTAATACCTTAAGTCAAAGGAATAAGCAGATTACTGTTGTGTAATTATAACTCCAACATCAAGCTTTCTCAAACATTCTTTTAAAAATCTCAGAGGGAGTGGATTCAGTCTATGCTTTTACTGTTATTTAATCAGGATTGAGGAAATTGTACCTTTTAATTAAGCTAAATTGGTAGTTTAAAATTCCCTATTAGATTTATTTTGTTAACCATAACTATATTATGTAATAGAGTCAATATTTTGTTTCATATTTAGCGGTATTTGCTTGACATAACGGTGTTTAATATTTGTAAGACCTCATCTGATATGAATTATTTTTGCGCCTGTACTTTTTAGGAAAGAAAATTGGCTGCAATATTAGTGATCTCTCCTGTGCTTCAGACTGTCCTCATTTATTGCTGTATTGATAAGCCTGTGTTGATTAAGGAACGGGAACATGAGAACTGAATACACAATAGTTCTTTTTATACATTGTTTTAACTTTATATGAGAAATACGAACTAAGAAGTTCAGGTAGTTTTCCTTTCCTCTTAAGCGTTGAGTGAAGAGAGAAAGAAAAAATTTTTCATGCAGAAATGATTAGAAGAAGAGGGAAGTACCTGCCAATAACTGGGCTTCCCCCTTGCCCAGTGTAAATAAGAAGCAGTGAAACACCGTATGTCCTCTGCTTAAACAGCCATCACAATATTGTGCTATTAAAGCCCCTTTAATCGATAGGAATGAACACAGTGGTTAAATCAAAAGTGGTAACCAAAATAGTTGATTGCCACGGGGCTTGAGGAGTGGGTGAAGGCATTGAAGGAGGAAGCACAGAAGTATTTCAAACCTACCTCCTTTAAAATTTACCTATTCAGCCATCTGCCAAGTTTACAGCTATTATTATCCATTCTTATTTAAATGATAATAAAATCACTTGCTGACAGGAAATTAGTCATGCAAGGACCTGCAGATGCACTGCCTTCTGCCCAGGCCTCGCGTCTCTGTGTGCAAAGTTCAAGGCTGCTCATTTGCTCAAACCGCATGGGGTAGTGAAATGGTGACAGCTTGAAGTTCTTCAAGGTATACCCCAAATTCAACAGATCCTTTATAACTTTTCGGAGTGGATGTGTGTGTGGGAGGGAGTCTGTGTTTCTAAATGCCAGATCTTCTCCCTGATTTCTTTCATCTTTCCTTTGTTAGAGTACGTATTGAAAACCCAAAGGAAAAAAGAAGGTAACTATCTGCCTGTGTAACTTTTGCACAAATTCTTGGCACAATAAAATTAGAAGAAAGTGTCATATTAAGCAGTAATATTATAATAAAATTCTATCTTGATAGTCTAGAATTATTTTTTAAATTACACATAGTAAAAAAGTACACCAGGAAAACATTCTAACATACAACGGTGTGCTTTACAGAGGAAATATTTCCATAAAACTTTCAGTATTATGGTGGTAATAATTAATACAATTTATTTTTGAAAGTATTTTGGTTTTACTTTAAAAGTTTATTTAGTAATGAAACTATGAGTATTGTATCTTCTGGAGACCATGGTTAATCTTATATGACATCAGTCTTAATAGTAACAATATCTGATGTTTATATAACACATTACAGTTTGAAAAGAGCACTCGCAATTATCATGTCATTAAATTTCCACCCTTTAGGGCCCCCTCAAGTGGGCACCAGTGCTCCCTTTTTGTGGATGAAGATACTGAGCTTCAGGCAGACTAAAGAACTCACCAAAGGTCATGGAACTAATAAATACCAAAGGCAGCAAGCAGTCTCAGATTTTCTAATTCAAAGCCTAGAAGCCCAGATGCAGGATGACACAATTACTAAATGAGCATTTGCTAAACCTAAGAAAATTATAATTTAGCAAACAAGTTGAAATAGGAAGATGATAGTATTATTTCTTCTTAGGTAAAAAAAATTTCTACCATAAACAGGTGCATATTGCATATATCCCACATATGAGTCCCCAGTGTATATATTTACTAAATCTTGGCCATTTTTCTTGTTTTGTTTTGTTTTTTGTTTTTTGAGACAGAGTCTCGCTCTGTCACCCAGGTTGGAGTGCAGTGGCGTAATTTTGGCTCACCGCAACCTCCGCCTCCTGGGTTCAAGTGATTCTCGTGCCTCAATCTCTGAGTAGCTGGGACTGCAGGCGCATGCCACCACACCCAGCTAATTTTTTATGCTTTTAGTAGAGATGGGGCTTCACCATTTTGGCCAGGCTGGTCTTGAACTCCTCATCTCAGGTGATCTGCCCTCCTCGGCCTCCCAAAGTGCTGGGATTACAAGCGTGAGCCACCATGCCTGGCCAAATCTTGGCCTTTTTACACCTGTACGCATACCTGAATTTCATGTTGTTTCTTTGATAAATTAGACAATTTTTTGCAATGACATCATTGGAAGAGATCAAGGAAAGGTAACTTTGGAAAACACCCAGGTAACAATTCATCATCTGATTTATAATTCTCTATGTAATTGAAGAAATCATCTATTAATAGATATGATAATCAAAATGATTATTAATCTTGTCTTAATAATCACCCACCCCATTCAACTTTAAACGGGGAAAAAAATGATTCCCATGGAAAATACTCATCTTTCATCACCCACTACCACGTTATCAGGCTTCCCAGTTTCCCTGCTCGCTGGGTTTGGCTCTCTGTAGTAATGAACCGCGGCTGACAGAGGCCTCGCCCTTCCTCCCTCGCTCCACCCTCCTGTGTCTATTTAAATTCAAACATGCAAAGCTCATGTATAAGCAAACAGGTGCTGGGAGCAGGGGGCGGCCAAACCCTGAGCAGGCAGGAGGTACATGTGTATCTCGCTGATTGTGGCACACTACTGATAGAAGACGACAAGCCCAGACAATAGGCAGGGTCAGTAGGTGGCTTTTTGATTTCTCTGGCTTCATGACATGGCAGCAGGCTGGGAGTTTGTAGCTTGTAGAAGAACTAATGGCCTCTACCCTGTAACATTTAGCAGGAAGGAAATTTTCAGATGACTTGAGCAGCGCCTGTAACTGTGCTTTCTAATCACCACCTCAGGCAGGTGAAGAGCATGACAGCTTCACCTCAGAAACTCAAGATACCAGGCGTCTCAGACCACAGCCAATGTTCAACCAACAAACAGCAATAATGCCACACTGGACTGAAGAACAAATGAATAAGCATGCTGTTAGATTGTTAACATGAGGGAATATTAATTAAAAAATAAGAATTTTACCATGGCATTTGCTGTGACAGAAAAGATCTTTTCTAGAAACACATAAACTGATGTGTTTATGCCACACTTATTTCAAGTCTTTCCATCGATTATCTCATTCAGTCGATGTGTGATGGAGGCAAAAAAAATGATGATAAACCAAGAAAAGAGCTCCCTTACTAAATCCATCATAGTTCTATAGTTTGCTTAATTTTTAGAGTATGTGGGAATATTTTAAAACACGTAAAAGCCTAAACAATATTAACCTAGCCTAGTTAACATTTAAAAATAATGCCTCTGTTAATTGTATAAAGCTATTTAGAACTTCATGCCATATAAAAAAATCAAGCTGAAAGACATGACTTAAAACACAGCGGTTCCTTCAGAACGTTAGCTACAAGAAATCACAATAATATCCTTGAAAATATAAATATACATTTTTTTGTTAACCGTAATTGTTAGAGCCAGAAGGTTCAAACTTCAAACATGTTTCTCAGGAATCAATATTCATTTTATTTTATTTTAATACTCTTTTAAGGCTCACAGATCACTTTTACTTAGAACTCCTTTGTTGGGCTCCCATAAAAATGTAATCTTCATATTATCCATTCAGCCCATGCACACCCAGCTAAACTATACTAGTCACTCTCCAGGTATCTATCATAGAGACTCTGAACTGTAAACCAGGTATAAAGCCAATTAACTTTATTCATTTCAATTTGAATCTAAGTACCTTCATTATATATAATATTAACACTTAAGAGCAAATGACAAAAAAAATAAATGTGCCAGGGCAACTGACTACTTCCTATCATAATATATGTTTTTACCTTTAGAGAGATTAAAATAAGACAAAAAAATGATGAGAGAAGTAGCTACTATCCATTTTTATCGTCATGTTCCACTTGGCAAGGCATTAATAAAATGTTATTTCACAAGGCCCACAACTATCTGGTATTTGAGGCCTGATAGAAAACTAAATTATATTTAAGTTTATCACAAAAGCATGTATCTTGGAATTGATGAAAATCTATTTATCTACACCTCCTTCTCCCAGTCAGCTTACTTTCTAAAAATTAGTGACTAACTTTACATTAGAACCCCAGTGCCATATATTTGTCATATTTTTCATCAGTAGAGTCCTTTCCAATGTGAGTTAATGTAGTTGATCCAATATTTTATTTGAAGTTTACAAAGTTTAAATAAATTGTAAATCTTTTTTCTTTTCAAACAAAACTATGTACATATGCATATGCATGTGCGTTTTATATATAGTTGAGACAAATCAAAATGTATTATTTTAAGAAGAACATACTGCAAAGAGGGTAGAAAGCTGCTGAGGGAGAAATCAAGCATTGAACAGATTCTCAAGAAACTTAAAATTGTTAGAGAGTCAAGATGTCCACATAGGAAATACTCATGAGGAAAAAAATATGGGACCGCTGTCTGCCAAGAGTTAAATATGGGGGACAAATTGCAAGCCCAGCAGGATTTCAAGGTAGGCAAAGGTATTAGGAGAATGTGTGGGAGAGTAAGACTTGATAAAGGAAATACTATTTAATTCTCATCCTGGGTCATATTAATTAGGGAAATAAAAGGGAGAGTAAACTGGTTAAACAAGTCAGATAAGCCACAAAGTTAGAAATAAACATTACTGTAAGTGAGACATTAAGTGGCTGGTCTGTGCAGAAAAGGCATTTTCTGATAGGAATTACAAAAGGAAAGGTTGTCTAAATAAGGTAAGATCGGATCATGCAGGACACTGACAGTCATTGAAGGCCTTTCTTTTTAATTTAACCTGACATAACTTATTTTAAGAATAGCACGTGTCATGGAGAAAGTAAATGTTTTAGGACAATTAAATTGTCCGTAAGTTTACAGAGTGGAATAGAGTAGCAAAACAACTTCTAAGAATAGTCCCAATGCCTAACACACCAGTATGGTAAAAATATGAAGGCACCGGAATACTAGAAAATATGAAAAAAAAAATGGGCAAGAAATGATGGATGTCAGAGAAATGCACGAAGAATAGCAATAATTAGGAATCAAAAAATTTAGCAAAAATAGGCACTACTGATTTCAAGTGAGAAAAATACTCTCGACTCTATATTTTCTCTACTTAGGTTAAAAATGAACAGGTCTTCAGTCCATAAGTATTAAACACAGCTAAAAGAAGAGGCACTATGATTGTATATATACTGAGTTTATAGTAAGTATAAAATATAAATATTAAAGTGATGTCTGATACTTTAATTGGATGAGTTGTATGGTACATGAATTATATTTCAAAAAAGCTGTGGGGCCGGACGCAGTGGCTGACACCTGTAATCCCAGTACTTTGGGAGGCTGAGGTGGGTGGATCACTTGAGATCAAGAGTTCAAGAACAACCTGGCCAACACGGTGAAACCCCATGTCTACTAAAAATAGAAAAAATTAGCCGGGCGTGGTGGTGCATGCCTGCAGTCCCAGCTACTCGGGAGGCTGAGGCAAGAGAATTGCTTGAACCTGGGAGGCAGAGGTTGCAGCGAGCCAAGATTGTACCACTGCACTCCAGCCTGGGCAACAGAGCCAGACTCCATCTAAAAAAAAAAAAAAAAAAAAAAAGCTGTTGTTTAAGAAAATGGTGTCCGGTAGGTAAATTGCAAAGCTGTCATAAGGTACTGCAGCTGGCAGTTTGCTTTTTGTTTATTGGCTTGCTTGCTGGTATTAAGACACACAGAGTCCTATTCAAATCTGGATTTGCTGGGCTTTCAATTAGTACAATCTTAGGTGAGTTACTTCATTTCTCCCGGCCTTATTCATTTTGTTTTCCATTGACAGAGTGACTGCTGGGTGCCAGACTTTCTGCTGAGGAAGGGGTAGGGAAACACACTTCTCTTTTCACTTGTAAAAACAGGGCTACTAGCGACAGGTCCCTGCATTGCATTGAGGCTGGAACAGAACTCTGTATGTGCACATGCCTAGCCTGGTGTCTGACCTACCTCAGGCCCTCAGAAGAGGTAGCTGCCTTCTCCTCCCCTTGTAGCAAGCTCTAGAGGGCTCCCTTTAAAGGCAGATGCAGAAGTAATAGGCCCTGTGCACCCTGAATGCAGCCATGTGTGAGTGGTGATGGAACTCCTCCCATGATTAATCCTGGTAGGGACCACCGCGTATTGATTTGCCTGCTACGTGGACAATTTATTTTATATTCCATGTGTGTATAAGCAACAGGCTCCAATAGCAAAGAAGACAGATTTACAAAGCCACCTGACAAAACTGCTTTTTAGCCTTTATTATAGTCATGTCCTTAAGATTAGGTTATTATATATTAGCACTCCTCAGAAGTATCACTTTGGAGGAAAACAAATCTTTGTCTGTCTTTCTCTGAAGGGGTATATGTGCTTGCACATCAGTGTATGTGTTCTTATCCTTTAAATATGTAACAAACATAATTATCTATGCAAGTGTATTTCTGCTATATATTCAACATGGAAGATATATTAAGAATTTAAGACTTTATCAAATACAGAAGAATATTAAGGACAGTGTATTAACAAGTCACCTTGATAAATGGATTCTCTTTATAATCCATCTTTAACTCTCTAAACTTGGAAAAGGTGTCCTCAGGATTCGGGTGTATATATGGAAATTTCTAATAGCTTTTCATACAAATATGAGAAAGGGGGTGGAAGGAAAGAGAGAGAGAGAGAAACAGAGAGAGAGGTTTTTATGAGTTTGGATAACTCTCTTCCAAATGCTCACTGACTGTTCAATGTATAAGACAGCACAAGTATGCAAAATGGTGTCCATATTTTTAATTGAGTATGCAGCCTTCGGTTACTGTAAAACTACATTAACGGAATAATTTGCCAGTTTCTGCAATTAGTAAACAAGTAGTCTAACACACGGCTAGAGGAATATAGCAGTATTAGTGCAATTCATACAATAGACTTTTACCCAAGGAAGTAGCAGAAATGAAAAATCATTCAGTAAGCTTGTTTGGTTTGCCTCTAATTTATCACGGCTTACATCTCTTGCCTGCCAGCAGAGCCAAATTCATATGTTATTGTCCCAAACCTGTCACTTTCTGGACTGCTTTTTAATCTTCCTCCCAGAATTACATCCAGAAAGGTCACTGCTATCCAATTAGAACCTTATCAAAGATGCACAGGCAGTCCAGATTCATGCTTATCAAGAATGGGTCATAAATCCAGAAATTGCACATCACAAAGTGCCATTACCATAATGAATAACTGAGAGGGGGTAGGATGTAAGAAAAGTGAGAAAACACCTGTGCATTTGTCAGCCTTTGACTCTCTTCTTACGGGCATCATGGAAGGTGAACAACTGGAATGCAGGCAACAAGGCAATGGACCAGAGCAGAAGACAAGCAAAGCAATGGTCTTCAAGAGTGGGACCAATAGTAGGTCATTCTGCCTGAACAGATATACGTCCAAGGATAATGGCTGTTTATAAAAGAAGTACATCTGTTATAAGACTATTACAAGGGGGGGGCTTTATATGTACATCCCATCTTAGCATATAAATGAAAGAGTAAGTACTGCTCAGCTACAACACAGAATCATAGACTCACAACACATTACATTTCTATGCAGACTTTAATTCTCAAGTATCTGGGATAAATATTACTTGCTATAAGATAAAATTACATTGTTCATTTCAGGAAATACTTCATATGCTTTCTTTGTAATCCTAAATTATCACATTGGGTCATAACTTTCTTGGAAAGTAATGTTTTCTTTCATCCTGACAATGAACGTCCTATTACCAATTTATCACAGCATACTTGTAAGTAACTCACCATCTGACACTCATAGAATGCAGTAAATAAAAATTTTGATTTAAACAAGTGAGAAGTGAGGAGGTAATGATTTACTGTATAGGAGGATTTATTATTGTTCTAACAAGAAGAAAAAGAAGAGTTATTACAGGTTTCTTTGAAACAGAAAGCCCCTAAAAAGTATTTGTAATAAAATTACCCAAAGAATTTTACAAAAATGTTTGATTATATAAAGAAAGGGACGCCATCAATAGGTATTAAATTGGGACCCTGGGCTAAATTTTAACCTCATATCATATTCTGGGAGGACAAAGTGTTGGGAGTATTGAAGGTACATGCAGGTAACATGTTGATAGATGGTCAGAAATTCAAATACCCTAGGACCCTTGGAGCACAAACTCTCCATTGCAGGTAGTTCTGTGATTTGCTTGGCCTAGGCTTTTAGCACCCAGTTACCACCATACTCACTAATGCATATTTCTTTGAATGCTGATTCTAGGGATACTGGGAGGTATTATGTAATTGAATCTAAATCAATATCTGACATAATCTGAGCAGTGCAAATTTAATATCCAATTTCATGATATAAATAAAATGTCTGTCTCCTTATCCCTTCAGTGTTTACTGAACTGAATTGAGCGTCTGTATTCCTATAATGGTCCTAGCCAGGCTTTTAGTTCACCCAGAATCTAGTTATTATTTTAAAAGATCATTATTTGTCCCCCCTCCCAGCTTTAAAACATTTCATCTTAATCTAAAAAACTCAGCTAGATTTAAGAACAATCGCCACAATAAAACTAAAGTCTCTCCGTCTAAGGCACTACAAGGTCATGTTGTTAACAGAAGCATTTGCATTCAATCAGGACGCTCACAGTTCATGTGTATCAAGTGGAATGTAATTGTTCATTTATAGAGTTTAAAATTACAAAAATCTCCCTGGAACTATGTCTGCAGTTGACAAAGTCAGGGCAAACAGCCACCCTTCCCTCATCCCCTCCTGCCTCTGGTTTGCAGTAGGGTTTTGACTTTCAGCTGGTCATGAGGAGGTAAAGATATACTCTCTGAGTTTTGGTGTTGACAAGCATGTCATCTATAACTTAGGCTCTGACATGTGGGGTTGTCAGGATTTGCCTTGATGGGAAAATGATTGACCTTTGCCCATAATTATCAAAATGAGGGGAAGCAAAGTGACTAAAGAGGCAGCTGCTACTGCGGCTGCTGTCCAACTTCAGAGAAAGTGGGGATGAAAGGTCTTTTTAAAGCCTGAGTGCAGAAGATACAGCCTACATGAACAAAACGTTTTATCAGAAAGTGCAAAATGGTAATAATACCAACATACTCTGAAAATTGTTCTGCCGTGAGCACACAGCTATGAACTGTTAACTTTGAGCTGGTTTCATATCTGCATTATATACCACACTTCCAAATCAGACAAGTGATGAAGGATTCAAAAAGAAACTTTAGGCAGTAAATCATATTTTTATTAGTAGACTCTTAATACATTGGTAGATGTGGCTGCAAGGCTGCTTAGTATTAATACACCCTAGGTAAATGGCTGGTTTGATGAACCGCTCCAAGTACAATCCACTATTGAATTTAAAGTTTAATAATTTTCAAATATGAATGGAGTGTATTAATGGAATAAAGTACATGGAAGGAGATTTTTCCTTTTGTTAAAACATTCAGATTTTGGAGGTATAATACAAGGTTTTCAACATCAGAAAATTACTTGTATAAAATAAATTTTTTCAATTTTTTTTAATCAGGGAATTTGGAAGCAGTTTGTCTCCAACTCCACAGTCTTAAGCATAATCAGATTAACTCTCAGTAACATTAAATTTAAACTCTTAACATTTTCCTCTATTGCTGTTTTTGTTTCATCTCAACTCAAATTGTACTATAGATTCAGTGATTAGAACTGGCCAGATTGCTCCTGTTCTACCTTTAATAGAATATAATTATATAATAAATTCTTACAACACAAATACTTTTAAAAACAGCGCAGTTGCTAAGTCATGGTCTAGCACAGAGACCCTCATGCTTTGCAACACAGAGCCAGAGTCAGACATTTTTTTTTCCTTTTCTCACAGCTAGACACTTCCAATCTCATATTCATGAGGATGTTTTCTCCTCCCTAAGTGTGGAAGCCTGCAATTGGCCTAATCCTCCATAAACTCTGCAATTGTCCTGTTTATTCCACTTGCTTGCTTCTGGCCACTTTAAATTATGGCACAAAGAACACAGAGACAATCATTCCAAGTCTTTTCATATTTGTTATTAGTTGTAGGATCGACTTAGAACTAAAACGGAACGTTAAACAAGGGATAAACAGGAAAAACATTTTAAAAACTCACTCTGCATATTTTATTTAAAAGTTTTTAGACATATGTGAATCCTTTTATCTATTCACAATTAGTGTCTCTCTTTTCTGCTTATCATATCCCATGATGTCTCTCTAATATGAATACATAGTTTTAAATATTCTAACCTGGATACACTAGAGATTCTGCGACAATTGCATTTTTCATTTGAAAGGAACTTCTCTGTTCATGATTCTCTCATCATCTTGCAAGTACCACGGCATCTAAACTACTATCGAGAAAAAAATCCGTAAACCAGATTTAAGTAGTTTGGTAAATTAACAACGTGTGGTGGAAATTATGCTACACTGTACTGTCATTGATAATATGAGTAATTAATTGTATTTTCACAAACTATAATCACAAATAAAATAGACTTAATAATTGTAGTAGGTCAATAGATTGTGATGGGTTTCATTGCAAAAAATGAAAAGCAAATGAAAACTAGTGAGAAACTAAAATTGCTTATAGTGCTGGTAAGGATAATTGAACCATATTTTCAAATAGTCAACCCTTATTATAAAAGCTAAGAAAGAGTGAATTGCAAGAGAAAGGCTTTGGATAATAAGAAGGAAGGTTCCTGGTAGTCGTTCAGATTCAAACGAGTGTCAGAGCAATCTTTATATTACACGTTTGCCACTGCGTCTGGCATATTGAAAAAAAAAAAAAATTCTGTTAAATTTAACTGCATGTGCTTGGAAGGGCTGCACCAATGACCTTCCCTGTCAGGGTCACAGAACTGAAGATACTGGGATGGCCAAGCTCTAAGAGATGATTATGAATATATCTGGCTGTATTTCAATACATAAAGTTTCAGGCTTACGCAGATAAAACTGAAGAAAATGTGTCTCCTCCCTTGCGTTTCCTCGCTGTCTCTTACAGGCAGGCAGCCGTCTGGGGAGTTTCTCTCAAGCACAGACTTGTCCGGGCTCAACAGACTGTACAATTAGACTCCCCTGGATAACAGGAGGATGTCCCTCGAAATCAGTGGGGATACAGCCAGAGTTTTAACAACTTTTATCATCATTTTGTTTGTTATTTCTCAAGGGACAAAAAGTTAAATGCAAATTAAAGAAAAATTAAATGTGCTTAAGATGTTATATATACGGCCGGGCGCCCTGGCTCACGCCTGTAATCCCAGCACTTTGGGAGGCCGAGGCGGGCGGATGACCTGAGATTGAGAGTTCGAGACCAGCCTGACCAACACGGAGAAACCCCATCTCTACTAGAAATACAAAATTAGCTGGGCGTGGTGGCGCATGCCTGTAATCCCAGCTATTCAGGAGGCTGAGGCAGGGGAATCCCTTGAACCTGGGAGGTGCAGGTTGCAGTGAGCCGAGATCACACCACTGCACTCCAGCCTGGGCAACAAGAGCAAAACCCTGTCTCAAAAAAAAATAATCATCAAATTCCACTGTGATGGCTTTATTTTCTTGAGAAAAGCTAAGAAGTAACAACACTAAAGTTACTTTAAAGGAGAGTAGACTCTGCAATAAGAGTCGTGAGAATAAAGTGAAACTCTCCAGTTCATCTTTAAAATTAGAAAAGAGGCTGGATGCAGAGGCTCACACCCGCAATCCCAGCACTCTGGGAGGCCAAAGTGGGAGGACTGCTTGAGGTTAGGAGTTTAAGACCAGCCTGGGTAGCATAACAACACCCTGTCTCTACAAAAAATAATTTAAAAAATTAACTGGGTGTGGCCAGGCACGGTGGCTCAGGCCTGTAATCCCAGCACTTTGGAAGGCCAAGGCGGGTGGATCACAAGGTCAGGAGATCGAGACCATCCTGGCTAACACAGTGAAACCCTATCTCTACTAAAAATACAAAAATTAGCTGGGCACGGTGGCATGCACCTGTAGTCCCAGCTACTCAGGAGGCTGAGGCAGGAGAATCACTTGAACCAGGGAGATGGAGGTTGCAGTGAGCCAAGACCATGCCACTGCACTCCAGCCTGGTGACAGTGAGACTCGGTCTCAAAAAAAAATAATAATAATAATTGGGTGTAGTGGCACATGCTTGTAGTCCCAGCTACTGGGGACGCTGAGGTTGGAGGATTACTTGAGCCCAACAGTTTGAGGCTGCACTACTTCATTCCAGTCTGTGTGACAGAGCAAAAGCCTATTTCTTTAAAAAAAAAAAAAAAAAAAAAGCATATTTTATGCCCTTTCTTATTCATATATAGAAAAAGATATGAATTAACAAGACTAACTTTCCCTAATACTATTAGAATATTCTCAAATGGAGCAACAATTTAGTATACCATAAAAAAATAGTACATTGGTATTTAATGATGAAGCTAATTTATAAAAATCTTAAGTCAGACTTAGGCCAAATAAAAACCTTAATCAAGAGAAATAAATCTATTATTTTATGAAAAGAACTCTGAAGTCTACTTTCAATGTCTCCTTAATTATCTTACTGCCTCCTTAGTTAAGAATAATATTTCAGATCTTCCTATAATTCGTCATTCTGTAATACCACATTATGTGTAGAATATATAAACAGGAAATATGTACAACCATGTCCCAAACCCAAAATACTCACAAAGGCAAAAACCGGTAAAAAATACATCTTTATTATTGCTACTCTATGTACTGTGCTATATAAAATCCCTTTCAGATACCCAGTCAATAATCTTAGGTATTTTTAATTATAGAAACAAACATTCAACATGCTACATGGAAAGTTTATATGAAAACTTTAAGCAATTGAATAATTCTGCTCTGACAGAATATATTACTTTCCTGTTTTTTGTTTGTCTGTTTGTTTGTTTGTTTACTGATGTTAAAATATCAAGCACTATTGAATGATGTACAGTGATGGAAAATGATTAAAATAAAACCAACTGCTTCAAGATTCTTCAGGTGAGTGAGAAGAAAGGGCAGAAACGTTCTACAGTCAACATTGGTGTATTAAGATATTGCAGCTGGGTGTGGTGGCTCACGCTTGTAAATCCCAGCACTCTGAGAGGCCAACGCAAGAAGATTGCCAGATTCCAGGAGGCCAACAGCAGCCTGGGCAACATAGCGAAACTCCTTCTCTACTAAAAATACAAAAAAAAAATTAGCCGGATATGGTGGCACATGCCTGTAATCCCAGCTCTTCAGGAGGCTGAAGTGGGAGAATCACCTGAGCCTGGGAGTTCAAGACTGCCGGGAGCAGAGATCACATCACTGCACTCCAACCTGGGTGACAGAGAGAAACCCTGTCTCTAAAAAAAAATTAATTAAATTAAAAAGAGATTGATTTCTCTGGAAATCTAGATTTGATTACAGAGACCACAATAAGACATACCCACCACAGACTCCAAATAACTTTAGGATCAAGTTAGAATCTAGTGAGGGTAGCATGTGGCTCTTTGGCCTCTATACATCACTCTTCATATCCTAAAACTAGAGTTCAAACTGCAGTCATTCCCACCTATCTGTTTTCTTTCCCTATTTCCAATTAAAAATCGCAGCCCAGGAGTTTTGCATGTTGAAGGCTGCTGGTAGAGTTGTCAGGAGGTGTAATTGCTGCGCAAGCCTCTTATACGGGCTTCTAGGCTGATCTATGGAAACACTCAATTCCACAGCTGTCAAAGCACTGATACCAACTGCAGTTAATGACACGGCGTCATCTCTCTAGCTCGTTTACCTGCCGTCCTGCAAACAAATGGACACTGGCAGCAAACGAGGGGTGGGTCCGGGGAGCGCAGTGAACGGCAGATACCATATTTATCATAATCACTATGGTCCACAGTAGAGGAAAATCAATTTCTCTTAATCGAGTAGAGTGACTTATTAAGGGTTATGAGTCCTGGCTGGATAGCTGTACTGATTTGATTACGTAGGGAGGGAAATTAGCAGTGGCCTCCTTAACAATCTTTTCCTTTGTCTTCTGGCTGGGAGTTTCTTATTAAATTATTATCTTATGAAAGCTTTAGTGAGCAGGTCATGCTTTGATCAAGAATAGACTTGAGACATAGGTGCTGAAAGGGTTTCAGAAGTGTTGACAGGTAAAGATGTGAACATTCACGATATCCTCACGGCAGAGCTGTTGGTTTATAATTGAAAGGGGCGTAGATAGAGCCTGTGTCTGTGCCAACACTGGAAACTTCTTGAAAAAACCCAATCCTAAGTTAACCTTTATCCTTCAGTTTCTCCTTCCTGTTTGTGGTACCATAATCCCAGATACCTGGAAAGCAAGGTATTCTTGTTATGCTGTCTGAGAAGAATAGATTACTAGGTTAAAAGTCGCAAATGTGTTTTTAAATTTTTCAAGAGTGCTTTGACCAAAATCAGTACTACAAAAATAAAAAGTCAAATGTGTGGTATATTTTTTTAATTCTTTTGGTTTTTAAAAAGTTACCTATCATGGAGAAAAAGACCAAAAAGACTCTGTGGAAATAGCTTTTAAGCATTTTCTCATAAAGATCACCTATCCTTGTTTTTATGTTTCTTTTCCTTTTTTTTTTTTTTTTTTTTTTTTTGAGCCAGAGTTTCACTCTTGTTGCCCAGGCTGGAGTGCAATGGTGTGATCTCGGCTCACTGCAACCTCTGCCTCTCAGGTTCAAGAGATTCTCCTGCCTCAGCCTCTCGAGTAGTTGGGATTACAGGCATGTGCCACCGCACCTCGCTAATTTTGTATTTTTAGTAGAGACGGGATTTCTCCATGTTGGTTAGGTTGTTTTTATGTTTCTATGATACAACTTTGGGAAATAAAACAGAATAAACTTCAGTTGTTTCCACCTCTTTTTCTGAACAATTTTGCTTGGAATTTTGAAAATATATGAGCATCATCAGATTTATTTCCTTCTGAATAAAACAAAGAGATAAGAAAATGACATCTCTCCCAACATATATGACAAACAAATACGGCAGGACACTAAACATTACTATATTTTGTAAATACTTATAGTTGTGTTTTAGAAATTATCCCTATGTACTACCAAATATGTCCAATTTTCTCAGTAATGTTATTTTAAAATACCAAGCAAAATTACAGGGTGAATTTTCATTAGGAATAAATATAAAAACTAAAGGAATCCCAGGACGGAATGTGTTTTAATAGAGCAGAGTACTAAATTGCTGTTTCTTTGCCTTTTGGAAAATACACAGTTCTTTAGATCCACATAATTCCTTTCCTAATCATAATTTGTTTTATACATAGATTTCAAATATTTGATAAATATAATGCCAAGATTTCTTTTGATGGTTTCAAAGTTCTTAATAGAGTTGTTATTTGATTTCCCTGAGTGAAATCTTATTGTTAGCACAGTGATTTTAACAAAGGCATGATGCAATTCATAGAAACGGGACAATATGGATTCCAGAGTCTTTTGCTACCTTGAAAATCACATATATGTTCAATTCTCTTCCTCCCCAGTGGCCTCATCACTACCCTCTCAAAATATTACCTGACAAAAAAATGGAAAATTTTTATTCCATAATATGTGTTTGCCTTTCAAATCTCTAACAGCTTTTTGCTCCCAATGACCCCCAAAAAACTTTGACATTGTACTTATAAACCATAATTGCCACACAATGTCCTATTATGCATTTGGCTATATAAATAAATAAGCACAGAGACATATTGAAGATTTTAAGAAGCAAGAAGTTAAAAGTTATTTAGATGCTCCTATTCATAGCTAACTGTACATGGAGTATTTATACAGCATGCTTCTATGCTTGGCTATTTCATATGGAGCAACCATAAACATCTGCTCTCCACTCATCTCTCTCTTAAGATGTATTCACTTCTGTAAACCTTCAACCTAGCACACTGCCTAACATGTAGAAGATGTTCAAAACATATTTGTTGAATTAAACTCAAAAATATTGTAAACTTACCTAACGCATGGTTTACATGAATTACTTTTCATCTTTAGTAATCTTCATTTTTCCAGTGCCTCACATTATTGTAGACATTTTCACACTCTAGAGAATAAAGACTCTTGTATTTAAAAAAAAAAATCAGAGGCCAAAAGAGATTTAGTGACTCTTTAGTGAATGGAAACTTCTACTCATCTATTTGCAATAGTTGAAAGTTTCAAATCCTACAGCTATACAGTTCATTTATTTCATCTAATGTTATAGAGACATTTTTGGTTGATCAAACGGTAATCAAGAATGACTTTTTTTCATCAGGACCTTCCTTGTGGTATAAATAATATTGCTTAAAATATGATAGCTCAGACAAAATAGCCTTTCCAGGAGCTGAAACTACCAGCTAGTTTAATGATCAATTTAAATCTGAAAAAATTGAGATATTACACCAAAAAAAAACCATATTAATCAGAGAGAGTTGGAAAAACATTTACCACTGAGGTCTATGTAGGATCATTTTATTGCTTATCAGTCAATAACCACCAAAACGCATCCAAGTACTCTGTCTCTTGGCTCAGAGAAATTAAAACTACAATAAATCTTCTGACATACAGTATTACACTATTATTAAACATCATCATTCAATACAAGAGTGTTGGATAAAAATCACAGCCCTATAATAAATCATATGCATTTTGTGGGTAAAGATTATAATAAGCTTCTTTTAATTCTCATAATTTTAAGAGTGAGCCATGGCAATATATTAGGTCCTATTCTAAAGGAAAACATGCACCCAAATTAATCCAATTTAAATATATTTTAAATGACTGATTTCAAATGAATTCACTTTATAACTTAATAATGTATTTTCCCTATTTTAATGACACTATTTCAGAATATTACTCTTTTAAAACAACACAGCTACTCACAAACTTATATAAATGCTCTACCAGAAAGTGGTAGTAATTTTCTTCCAATTAATTTAATTATTTTAAAAATTAAATTGTCAAATCTGATAAACAAAAGAATATTTCCTAAATTCTCTAGTCTCACAAGTAAATTATAAAAAGAGAATGGAGACTATGCTATACTCGTTCAACACATTTTATGGAGCATTGATAACTATGCTAGACACTTTCATACATGGTATAGGTTTTTTTAATGTAAAGAAATACATAGTTCCTTCTCTCATTGAGTTTAGAGCTTACCAACAACTTACTTTTCATGTTTATGAATTCTGGGTTACATATTTCCCCTTATGTTACTGGCAGGTTTAATATCTCCTAAGGATCTCCAATCTCTTTTTACTATTGATGTTTGTTTGCTTGTTTGTTTGTTTGTTTTTGCTTAGCAGTCTTTAACCACTAATGCAGCTATCTTAAACGTACATGCCACCTGGATACAGCCAAGTAATCTGTATGAAAAACATGCTAGATATGAGTAAATCTGGAGAGAACAGACTTATCTAGAAACATCTAATGCCATTAGAACACAACAAAACAGCAAGATACTGAAGGCTAAAAGAACCTGCCTATACATAGCCTTTTTGGTTGTCTGCTCTAAAATATGAATACTAAGGAAGAAAATTCAGATGCCTTCAGCATACCTCAGACGGAAAGGTTTGTGTGTATGTGTGGAGGGGAGCATCTTTCAACCAAAGATCCAGTGTAGGCCTAAGGTTCCACCAAGCCATTAGAATTAGAAAGGTAGAAATGATACCCGCATAGAGAATATGCTGAATCTGTACATCTCAGTCCCATTAATGCCATTTTCACTTTTGGCTGGCAGTGTCCCAAACTTATCCAATAATATATATATTTCAAAGGAAAAAGCAGTAAGAAATTCTAATAGTCTAATAAGAAAAAACAGGAGAAATAAAAAAATTTCACTTCCATAACTAGTTAACGAAAGAAGTTTGCACAACATAATGCTAACGATACTGTCAGTATATCAAAATAATTCATACATAAATGATGGAAAATCATATATGTTTCCATTTTAAAGTAACCACTAGAAAATTATGGAGATTACTTTGAAGTTTTTCTACATACAAAATGAAAAACCTTTATGCACACACACAGAGGTGCATGGAAAGAGGATAATGTGTTACATATATACCAAGCATTGAAGTACATATCAATAAAAACTCCATAAAGCACGGTGACTGTAGTTGATAATAATGTATGTACTTGAAAATGGCTCAGATCTTAAATATTTTCACCATTAAACAAGACACGTATGTGAGGTGATGCCTGTGTTAAATATCAGGTTGGTGCAAACATAATTGCAGCTTTTGCATTGTTAAAATTTGCCGTTTAGTATTGGAATGCATTCATAAATAAATGTGTTTATGTTATACATCATTTTAATGCACATTTCTCACTTTATTTTTTTGCTAATTACTTATTACTTGCTGTTTACTCTATATTTATTTTAGATTATGGAAATGAAGTTAGACAAAAAGCAAATTCAAGTGACTTTCTTAATCGAGTTCAAAATGTGTCGTAAAGAAGCAGAGACAATTCGCAACAACAGCCATGCATTTGGCCCAGGAACTGCTAACGAACGTACAGTGCAGTGGTGAGGCAAGAAGCTTTGCAAAGGAGATGAGAGGCTTGAAGATGAGGAGTGCAGTGGCCGGCCATCGGAAGTTGGCAATGACCATTTGAGAGTCATCATGGAAGCTGACCCTCTTACAACTACATGAAAAGTTGCCGAAGAACTCAATGTCAACCATTCTGTGGTTGTTTAGTAGTTGAAGCAAATTGGAAAGATAAAAGAGCTTGCACAGTGGTTGCCTCAAGATCTGAGCAAAAATAAAAAACAAATTGTTGTTTTGAAGCGTTGTCTTCTCTTATTCTACGCAACAAGAAGTCATTTCTCAATCTGATTGTGACGTGCGATGAAAAGTGGATTTTATGTGACAACCAGTGACAACAAGCTCAGTGGTGGGACCCAGAAGAAGCTCCAAAGCACTTCTCAAAGTCAAAGTTGCACCAAAAAAGGGTCATGGTCACTCTTTGGTGGTCTGCTGCCAGTCTGAACTACAACAGCTTTCTGAATCCCGGCAAAACAATTACATCTGGGAAGTATGCTCAGCAAATCGATGAGATGCACCAAAAACTGCAATGCCTGCAGCTGGCAGTGGTCAACAGAAAGGGCCAAATTCTTCTCAACAACAACACCCGACTGCACATTGCACAACCAACACTTCAAAAGTTGAACGAATTGGGCTACAAAGTTTTGCCTCATCTGCCATATTCACCTGTCCTCTCGCCAACCGACTATCACTTCTTCAATCATCTCGACAACGTTTTGCAGGGAAAAACGCTTCCACAACCTGCAGAATGCAGAAAATGCTTTCCAAGAGTTCGTCAAATCCCCAATCACAGATTTTTATGCTACAGGAATAAACAAACTTATTTCTCATTGGCAAAAATGTGTTGATTGTAATAGTTCCTATTTTGATTAATAAAGATGTGTTTGAGCCTAGTTATAATGATTTAAAATTCATGGTTCAAAACCACAATTACTTTTGCACAAACCTAATAGCTTGATTTAGTCATTGCACAATGTGTACATATATCAAAACATCCCACTGTGCACCATAAATATATACAAGTTTTACTTGACAAGTAAAAATTAATAAAGTTGAAAAATAAAGATACATAATTAGTAATAATTAATAATTATTACTAAAAATAAAGAAATAATTGGTAGAAAAAAAGACAGTTGTAAAAGTTTCTAAAAAGAGCACTCCAAAAGGAGAAAACACTTAAACATAAATAGGCAATTCACAAAAAGAGAAAGATTAAGCCAATACTCACGCAACAGCTTTTAGCCTCACTAGAAATAAAAAGTAAAATTATTATGCAATAATATTTTCACCTATCATATTAGCAAAGGAAAATATCCAACGAAAAGAAATGAGTAAGCATGAATTTTCAGATATTTTTGATGGAAGTTTAAATTTATACTCACTGACTGGTAATTCTACTGTATGAATTTATTCAAAGGAAATAACCAAGGATGAGCACAAGGATTTGTATCATGGTATGTTCTTCATAGTTCATATATTCATATGCAACCCTGAAAAACTAGAAACATCCTAAATATCCAATGACAAAGAATTAAGAAAATTAGCACAGAACATGGGATGAAAGGTCCACCATTAAATATCATGGTGAAGAAAAACATAATATGGGAAAATATTTATGAAATTCATACAAAAAAGCAAAATAGATGGACTACACCAGCAATCTGAAAAAAATATTGCAAAACACAGTACACACAAAAACGTGCAAAAAACTAGTCATCCACATATTGTTAATAGTGAAATGTTGAGTAGTTTTATTTTTGTATACAGAAGTCCCTTCTTATCCATGAGGGATACATTCAAAAACCCCCACTGGATATCTGAAACCAGGGATAGTACCAAAGCTTATACTGTATAGTATATACCATGTTTTTTTGATCTGATAACCAAGAGGTCTCCTAAATGACTAATGAGAGGATAGCGCCCCTAGAAAGCAATGAGGAAAGGACTACTGTGTTTACATTCATATAGGTTTCAAGCTTCTGCACTGAATAGGTAAGCACTGAGAATATAAGCTCTAGGATGCCTTTTTCTAGCTTATTCGCTGACTTAGCCTTAACACCTGGATATGCACCTGGCATCTAGAAGTCCTCCTACAGTCACCTGCTTAAATAAATGAGAAGTAAGTATAATTTTTGAAACGTTTTCTATCTTAATGAATCATAAATGAATAAATCATGTTTAACTATAAAATATAAGTATCACCACACCCTTATAAGTTTAGAACCATCAAAGCTGGTTAACGTTATAGGTGAAAAACTGTGACTCAGACACTAAATAATTTGTCTGAGGCCTTACATAGCTAGTAAGTAATCTTTGGTAAATGAGCTATAACTAGGATTGAATGGAAGGTCCCTCATTCCCATTTCAGTCCTTGGTCTTTCACCTCAACACACAACCTCTCAACTGACTGGTGTTCTGTTGGTTAAGACTCTATTATTATGTATTCTTTAATTCACCTGCTTGGATAAGTCAAAACTTTAGCCTTAACTGATAACACAACCTACAAGGGAATGAGGCCTTAATTTTCCTGATTAGGAAAGATAAAATGTCAACTTTATGAAAAGACACTACCTTAGAAAGAACACCTTTTTTAAGTTTACTAGCGGATAAGAAATACCCAATAGATATTTAACTGACTTACCCACACAATGAAAATCTTCTTTTGAGAAATTCACTTTAAAAAAAAAATAGTATTAGCCTTCTTTCAAGTTGGTAAATAGTCTTCTTGCAAAGAGTACTTTTGTCAATGTAAGAGAATTTTAGAATTCATGGTGAAAAATAATCTATAATAAAAGGATTCATGGTGAAAGATATCTATAATAAAAGACATAGTGGTGATAGTGAGGAGCACAAGAAAAAGTTCAGTAGGTGGAAGAGTAAGAGAAAGCGCAAATGCTGAGACAGGAGAGAGGCAAGGACAACTGTGCGCAAGATTAAACCACAAATGAGAAGTGATCAGAATAAAACGGGTTTTATGTGCCAAGCATAGCACCGGACTGTCACATTTGAAACAAAAAAGGTGCTCCTGAACAAAAGAAATTTTAGAAATACATGCAAATATTGCAGTAGGAAGACTATGAGGAGCAGGTGGAGCTTCCTGTAGGTCAACATTTCTACCTTGTTCTTCATTAAGAAAAAAAGAAGTTTCGGCCTGGCATGGTGGCTCACACCTGTAATCCCAGCACTTTGGGAGGCCGAGGCGGGCGGATCATGAGGTCAGGAGATGGAGACCATCCTGGCTAACATGGTGAAACCCCGTCTCTACTAAAAATACAAAAAAATTAGCCGGGCGTGGTGGCGGGCACCTGCAGTCCCAGCTACTCGGGAGGCTGAGGCTGGAGAATGGCGTGAACCCGGGAGGCGGAGGTTGCAGTGAGCCGAGATTGCACCACTGCACTCCAGCCTGGGAGACAGAGCGAGACTCCGTCTCAAAAAAAAAAGAAGTTTCAAAATCAAATATACATGAAATATATCCCACAAAGACTTCACCATCTTTCAAAGGAAAAAAAATATATATATACATCCACCCATATTCCTTCTTTTTCTCAATTACATAACTTCAGAATGTTGATAGAGTTCTCTTGAGTACTAATGCTGAAAGCCTGACTTTAAACTATTGGACAACGTACAAATGAATACTGTGGAATAATTCATCATGAACTGGTGATTGTGGGCAGAAATGTCTAAAATAAGCCGATATATATTTGATGATCAAGAAGAAAACAACTAAAAATATGAACTAAAAATGCCAAACCACAGGGGATAATCTTTTTAATCCAGTATTTGGCACTGTTTTTCTCTTACACAAATTGGAATCTGTAAATCTGATTTGTGAATTTTAAGTAGGCCAATTGTGGATCAAACAGATGATTACTTCATTGCTTCTATAATAACACTCCTAGGTAACCAATTCGAACTTCTATTTAATGGTCATATATTTTCTTTTAAATCATCTTTGAATACGTTTTGGAAAGGGACTGTGACAATGGTTTAAAGCTTTATTCCTCTCCTCAGCTACAAGTCATCACAATTCTGACGGTAATGAGGTTACTCTGCATCTGTCTGTCACAAATAACCTAGTAAGAACTAAATGGATTGCCATCAATCTTTCAATTAGAATGTATAACTTTATTAGCACAATATTTTTTGAACTGATTGTATTACTTTGAAAAAGGGCTTTCATTTACTTTGTCATTTAGGGTCAAATGTGTGCAATCGCTGGGAGCTGAATAAATGATAATAACCAGTTTTGAATTTGTAGGCTCTAGACTCTGCAAACATGTTTTCCTTTAATTATATAAGTGAAACAACTAATAGTACTTCAGAAGTAGAAGTGAACTAAACATAGCCATATTTTTATGACAATTGTATATAGTTTATTTTATGATGTGAATTACTAAAAATTGCACTGTAAAATTGGCTGTTAATCAAGTTATACTTCAGGAAAACTTCACAACAACTTTATTATATACTAAACAACTGGTAAATACCTGTATTGAAAAAGCATTATAATTATAGTGAAGCAAACTTTTTCTATATCTAAGACACCTTTTTTCATATTTCCTCATGCTAAAAAGTTTAGATTCACTCAGATCACACTTTTGATCAGGCACGTGGACATAAATACCAATGTGTAGCTTGGTCAGCGTTTGTCTTCTTTCACTGCTCAATCTTTTCATCGTTAAGAAGAAAGAATATTGTGTGCCTATCAGTGAAACAAATGATAGAGACCTTGACCCCCAAATTCAGCAGAGTTAATCTTAGAATACTAAAGCAATAGCACCACATCTGAATGAAATGCAAAGTAATTAACAAAACAAACACCTACAGATGATATAAGTCCTGGACAGGTTGAAATTTGTAGTGATTTATGCTTCAGAAGCAAATCTCTTCCTTCACTATAGTCACCTGGTTTATATAAACAGCACCCTTAGAAGCAGAAATCCACAGACACTCATGTGACTGTGATTGGCGTGGTGCAGACAGACCACAACTATTATAGTTAATATGGTTTTTCCACTAAGTGTGAATATCTGGCCTAAATTTTATTATAGTTCCAGGTTTCATAGCAAAGAAAGCTTGTATCTAAAAACTACCTGGAAAATGAGCAAAAGTAGGGACATGCCATTATTTAAATTATATATCTTAAAATTGCCTAGATTCTTCCCATTGGAATTCTGATGTTACTGGAATATGAGGATATAATCATATCATATTAGAGTTAAGTATTTATAATGAGTAAAAGTCCAGGATATTATATGGTAGGAAGAGATACAGAAAGAGGAAAGGAAGAGGAAAAAGGAAAGAAAGGGGGAAAAAAGAAAGAAAGGGAGAATAAAGATAGAGTAAGAAGAGAGAAAAGGTAAAGGGAAGAAGGGAGGGAGGAAGAGAGGGTAAGACCTTGGAAACTATAAGAAATTATAATGGATACTTTATTTGTTACTTTTAATTGGAACTAAAAATGGTTGCCAAAACAAGATGTATACTTAGTTTATGACTAAAATTAAGGTAACTGCACTACTATTTCTGAAGCCAGTATACCTTTTACCAAAAGTGAATGCAAGAATACAACAGACCCCTCAAGTTTCTCCTACCCTGATTATATTTTGCACAGTAACCCACTCCTACAACTCCACATTTATATAACTTATGTTATATCACATTGTGTCATGTCCATTTTCAAAGGTTCCTGAATATATACATACTACCGACTCCTGGATGGTCTTCGAAATATCTATGCCTGGCATTTGTGGCTTCTGTTAGCTTGGCTTCTCCTAACCCAGGCTCCTCATGAATCAGTAACATAAACTCTACTCCTATCACATGGGTCTTCTTACAGTCCAAAAACGCTACTCTTTCCCGGCTCAAAATGTCTACTTTCACCGTGCTATTTCCTTCTGATATGCTCCATTTTCCTCTCTTCCAATTTTTCAAATTTTGTTCCATTCAAAAGACATCTTCTGAAGAAGGAGGCTTCATCACCTTCTCTAACTCATATCTTTCATTCGGCTCAAGCCTCCCTGATCCTACAAAAATAGTTTTCAATCATTGGAACTTTGAAGTATCCAGAACAAAAGGAGCAGAAAATATCTGCCTTTAACCCATCTGGACGCTGGGCACTGGGATTTCCAGTAGGATTTTATTGCAAGAAAGCAGTTTTTCAAATGTTTTACACACGTATGTTTTACACACCATTGTGAACATATATATATCTATATAGATATATATGTATCTATATAGATAGATTACATATATACCTATATAGATACATATATATCTATATAGATAGATTATCTACATAACTATCTATATAGATACAAGTGTATCTATATAGATAATCTATATAGATACAAGTGTATCTATATAGATAATCTATATATCTATCTACATAGATATGTGTATCTATATATGTATCTATATATGTATCTATGTATCTATATAGATAGATTATCTATATATCTATGTATATAGATAGATTATCTATATATCTATGTATATAGATAGATTATCTATATATCTATGTATATAGATATGTGTATCTATATAGATAGATTATCTATATATCTATGTATATAGATATGTGTATCTATATAGATTATATATCTATCTAGATACATATGCATCTATATAGATATGTATCTATATAGATTATCTATATATCTAGATACATATAGATTATCTATGTATCTATCTATATATCTATATAGATACATATAGATTATCTATGTATCTATCTATATATCTATATAGATACATACATATATATGAAAGCTGCTGTCCTCTACCCTTACCTACATTTATCATTTTCTTGTCCACTCTCTAGAATTGTTAAACAGTTTCATATGTGTATGTCTAATTTTTCAAATTAGTGTGCAAGCAGTCAAAAGGCAAGGGCCAAACCTTAATACACACCAAAACAAGCTAAATTCACAGAAAGCTCTAGTAACTATTTCAGTGATTAAATAAATAAATGAACAAAATACTTCCAAAGTGCTCTAATAATCAACCTCAATTATTTTCTAACTCCTCAAAGTTTTTGCACCTTTGTAAAAGCAATAATTTGATGAATCATCTTGAATTATATAGCCAGAGAAGCAAAACTTTTGATTTCCTGGAAACTGCTGCAGAAAAAACACAAACAAACCAACAAAAATTTGCCTGCGTGATAAGGTCTGGTTCCTTTTATAGCTTATTATCTTCCTTTATAGGACTGTATAATATGGCATAGAACTAAAAATCAATTCACAGAACACTGTAAATTTCTTCCTTTACTATTGTTAATGCTCCCAGTCCATGTATGTTTATGATAATCAACTGATTAACATTGTTGTGAAAATATTAAATCATATATACAGAGTTAATATCTTTATTAGCAAACTGCTTTTCAGAGTTCAGATCCTAAACTTGTCTTTGCTTTTATTGCTGATTCCTCTCCATTCCTCTCCTTTAATAACCAAGTAACATGACTTTGATCAAACAGTTCTTTGCAGCCTGAAAAAAAAAGCCCCTCACAAGCTATTCCCAGACTTACTAGGGAGGACTGTATGTAGGAAGCAGTGAAATTAGCACGTTGACTCAAACACCATTAGTGTGAACTAGGAAAAAGAGGCAGTGTATTCACTTTTAATTTGGAATCTATCAGAGATGGCTTGTCGACATTATGTCATTGGCCTGTCAGAATGAGAGAACACAAGACAAAACTGTTTTAATACTTCAGTGCTCACAATATTACCACAACACCACATGTGGAACAGATCTGAGAAGGTGAGGCATCATTGGTTCATTTTTTATGTTGTCATCCCTTTAAAAAAAGGTGTTTGACGGGACTTCAGCCCTTTAAGTGGCCATTCTCTATGGGTCTACTATGAGTGTAATAATAATCTGATTTTATATTAGCTAACTTTGTGGATTTCTACATATACTCCGAATATGAAAATTAATGAAGATTTTACATATTAGCTATTTTAATCCACACAAAAGCAAAGGGGCAGCGACGGCTAAATTATAACCTCAGCTCTTTGCCGGGGCAACACTTACTCATTTACACATCGGCATGGATGACCACAAATTGACATCTGCAGCCTAAGGGGCAAGGGACACTAGCCTGAAATTTGAAATCAAACAAGAAAATATGTTTATGACCACAAATCAAAGAGTCTACATTTTTAGAGTTGGGGATCAGATTAATATTTAATACTACCTTCCTCTCTCTTTAGACATAAACACACACACACACATTTCAGTGTTTATAAATAGTTATCTACTTCATTTGTGTAGAACAAGACAGTTACATCTCAGTAAATCAAGATCCTGAACTCCCATAATCAGAAAGTCTCGTTGCACTTTATATTCACAAAGAGATCAATCCTAAGAATTCTTCCTTACATTAAACACTCTAGATATTGTGTGAAGTGGAAAAAATATCCAGGTCATTGAACTAACACATGGAAATTCAAAAATCCCCTCTGGCTAGCTGTTAGGCTTTGGGCAATTTTTAAAAAAAAATCTACCCTGCCACTAAATTTCCTCAAAAAGAATAATAATAATAAAATTCTAAATATCAGTGGCTTGCAGTGAAGATGAAATGTGTATGAAAATTTCCAGAACATAATTAAAGCTCAATTTATGTGGATGAAAACTGAATTTTACACTGTAGAGTAACATAGTATATTCATAATTCCATAATATAGAGAAAACTGACACTTAGAATTATTACCCTGATGAGACCTTAATCATCCAAGCAATTCCAACACTAATATATAATATAAAACAATACCTTCAAGAAAAATTTCAACAGAGCACGGTGGCTTAAACAAAACAAATCTGGCTTAACTAGTTAAGCAGAAAATATTAATTAATTTATTATTTAATTTAAGTAAATAAGACTTTTATTCAAATAGGAGAAATTTTCATTATTTGCAGATAAAATAATTATTTCACAGAGAACCCAAGAGAGGTCAGTAAGATTGCTGGATGCAAAATCCAATTGTATTTCCCCATTCCAGTAGAAGCCAATTAAAAGTGTAATAGGTATCATTAAGCAGAAAATTTTAAAATCAGGATATTCCATTCCTCACTCAGTTTCAACCAATGAAGGACTTACATGAATTCATAGTGAAATGGATATTAGTTAAAATGATTATGCTGACAGAATATGAAAGAATTTTAAAAGGATATCAAAACCTGAGCATGTATTCAGGTCAGCATAATAATACTTTGGCTGGGCTCAGTGGCTCACGCCTTTAATCACAGCACTTTGGGAGGCCGAAGTGGGTGGATCACCTCAGGTCAGGAGTTTGAGACCAGACTGGCCAACATGGTGAAACCCCGTCTCTACTAAAAATACAAAAATTAGCCTCGCATGGTGGCAGGTGCCTGTAATTCCAGCTGCTTGGGAGGCTGAGGCAGGAGAATCGCTTGAACCCAGGAGGTGGAGGTTGCAGTGAGCCCAGATCGCACCACTGTACTCCAGCCTGGGTGACAAAGTGAGACTCTGTCTCAAAAATAATAATAATAATAAAACATCTGCATTCTTTCCACCATTAATTTGCTCATAACACTGACTAATAAGAAATTATTTCGGGTTTCTAAGGGTAAGGAGTATGGCAAACAAAGCTGGCTACATGTAAATCAATTTCAAAATACCAATGCATGTTTAAGTTCCCTGTTCTGCTCAGTATAAAGCTGCTCAATTGCTTTTTCTTATCTTTTAGTTTTTGGTTTTTATTGAAGTCCACATTCAAACTTAGCTAAAATGTATACTATTCTGAATACAGACAAGGCAATAGGTGGCAAAGTTGATTTTTCTTCAAAGCCAACTCCTATCACTGTAATTCCAGCTACGCCAATGAATTTTATCTTTGCAACTGCTAAAATGAGCATAACGATGTCAGGCTAATCTTAAATTCACAGAATAAAAGCAAATTCTTTTCTTCCATATTTTGTGCAGCTACTCCACATTTAAAATTTTACTATCAACTTACAACTATTAACTTAATATTAACATATGATCAGTTTTATGAGAGGTAAATTATAGTATGAATCAATCCAGAGCAGGAGAAAAATGTGATTTCCTTTGAATCTCTTCAGGACACATTTTAGAAGCTTCATAATTTTCCCAATTCTCCCAATGCCTAAATCTTTTTAGGTCATCAAAGTAAAGTTATTAGATTGCTATATCAACATCATTGACTTAGTTCTTTGCCATATCTCTCCAAACTACCTTGCCCGTAGGACAAATGTTCATGCCGGACACATGGAATAAATGCCAATGTCTATTACAAGTTAAAATAATTGTTACTCTACCCACCTGTAAACATTATCGGTCATCATGATGCTAACAAAATGGAATTTCAGTGTAGAAATCAAGGCTGTTGATGATTCAAAACACTAATCCAGTATTGTAAGAGAAGTGAAGAAAATAATTCATGCTTAATAGGGTTTATTAAACATTCTATCATAACAGTCATTCAAAATTACTGATTCAAATGCTTTCAAGGACATTTGAATGACAAGAACATTAGAAGGAAGGCAGTACTTTAAAATTGTGGTTCTTAGTGTCCTTCTGAATTATATTTTACTATATGAAACTGGACAATGTCAATGTGCTCACATGAAAAATCATTACATGTCAATGTGAATTCCATAAAACCGCAACTCTTAGACTGCCAGTCCAGAGCCTCTAAAAATGGATAGCTGTGTATTTTCTTTCTTTCTTGGTCTGTACCAAAAAACTCACAAGCATTAAAATACTTGCATTGTTACAGCTGTTTATAGTTTGTGACGTACTTTCATACGCATTACTTTGCTTAATTTCTCAGTTTCCCTGTGAGGTAACAGATAAGATCCATTTCTATGTGAAAGCATTAGGAGATTTTACATCCGTGCTTCTTTATCTAAAGAAACTTTGACCCATATCAAGTTACATTCATAAATATTTTCTTCTAAGTTGATTCATTTTGATGGAAGAACAAATGTTCATGCTACTGGTTTGATCCATGTAATCTTTATGCTAAAATAATATACAGTCATACACCATGTAATGATGTTTCAAACAACAACAGGCTGCACATATGACTATAATCCCATAAGGTTATAATACTGTATTTTTATTGTAATTTTTCTGCATTTACACATGTTTAGGTGCACAAATAGTTACAATTGTATTACAATTTTGTATTAGTCTGTTTTCACACTGCTATAAAGAACTACCTGAGACTGGGTAATTTTTAAAGAAAAGAGGTTTAATTGACTCACTGTTCTGCATGGCTGGGGAGGCCTCAGGAAACTTACAATCATGGCAGAAAGTGAAAGAGAAGCAAGCACCTTCTTCACAAGGCGGCAGGAGAAGAGAGAGCAACGGGGAAGTGCTAAACACTTTTAAAGGATCAGATCTCGTGAGAACTCACTCACTACCATTCATGAGAACAGCACACAGGAACCCTCCCCCATGATCCAATCACCTCCCACCAGGTCCCTTCCTCCACACGTGGACAACTCAAGATGAGATTTGGGTGGGGACACAGAGCCAAATCATATCAAATTTCCTACAATATTCAGTACACTAACATGCTGTACAGGTTTATAGCCTAGAAGCAATAGGCTACACGTTATAGTCAAGGTGTGTAGTAGACTATGCCATCTAGGTTTGTGTAAGTTCAGGATATGATGTTCACACAATGTAAAAATTGCCTAATGTCTCATTTCTCAAAACATATCCCTGTTGTTAAGCAATGCGTGACTGTATATAACTTTTCTGTTATTGCATGCTTGCTTTACATAAAAATATCTGTTGACCTGCTCCTGACAAGTCATGTATAGTTTATAATACATGTCATTTCAGAGAGAAGTCAATGGCGTAGAGTAAAATCAAAAGGAAACTTGGGCATCAAGCGAAATAGAGTGCACGTAGGGAGCATCTCCAATTTTAAAATAAGTGTGTAAAACATCTGAGGAAGCATAAGTGCTAGGCATCACATTTAAGAATTTAAAACCAATAAATGTTTAGTGTTCTAATTGTTAGAGGGATTAATCTTTAAGGAAAAAATGTTACAATGGCTTCCCTACAACTGCTCAAATGAATTTCCAAATCAAACTCATATTCTAATCTGATCTCCCTCATTTTTTAAATTGTGTCTTCTTTGAACATCCACAGCAGTTTTTTCAGCCCAATCTAAATTACTGAGCATATTCTGTGACTAGAATTCATCCCAACATTTCCCAAGCCAACTCTGAGATGTCAAAGGAGAGATGGGTTAATTAAATGCCATAGTCAACTACTAAAGGTTTCCACAGAACTATAGAAGAAACCTCACTTAATTTTAAGACAAATCAGGAAGTCTTTGACAATAAATAATGGCCCACAATAACCTGTAATATTGCCACATTATATCACATTGTAAAAAGCTGGACATTCCAAAGGGCCTTTCAATTCAATGGCACATAGCACTGGTGTATTAGTGAATAAATGTAAACTGTAATGTCAAAGAGCTCAATCCTTATTTTGTGAACAAAGGTAATATTTCTAAGTTCTTATCAGTTCAGTAATTCAAGAGAATGTGTGAAAATGCATCATATGAAGATTAAGAATAATTTTTAGCTTCAAAAATATTTTTATGACAGCACACATAAATATTAAATGTAGGCTCATCAGAAAGTAGGCCCTTAGGTGCATGGAGTATAAAGCTTTAGGGATAATCACATGAAAGATTTACAAATGAGAATAAAGCCAAAATAAAAGTTACAATGTATTCTCTGCCACAATCTATTAATTTCTCAACAAATATAACCAGTTTTTAAAAGACATAAACTTACCATAAAACAAACTGCTAACCTTAAATCATTTGAAAAATGAATCAAGATTATTCTTAAATTTACGTGGAACTTTGAAATACAGATATGAAGAAAATTATACTGAGATATAGTAAAATGGACAGAGGAATAGAATATATTTCTGTGTTAGATTAGCATTTGCAATAAGGTTGTTATTCTTTATTACTAGAACTCCTTTGGGTTAAAAGAACCATTCAGCAATAACAATAAACACAAAAATTTTGCAAATCTTATTTCACATCTTGTTTATAATTTAAAAGATTTAATATCATAGGTATTTGAGTTGGGGTTTTATTTTGGTAATTTTATCACTGTAGTAGACCAAACGTTTAAAACCATTATTTTAATGCCTTAAATTTTTTAATAGAATATTTTGAAACAAGTAATATTTTTATTTTTATATGTCACATTGTTTCCAAAATAATTCCAAGTAACTATTTCATCAAATCCAAAATGTAAGTGTAAAAATGTTATAAAAATATCACAAAAATCAACAAAGCATATTTACAGTGCAAGTCAGTTCTTATTCCAGCCTTGTGTGTAAACCATTGGGTGCTTTTAGATTCTCAAGTATAGGTGCAGAACTCGTCTGATTTCTGCAACTTTTGTCTTATTAAATCTGAACAAAATCTTTCCGATATTCAGCTGTGTGATCACACAGGTAGCTGAGCATGTTATTGTTGAAGAAAATGTGTTATGAGTCCTCAGATGATGGACTACACTGAGGCCAGATGTCAGAGGTGCTGAAATTGATAATCCATCAGTAATTTTCTATCTGTCGCAATAGCTCTGACCCACTGAACTAAATAAATATGTTTAATCACTGACTGGTCAACTTACCAAAGGCTGCCCTGGGCTAAGGCGAAAGACTTGTCAAGCATAGCACAGATAAAGTCAAGAACCGTAGCCAAAGGCAAGAAAATACCTGCATCCATCATCTCTACCCCTTTCCATCTGACTTTGGGAACACAGACTTAATTGGAAATCATATTAGAAAAGCAATGTTTAGACGAAAGAATTACAGGTAAATACTTCCTTAAAGTTCTACTACATTTCTTGTATTTTTTTCTAAGTGTCCAAGTTTAATGGCAAGTAACACCCTGAAGGACAGTAATGGAGAAGGAGCCAAGGAAGGGCTACATCACACAGTTCTCAAGCCATGTGACAATGGTGGCTTGCAAAAAGGCTGCTGGGCCCCTAAGATAAAGTTCTCTTCTGAAACGAGAAATACCCTTCAGTCATCAAGTAAACTAAGGGATTCACAATTGCTGAATAAGAACAGTTACATGACAAGCCCATGCCATACAAACATTAATCACAGTTAATGAGATAAAAGCTTTAGCAATGTGTGACATTGGGTAAGTGATAGATCAGCCATGCTTTCATTGAATGTGCCAACAGCTATGTGATTATAAAGACCAACTGCCATCACTGTCCAGGAATGGAGCGAACTGAGGAGATTAGACGCACTACGCTGACCACAAACAGTACTGATTTCTCCAACAGGATTCGTGGAGGTGCACAAAGAGCATTTCAGGTATTAAGTTCTCTGTGTCTTACTTTGCTACTGCCATGCACTGGCAGCCCTGCAGAAAACTCTTGAACTTGTTTATTCACACTTGTTTAATCCTGATTCTACACACTGACTTGCAGCCTTGTGGGGTTAAGAAGATGGATGAGAGGAGTCAGGGCCACGAAGGGGTCAGGGTCATGATGTCGCTAGATCTCATTAACTACATCACCCAAGACACCAGCCACTCCCAAGGTCACTCCAACTGAGGACACTGGTATAGGTAAAGAAAGGCTAGTTGGAGAAGATAAATCATTTTTATCTTGGACTGATAATCACAAACAAATACGAAAGTATTCTAAATTTACTTCCTAGTTTCAAATGCATCTATGTACTGAAATAAACAGTATCTTTAAATGCAGAATAAACTACCCTTAAACTCCCAAACAAAACAACAGATGAACATTTTTAAAGGGATCATAAAAGTCTGGTTAGTTCACGGAGTAATGATGACTCCGCTTATTTTTACTATGTAAAATGTGAGGCTTATTGTATTTGTTACTTGGTTTATAAAGTAGAGAAAGGGCTAATATTCACAAAGATATCACGAGAGTTAGAAAGATAAAAAAACAATGTTTTGTGGCAGAAAAATATTTTAACTTATTTTACAGAGATGTTATAAAATATTTAGCACTATGCCAATTATATGAAAACTTTGAAGATGACATAGTGCTCATATATGGAAGAACTTATTAAACAAGTTTGCAATTTAGATGACTCCTATTTTCTGAGTACATATGCAAGCTATTATTTAAGCTTTCTAAATATTCTTTGAAAAATAGAAAAACTAGTTCTGCAATTTCTCTAAATTACTCTACTTACATGTGTAGTATTTTTATATTTTATTTTATTAAAGTACTAAAACTAAATTCATTCCACAGATTGTCTATTCAAGTCATACAGTTGACAGAAATGAAATTAAAACACAATGGAAGAAGTGGTGTTTATTTCTGTTGGTAATTTTTTAAAACTTATCTGTAGTTTCCAACATATCTAAGACGGAAAGATGTTACATATAACCAGGAAAATAATATAACACAAAATAAATAACATTTTTTAAAAAATAAATAAAATAAAAACACTCACAGGAAAAAGATCTTTACAGTAGTTCAGATAATATGGGTTCAAAGAGAGGACAAATGTGATGTTGGTTTAATATATGACTGCTACTTGTAAAATTATGCTATTTGGGTGAAAATATTTTGGTAAATAGATAAAATACATTTCATCTAACAAAACATTTTATATACAAGGTGTAAGTCAAATATATGAGTAAAAAAATAACTTCTTTGCTTTTTTAAAAATTATTTTCTCTTTTAAAGGAACAAAATAATTTAGTTGATATACTAGGAATCTATACTTGTACACTTTAAACCTAAAGGGACCAGAAGTACTGGTACAAGGTGTGCATAATCTTTCAAAAAACCATTTGCCTTAGACCTGAATGGTTGATTGGAAAAGAAAAATGACTTAATTACATGGCCACAAGGTGAACGAGGACTGTGTAGACATGGATACATGAACAGCTAATTTCTCAAGACATGTAAGATTAAGGAAATGCCTCATTTTACCAGCAATATTATCAATTACTTGCCAACTATAGGACACATAAAGAAATGCTATAAAAATAAAATAAAATATTTTCTGGAATAAGAAAAAAGTCTTTTCATGGCTTAGGGAAAAGGTTAGCTTAAAAGTGCTACTAAATTTATTTGATATCCAAGGCTGCTGTCTTCAATTTTGAGAACAAAATATACATGATACGGTAGAAATATCTTTCTTCCAATGAACTAAGTTGGAATAATAATCATACGCTAATCTCCTATAGGAGCTTGCTTAGATTTCCCCTTTTCCAGAGGGCAAATGCTTAGTCTAGTCTCACCTCAAATTTAAGAAAACAGATCCAGAGAACGTAAAAGGTTTGCCCCAAATCACAGGAGTAGTTAATAGTATAAAATGGTCAGAACGTGGTCTCTTAAACTCCCAGAATTATCTTTCTCTACATTGCTGCCCGATGAAAGAGGCTACTTCGTTTGTCATCTCATGCCTGCCTCTCATCAGCTGGGACTTCAGTTAAGTCACTTCACTCCTCCAGGACTCAGTTTCCATATCTAAACAACAAAGGGATTGAGGATCTCTAAAGTTCCTCCAACCTGCCAGCTTCTACATGTATAGCTCTATCATGACCTGATTCATCTAAAGGTTGCCTTATTATTTTCTGATTTAATCCTATATTCATTTCTTATGAGAAAGCTTCCATTAATGCCCCTATAATTAACATCAAACCCAAATGGAATGAATGGGAGATTTTCTTATGCATAGGGTGAGGACCCTTAAATAAGAATGAATCATGATAATATTTCCCAGAAGACAACCATGCAGTCCTCAAGTATGATTAACTAGACCGCTCCTTGTCTCTCTTTCTCCACAGAAATAGAACAGTTCATTTGCATGTCATCTGATACAAAGAGAGATTCTAGCATATAATGGGTTATTGCCATTGGGTACTTCATTAGTAAAGCTTTTCCTTATAATGTGTCAGGAAAGGAAAAGACAAAGCACATTGAGATTCTTATATCTCTATTAATGACATACACATTTGAAGATTAGACTCCATCAGCTTATCCATCAATCCCCAAGAACCAAATAAGTACTTAGGAAGGATTTCACAAGTTGACCCCTTTATAGGTAGTCCTTCTTAACAACAGGCTTTTGAGAGAAGCTGCTTTTAATAGAAAATCCTGTATGAATATTAAACACAGCATTTTCCTCCTTCTTTTAAGAATATTCAAAGCAGACCCAGGAAGAAAATAAAAATAAATCAGTCTTTCTATCAAGCTGCTCTTGAATCTGGACACGTGGGTCCTGGGGAATTACATGTTACAAATGAGGGGTTGGTCTACAAAATGCAATTGATTTAATTGCTTACAATCTCAGTGGATTTTGAAATAAGATGTGCAAGATGTATGCACAAACGGGATTTTTTCAAGGACATTTCAAAACAGTGATAATGCTAAGTTTAAGAAAATTATTTCTACTTTATTGAATTCCTTGTGTATAGGAAAGTGCTGAGAATTATTCTGCAGCTGAAAGTGCATCAGAACTGTCTTGTTACCTTGTTTCATTATCCTGGAGATTCAGTTTTCCTCTGAGGAAAAACGTAAGGCAAAGCCATATCAAAACATATTTTATGCAACTTTTTAGGTTTATTTATTATTTAGGTTTATTAGGTTATGTTGTTTTGGTTGGCCCACAGTTCCTTAAGATCCCAGGAAAGAACACATATAGCATAATCACCGTATGGCACACCGAGGAAAAGCTGAAACTTTTATCCACTGATCCTTTTCTTTCTTAAGGTTAAATAGAATAAATGTATTCTGTCTTTGGGAGGATAGTTCTTGAGGTGCCGGGTAGGAACGATAGGATCTACTGATGTCTTTAATGCTCCTGGATCAATAATTCCTATTCCTTTAGCTTTTCCTTCTTGGGA
This sequence comes from Gorilla gorilla gorilla, assembly GCF_029281585.2. NCBI lineage: Eukaryota > Metazoa > Chordata > Mammalia > Primates > Hominidae > Gorilla > Gorilla gorilla. The sequence goes on along the minus strand of NC_086017.1, from coordinate 87,159,293 downwards.
CATAGTCTTAAATCCTTGATCTTTCTCGGCAGGGCGCGGTGGCTCACGCCTGTAATCCCAGCACTTTGGGAGGCCGAGGCGGGTGCATCAGCCCACATCAGGAGTTCGAAACCAGCCTGGCTAACCTAGTGAAACCCCGTCTCCACTAAAAATACAAAAATTACCCAGGCGTGGTGGCGGGTGCCTGTAATCCCAGCTACTCATGAGGCTGAGGCAGGTGAATCGCTTGAATCCGGGAGGTGGAGGCTGCAGTGAGCCGAGATCGCGCCACCTCACTCCAGCCTGGGCGACAAGGCGAGACTCCGGCCCCTGCGTCCCCCGCTCCACCCCCCAAAACTCCTTGATCTTTCTCTCTTTTTTTTTTTTTTTTTTTTTTTTTTTTTTTTTTTTTTTTTTTTTTTTTTTTTGAGACGAGTCTCGCTCTGTCACCCAGGCTGGAATGCGACGGCGGCGCGATCTCGGCTCACTGCAACCTCCGCCTCCTGGGCTCTTCCCGACTAGCTGGGACTACAGGTGCGCACCGCTACATCCGGCTAACTATTGTATTTTTTTGTAGAGATGGGGTTTGACCGTGCTGCCCAGGCTGGTCTTGAACGCCTGGGCTCAAGCGACCCGCCCACCTCGGCCTCCCAAAGTGCTGAGACTACAGGTGTGAGCCACCGCGCCCAGCTGATCTTTCTCCGTTAGTGACATTTCAGTTGTAATGGTGAATTTAAACAGGTACTTAGAAATATTCACAATAATCCATGTATAATTTTAGCAGCAAAGAATCAAGACGCATTGCATCTCTTTATTAACCTCGTTTAAAGTAGGGACTTCTTGCCAGCTCCATAATGCACTCTACTCATTAAGTCATGTTTTGGGCATTCTTGCCAAACTCCCATGAACAAACATTCCTCTCTTTTCTTTCCCTTCCCCTAAAAAAGAAAATGAAATAAAATCTATCCTTAAACTAAAAAACCGCGATGTAACAAAAATCAAAGATATGAAGATAAATTCATGAAACTGTACATAGTATGTATCACAAGTTAAATGTATAAATTTAAAACAGTAAATACATGAATTTGAATAAGATTTTTAACAGATCATGGACATTCAAAATATGAATTCATCAATATTTAAGAAAAACAAACATTCAAATGCTTTCCAAAGAACTATTCAGTTCCAAATTCATTTTTATGTATATTATTAATGTCTACTTAAGATAGCTTGACAACTAATTTTAATATTTTATTTTGTAATAAGTATAGATTCACAGGATCTAAGAGAGATACTACTAGTATCTCTAGTAGTAGACATACTTCCTGTGTATACTTATTTTAAAATAAAAAAGATGTCAGATTATTAGTTTTATTTAATGTTGAATTTTGATATATCTTTATAAATTCTAGATATGCTTTTTTCAGATATGTGGTTTACAAGTATGTTCTCCCTGTATGTAGCTTGTCTTTTTTTTTCCATAAACAAGATCTTTAAAAGAATTAAAGTTTTAATTTTAATAAAGTCAAATTTATTAATTTTGTCTTTTGGTTAATGCTTTATTCTTCACCAAATTCTAGACACAAAGGATTTTCTCCTTTGTTATTTTTTAAACATTTTATAGTTTTAAGTCAGGCCCAATGGTTCACACCTGTAGTTCCAGCACTTTGGGAGACCAAGGCAGTTGGATAGCTTGAGCTCAAAAGTTTGAGACCAGTCTGGGCAAGAGAGTGAAACCCCATCTCGACAAAAAGTACAAAAATTGGCTGGGCTTGGTGATGCATGCCTGTAGCACAAGCTACTGGGAAGTCTGAGGCGGGAGGATCACTTGAGTCTGGGAAGTCAAGGCTGCAGTGTGCTGTGATCACGCCACTGCACTCCAGCCTGAGTGACAGAGTGAGAACTTGTCTCTCTCTCTCTCTCTCTATATATATATGTATATACATATATACTTATATTTACATTAATATATTTATATATATATATAGTCTTATGCCTTACATTTAACTGTATGATCCATTTTAGATTGATTTTTGCATAATTTGAAAGGTTTAAATCAAGGTTCTGTTCATTTATATTTTTGCCTGTGGATACTTAATTCAGCATCATTGGTTGAAAAGGCTATGTTTCCTCCTTTGATTCATTTTTAAATATAAAAAAATAAAAAGAGTAATTGAAAGTCAAATAGACCAATGTTAATGATACTATGTATTGAACTTTGAAACTATCTAAGTCAGCAAATGTCTACAAATACATATAGCAATGAAATAATGCATATAAATATGTTAATGACTCAAAAAACTCCAGAAAGTATCCTAAAGTAGTAAGATATCATTGCTATTATCATATTTCTTTTTCTATAAAACTTAGTCAAGTTATCTTTGGATATTCAATGATAGATGACTTGTCTTATAAATTGGATTTTTAATCTCCAAGCTGCTTTGGCCTGCAAACATGTCAATGAGAACTGAAAGTGATGGATTTTCTTGATGCTAATATTTGACAACTAGGAACTGTACAAAGAAAATCAAATTACTGGAATAAACTAATGAGCTCTCAAATGTCAATATGTAACTAAATAAAAAAATAGAAAAGATTACTCTTTCTGTTGTTGTTTCCTTCCGTCATATCCCAGGAATCACAGAATTGTTTCCGCCAAAATGCTACTCTTGGACTTCACCTATTCCAGGGGTCATCATTGTATTTATACAATTGAATAACTGTTTCTGGGTAAAATACCTAAGGCAATGCTAATGACTCTTTTAAGTGTCAAATGATTTTGTTTGCTTGTTCAAGTAAATCAGTGAGGATGCTTAGCATAGTAATTAAGAAAGCAGGCTTGAGAGCTAGGTTGCCAGTGTTCAAATCCCAGCTCTCCTTTCTGTGTACCTCAAATACAATAGAGAGAAAATAATAGTACCCAAATTTTAGATTTGTTTTGAGAACTGAATCAGCCATAAGTGTGAAACACAGAAATAAGCCTGGCCCTTAGCAAGCACCAGAGATTATTATTAATTATTTTCTCCCTAGCAAAATCATTTCACCTGTTCCACATTCTCTTGCAGAGTCAGCCTCCTTCTCCTCTGTATTTCACACCAGAGCAACTCCTCCTCCCTCACTCTCACATATACCACATTCTAGACCATCCTATTGAATGTTCTTTGATGGCAAGAGCCATGCCTTGGTTTTTGTTGTGGTGGTGGTGTATTTGTTTTGTTAATATTTTCATGTTTTAATTGTGGCAAAAAAATGCATAACATAAAATATACCATCTTAGCCATTTTTAAGTGTACAGTTCAGTAGTGTTAAGTATATTCACACTGTTGTGTAACAGATCTCTAGAACTTTTTCATCTTGCCAGCTGAAACTCTATACCCATCGAACAAAGCTTGTTCTAAGTATCTGTATCCTAACACCTAGGTGAGTACCGACCAGTAGAAGGTACTGTACAAAACTCTAGCAAACTAAATTTAAATCTTCACTTGAACTACAGATGCATTTTTTAAATTTCTATCAACCTTTTTTTTCAACATTTTATCTCCTCTTTTCCTAGTCTGAGCTTAATTAATCAACTTAATCCTCATCCTACTATACCTGAACATACAGTAGATTTCCTCCCTCCACACTCTTGGGCTCCCATCTACCCCACACTGTGTTTATCATGTCTCCTTTTACACTTCACTTCCAAATAACAAGCCCACATCAAACAGTGCTCCCTTGGGTTCTAGGATAACATGAAAGCTCATCAATTCGTTTAGTCATTACTAATTTCTACCCCGCTATTTAAATTATCTCCCTCTACTATCCTACATCTACTCCCCAATTAAGCTAATACATTATTTGTGCTTGAAATCTGGCCAAGCACAACCTCAGAGTTTTGCTTTTATACTTCTTTCCAGTTTTCTAAGTCCATCTTTCATTCAGATTCACCTAGAAGCAACTTGCGGCCCCTCCTCACTCCTGCAGTATGCCCTATCTGAAGGCTCCTACCCTACATCACCAGGGTGGAAGGTTCACTGCCACCTGAGGCGACTCAGACTCCTCATATGCAGCCCAGCACCAGAGGTGCTCTTTAACCCGTTTTACTCTTAACGATTAGGAAACCCAACAAAGATGTTTAAACATTGATTTAAGAGAAAGTATTCTCTGGCCCTGATGGCTCATACTTGTAATCCTAGCACTTCGTGGGGCCAAGGTAGGGGGGGGTCACATAAGACCAGGAGTTCCAGACCAGCCTAGGCAACACAGTGAGTGGGATCACATGTCTAATATCACATCATATATACATATATATATATGCATATGTGTATACATATGTATATATATAAACATGGATACACACATATATGTATAATATACTCATTCAATATGAATAAGTAAAGAAAGCAAGAAGGAAAATGAGGTAGGTGGATTTATATAAAATGGTTTATATCAGATATACCTCATGTTAAGAAAAAAATATATGTATGTTTATATGCACACACACATATATATGTATAATGTACTTGTTCAATTTGAATAAGCAAAGAAAGCAAGAAGAAAGAAAATGAGGCAGGCAGATTTATATAAAATGGTTTATATCAAATATACCTCATGTTATGGAAAAAATAGTTACATTTCATTTCCATATATAGATACTGTAATGTTTATTCCAAAATCTTGGTTCAGACTTAAATGTTAGATAATCACACACAAAAAATGTGATGATTGCCTTTATAGTTGCATTACTAGGAAACGGCCTGACTCTCAGAAAGAGGCACATTCGTTCCTTGGTATCCAGAGGAGACTGGTCTCAAGACCCCTGAACTGGATGCTCAAGTCCATTTTATAAAATGGCATAGTATTTGCATATAGCTGCACATCTTCCTGTATATATTAAATCATCTCTTGATTACTTATAATACCTAATACTATGTAAATGATATGCAAATAGATGCTATACCACATGATTTGTAATATTTCTTGTTGGTATATTTTTGTTAGTTTTTAAAAATTATTTTTAATTCGCAGTTGGTTAACTCCTCAGATGAGGAAGCGACAAATGTGTAGGGCTGCCAATATCGGTGAGAAAGAAGAGCCTTTTCTCTACTTGGGTGTTAATTTAAGCTCAATTTCCAGGCCCTGTCTGTCAGTGCATCCAAACGCCTGCCTCTCTTACAACCCGTGCTTGAAGTCTCTCCAAAGGCCAGAGCTGTGGTCAGAATGTTTATATCCCCCCAAAATTCACATGTTGAAATCTTATCCCTGAAGGCGATGTCACTGAAGGTGGAGCGTTTGGAAGATGATTAGGTCATGAGACAGAGCTCTTCTAAATGGGATTAGTGCCTTTCACCTTGTGAGGACGCCGTCTATGAACCAGGAGGTGGGGCCTCACAAAACCCAACCATGCTGGCTCTCTGAGTTCAGGCTTATAGGCTCCAGAACTATGAGAAATAAATTTATTTTCCTAAAAAGCTACCCAATTTATGGTATTTTCTTGTAGTAGCTGGAACAGACTAAGACATCCAGGGTTATTAAACTACCGATGTCTTAGTAGACAAAGGAGGACTATGCTAGAAAACTTCAAATAGTTTAGAGAAACAACCCAACCTGGGGCTCAGTAATGCTTTCATAGAGTATTTTTTGGGAGACAGTGACAAAAAGTGGATGAATATCTAATTGACAAAAATGTATAAGTATTTTTAATTCAGAAATGGGTGGTTCAGAATTGCTTTTGAAAATCTCCTAAGAGGAAAAATCAATTCTAATGGTATATAGTGGAGAGAATATCTTAATACTATTGAACCTCATCCCTTAGCAGCTAAATCATAGACTGTTAGAAACATCTATAAAGCAAAAACTTTCATAGTTAAACAAAACTTCACCTATTGTTTTTACTTCTATAATTCTGTAAAGGCCTTATCATATATACTGACTCATGCTTAAAAGAAGTGTAACCTTCCTTAAGTAATTATAGAAACCTTGTTGGGGGTGTTTCAGAATTAAAAGATGTATATTATAATTATCAGAAACAAATTCGATCTAAAGAAGGGAAATTGTAAATCTGTATTCTGCCGAAACACAAATCCTGGGAGAAAAGCACGAGTTACTGCACGAAATTATATTTCCTAAGCATAATGTCAACCTACATACATTTTCAGTAAAATCAACTTGCATCTACACACCAGTTGAAATTTAATAAATTAAAAATTTATAGTAAGAGGCCGGGCACGGTGGCTCACACCTGTAATCCCAGCACTTTGGGAGGCCAATGCGAGAGGATTGCTTGAGGCCAGGAGTTCAAGACCAGCCTGGGCAACATGGCAAAATCCCATCTCTACTAAAAATACAAAAATTAGCCAGGTTTGGTGGCACCTGCCTGTAGTCCCAGCTACTTGGGAGGCTGTGGTGGGAGAATCGCTTGATCCTGGGAGGCAGAGGCTGCAGTGAACTGAGATCGCACTGCTGCACTCCAGTCTGGGTGACTGAGCGAGACTCCATCTCAAAACAAACAAACAAACAAAAAAATTATAGTAAGAAATAAATTCAAATTCCTAAATTACTTTTCTTAACTTTATATGAAAAGGGTTTCTGGGATCGAAAACCGGAGCAGACCTCAACATATTTTATCTCCTGAACTCTTAGTATCACTATGAATATGTTTCCTTGTCATTTTATGGATAGGATCTACATGACTGCAGACCTCAGGATCATACTCAGAATTATACTGTTTATAGGAATAAATTTTTGAAAAGTAGAGGACACAATGACTTCATTTATGTGCTTTCCTGGGAGTCAGAGTTAATTCAGGCTAATTGTCAGTGAATGGCAACTTGAGACTTGTTGAGAGAGAGTTTGAATACAGTTAATTCAATCAACAGAAATAAACCTCGTATCAAAATACAGCATTATACATACTTAAATAGATCACAAATTCAAACACGTTCCCCAGGTGTAGCAATTTCACACCTTCATTTGTGAAGATCAAAGGAGAGACTGCATTTGAAAGCATTTGATGGAGTATGGCAAAATTAAAAGGCACACTCACAAAACAGCCAAAATAACACATTAGCATTATCCTGTGAAGTACCTGGAGCTAGGGAGCGTTTTTCAGCTGTGTAAGTATCCTCCTCCCCTACCACCCACCATCACCACCAAAAATATATGAAATCTCACCTGACATTTGTAGAAATGCAAATGGAGAAAATTACAAAAAACGAAAGTTGCTCCTATATTCTTTTTGGTCCTCACCTGTAAATATTAGTTCCAGTCCAACTCATCGCCATGGAGTTTGCATTGAAGTTGATATGTTTGTTTGTGTGCTTCTTTGTTTTAAGAAAGATAGAGAATAATAATAGTTCTTTGTTTTCCCACTCTTAGACTTACTTAACTGACTTCTAGTATAATTGCTCATTAATTTCTTAGTCTGAACCTGACAAGTAAAAGAAAAAACCTCAGTATATTTGGAAGAGAAAGTAACCGGAGAATGAAGAAAGTACTGTCAGTTATTCTCAGGAAGGGTAACGTCAGCTTCTGAGAAGACAAATTGCCAGCTTTCAGAACAAATACAAACAGAACAGAAAAGGAAGTGAAGACTCAAACAGTAAGATTATCCAACTTAATTGGGACCAAAGTGAAAACAGTCTAGTAGAAGTTACACAAGGATTTATTAGGAACTTTGTGGCCATCCTTGTTTCCATATGGTTAATTGTTCTATATTTTTAAATAGTTGACTCTTACCTGAAATGATGGACATATGACATAGAAAATCTAACATAACAGTCACATAATAATATGGATAAAACAGTAGAAATGTTTTATGACTGTGTTTCATATTGAGAGGGGAGTTGGATACAGTTACTTCAATGCACCAATAAATATCATTTAATCTACACTTAATAATAATTACATATATATTCTTCAAAAAGTTAAACAGTTACCATATGACTCGACAATTCTACTCTTAGGCATAAACTTATGAGAATACCCAAATGAAACCATATGTGCACACAAAAATGTGTACCAAAATTTCCATAGCAACATTGTTCATAGCAGAAAAAAAGTGGGAGTAATGCAAGTGTCTATCATACAATGAATGGATAAATAAAAAGTGGTATGTTGATACCATGAAATATTATTGAGCAATAATAAAGAATAAAGTACTGATACATGCTAAACAAACAGGATCCTTGAAAACATTAATGCTAAGGAAAAGATGCTATTATAGTCACACAAGACAATATATTGTATGATTCCAACATATGAAATGTCCAGAATAGGAAAATGTATAGCTATAGAAAGTAGATTAGCATTTACTTAGGGCTGGGGTGAGAGGGTGCAGGAATGGGAACTGAGTTCTAATGGGTATAGAGTTTATTTTAGGATTGATGAAAATGTTCTAAATTTGATTATAGTGTTCATTGCACAACCTCATGAATACACCAAAAACATTGCTTGTACATATTAAATGAGTAAATGATATGGTATGTTAAATATATCTCAATTAAGCATTTTTTTAAAAAAGCTCTCTATGGATTGACCTTTTTGCAATTTAATTTACCTTGTGTCTTTATGATGTGTAAGGGTATTTTGCCTAGATAAGATGCATTTACAGCCAAAATAAAATAAAAAACAAACATTTACATATTTATTAACTTGAGGAGATCAAGGAAGCTCTTTACCTTGTCTTCATTTTCAGTGCCACCTGTGCCCTCTCATACTAAAGTCAGTCTACTTCTGTAGCCTCTCTTCTTTGTACAGATAAACCATCAATTTAATTTTCTATTTAAGCAAACAGGAGCATTATGTTTGGACAGTGTTCCATAGCTTTGCTATTCTCACAATCTGTAACCCTATAAATAATGCAAGACCATCTTCTTCTCTAAATGACTTTCATACAGCATGAGTCTTGATACGGAAGACAAAAAATAAGAGAAAAAGAAAAAATAATCATCCTGAAGTCATGGAATTCAATCTATTTCCAGTTCCATACTTGAATTATGAATCACATCTGTTCTCTCTTGTAACTGCATCAAAAGCCAACTTTTGAACATGTAGTCATTTTATTTATCAAAGCAAAGGTAAATCACAGCTAATCTGAAAAGTTTCTTGTGTTTTGCTTTAGCAGTAAGAAAAAAGAAAAAAAAAAGATTGGTTTCTATGTGACCCCTGACCTTTGAACCACAACCTCCTTGCCACTAAAGCGTTCAGCACGTCATTTAATCTCTACTCTCTGCACTGGCACAGTGCTGAGAAAAGGAAACGGAAAAAATAATCTGGGGACTTCATCAATTTTTCATGAATTTTCATTTAGGCCAGAACCCCCTCTTACCCTGGTCGATAGATCAAGCTGCTGTCATCTATTTGCCACCTGGGGCTACAGCTGCCATCTCTAGAGGCTGCCACTGACTCAGCTGCATCACAGGCAGCTACAATCTCTGTGAGGACCCCCTGTGCTCCTTCTGCTCCATAAACAGGGAGCGCCAGTGTTCAGAACGGAAAGTTTATCTGCACCAGCTACACCATGGCTCTCCTGGTGGTCCCATTGGAAAACTATGTATTAGCTTTTTGACTACCAGGCCTCTTGCTTATTAACTCTGCAACTGTTTTCTAACTATTTAAAAAACATTTTTTGCCTAGAGATTATTTTTGAGGTCAAGTGACTCAAAAAACACCTTCTGGATAGCTATTTTTTTTTTTTTGCAAACTAAGAAAAAAATAAAAGCAAATTTGAGGTGATTCATTGCAATGATTGGTCCTGAATTTTTTTCCCTCTGCTCTATTGTTCCAGAACATAAAGCTGAAGCATGTATTAAAGGAAAACAAACAAACACCAAAATGAATGCAGTATGGTAAAGAACTGGCTGACTTCCAAAAAATCAGTCAAGACAGATGGTTATCAATAAAATTCCACATTTCGTATCATAGTAGAATCCAACATTTTTGAAATTAAAAATGACAACTAATGTGAATCAAAAATAGTAAAAAAAATCCATATTTTTAATCAATAATCATTTTATGATAAAAGTTGTGACATGTTTATGTCCTACATATCAATACATTCTTGACTACTTAGGTACATCTAGGTCAGTGGTTCTCAACTGACTTTCTCTCCTGAGGAATATTTCCAATATCTGGAGACATACTGTTTGTCTCAACAGGGCTAGGGAGGATCCCATTGGCACCTTGTGAACAAACGCCAGAGGTATGTCTAAACATCTTACAATGCCTAGCACAATCCACCCACCCCCGCAACACACACACACACTAAATAATTTTCTGATCCCAAATGTCAGTAATGCAGAGGTTGAGGTGCCCTGCTCTAATTCTCCATGCTCCATTTAGAGCTCCATTCTAGGAAAGACCCGGCAGCATTTGCTACTTCCATCCCACCACTACTCGCTCTTCAGCTGTTGTGCTCTGTCCCCATCACTGGAGCCCACAGGTACTGTTTATTTGACCATCATTTGGGATTTGCATCGTGTCAACCACTTTTAGTACTCTTGTGGTTTGTTTGTTTGAGATAGGGTTTCACTCTGTCGCCCAGTCTTGAGTGCACTGGCACAATTCCAGCTCACTGCCACCTCTGCCTCCTGGGTTCCAGTGATTCTCCTGCCTCAGCCTCCTGAGTAGTTGGGATTACAGGTGCCAGCCACCACACCTGGCTAAGTTTTGTATTTTTAGTAGAGTCGGGGTTTCACCATGTTGGCCAGGCTGGTCTCAAACTCCTGGCCTCAAGTGATCCACCTACCTGGGCCTCCCAAAGTGCTGGGATTACAGGTGTGAACCAACACACCCGGCCCCAATTTTATTATTTTTTAATGTATTCCTTGATTATTCTTGCCACTTCACTGCCCATATTCTATCACTCTGATACCTCTCCTGAGACTGATCCTTTTGCATGAGCATTTCTTGCCTTGACCACCACTAAATATTACTGTTCTAAGCACTGGAATTGGACTCAGCCCTTATTAACTGCTCCCCGAACACAGCCTGCCTGGAAATCACATCTACTTCTATATACTTCCATGGCTTCAACACCTATCTCGGAAAGACCTCTCCCCTAAACTCCAGAAGCTGTTTCTTTAATGAAACTTGAGATATTTTAAGCTTACTATTTCATTGGTATGTCAAACAATACAGCTAACGTTTACCATACTGTTCTGTTCCCTAGAGTTATTTCTCCTGTACCTGCCCTTCACCTCTATGGATGGCAGCACTATATACCCAGTCACTTAGCCAAAAACAAAACAAAACAAAACAAAACAAAACAAATCTAGTAATCATCCTCTACTTCTCATTGATCATGTCACATAGTTTATAATTCCTAAATATGTTTCAAGCTGTTTCCTCCTTTCAATCTTCACTGCTATGTTCAGTTCAGAATCTAGCATCAACTCTTTTCTGAATTATTTGACAGCTACTTAACGCCTCTCTGACTTCAATCATCATACCTTTAATGCAATCTTCAATTCTCTTTCAAAGATTCTCTTTTCTCATAACAAAATAGCTTAGATTTTTATTCAGCACATGCCTACCTTTCCAATTTACTCTGCTCTCAACCTCATATCCAGACACCTGGCAGTTCTCCGAATACACAGTGTTCATTTAAGCTTCCATTCTTTCTACCTGGATGGTCTTTCACTTCAATTTCCACCTGGGACATTCTTACATGACCTTAAATCACAGTGAAAATAATGTATCCTCTTAGAATCATTTCTTAAGCTTACCTATCTAGGAAGAATTAAATATCTTCCCTCCGGATTTGCATAGTATTTTTACATGTCTTTATAATAGGCTTTATTGTTTGTCTATTTAATTTATTATAGTAACTCTTTATTTACATGTTTGTCATCCCAACTAGAATGTGAGCTCTTTGAGAATACATTGGAATGTGTCTTCATTGCTATTCCTTAACACCTCTTTCAGTGGATATCTGCCTTCTATTAATAAACTAAGTGAATGCACCACAATGAGTATTTATGTTGAGTTTTCTAAAATATGAAGGCCAGTTTAACATAATCTGAAGTTGTTCCTCTACAGCTGTTCCTCTGTCATTTTATAAAAATACATATTAGTTACCAATAGGTACTGAAAAATCACAATGCTTTAACCCAAATTTCCATATTAATATGTTTTATGAAATACATAAGGAAAGATAGAAGACTGATGAGCTAATGGAAAGAGATGAGCAACATATAAATGAATATTATTTGACCTTGTGATGCCTCAAATGGAATGAACTGTTGACATGGCATTAGAAAAAGGGATTTTATTCACTCCCTAATCCAATTTGCAAGCCTTCTTGTTTTCCTCTCTAGGTCATGAGTAATTCAAGTATTTCTTAAAGCTCATTTACTTCAAAATAAAAAAAATTACTGTCACATTACACACACACACACAAAAATCATGGTTTAAAATATTCCCACCAGAACAGTTTGATTCATTATTAATGATGCAATTAGAAAAGAAAGCAATTCTTTTAGATGAAACAACAAAATGACAGGTCAATTTTTATATACTTTAATTTTGAAAAGTAAAATTTTGTTAAGGATTTAAACACCTTATTTGCTGCTGAGTAGATAAAATTTTAAAAATGAAAAATTAAAATTTCTTAATTTTTACATATTTAAAATAGACCAGATTTCATTTAGAGTGTTTCTTCAAATATGACACAATTCCCTAAAAATAAAAATTAGAAGATTCAGGACCTGGTCTAGCATCCCCATTAATTTATTGTCTGAATCTTGGTCACCTAAACTTTTTGGGCATCATTTTCTTTATCTTGAAAATGGGAGAATAATGCAAGTCATATTCACCATAAAAGGGTCTGTTGGGGGAAAAAAAATCAATAAAATTTGGTATTGAGGTATTTCAATATGTTTGAAAAGTTTCCAAAATTAGATATTTCAAAACAAAAATGGAACAGGTATGGATATTTGCATTCTTGAATTTTTGTGTGTGTATTTCAAATTGCATTTAATTTGAGGGCTTTTTGAAGTATCATTTTATAAAAATAAAACTATTTGGTGGCCAGTACAAAATCCCATTGTTAACTAAAGTCCTAATGCTCATAGCTCAAGGCACTTCACAAAAAATAAAAAATATGGGTCTTAGGATTCTCCTAGTCTTTTCCTATTGGAGTTATACATTTCCAGCATCCGGGGGTTCCAGGTTTCTTAGCACAAACTGTAAATCAGAAGCAGATGCCTGAGAACGAAAAACTTCATTGGGATAGCTGCATAAGAAATTGTAGGCGAGTGGATCACCTGAGGTCAGGAGTTCAAGACCAGCCTGGGCAACACGGTGAAACCCCGTCTCTACTAAAAATACAAAAATTAGCTGGGCATGGTGTCTGTAATCCCAGCTACTTGGGAGGCTGAGACAGGAAAACCGCTTAAGCCCGTGAGGCAGAGGTTGCAGTGAGCAGAGATCGCGCCATTGCACTCCGGCCTATGTGACAGTGGGAGACACTGTCTCAAAAAAAAAAAAAAAAAAACAAAAAGAAAGAAAGAAAAGTACAATTTTGTTTACCAAAAGAAAGACATAGGCTCATGAGCTATTATTTAGGAGAAAATATATATAGCTATCTACATAAGATTCCAGCATCCTGAAATCTCCCAATTCTCTTATCTTTGAAGATGTACATGACAACAAGGAAGCTGAAGAGTGCAAAAATTTTAAGGCATAATTGTTGGGTTTTTTTTTTTTTTTTTTGAGACGGAGTCTCGCTCTGTCGCCCAGGCTGGAGTGCAGTGGCGCGATCTCGGCTCACTGCAAGCTCCGCCTCCCGGGTTCACACCATTCTCCTGCCTCAGCCTCCCGAGTAGCTGGGACTACAGGCACCGCCACCACGCCCGGCTAATTTTTTTTTTCTTTTTGTATTTTTTGTAGAGACGGGGTTTCACCGTGTTAGCCAGGATGGTCTCGATCTCCTGACCTCGTGATCCGCCCGCCTCCGCCTCCCAAAGTGCTGAGATTACAGGCGTGAGCCACCGCGCCTGGCCTGCTTTCTTATAATAACATATTGGTCATCTTGATTTCATATAAACAAACTTACTACCACACCCTTGCTTGATACTATCTTGACCAGACTTCTCTGAAGAAGACCAAGTAAAATTATGCAGTGTGTTGATTGATTCTTTAGGTTTCAGTGTCTATGGGAACACATCAAAACTTACTTGAAATAAATAAAAGTAAATGTGCACATGAGGTTCATTATGTTCACTTACATGCCACTTCCAGAGACGCATTTCGACTCACTGCTTCACCAAGATAGTTCCTTGCAACACAAACGTAGCTTCCTTCATCAGGTTTACTCCTGCGCCCGTGCACGATGCGCAAGAAGAATAAGGATCCGCTGGGCAGAAGCATCCTGTGGGACCGGGGATCGTCCTTGTCAGTCTCCACTCGCTCCCCATCCTTGTACCACTCAATGGTGGGCGTTGGCCGGCCCTCCGCCTTGCAGTTCAGAGTCGTGGGCTCGCCCTTAGAGACGATGACATCGGAAGGATGCTCCACAATCCGCGGGGGAAAGTCCTCCTGGCGAAGACGCGATCCTACAAAACATGACGGAATAAAGACAAGCTTTAACATTTCCTTATCTAAACCCTCGGTTTCACTTGGGTTCCTGATGGGGAAATTAAACTCTTCGATTATCCAATTGAACATTATTTTATGTTTCGTTTTGTGTATGCATCTCATAAGTCATCTCAACTCCTTTGCAGGATAGGGCGATACCAATAAATTAATATGTTAACTCAAAGGAATTAGGTTTAATGTGTTCCATGAATCATGACAAGCAAAAGTAAAAGAGAACAAGAGACTTTCTTGTTCTTCTGGGATCGGCATGGGTACTAAGATGAGTAAGACTAATTTCCTGTCCTCAGATTACTTATTATACACTGGGGAAGAAAGCCACGTCGGCAAGCAACTAGAAGACACACATAGATAGCATTTAATGTGCTGCCAATATGTTATCAGACTAACACAAAGAGACCTGTAAATTATGCACAAATATTATCTGCATTTAACAGATGAGGCAAAAGCTTAGGAAATGATGTCAGTTGCCCAGAAATGTAGATGAGGCAAGCAGCAGAGGCATGATTTTGAACTCAGGTGTGTTTGACTGAAGAGCTCAAGTATAAATCCGTATGTTAAAATGCAATACGCTGCATAGAGGTATATAAGAAATGCACTATAGGCAGAAAGAAAAAAAAGTAAAAGTTAACCCTAAATTAAGCATAATAAGAGATCCCTTCCCCGAAAAAAATTACACTTAGATTGAGCCGTAAAGAATGAAAAATGACAACTAAAAGAAAAAAGCATCATGCCAAGAGATACCATCATCAAAAGGACAAGGAAATGACAGTTACGTGCATGGTACATTTCATAATCATGAAGGAAGCTGATACAGCAAGAAAAGGTTTAAGACAGTCTTGGAGCCTGAGACAAGGCTTTGTGCCATGCTCAGGGGTGTGACTATTCTTTTACACGGCTCACAGATTTTTAAGGGGGCAGTGTGACTATCTGTACAATCGAAAGATACTTGTAGTCTGTATTATCAATAAGGGATAGCAACGGAGACACGAAGACAGTTGCGATTTACTTAAATAGTTCAAGAGGAAAATAAAAAGAACCTGACTTTGGGAAATGATGGTTTAGGTAGAAAAGAAGAAGGAAAAATACACCATATCAAAATGCTTGACAGAATTTGGTATATCACCATGCACAGTACAAAGAAAGATAGATCGTACCAGTGACTTCCCTGTGAATGCAATAAAAGTGGGGCCATAAGGGGCGTAAGAAATCGAAAGAGAGGCCGGGCACGGTGGCTCACACCTGTAATCCCAGTATTTTGGGAGGCCGAGGTGGGTGGATCACCTGAGGTCAGGAGTTCGAGACCAGCCTGCCCTACATGGCGAAACCTCATATCTACTAAAAATGTAAAAACTTAGCCAGGCATGGTGGTGGACACCTATAATCCCAGCTACTCGGGAGGCTGAGGCAGGAGAATCGTTTGAACCCAGGAAGCAGAGGTTGCAGTGAGCCAAGATTGTGCCACTGCACTCCAGCCTGAGTGACAAGAGTAAAACTCCATCTCCAAAAAAAAAAAAGAAAAGAAAACGAAAAGAAAAGAAATAGGAAGAGAAGGATCTGTTGATATTTTACAATCAAATTTTTGCATAATGTGTTATTTTGAATATTTTTCATTTATATGGTGTCAATTACCATTATTCATGAAAATATTCTACCAGCTGCTCCAAGTAAATAAAAAGGAGATGCTGAGAGGAATCACCATTTTTGGGGACATAATGATTATATAGATAAGCACTTCTTAAAAGTCTGCTCTTATATAAGATTTTCCAAACAATCACCTAATATGAGCACATTTCTCTTCAATAGATAGCAGTAATATTTACTTGTCAATGTTACCTCAGTTCACTCTCAATATTAATTGAAAATACATATTTTAATGTATTAAAGGGAATTTAATTTAGTCTTAAATGAACTTTAGTTTTCTGAAGAGGATTAACTCTTAAAAGTTGCTATTTTTTTTAATCACATCAGACCAAAAAAGAATGTATACATTACAAGTGTTAGATATCTAAAGCAAAAGAGTAATTTACTGTTCACAGGTCAGAACTTTAGAAAAAAAACTAAAGAGATCCAAAGCATCTAGATAGGTAATTACAGTATACATCACAATAATAAAGGATATAGATCATGAGTACTAGGTCTTAAAGCAATGAGGAATTTACAGAATACAAAAGTAACAATGAATTTTTAAATTCATAATCAAGAAAGACCCCAAAGTATTTAAACATGAGTGGCTGAATAGAAGTAGGTTGCAAATCAGAAACATATTCTCAATGTAAAGGTCTGGACACATAGCCGTAGACTCTGATCTTAAAATACATCAAGAGTTTTATGTCACTTTTCATGTAACAGGCATATAGTAGGTTACAATCATCTGTTTAGATAGCTCCTTTGTTCTCCATGAATCTCCCTATGCACAGTGACCTACATTCTCCCTACTGCAAAACTGTTCTACTATTAAAAGTAAGCAAGTAAATAGCTACTAGGGTGCTATTTACTATATCAACTTGTGCACTAACTTATTAGGCAGTAGGCCTGGATAAGGGCTGAATAAGACCTGAAATATGCTAATACTTACTAAATAAAATACAAAATAATTGATTTATAAAAGAAAAAGTGAAAAAATAGCTAAGCTATTTAGCAATAAAATTAAACTCCAGTATGTCCAATGAGCACACGAAGAATTTTACTCATTTATCATTACAATATATGTAAACTATGTTACATAAAGATTATAGTACTGTCATATCAGGACACTCTTCTTGTAATTTTACTCCTACTTTAATAAAAACATCAAAGAACATCTACAACCTAAATATAAAAAGTAAAACTATGAAATGATTACAAGAAATTATAGAGGCAAGCTTTTTATGATTTTGAATTAGGTGATGGCTTCTTGGATATGATACCAAAAGCATAAGCAACAAAAGAAAAAAAGAGATAAACTGGATGTTATAAAATTTTTAAATACTTGTGCTTGAAAGAATACTACCCACAGAATCAGAAAAATAATCTGCAAATCATATACCCAATAATGGATTTATATCTAGAAAATATAAAGAACTCATAACTCAATAAAAATATAAATAATCAAATTTTAAAATAGGCAAAGGATTAGAATAAGTAGTTAAACAAATTTGACAGAGAAGTTAGACAAATAGCCATAACCACATAAAGAGATACTCAACATCATTAGCTATTAGAAAAATGCAAATCAAAACTACAATGAAATACACTTCACACCCACTAGGACATATATAATCAAAGCAATGTAAAATAACAAGTATTGTCAAGGGTTTGGAAAAACTGAAAGCCTCATCCATTGCTAGTGTGAATTTAAATCGTACAGTCACTTTGGAAAACAATCTGGAAGTTCCTCAAAATGTCAAACATGTAATTGCCATATGACCCAGCAATTTCACTCCTAGATATATATCACCCCAGAATGAAACCATACATCCACACAAAACTTACTCATGAATATTCATAGCAGTATTATTCACAATAGTCAAAAAAGTAGAAACAACCCAAATGTCTACCAACTCAATGGATAAGAAAGAAAGAATCAACAGCATAAATATCCATGATCAATGGATAAATAAAACGTGCCATATCCATATAATGGAATGTTATTCAGCCTTAAAAATGAAGTATTAATAATACATGCTACAACATAGATGAACTTTGAAAATATAAGTGAAAGGAGCTAGTTGCAATGGACCATATATTGTACATTTCCATTTATATGACATGTCCAGAGAAGGAAAATCCACGGACATATAATGTAGATCAATGCTGGCCTAGGGCTGGGGTATGGAAGTGGGGAATGAAGGGGGTCTGGGCAAGTGCTGTCAATGGGGATGGGATTTCTTTAGGGATGATGAAAATATTCTAAAATTAATTATAGTGATGGTTGCATTACTCAGTGAATGTAATAAAGATTATTATATTGTATACTTTGGGTAAATTTTGTGGAATATGAATTATATCTCAAGCAATTTTTAAAAAATTGATAGATAAAAGAGCACTGTGAACAAGTTTAATAAAAGGTGTGTAACAATTTGTGCTCACTCCTAACAACAGTTAACTCTGTTTTCTTCATTTATAATCTTAGGTTCTAATGAAATCATCAGGCCTGCAATAGATAATTAGGACATAAAGTGAACTTTAAAGGTCTCACCACCCAGATAGATAGATTAGAGAGAGAGAGAGAGAGAGAGATTAGAAAGATAGACATAGATATACAAAAATACAGCTTTACAATCTAAGTTTTACAATGTTATTAAAAATATGGGGATTAATTCTGAGCTTTCTTAAATTCAGACATTACATAACAATAGCAGTGGTCTTTACAATGGACCCAATGCATAAGTCTTTGGATTCTTTAAAACTGTGCGTGGAAATGAGTATTATTGTTAAAGGGGAGGCAGTAGTGGTGGTGTGGGGTGGGGGGTGTAGCTTTCATCATATTCCCAAAGATGTTGGGCCTTAAAGATTATCAAGGAGCACTAAACTACTGGGTATTCTATGTTATTGGCTAAAACAACTCCATTATTTGGTCAAAAAATAAAGCTGAGTTGTCAGCAAAACTCACTGGGGACTGAGAACAAAACAGTAAGGGGGAGTGGGGGTTGTTCATCACAGGAAGTGCCATGAAACAGCTCAACCTCAACATTTTGGACATCTAAAGTGTGAGGCCCTCAACTAGCAACAAAAGCATGATCCAAAGGTGTATTAGAAATAGAGGATCTTAGGCCCATACCCACATATCTGAAATCTGAATCTGCGTTTTAACAAGATTCCCCTCTCTTCATCAGGTATTTGTATGCACAATACCGTTTGATAAGCACTGCTCACATCAGTTTTTGTATGGCTCTGAGCTAACAATGTTTTTAAAAGAAGAGGAGGAGGAGAGGGAAGAGAAGGGGGATGAGGAGGAGGAAGTGGTAACAAAGAAAACTTACATAGCCTGTGAAGCTTGAAATGTTTACTGAGGTTTGCCCACCCTGCTCAAGAGTACCTGATATCATTTTCCATTACAAAGTTCATTTTTAACTTAAATTTATTTTATAAATAAATTTATAAATTTATAAATATCTCCTCTACAGATTTCAAATGAAAATTAGTTTGACAGCAATGTTATTATTGCCCATATAATGAGAAATTATTCAAAGATTCCTATTGGAACAGATATACTAAGCGATGTATGAAAATAACTATCTACAATTCTAATTTCGCTTGTGACTGATATCATGTCTGGTATCTTTTTATATCTCAATTATTAATTGGGCAATCAGTCAAGTTTTAATTAAAATAATATATATTATTAAAATATATACAAATTTATATATTATATATAATAATATATATTAAAATATATATTATTTAATTATAATAATATATATTAAAATATATATTATTTAATTAAAAAATATATATTAATAATATATATAAACATATATATATTCTTTCTCTCTTTTATAATGATAAAAGAAAGATAACAAAAATTGATCAGAGGGTCCTAAAGATGAACATCCAAATGTTTATTTTTACTGTCCAAGAAAGTAAGTTGTGAAATTGTCACATAAATTGTCCATAATTGAATAGATAGGAGAAGCAGAACTAGAACTCATGACCTTTAATCCAAAATGTGCCAGGCTTCTTTAGAAATGAATGGAGCACCAAGTAAAGAATGCACATGGCATCTAGGCTAATTCCAAAGCCCTCTTCTAAGGTTCATTTCAATAAAATGTATCACATGAATGTCGCTAGTCATAATTTCAGCAGAAAACATTTTCCTCGTTTTTCAAAGCCTGATTCTCAGACTGCCTGCATCAGAATCATCTGGGATTTTTTTTTTCTAATTCTTCATGAATTTGCCTGTCATCCTGGCCCAGGGACCATGCTAATCTTCTCTGTATTGCTCCAATTTTGGTATATGTGCTGCCAAAGTGAACACTAAGATATTTCTTTAAAATACAGATTCTTTTTATTTATTTATTTATTTATTTATTTATTTATTTTATTTATTTATTTTGAGTCAGAGACTCACTCTGTCACTCAAGCTGGAGGGCAGTGGCATGATCTTGGCTCACTGCAACCTCCGTCTCCCAGGTTGAAGCGATTCTCATGCCCCAGACTCCTGGGTAGCTGGGACTACAGGCACGCACCACCACACCTGGCTAATTTTTTGTATTATTAGCAGAGACGGATTTTTGTCATATTGGCCAGGATGGTCTCGAACCCCTGGCCTCAAGCGAGCCTCCTGCTTCGGCCTCCAGAAGTGCTGGGATTACAGGCATGAGCCACCTTACCTGGCCACCAGATTCTTAGTCTCCATAGTGAACAAGGTGCATCAGAAATTACCAGCGAAAGGTTCCAAGAAGCTGCATTTTTTCCATGCTTACCAGAAGATCACACACTTAGACCTGGCTAGATGTAGCATTCCACAGCATCATCAAGTTCGTCAGCCAGATGCAGACGCATCTGTGATTAATGTTCTAAGCACCTTAATTTGCATAATGGATTATTTCTGCTTCTCAGAGACTCTCAAACAATGATTTTGTAATGATTTTTGATAAAATATTTGATATTTTACAGCGTTGAGTGGTATATTAGCACTTCAAATTTTTGAAGGTGATGTATAAATTATAATTCATGAATATAGTTAAGTTTAGTTTTCTTTAGTCAGTAACCACTCATTCGCAGTGAGTGCCAGAGAACATTTGTTTTCAGGAAGAGATTTCAATCACGTAGTATAATAAAGGAGGAAAATGCACCTAGAATACTTGTTGATTTCATTTCATGTGTTACAGAGTAAATGTCTCTGCCTCATTGAGTTGGAGTATAGTATTTCCTTGAACCAAGTTTTATTTTTCTTTTACAAACTGGATAGCCCTATCAGCTATTAGTCTCTCCACAAGCCAAGCAATATATTTCAAGCTGTTCTAAACTTTTCTGAGGGCCGAAGAAATTCTCGGCAAATTAGGGACAGAGTGTGAAATATACTTCCTCCAGCAAAATTTCTATGCTGTGTTCATTTTTCTCTCTTAAAAATGTATGTAACAGTATGTTCTAGCCATAACTATGTCTGTTTTAACAAAATATTGTTCCCCAAAACGATATAAATAGAATTAACCTAGGAAGATTCTCCAGGATTACTTCAATTCTGAATGTGATCAGAGCCACCTGCTGATATGACAGATACAGTAGCACTACACGAAAAGGTGAAGGTTGCCTGACACATCGCAATAGGAAGGAGGCAGTGTGGTACAAATAAAGAACACAGGTTATTGATCAGTTAACGTTCATGCCTCATTTGTAACAGGTAGATCAGGACATCAGTGCTATAAAGAGTGGTTTAGGCCGGGCGCTGTGGCTCACACCTGTAATCCCAACACTTTGGGAGGCCGAGGCGGGCAGATCACCAGGTCAGGAGATCGAGACCATCCTGGCTAACACGGTGAAACCTCGTCTCTACTAAAAATACAAAAAAAATTAGCCGGGCGTGGTGGTGGCGCCTGTAGTCCCAGCTACTCGGGAGACTGAGGCAGGAGAATGGCGTGAACCCAGGAGACGGAGCTTGCAATGAGCCGAGATCGCGCCACTGCACTCCAGCCTGGGCCACAGAGCGAAACTCAGTCTCAAAAAAAAAAAAAAAAAAAAGAGTGGTTTAGAAGATTAAAAGAAATCATATATATGGATCACCAGGATGGGCAGTAAGCATTCAGTGTAGTATTTTTTTCTCCTTCTGCAAAACATGACAAATACTCCAACTCTAAACTTTATTTCCAAAATTTAGCCCATAAAACTCTATAATCCCATTGACAATAGTTTATCTTTGCTGAGGATGATTCTGACATTAACGTTTTATTGCTTGATACATTTTAGCTGGACCAGGCTGATAGCTTTACACTAGATTTCCAAAGAATTCGTTGTTACTATTTATCGTTAGTCAAAAATATATCCAATTCAAAATTTCCTTCACTGAAGGAAACATATCTCAGTGCCACTGCAAATGCTGTCTACATTGATTAGTGAGCTAAGGTAATTTGCAATGAAATGGAATTAATGAATCACGCCATCAATCCATCAAGTCTGTCCATAACAACTTTTCCATCTTTGAATTCTTCATGATGATTAAATTCCAGCTTACTTTGCTTATGAGGGAGGAGGGAATAGAAAAGTATTATGAGATAACTTTTTTTTTCTAGAGGTCCAGTGATGTGGTAGGACATGCTGAGAAGATCAATATTTGGAAAACATGAAGTCCATTTTATCCATTTGAAATTTGCTAAAACTCTCTCAGGAGACTTCCTAATTTGCCATTGGCCTAAATAAATTTATAAGATTATTATTCCTTCTGGAAGCACAGCAGTGCCATCTTAATAAGTCTAAATTTGAAACAAAATCAAAATTGAGACCTAGAAATTCTACTTATTTTTTAGAAAAATTTCAAAATAACTTTTCAGTGTCCTAAAACTAAAGGGCTTATAGTGTGAAAGAGAACTGATAAGGATAAAAGAGGTTTGTCAAACTCAACAGGCAGCCTTGATTCTGAAAGTTTCCAGTTGTACAAAATAGCACCCTGCAACATCTCTGTGACCTTGCTTTCCAGATGCAGAAAACAGAAGATTAAGCTATCAGAGGTCCTTTTACAAACCCTTATTTTATAGATGAGGAGGAAAAATAGAGTACTAAAGAACTGAAGTTTCTTTCTCACAACCAAAACTAGAAGGATATACTTGTCTTAACTGTGGGTCCAAGCTCTGTTTTCAGGATGACTTTTTCTTCTTACCCACATTTTAGAAGTCTAAAATATTATTAGAAAATCCCAAGCACTAGATTTCAGTTGTTTTTTGTTTGGCTTTTTATCTGGACCAATATACGGTTAGTTATATCACCTTAAGCAATTACCTAAACTGGTTTTTTGTACTATTTATTCATCCCAAAATTGAGGTAAATGGAAGAGTAAATTGCCACAGTCTCATTGTTCTGTAGCATGATCACACTCTTTATGGCTGTCACATTAATGATATCTTAACAGACATATCTAAAAGAAAGCATAATGAGTAGCAATTTAAATTTATGAACACAGGGTACATATTTTAAAAAATACATACTTTAGATTACTGTTCACACTTTTGATAAATGTATAGATTACAAAAGTTGGCCTTTGTAGGTCTTGTATCTGCTGTCAAAAGCAATGGATATCACATGAATTCTTAGAAAACCCTCCAAAAGTTAACAATGATTTAAAAGACTGAAAACATACCTTAGAAATTTATTCCTAAATTTCTATAAAATTTATCCATATTGTCAGTAAATGCATTGCTCTACAAATCATTTTAACCAAAGACTAACTGGCTATATTGGATAGGTATCTTAAAAATAAATATGTCCACACACTGGGGTCTCTCGGGGGCAGCGTGGGGAGTGATAGCATCAGAATAAATAGCTAATGCTTACGGGGTTAATACCTAAGTGATGGATTGACAGGTGCAGCAAATCATCATGGCACACATTTACCTACATAACAAACCTGTACATCCTGCATATGTATCCCAGAACTTAAAATAAAATAAAATGTAACAAATAAATAGATATGTAATTAATTATGTAAAATAAAACCTTCAGCATTCAGCAAAGATCTTTAAAATTTCCTTCCTTAATTAGGGTGAATGAGTTGATCTTTCAGATGAAGGTAAGTAATAAAGATTCATAAAACTTTCAACCTGAATTTCACAATTGTATCTCAGGTTTTTACTTATCTACCATTAACAGAAATTGCTAAAAATATGAAAATTAGAACACTTTTTCCCCTGTTTTTTCCTCCACTACCGCATGTTATTCAGTGCCTTTATCAGCTAAGTCTTAATCACATTTTTAAAATGCTATTCAATTTCCTGGCTGCCCACATCAAAATTGAGCCACTGACTGAGCAAGTGGGCCCCAGTGACAGGTAGAGCCTCAGCACCCGTGGGGAGCGCAGGCTTGGTTTGTGTAAGTTACAGTCAGAAGCTGAAGGCAATCGAACCACAGGTGGACAACTAAGAATATATATATGAATATACAATAGAAATATATATATTCTTATGTGTGTGTGTGTCTTTATATATGTGTGCATCTATATAGATGTGTGTGTGTATATATATACAACATTCCTATGACTCCATGATGAATACATACATATATGTGTATATACATGTATACACACATATGTATATGTACACACACATATATGTATATATGTGTACATGTATATATGTGTGTATATCTATATATACACACACGTATATATAATATTGAAGATAAATTTTGAAACTCCTAATCTGAAGGTTTCTAGAAAACTGTTAGGGGGGATTTTCCTCCTAATAACAAATTACTCTTCTACTTTATAAATTCATTTCCAACAATTCAGTGAGGAGCCAATGTATTAACCTGGATATTCATCCAATACTATTTCAAATCAATTTGCTACATCTTACATGGTTGAAGGTATTCTTTAAAGTGTGATTTACTGCCCAATCAGAGGTTTTCATGGCTTATGCAGATTTACCTTTCAATGACAAAAACAATCCCTATTCCAGGAAGACAGCTTTAAAATCTGGCTTGTTATTATCATATTTATAATATTTTGATGTGGTTTGAAATTGCATTTGGCTTTACAAAAGGTGATGCAATGAAACAATCTCAAAAATCATTAAATTGTCTAATAATGTTTAATTTTCTAAAAACCATTGACATTTATTTAATGAAGACTATCAGTGTGTCTCCAGAAAAGGGGATTTTACTTAAATAAACTCTGAATGGAGTGATATCATTTTGACTTTCTATTATATTTCCTTCTGTTTCTATATTCTGAAAATTCTGTAGCAGTAGCATTAATCTTAGTAACTGAAGATGCCAAAAGACCCAGTGTCAATGTCTAAAAAACACCATTCCCACCAGCAATGATATTTTATGAACGTGTGTGCTAAGCTTTGTTAAATACTTAGTTAATACATTTGTCAGGAACTCTTGATAAATTTTCCTGTACCCCAAAATATTTCATAATAAAGTTAAATTGAGATTCAATGATCCTACCTGAAATTTCAGACAAACTTATTTTGGTATATAAGTATAGAAAGGATTTTTAAAAGACAGATGGAAAATAAGATTACAGTCCAATAGTTTCTTAAAGGAATAATGGCTAAATCACGACCAGAAAAATTATAGCCTTCATGAGCCAAACGCGTTAGTTGCATCATGTCCAAGGGATGCACACAATGACTGATTTTAGCCTTGTTCATTTCTAATCAACATTCATCTACTACAGAATTTGGCCTAAGATGCAAATATCATTGCATTACTCCATTATTTGTAAAAATGTGATTCATAAATTATGGATTGGTTTATGTGGAATGGAGGTAAGGGATGGTACTGCAGGCACCGGATGCAAAATTTTGTGCAGATATGTGCATGTTGGTTTTTAAGAAATGATAAAGTATATTTTTGGTAGTTAATAGAAATCATCTGTCAGTAGGACTGACTTGAAATTTCTCTTTTTCAAATGCCGAAAAGAAGTGCGAACTCAGGCAAATTTCTTACCTTCTCTTCATCTTGCTTCCCTATGTATAAAACATAGCAGTATCAGTCGAATAACATTGTTGAGAAGATTGAATGAGATTTTTCCATGTGCTGAGTACACAGCAAGCACTCAATAAATGTTCCCTACTAGTATAAGCATTATTATAATGTATAACTCTTTTATTAGTATAACCTCTGTCTCTAAACTCAAAGGAGTCTGTAACCCCCCTAAAAACAATGAACCACAATCTATAAGATACGGCCTTTTTAAAGCAAATGTTGATGCCTAATAACTCTGTGTCCCTCTAGACTATTTTACTGAAATATATACCAACGCTGTTTATTTTTCATTATAAAAATCTTGGAATGACTCCATGATTAATGCATAGGAAGCATCTATTTATTTTTTTGGTTGCTTTTCCATTATAAGTTTAGAGAGAACTAAGGGATATTAAATAAACTTTATTGAGGGCACAATAACATGACTTATGAGATGACAGGAATGGGAATATTATCAGAATATTGTCTGAAATGCACTTTTACCAGTAGTTTCAAGAGACGGTCAAAACAAAATCATTCTCATCCTTTTAAAGCAATAACTTTTCCTAGAAATTTCTAAATGACACCTTTATGAAATTGTGTATCTTTAAATAAAAGGCCCAAGTAAAAAATGAGTATACTGATCCCAAAGATGAAAAGAAATATTTCCTCTTCGATGGTGGAAATGGCCATAATCGAGTTGGCTTATTTAATATTGTACAATGGCTTTTGGAGATCTTTCCTGAAGTTTGTATCTTGGAAACAAAGGAGGCTTATAAAGGTATCCAAATACAACTCGGGCTTATGGCTTTGTCTTTGTACCATACTGACAATGAATGGATTTTCACAGTTGGCCAAACTGAACAGAAGTGACAGCATCATATTTCTTCAGGGGTATTTGGAGGATATGCACCTAAATTGTTAAGTGTTTACTCCACCAAAAACACCTTAGATAAGATTTGTGACATAAAATAGCTTGAAAAAGAGGCTATGTTTTATCAGTTGCAAATAGCTCTAAAATTTGGAATAAGCTCTGTTTACAAAATTATAGACTCTTATAGAAAATTTTGGAGTTTGTATTTTGCCTTCACTTTATGCAGTGCATTAAAATAATAAATAAGTATAAATTTACATCTTTAATAAAAACATTTTCTCCAGTTTTATTTGGCCAATCGTAACAATTTTGATGTGACAACTGTAGTAAGGCTATGCAAAGTGGTTACATTTAGATTGCAAACTTGAGTTATTTTAGTAGATAAAGAATATAAGTTACTTTAATGATCAGGATACTTTTCATTTGGGGATCTACTTTCTCTTCATTTGTGTCTATTTATGATATCTATTGATGGCTTTTTAGTGACCCATTTAATAAAACTTTAAATTTCCTTTCAGGAGATGTCTTCTGTTTCAGAGCAAAATGACCAGCAGATAACATCACTGCTGCAACATAAATACTGAGTGTAGTTTTCAGTTAAAAGATTCTGTGTGCACAGAGAAAAAAGAGCTTATTTTTCTGCTGAATGCAGAAGAGCAGCAAATGTGAGTGCAATAAACGTTTTCAAATGATCTTTTTCTGCTTGAATTATGTTTCACTAAAATATATGAGGCTCAATTCCTTGAGTCTGTCAAAAAACATCTGCAGCTTCCAGAAAAGTTATGGAATAATGTTGTTTTCCACTCAGCCCATTTACTTTGAAGCCTTATCAGAGGAGGGATCAAATGAAACTGATCATCCCCAGGTTTCCCCAGGTTATTACCATGTGGACATGGAATTAACCTCCATCCAGCCACTCTCGAAATGCAATGCTTTCTTGTCACAAAGCACAAGAGTGGAACACAGAATTATTCTGGATTATGCTAAAAGGAAAGAAAAATGCTGGCAGGCAGAGGTATAAAAATGTAAAGTGATAAGTTTTGTGAAACACAGAATAATGATAGCTTCGAACAGGGTGGTATTTCTAAAATGTAGGAAGTTGCCTTTACCATAAAATATTCAATATATCAAACTCTGATAAGTTGGATCTTATAAACAACCAGCAACTGAAAATCTGGAAGAAAATGAAAAGTATACAAATGTTAAGAGTTTAATGATGTTTGCCTAATATTCCACGTAATTTTCCCCACTTTCAAATGAGGCAATAATAACTGAATTTTAGTGTTTTAGTGATGCGCTCACTGCTGTTGAAATTTTTTTTTAAAAGAACATTTTTACTGGTTACTTTTGTTACGAATTTCCATTATAAGTAACAAAAAAAATTTGAGTTTCATGTAAACTAGTGAACTAGAAGTGTGAATTGTCTAATAAATTCTGACCCAATAGTTAACACCTCCCAAGATATGTATGCCTTAGATGTCTACTCTTCCCTTCAGTGAAGATAATTCACTCATTCCACAGAGAACTCATTCCTTCTCATGGTGTTCAGGTATTATCTCTATGACAACAACAGCCAAATGTGAGTTTAGTATCTCCAGCTAAGGAAAGTTCTAGGCTTTGTTCGGGTGACCACCTGAATGCTCAGTCATCAACTCAAGGTTCATCTATCTCAGAATGAAACCCTCACCTCTCTCCTTGTCCCATATTTCATCATCTCTCCTTCCTGACATCAACTCCATCTTTCTCCAGGTCCCTAATGCTCAGAATCCCGGTTGTGGGGTTTAACTCTTCCATTTCTATCATAACCACTTAGGCATACATTTCTGTGGATTCTTCCTTCTTTCTCCAGGTTTGTGTCTGGAACTGACTGCCTCTCATTTCCACAGTCACCATCTGTGTCTCTCGACATAATTTCACACTATCATTATTCTAAATGCCTCATCGTTTCTCTCTTCCAGGTATGTTCTTTCCCTTTCCTCATCACTCCATTTCTAGAAAAAATGCATACGGATTTTGGAACAGTTAGTGATTGCTTTTCTTTAAACAAACACAAAGTAGGTTGCCCAGGCAAATCTCAAACTTTTATGGGGTTTTCTAAATTTTTATACTCCCTTGGCCAGAATAAATCTACTTATTCATCAAATTGACTTACAAATTGGGACTTCCCTAAGTCCATCTTATGCATCCAGAATCATACAAGTTGCCTCATGAGTGTTACGATGAAGTACAAAACTCTGAACCTCCAGGCTGGGGCTCAGCGTTTATTTGGACAGAAT
The DNA here is from genome assembly GCF_029281585.2 of Gorilla gorilla gorilla. Taxonomy (NCBI): domain Eukaryota; kingdom Metazoa; phylum Chordata; class Mammalia; order Primates; family Hominidae; genus Gorilla; species Gorilla gorilla. The sequence continues at coordinate 87,129,980 of NC_086017.1, read as the reverse complement.
TTACTCAGGCTGCCATGAGGTCTTTGTGACACTGATTTACGGTCAAAGGTGCCAGAACATCACTTACTATATTAAAACTTGGCTGTGTTTCTCATTTTTTTAGTTCACTGAAAATTTGAAAAAATACACTGACTGCAGGGGGAGAAATGAGATGCAGAGTTCTCTATTTCATCGAGGTAGCTTGTGCCTGACATATGTATCTAAACTGCCCATATTGAAATCAGGTCCATGGGCCAACTGCCTCAGATATGAATCCCGAAATGATGATGGAGGCACTGATATAATCTGGCTGATTTTTTTTCCATTTGGTGTGAGTACATTTAAATACCGTATACATTTTTTTAAAGAATCTCCTATTAAATAGGGGCCTCAATTTAATCTCTGGACATTCCTTGTGAGATTCGCCAAAAAAAAATGTTTTAAGTGTAGTAGCATAAATACACATTCACTCATCACAAGTACATTTGTACATACTAGAGTGTACATACAATACACTATTGTGTGTGTATATATATATATATATATATAGAATGTTACTATGTAGCATTTGAATCAAATGTACCACTGAAAGAAATTGTATATATGAGTGTATATATATATATATATATCTGTTAATTAATATATCTTTTGATATGTTTCACAGGAGAAATATATCAACAATCTAAAGTTCATCAACAATCAGGAAATGGGGAGGTTGTATCCCTGTTATCATTAGTTTACAACCAACTAATTTCTTTAATTATCCTCACAGGGGCTAAAAAAGGTATGAAATACCCAATGATCAGTCACAGAAACACAAGCAGGGCTAACAGCATAATCTATGACTTTGCCAGGCTCAGTGAGCACTACCTTGATGTACTGATGTTTCTTAATGAAGACAACCACCGCCAATTAGACAACTGACAATTAGGCTGAAAACTGAAGTGTCAAAACAGGAACAAGGAGTGACCTCTGAATACTAAATTATTTTTAGATGGCACTTAAGCACTATCACAATAGCAATAACAAATGTTAGCAATTTTTCTTTACTACAAGAAGTGATTCTGCTCTATGCTTTATACTTTGCAGGCTAATCTGTTAGTGTTTTTCCCTCTCCTTTTTAAATTTGGTTGGAATATAGCTTAAAACAGTCTCTTATTATGACCAAGTTATATCAGTTAGTATACAATTAGAAATACTGGCTCTGCATTGTTTTTAAATATAGGGCCTATGCAGTTGGTGTGCATAGAATCTGGATTCTCACGGACCTCAGTTTCAGTCCTGGTTCCTGGAGGGCAGGTTATTTCTACTTCTGAAGTGAAGGTATGGGGAATTTTAAAGCATTGGATTCTTTAGCCAATATTAAGAGTGATTACGAAAACCACCCAAGCATTGGAGTTTGGGGAGGATGCAGGAGAATTCCAGTTCAGCCTGAATAAGGAACAGCCATATGTATCTGTGTCTATATCTCCATTTATAGCTATATAGCACTTCTACATTAAGCACATTGCCTGAAGAGCTCATTGCTCATAGAATTTTCTTCAGTAAACTAAGAATGTTACAATACTTAACACACTTTTGCACAAGCCACTGCCTCCCTTCAACATAACAAAAATAGAAATTCTTCGTGCTCACACACTGGCAGGCAGCCCACACTCGCCTGTATCACGATTATTTCTGAATGACTTGGCACAACCTTTAATGATATGCTTCTTGCATCACAGGATTTGATGTTCCATTTTTGCCCAGCTCATCACGTTAGTCTCCAGAAGTTGTATTTGCCTGATTGTTATGAATACACAGGGGCATTTCTTCATGGCTATCCTTAGAGTGCACACTCTCAAGCTGCCTCAGAGGTGAGATCACCTTTGGATCTCCACTGGCTCAGTTCCTTTGGATGGCATCCAAGACAGAATGGCCTTCTGCTGAATTTCACTGCTGTGGCCAATGGCATAATAATGAGACTCTTGTGTCAATGCCCCTTGGATTGTAAAGAATCAAATTCCCAATATAAGTACAAGCATTTACAGTGATGTGTTTATTTTCATTTTATTTCATTTAACTTTTTTTCTTTAACAATCAGAGCCAGACACTGGATATCAAAATACATGATAGTGTCAGTAACCTGTAATTTTCCATAATCTAATAAACTAGCCCATAGATATCAAACACACAACAAACGTGCAAGTGAGTATAAACACATAGAATCATGAGAACAAAATTTTTCTCATTTTTCCCCTCAAGGAGGAAAAATACCACTCAATATTAATGTCAAATACTTGAGCCATTAAACAAAACAGGCAACTCCGGTGAATACCTTATAAAAACCATAATGTAAAATATACATAATTATGTAATCCGATTAATATATCCACTCCTTTTTAGTGGAATAATGCTTAAGCAATAATGTAAGCTTCCAAATAACTATATATTTATGAAGAGAAATACACGAGCAAATGTTTTCAAGCTTTCTGCATTCATACCAAAGGCAGTTGTACGCATCAGGAAAGGGACACAGGTCTACCCTTACCGTCAACTGTAGCTAGCTCAGCTGAAGAGAGCTTTCCAGTTCTTGGCAAAATAACAAATTCTCAAGCAGAGAGGGGATAGTGGTGAGATTTTTTTCTCCTGTAAGTAACTTAATGAATGAAGTACTAATTAACATTATGGCATTGATAAATGGAGAGAGAGATTAGGGATGTACTCGATATTCAGACCTTCGCAGATGGACTGTCAAAGCCACATCAATTCCTATCTCATTGGAGCATCTGCTTCTCCCATAATCCGCTGGCCCTTGGTACGAACAACACAAACTGTTGTGACTCAATTCGATTTATATCAATCTAATTTCTTTTAATCCAATTTGTATTCCAATCTACTACCTTCTAATCACTTAAATCTTCAGCCTCCATCTGGTAAATTTTCTCTCAAAATTAACCAAGCAGATGCCTCTGCGATTGTCTTCCACAGTCAAGCTAATCAGACCCTCACAGTGGCCTATAGAACCCGCTGAATAGGTACGTGACTTACGGTGTTGTCCTTCTAGTTACAGACACAGCGAGGTAGGAAGACCATTTCATCTACCATTAATTGGTTCATTTGCATAACACTGCTTGGGAAAAAAACACAGGACACAAAAGCCAAGAGAAGAACAATACAGGAAGAAAGTAAAACGTGCTCATTTGTCAAGAGAGCTTTACAATTCAATCTATCTTTTGTTTCAGTTCACAAACACGGAGTGAGAATATTATTTAACACTGTATGGTGGAAAAAGCTACCCTCTGTCCTCTATGGAATTAAAAGAGTTTGCCTAATAACCACAAAGTCATATTGAGACCCAACTTTGGTTCATCAATATGTTCTTAAAATCAGCTTCTGAATTTCAGAACTATGTGCTAATTTATTCACTTGAGCCTACGTGATATAAACAACACAGCCCCTGGCTAGCACTGACCTTCACTTTCACAGAAGTTCCACTGTGATCCATAATTAAGGTCACAGATTCAACATTCCCCTATAAGCAAACTGGACGGCACTACCTGTGGAATGAACATCATTATGAGGACACAGTAATTAACAAAAATAAATTAATAAAGAAGAGACTAAGAACATATGAAGGCAAACACTATGGTAAACTACTTTTACATGAGACTTACGAGGTTGCTTTCATTAACTTATGGCCATACTTCTTACATAGTAGATCTTGATTACACTTAAAAGTTTTGTGGGGTTTTTTTTCAAATTCGAAGTCACCATCAAATAGAAATATTCACTTATTCAATGTAGCCACATGATGAATTGGCCTCAGGAAGACCTTTGTTGTTAGGAAAAACCCGGAAGGCTAGCCAAGAAAATCATTAAATCTAGAACGTAGTTTATCTTGGAATGAAGGATACCTGTAATGTCAGTCTCATTAAAATTATGAAACAGAAACATCAAAGTTCCTTCATAAAGTATAACACAAAGTATTAACAGTTGAATTAAATAAATATAGCGGCTGGGTGCGGTGGCACACACGTGTAATCCCAGCACTTTGGGAGGCCGAGGTGGGTGGATCACCTGAGGTCAGGAGTTTGAGACCAGCCTGACCAACAAGGTGAAACTTCATCTCTACTAAAAATACAAAAACTAGCCAGGCATGGTGGTGTGCACCTATAATCCCAGCTACTCAGGAGGCTGAGGCGGGAGAAGCGCTTGAACTCAGGAGGCAGAGGTTGCAGTGAGCCGAGATCGCACCACTGCACTCCAGCCTGGGTGACAGAGCGAGACTCTGTCTCACAATCAATCAATCAATCAATAAAATAATTAAATATAGAACCTATTTCTACAATTCTGACGAGAGTAAGATATGAAAGACAAGTGGCCAGGTCACTGAGTGTTCAAAATAACCAGAGAAACCCAGCTGCAGAAATCAAAGGGCTGTGGGAAACTGGTAGCACTGGTGAGTTGCGGGGTGTGGGAGGCCCTGATCCATTTCTATTTCAGCCCTAAGACAGCCAGTGACACTCACCACTCAATGAATAAAACCAAATACTTTTGGGCCCAACTCTGTTTTACATTTGCTACTAGAACACTTTGTCTCTCTGAGCCTCAGTTGTTTCATCTGTAAAGTGGATTGAAAATTCTATCTGCTGCCACATACTATGTTAAGGATGAAATGAGATCAGACATGCAAACCGCACTTTTTGAATGCCAAAGCACCGTATCAATGTAAGACAGTATGGCAGGGCCACTGAAGAACATGAACTCTGGACTGAAATTTGAGAACCAGTCTCAGGGGTTGTGTAACTGTAGGCGAATTGCTAACTCCCGAACCTTGGTGTAAAATGGTGACGATAATATCTCCTACCCCTGTTATGAGAAGAAAATGAATTCACATATGTAGCATACTTAGACGGGTGTTTGGGACAAAGTATCCCAGGAAAACATGTGTCAACTAAAACATATAAGCTAGGAGTGTTTTGTTTACGTTGTAAGTTTTCAAATATGTTTTTAAACTGGACGTTTATAAACTGCTCAGTAGCTAAAAAGCAGTATTTTCTCAATGATATTTTCCTTTTCAATAACAAAGGCAAATTAAGTTGTAATAATATAATTATTTAAGGTGCTGCATTGAGGTGTATACATATGAGTGGAAATAAAATGTAGTCAATAAATTACTTTTAATTGGCTCTTGTGTGAAAACAGTGACCTCACTGATATCAATAATGTGATTAATTACTGAAACAAAGTTACTGTGTGTGTGTACTAGATGCCAGTGTGCTGGGGGGTGGACTTGAGTGCCAAGGAGGCTCACAAAAGGTGACTTAAAATTGTAAAAGTATTGGTTAAAAGCCCACTTTCATAATCCTGGCCTCAAGGAGAAAGCAGAGACAGAAACTGGCAGAGATTCTAGAATATCCAGGAATGATTCTCTACGCAGCTGAGCCACCAGTACACTCAAAGACTCCTATCTATTCCACACCTCTGTTACAGCAAAGAGCAGACCTTGATGGATAAGAACATACCTGTGTGTAGATATGAATAGTCAAGAGGACTGGATGCTACTCTGAAAAACAAAACCCTTGAAAATCTGGACAAGACTACAAGACTGGAGAGTCCAGTTGACGACGGACCAAGGTCCCAGCTTCCATTTTACCACAGTCCCAGCTGATTGTTTCTCCTCTAACCTTTTATGCCTCAGTGCCAAGACCCACCCCAGCAATCACGCACTTTAACTGAAGCTAGAATTGACAAGGCTTGCTGGTCACTTGTATACAATAACTCAGAAGTCGTTTATCCATTATTGTCCTATAATTCTGATTATTTATAAAGATCTTGTTTCTTCTGGAATATTTAACTTATTTCTGATGTCCAGCACAGTACCCTGGTATATGTATATGTTTAATTCACTTTCAATGATACTATAATAATATCCAATAATAACAACAGAAATTATCAATACAGCTATAATTCATTGAACTTTTAGACACCAGTGCTTTACCAAGATTATTTTATTTCATTCTCACCACAAGCTTTGTGTAATGATCTCTGTTTTACAGATGAGGAATCTGAGATTTTAAAAGCTTGTATAGATGCACAGGAAACTGTCATTATCCACAGTACTCAAAGCTTTCAAAACATAATTGAAAGTTTTTGTGCTCTATTTTTCAAAAGGCAAGAATATATATTTCACATGTGCTGTATGTCATCATTGTATTTTTTGCCTAAGATTTAGCTCAGGGGACAGCACATTTATCAGTAAGGAGTACCAGTTTGCTGAAGTGAGCTGTTTCAGTATCATCTTTGAAGGTTCCCTTTATCTAATCCCTTCCTTAAAAACTTTAGCTTCTGCAGCTTTAACAAAATCTGCACTAATCAGTATCAGTTTGCTTATATCCATAAGGCAAAACTGAAAACCCATAATTTTGACTTATTTTTTTAAAAAACACACGAAAACTCAAAATTGTCTGTAAGGCCAAGCTCATAGCTTTAATTAGGGCAAATTATTAAAGTTCATATAGATTTATCTGTGTGTTATGCCTTAGTTATTTTTAACACAAAGTGCTACATTATTTCTATTAGAAATTATAACTAATACTTATTTGAACAGTTTTATTTAAGTTTTAAGGAAATCATTTGTAAAGATTCCATATAATTTGAGTTTGAAATAATTTATAGGTGGTTGGTGAGACATAGCTTAAAATGAGAGAAAAATTTATTTATTATGAGAATAACAGAAAAAAATTTATTTTCCTCTCATTTTACTTATTTTATTTACATTTTAGAATATCACTTAAAAACACAAACTTTAAGAAAAAAGAAAAAAACATAAACTGTTGTTAAATGCTTTAGTACCATGTATGCTAAAATATGTTCCTTCTCTAAAGAAGTTTTAAATATTTGAATTAGGTGCTATAATTTAAGAGCCAGTCTAATTAAACCCCTAAAAAGTTAAAGAGTCTTCATAGAACAAAGCAGAAACCATAAGATAACACACTAAAATGGACAATAACCATCAATACAGGAGAAAATACAGAATTTATATACTTTATGATACAGTTAAAAATAAACTATGGAAAGACAATAAATCTTTCTAAATAAAACTATAAGATAATAAAATGTGCCCAAGGTTTTCAAACTGTTTTAAACTATTAATATCTCCTTTGTGTTTTTCCCTTTTTTTCTTTTTTTCCCAATATTTCCTTACCTCAGCAAAGAACAGTAATTTTAAGTCCCACTAGGATGCCATAAGAAATAGCAGTATGTAAGCCAGGTAATCCCATACCTGTAATCCCAGCACTTTGGGAGGCCGAGGCAGGTGGATCATTTGAGGTCAGGAGTTTGAAACCACCTTGGCCAACATGGTGACACCCCATCTCTACTAAAAATACAAAAATTAGCCGGGCATGGTGGTGGGCACCTGTAATCCCACCTACTCGGGAGGCTGAGGAAGAGAATCACTTGAGCCCGGGAGGCAGAGGTTACAGTGAGCAGAGATTGTGCCATTGCACTCCAGCCTGGGTGACACGAGCAAGACTCCATCTCAAAAAAAAAAAAAAAAAAAAAAGGAAAAAGGAAAAAGAAAGAAATAGTAGTGTATATTTGAACCATTCCTCCTATATAAAAAAATAGCATATTTTGTTGTATATATCAACATTTAAATGCAAAAAAGTTACTTTTTCTGTTAGTTATTCTCATCTGGAGTTCATTGAGTAAAGGAAACATACAGTAAAGCCCAACCCTGCCATAGTGATTACTAGGAGCACCTCTCCCCTACCCTACCCCACTTCAAGTCTTTGATATACCTGAGAACAGGAATCTCAAATAACCTCAACAGGTAGTGTCTAGCCTCGGTGACAGAGGGAACACATTACTCTCAAATTAAAATCTTACCGAAGTTCCCAATTGCCTCAATGACTGAAATTCATCAGTATTTTCATCTGAAGTATCCCTATGTCTGTACAGCACTCCACACACTATACTTTTAGATACAGGTTCAGCGATAAAAAAATACTGTCACGCGAACTTAGTTGGAAAGATATGAGTCCCAAAAAACCTGGTCGGTTGCTCTATAATGCTAAGATGGAATGTCAACATATAAATTATAATGCTGATATACAAAGAGATGCGTTTTATGTACATGTGTATATATTTTAATGACTAGACACAAAGTGACTTCACCTTTTTGATTTATTAATCATTTTCTAAAAGCCAGGTTTTGATGTATTCAACTTTCCAGCTACAAAATTTTAAGTAATACGACAAATATAACAAAAGCATTTAGTGGAAAACAGTTAAAATATGAAGCCTGCCATCTTTAAGTCTTTCTTTTCAAGACTATGCAAACAAAAACAAGGCAACATCCACATGTAGCACTTTAAATACTCGAAGTTTTGGAAGAAAAGGTTGCCTCACCGTCATCTCATTCTGCCCTTAGGGACATTTATGTTGTGCTAAAATAGCATTATTTCTTCAAAGGATTTCATTCATTCATTCATTCATCACTTATTCATTTATACTGAATATTTCAGTGAGCAATATACATCACAGAAGGGGAAATCAAACAATAAAGGTGATGCTTTCTCTAGGGAGGGTTATTGTAAAAATGGGAGAGAAAATAGAAAGTCATGAATTCACCCAGGACATAACTTTTTTTAAATTGAACTAGCTGTATCGGTTCTTCTTCCATCCTAAAGGAAACATCTGTCAGCAAACTAGCTGAACTAATAGATTCCCTAATGTGTTAGAAAAGACTGTGCCTTGATTCATTCAAAATATAATAGATAAATACAAAGACCCTCTCAGGAATGTACTAATTGCATTAGTGTGCACGGAAACACAACACATCAAAAATCATCTGTTCCTAACTACTTCTTTTATGTCCTAGAGTTATAGCACAGGCAGAAGGGGACATATTTTAAACAGAACCTTAGAGAAAAGGAAGGTGAGAGGCTGCAAGTTAACACTTCTGGAGACACTTTAAAGGCAGCCCTATCAGTGTGGAAACATAAAGTGCCATTACCTCACCCACTAACATTTGTGAAAACAATCAGGACACGCTTGAGTATGTACGCTAAATCTAAATGTAAATTTTCATTTATAATTCATAAGTAGTCACAGTGCTAGTGATAAAAATAAATTATTAACATCACCTGTTTAATGAAAATGTCTTCATTTGTACATTCAGGGTGTTCCCTGGTGATGTAAAACACTTCCACGTTTCTATTAAACTACTTTAACCAAAATGTTTATCAAAATAGCTCATTTTAAGTAAGTTAAAACATGTAATCTAGTTAACAAACTTCATTTATCCCTTTCTTTGTGTATGTTTTCAGGTCATGATCACCAACTAGGCATAAAGCTTCACTACTCTGCATAATTCCACATTTAAGGGTAGAGAATTGCACCATGCCCACAGGACAATTCTATCTGGTTACCTTCAGTGTGAGGGTCAAGCTGTGCAGTCCCCAGAAAGAAACATTAAATAAGACAACTTCATAATGCACTAGGGAGGAAATCACTTACTATTCATGTCGACAGAAAAGAAGAGAAGATGGATCACAGCAACTCTGTACGCTCAAGGAGGACTCAGGAAGGCCCCATGTTCCAGTTCCAGGAAAGTGGATTGCTTTAAAGTGGTTAACAGCAACCCTTTGATGAAATGCTTAGGTTTACTGCAAATTGGCACTGGGTGAAAAATGAGGGCCCTTCCTTACTTTACCTTCAAATTAATCATATTGTCCCATTGATCTTTGTTTTCTGTAATGTGCTTCTCACAATCTTTTCCCCTCTTTTGTACAGAAAAGCAATCTTCAATGAATTTTAAACAATTATGGAGACTATTTCCTTGCATATTTACTTCGCCCTACAGGTGACTTAAGAAACAATATGCTTTCTTCTCTTAGCAAATAAAAATGTGTTCTCACTCTGCTCATTTCTTATGACAAAGTAAACATTAGAAAAATAATGGCCAATGTTTACCTGGTATTCAGAACACTGAGTTAAATGCATTCAACCTGTTAAAGACTATTTTTAATGGGAATGATTAAAAATAATTACAACCCTTTTCCCTTGAGCAATTTATTAGTCCCCTTTGGATTAAATACTTGTCTGCTGTAATTTTTAAAGGGCAATTGTTTTCATATCTATTAAGCCTTTCCCTCAATACCTAACCATAAAACCATTCAAAAGCTACAATGTTATAAACATCATAAAGGCCTAGCAGATTTATTTTCTGTTCATGTTTGTAAAAATAATTTCCTTTCTGACTTCTGCTACTCATTGCATTGAACTAAATGATGATGTCCTAATTGTTCTTCTGAAATACAAAATGAACTTTATTTTGGTATGTTTATAGTAAATAAATATAAATGTAATCTAGAATTTAAAGAAAAACAGATTAATATAAGACGTAACCACAAAGCACACAAACCAAGGGTGATGAAGTTTATACTCTCTACTACATATTAAACAGAAAATATATTCAATCACAAATATATGTTGAGCACCTACTACCTGCTCAGCACTGGGTATATACTTGCAAACAAAACAGAGACTGAAGGAGGTTACTATCCCATTGTGTATATGTTTCGAAATTATGATAAATGCAATCAAGGGGGATATAACAGGAAGAACTTAATTTGATTATTGGGAGAAAGCCTTCTTTAAGCATAGTCCTGACAGATAAATGGAATTAGCCATGGTAAGAAGTGGAAAAGAACATTCCTGGCATAGTGTCCAGCACAAGTAGTCTTTAAATGCAAAAGGCCTTGGTCAGTTCTAGATCACAAGTTCCCCACCTTTTGGCACCTGAAACTGGTTTTTCAGGTGACACTTTTTCCATGGAGTAGTGTGGGGGGCGGGAGGAGGGTTTGGGGATGATTCAAGAGCATTACATTTACTGTGCACTTTATTTCCATTATTATTACATTGTAATATATAATGAAATAAGTATACAACTCACCATAATGTAGAATCAGTGACAGCCTTGAGTTTGTTTTCCTGTAAGTAGACAGTCCCATCTGGGGGGATGGGAGACAGTGAAAGATCATCAGGCATTAGGTTCTCATAGGCAGCACGCAACCCAGAGCCCTCGAATGCACAGTTCACAACAGGGTTCTCGCTCCTATGAGAATCTAACGCCACTGCTGATCTGGCGTGAGACGGAGCTCAGGTGGTAATGCGAACGAGGGGGAGAGGCTGTAAATACAGATGAAGTTTCACTCTCTCACCCACCGCTCACATCCTGCTGTGTGGCCCAGTTCCTATCAAGTCACGAGCGGTACTGGTCCGGGGCCCAGGGGTTGGAGACTCCTGTTCTAGAGACTAGAATAATGTCAGTGTAGCTAGAAGATGACTGTCACTTGTGAGGAATGAGAGTGGTGGATAGATTTGTTATTGATTTGGAAGGTAGACTCCACAGGACAGAGCTCAGCCTCGTGCAAATAAGGAAACTTGATTATGCGCAATCCCTTTGCCATAGGAAACTGATGGTTTCCTAATCACGTTTTAAACGGCCTAGAAAGACCCTGAAACAGCAAAGACAGTAGTGGCTGGCAGAAGACAGAATCTACACACACAACCAACTCCAGCCTTCCCCTCAAATGGATTCTGCAGAACAGGCTCCGTGACCCTCAGGCAAGCTGCTTAATAGCCATGCTTTCCAAAACAGCATCACTCATCTTAAAGGAGTGACAGGAGAAACAATGGATGGCAAAATCCACTTCATTTTTCATTTATGAGTTTTGCGAATGGGGAAGAAGGTGTTTTTCTTATTTTCTAGGCATAGAGCCTAGGCTATGAAGTCTTAGCTAACTTTACAAGTACTCATTATACAACAATCGTAAAGGACATGTATCATAAAACTACCGGTTTCATTTTAATTTAATGCTATTTTAGACTTTACTGACATATTTTTACTGAATGAGCAGGTGTTTCTAAAATGTAAGTTTTCCGGGCCTGGAAACATGTTCATTTATTCGATTTTATGGAAGAATAGCCCTACTTTAGAAGAAGGTATATTCCTTCTTAGAAAGAGAATGCTCTATATAAAATATTTCCTCAGAAGGATGTAGATAAAACTGCTAATTGTAGCTGTTCTTAAAGTAAAGAGATTGCAAGAAACAGTCAGAAGGGACTTTCCTTTCACAGCATAACCTTCTGTGGCTTCCGAAAGACTTAGTCTGCTGGTACTCATATAAATATATGAGTAAATAAAAATGGATAAAGAAGCCGCTTATGACTTTTCCCCGGTCTGTAAGACACCACTCATTACATCCTGGTGTATATCGAATCCATCGGCAAGTCTTCCAAACCTGGCCTGTTTCTTATTTGTACTGAGCCCCTCTCACTCCTTCTCACAAGGACCCACAAAGCTTGCCCTTGTTTCTACTCTTTCCCCATCACAGTCCATCCTCTACGCAATAGCCCGAGATACCTCTTTGAAATGTAAATCAAGTTGTGCTACTTCTCAGCTTAAAACCTGCCAAGAAATTTTCTTTATATTTAGAACAAAATCCAGACTGCTAACTGGGATCCACAATACCCTATCTATCCCATTCCACGCCTCCTTTACCTTCATTTGATATCACTCCTGCCCCCTTTGCTGACAACTCTCTTGGCATAACAGTTATAGTGGGTTGAATAGTGTGTCCCCCTGCAAAATCCATGCCCATCCACAATGCCATCGTATGACCTTATTTAGAAATAAGATCTTTACATCTATAATTAAGGGAAGGATGGAGATGAGATCATACTGAATTATGGTGGGTTCTAAGTCCAATGAAAATGTCCTTAGATAGAAAAAGACACACACACGCACGCACACACACACACACACACACACACTCACACAGTGGAAAAGTCCATGTGAAGACGGAGATAGAGTTATACTGCCACAAACCAATGAACATCTAAGCCACCGAAGCTGGAAGAGGCAAGGAAGACGCATTAGTTTCCTAGGGTTGTCGTAATCAATTATTACAAACTGAGTGGCTTAAACAACAAAAATTTATTGTTTCACACTTCTGGAGGCTACGAAGTCCAAATCTAAGATGTTGGCAGAGTTGGTTCCTTCTATTGAACAGGAGGAAGAATCTCTTCCATCCACTCCTCCCACCTTCTGGGGGCTTGCTGGCAATCTGTGGCATTCTTTGGCTTAGAAATCCATTATTCCAACCTCTCATCATCTTCATACGGATTCTCTTTGTGTCTCTGTATCCAAATTCTCCCTTTTTATAAGGATACCAGTCGTATTGAAATTGGGCCCACGATAATGACCCTTTTAAAATTTTACTCTCTCTGTAAAGACCTTATTTCCAAATAAGATCACATTCTGAGGCACCAGGGGTTATGATTTTAACAAATGTTTTTGGAGGGACACAATTCAACACATATCAGGGCTCTTCCTTAGAGCCTTCAGAGAAAGTGTGGCCCTACCAACACCTTGATTTCTTGCTTGCATATTGTCTCTACCCCTCAAGGACTCTATCAAGACAGTGCAGGAAGAGCAGGCACCTGGTCCGTGCTGCTCACCACTCTAATCCCAGTGCCTAAAAGAGTGTTTCATACAAAGGAGGTGCTGAATACATGTTTACTGAATTAATTAAAGAATAAGAAAGTTATTCAATCTAACCACCACCAGATGTGTCAACAAAATGTTCAAGTAGTTTATGCATGAATGACTGAAGTACTAGAAGTCACTGACTTACGAGAACAAAGATATTCCATCAAAGTATAATTTTATTAGTATATTCTTTATTTTCTTCATTGAATCAATATATATTTCAGTAAAATGTCCACCTATGACCTTAACTCCAATTTCTTTCCTTTGTGTTAAATATGACAAGTCCAGTCATTCTCCCACATGATTATGAAGATTTGAAGAATATCATGTTCCCAATCGACTTCTTTGTCAACAAAGCATCCTCATTCTTTCAACTATTTTTCATATTTTTATTTGTCTTAAACACATTCAGACCTCTTCCTTCTCCTAAGTGAACTCTTTCACTTAATTCCAGTGGTCTCTCTCTCTCTTAAAATTTAGCATTTTTGCATACGGCCTGAGAGCACACATTAAGCACACGTAGTGCCCTTATAGTTTAAATTGGATACCAGCACACTCTTTCTTAACGAGCAAGACAGTAAATATTTAGGCTCTGTGAGCCACACAGCGTCTGCCACAGCAACGCAATTCTGCCTTGGTAGAAAGAAGGTAGCCATAGACTGTGCTTAAACAATTGAGCGTGGCCATGCTCAAATAAAACTTTATTAGTGAACAAGAAAATTCAACCAAATAAAAATTTTATGAGTCACGAAATAGCATTCTACTCCTGATTTATACTAACGACTTAAAAATGTAAAAAAATTTATTATAGTTTGCGGATCACAAAACCAAGCAGCAGTCCAGAGGCTGCAGTGTGCCCACCTTTATTTTAGATAATATGTTCTATTTAATGAAGCCTAGAAACATACTAGCCTGCGGAAGTGGGCTGGGCACTATACTGTGGAATTATGTTGAATTTAATGTTCACAAAAACATTACTTTATTCACGTATTCTACTTCCAATTCTGCCCTCCCTCATGCTGTTTTGATGCCATTCATTCTTTCTCACAAATCAGTAATGAGTTTGAATTATATTTTAAGATATATTTATATCATACTTTGGGGTGAATTTTGAACTTGCCTGTTACGTGACTAACAGGCATGTTAGTCAGAGATAAGAGTTAGGCAGAGATAAGAGGCTTTAGAAACCAGCAATGGAAAAAAAGATTCTGCTTTATTCCATGCAATGTTCATTTAAACAAAGATTATATTCTTAATAGGGTGGTGATTCGTTCATTCTCCTTTAAAAGAGTCAAAATAAAATGGCTTCTATCACTTCCCTTGAGAAATCATGACACAATAGAAGGAAACTTGTAGGCAAAAGTTGTGTTAGTTTTATTTCCTTTCAAACACATAAGACATAAAGCTTTCTTTTGTCACAAAAATATATTTTCTTATATCAATTAAGGCTTACCCCCTTGATGTAAATATTAAACCAAAAGCCTGTGCACTCTCAGTGGTGAGAGAAAAGTAGCACTCAAAAATAAAGGGCAGCCTCTTCCCTTTAGTTACAACTTAATGAAAACAATGACAGAAGACTAATGATGTGTTTTTGGAAAATTTTACAAATATACACTTCTAAGCATTTTGAGAACTGAAAATGTACCAAGAATAAATAAAGTAATAATAACACAAAGAGAAACACAAATAAAGCAAAGATTTAGACATGATTTAGAACTGATGTTTATGTCTTAAACAGGTATACTCTAGAAAAAACTAATAATTATGATTTTAAAGTACTCATCAATAAAGTAAAAAAGAAAAAAGTTCTGAAACATCCTCAGCATGCTCTTTAAAATTGGGATAACCTGGTAGCTTTGAAAGAAAACAGTACATATAGGGCGCATTCCTCTGATGCCTCTTATTTTAACATCAGCCATGGTTTTCTCATCTATTTTCTGAAGGTCTGCGTCTACTGTTTCTAAGGTCCACTGAGGCTAAAGACAATATATCAGTAGAAAACATGTGACTTTCATCAAAGAATTTATGAAAAGAAA
The DNA here is from genome assembly GCF_029281585.2 of Gorilla gorilla gorilla. Lineage (NCBI taxonomy): Eukaryota > Metazoa > Chordata > Mammalia > Primates > Hominidae > Gorilla > Gorilla gorilla. The sequence goes on along the minus strand of NC_086017.1, from coordinate 87,114,419 downwards.
AAACAAACACTCAATTCAGCACTGAGTCTATATCAAGCACGGTGTTAGGTATTTTCACATGTTACCTTGCTTAATGCTACTCTCACAAAAATCCTGTGATATTTTCCCCTATCTTTTCAGTCTGTTATGCATATCCAATTCAAGCGCAGCTTATTTTAGAGACACATATATGACACATATATCACTTCTTTCTAATTCGGTATACAGGGATAAAATGCTTCCTTTTCTGTACTCACAGTTGTCTGCTGACTTAACTTTTGTTAAATAAAGATGTTAATAAAAATATCAGAGGCAAGTAGTAAAAAGTAAATACAAAGTTTGGGAATAAGCAAAACTGACTGTTGAGTTTTAAACTGATGGAAGACTAGTGCTCACTCACTATAAATTACCTTAAAATTCTACTCACTATAAATTATTACATGTTTGGAGGGACTCTGGCTTCAGTTAGGATGTTTTGCAAAGGGAAGCTTTGATAAATCCAATACTACAACTTATGCAGTCACGAAAAATCAAGTACAGACAGTTTTTGAAATCTTTGGAAAAAGTGCTATGGCCTAGCAACAAAGGCAAGCTGTTTTGTGTTTTTGTTTTGCAGTGTGTGTGTGTGTGTGTGTGAGTGTGTGTGTGTGAGAGTGTGTGAGTGTATGTGTGTGTTGCAGGGGTGGAGGGGGGAGGGGAAAAGAATCTTTTCTTAAAATATTTAAACTAAAAGCAAATGAAGAGTCAAACATTTGCAAACTAAAAATGGGTGTTGATTTTTAAAAGTAGTGCAAGGATACCAAAGATTTGTCTGTTTCTTTTCTTTGGAGAAAATAGAAGGATAATTAAGTAACTGTACTATGTCTTAATCTAATCTCCCAATACATAACACTAAACAATCATTCCCTACAAATTCTTTAGATTGCCTGCTTGTACTATCAAAAAGTGTTTAAAACCAAAAATAAAAACAATCACTCCCCCTAAGAAATACAGATTATATAATTAAAGTACTATCCTATTTAACATTAACATATATACCTCTATACATTAACTTATTTCCCTACTGTTAGTCCTTTGATTGTACTCACATTGTTATATGATTTCTGGGAAATACCGAATACAAATACTTTTTTCACATAGAGATTGCTGTCTAACAAACTTTTTCTAATTGATAACACATTTTTAAAGAAATTATATGATTAGACTATAATTAATACAGGAAACGATAGAACAAAGAGTTGACTTTGAAGCCAATTTTTTTCCAACTGCAGTTAATGTTGTCAGAGTTATTATTACCAATGTATTTTGGCATCTAATATAATTATGCATTTAAATGTTAAAGGTTTTGACATAAATGAATAATTTACTTAACTAGAATGTAAAGGCAATCTTGATTTTTCTCAATATAATTGAATGAAAGTACTTATAAAACTACTACTAAGACAAGGAAGTGTCCTCTTCAAAATTATTCCATCTGTTTATCTTGCGATTTCCCATAATCACACCCATCTTAATAAACATACTAGATTGTTTCTGTGCTGTTATCGATCACCAAATTGATTATGATGAGACATAATTCACCCTTGTCACAAGTGAACAGACATAGTCTGAGCCATTTTTATACACATTTTTTTAAAAACCCATGACCTAGAAAAGCATTTTCCTTTGTAGTAAGAAATAGCTTCGGCTTCGATGCCAGCAAAGTCCTGGGAGAATGCCAATTACGCCAATTTTGCAAAAACAGATGTATCGTGATTTTGCGATATGGACTATTTTACACTAGGGACAAAGACCAAACCATTCATCTCAATTTACTTAGGACTGAGGCTTAATTTGAACTCTGACCTCAGAGTGGTAAGGTCATTTGTATATCCCATAATAGCATGAGGCACTATTTTCAAAGAGAAACATATATTTGACTTCATATTTCAATAATTTTCTAATTACTAATGCAAACAATAACATTATTTTACTATTTTAGTTGCTCCTTAAAATTAACCAATTTTAAGAAATGTTTAAATTTGGACCATTACTAAGGTAACAAAATATTTAATCAATAGAATGGATGATGGCCATTGATTGAAACTTCTCATTTAAGGTACTCTCAATCTTGATCACCAATAGTCAAATGACATCTGACTAAAGATTGCTAGAAACCTTGTTACTTGCTGACTTTAATGGAATTTTGAAAATAGGTCACAAGAATGACAGGTAATTGGGTTTAGATATAAAAAATACAAAGAGAAACAATAGGATATTTTTCACAAGTAATTTTGAAGAAAGTTTTTGGTGGTCATTCATTACTTGTTAAGAAAAAGAAAATATTTATTTCCATAAAACTGGATTCCAACTTTTGTTGACCAACTTCTGTTTATTAAGAATCTGACTGACTCTGTTATTTAAAACATCTCTTTAATATGTGATTTATTGCTCTACTCTTTCCCAGGGAGCTTCTGAGAATTAATGAGACAATTGCCAAGTGCTTGAAGCTCCTTGGGAAAAGACTGTGATAGTATTACTAAACATTATTGTGATTATTATTATTTTATATGCAGTTCCCTCTGACGTATTTTTTCTAGATGATTTACCTAGTGCCCTTGATTAAGCCAGATCCACTTTACATTAGAATCATTGAATAAAAATATGTTGTGAGCACCTCTCCTTTCCAAATCTGGGAAGTCATGCAATTCTGATCGGTTTCCAAAAACCCATTTTTGCTTTCAGCTGAGAATTAAAGCTATCAAGACCTCCATATTCCTTGGTGGCCATCAACCTTATGAAAAAATGAGACCTGAGAATACCACAGTATAATTATTGCAAATATCTTGTCATATAAAAGAATTCATTCTCCCTTTTCCCTCAGAAGAAAATCAAAATATTTGAGTGAGGAAGCACAAATCATTATGAAATAGATTGGTTTCTGCTTCAAGGATCTATCTGTCCCAAATTTTTTAGCTCTTCAAAACTACTACACTTTTTATTCTGAAATGAAATATGTTTTTATAGGCTGGGTGTGTTGGCTCACACCTTAATGCCAGCACTTTGGGAGGCCGAGAAGTGTAGATCATTTGAGATCGGGAATTCAAGACCAGCCGGGCCAATATGGCAAAACCTGTCTCTGCTAAAAATACAAAAGTTAGCTGGGCATGGTGGTGCATGCCTGTAATCCCAGCTACTTGGGAGGCTGAGGCTGGAGAATCGCTTGAACCTGGGAGGCGGATGTTGCAGTGAGCTGAGATTGTGCCACTGTACTCCAGCCTGGGTAACACAGTGAGACTCTGTCACAAAAAAAAAAAAAAAAGATACATCCAAGTATTAATTTTATTTAAATATTTGTAATATAAAATTGCAATTTGTATAAAAATATATTTCACTACTCATTTTTTCCTTTGCTTGAATTTTGTCTTAAAAACTTTTATAAACTAATGTTTACACCTTACTTTTCTTTCTTTGAAAGGAATAAACAATACAATTTAATACATTTTTAAGGTAATTTTAAAAATAAAATCAAACGTTTATAACAAAAAGCATAATAAGTGAAAACAATGAACACAAGCATTTACCTTTTATGACATTATAGCTTAACAATACCAACATAAGCATATAATATTTCTGCAGGCTTTAAAGATAACATGAAGAAAATAGATTTACCCTTCATCTAGGTATGTGAACTAACAAGTACAATGCAAAGTGTTTATTATAAATGTTCTTAAATGAGAAATAGCTTTTAAACTTACAAGGATAGATAGGCAATTGCCCAATCAAACTTTGAACACATAAATTGTATATGTTCAGGAGATGATAAGTAGAGTAGTTTTTAATTTGCACACTCTATTGATGAAGTCAGCAAAACCAATGGAAACCAGTAGTTTTGGCTGAGTCTAGAATAGGCAGAGAGAAAGAAGAGCTGAATTAAATGGGCCATCTCGATTGAATTCAATGAATATTTATTAAACACTTCCTTATGTATACGTTGCTTTGCTACAGACTACAAACAATATCAAGTTAAGAGCAAAGAGCTCTTCACATGAAGTAGCCTAACGTAAGTGTGAGTCATAAAGCACATATGTAAATTACTACAATTCAAGTAAGTTATAATCCAGGAGAAAGGAAGAAAGAGTTACATGATTATGGGAATTGAAGAGGTCAGGAGATCTGTCAAACTTCCATCAGCTTCCCTGTCTTGCAGCACACACTTGAAACGGTTTTATTTTTCTGGTGAAACTCCTAATTATCTCCCTAAACACACCCCCTTTTCACACACTTTGCTCCTGTCTTACTGATTTCCAGTTCTTCTGCAACTTCCTCCTATTTTATTCCTTACCATCTTCACATTATCAAATCTAAGCACATCAAGAATTACATGAGAGAGCTTTTAGAAAACAGACACGTACACTCCTCTCCCAGCCATTTCATGTAACTGGTTGGGGGTGGCAGATGGGCATAGCCCTTGGCAAAACCTTACTCTGAACTCAACCCAAGCTGTCCACTTCTAGATCCTGCTCCCACCCTCATGATGTTTTCAGTTCCCACCCTATATGCTTTAATAGTCCACCAGTTTACTTCTGAGCTAAAAATTGATGATGCTCTACAGTATTCAGAGACACCAGTAGGCCTTAGCTGCCTGTAAATTCCCACAGCAGTATAACATTCCTCTAATGTATTTTTATTATCCTTGGGATAAAATTCAGGATCTTTATTATTTAAAAAAATGTAACTGGGAGGCCATTAGACTAGATTAGCTCTGGCACTTTAAACTCATACATATACAACTAAATCACAATGTAAATAGCAAACTGACACTTAAAACTGCACCAATCAGAAACCACCAACTAACCTCTCACTAGGAATTTTCCACTCAAATCAATCAAAACTGGCATTTTTTTGTGTGTCTTGCTTCTGTAAACACTTTATAGAAGTTCCCCCTCTTGACCTCCTGGTGGAGTGCTAAGTACCTTGCAGTGTGGTGGAACTCCAATTTATGGGCCACTGGATGCCCAGATAAACTTTTTAAAAGTTAAATATGCTTAAGTTGTTTTTTCATAAGCTCTGGTGTCAGAAGTGTGACCTAAAGGCTACCGCACAATCATGACCTCTGGGAGAAATTAAGTAAACAGGAATAAGTACCCAGCTGTGCCCCTTCTGCTCACTCCTTCTTCCTATACATTTGGAGGTCATCACCACTAAGTCTTCTTGGATACACGAGTTCCACAACTTGGGTCCTGTTCTCTGAGTTTATTTGAGTATTTTTTTAAAATCTGAACTAGGTTTGGAAGTCTTAATAGAAACTGCACTGCATTCTGTCAGGAGCCTTTAGGTGCCTGACTGGGTTAGACAGAAACTGAATTGGGTTTAAACACCTCTGGTAGGAAAGGTTCCCGGAAGACAGAAATAATGAGTTTATTTAAATCCAGAGAGTCTAAGACTCCATCTTGGAACCTGTGCTTTTCTAGAGAAATGGGTGAATCTTAACAAATATAATTTAGAATTTTGGTGGCCACAATGGGAAAGTTTTAACCTAAGTAAAATTGCTCATCTATAGGGCACATACACAAAAAGGGATCCCAAACACCTCAAAACCATAGGATGCAGTTTTGACTGACATGTAGAGACCTCTAAACTCTCTGTTTCTCTCTATTATCCTTTGCCTACTTTGAATCTACTGATGTTTTCACTGGTTTACCTGCTCACCTCAAAGGGAAAAAAAAGAAAGAACCAGATCAGTGTTGACAAAAGGATGTCAGATCAACCAGTTCTGCTTTATAACCACTGTTATTCCTTGCTCAAAGTCTTGAGCTCAGAGGAATAATAAACGGTATTCCTGTCCTGCATAGAAAATGCTTTGTCCCTATATGTTAATTGGTTCCACCCGGAACTCAGTAATCCTGTTAAAGACATGTTGACAGGACCAAGGGAAGCTCAAAAATGGATGCAAGAGGCAGAATGTTATCATTGTGAGGACACGATCCATGGTGATAAGTCCCCATTTGGTTCACATATGTGCCACAAAAAGCTCAAAAAACTAAAAACAATCTTTTGAAAGCCATTCCTGAATTGTTTCCCCACTCACACTGACTGGACAATCAACCAGACCTACAGACAGAAGGAAGATGGATCCGTTACTGATTTCAAAAACCACTCAGAGCTTTTGTTTTTTTTATGGCATTCCAGGAAACCCAGCCTACCCTTGCTGCCCTTTTCGTAAAAAGATTCTCCCCAGGTATTATTTGGAGACGTAGGAAAAAAAGTTAAAAAACTTTAAAAAGGTAAGGAAATAAGCCATAGGTTTAGCTAGGTTAGCTGAACATGTGTAAAGAACCTTAGAACAAGGTAAGAAACAAAGGGCTTCCAAATTAATGGCCTTGCAATTATAGCAACTCCAGGGCAACCAACAATTTAGACTGACCTTCAGACTTCTCCTAATAAGTGACTTTTAAATCAACAACTTATCTGCTTCCATCTGTATGTACATGCATGTCTTTGTATGAACATATGTATGTTATGTGTATGTGATATTTTGGGATGATATTACTAAACAAATTTATAAAATTAAAAAAGAATGAGCTGGAAATGTCCTGCACCTGTCGTCCCAGCTACTCAGGAGTCTGAGGCAGAAGAATCCCTTGAACCCAGGAGTTTGAGGCAGCATTGAGCTATGATCACACCACTGTCTTCCAGCCTTGGTGACAGGGCAAGACCCTGTCTCTTTTAAAAAAAAAAAAAATGTTAGGTTTTCCTGGGTTGCTGGTCAGATGGGTTTGTATTATCTCTGCTAGATGTTTAAGTCAATAACTCCAACCAAAGAGTAAAATACGTAGTAAACATGAATAGCTTGGTGCCTGTTAGTTACAGAATTTAGAAAAAGACAGAGAGGGAAGAATAATGTTTAGCTTTTCAGTTTCTTTGCTTCTGTGATAATTTTGATATTTGCCTGACCTGTAAACACAAATGAAATAAGATGATGGGGTAGGGTAGGGTAGTGACTGATGACACTTGAGCTGCTGTGGCGGATCTGGATTTGGCAAATAGGAGGTGGTCTAGGGAAAGCCTCTCTCTGCATTTGCTATTTTTCAAGTCCCTTTAGCTCAAAGTGATCAATATACCAAAGTGGAATACCTTGAGGTGACATTTCTTGAACTCCTTCAATGGCTAGCTGTGTTTAGTGTCTTATGAAATTTTTCATGAGCAATCCAAGTACAAGTGTTAAGAACAAGTGAATTAGGTAAATATCAATGAAATAAAGGTAGCTCTGTTCATTGTTCTCGAGTTTTATTTTCCACCTGTAGAATGGACTAGATGCGGAATTCTTCTAGGTTTCTCCAATTCAATTTTCTCCCATTTTTCCAACTTGGGATTACTAAGAACAAGAACTCCTCTGTTCCTGAAATGCCATGAGCTGGAATGGGTAGCCTGGCATAATTTCAGAGGACAACCCTCATTCCTGATCTGTGCATGACTCCAGGAGTTCACCAACACACCCAATGCTATAACCAAAGACACTCAAACTGCAAACCAGGAAAACATTATTTGAACTCAAATCTAGAAGTCTTGACTAATTACCCTCTGGACTCAGAGACTGAATTTATAGTTCGCTCTAGTCATTGGTCTTTATTTTCCTTTTATTTCCATAGAAATACTAGTTGGTTTGATTTGTGATGACCTTGGCTGAGGAGCATACTTCAGTCTCTTGGTAGTATTCTCCTGATAGTCACCACTGTACCCCCCTGGTGTAGTATACACTCTGAAGGGTCTCAAATGTATGTGTGCAGCCATCAAGGGTATGCCAGATGGTCTCACTGTGATTAAAGCAACAAAAATGAGATGAGCAAAAATAAGAACCTTTCTTCAATGAGCCTGATGTGTCATGACGTATGAGTTTTACACTGAGATAAAGACAACCCAGCCAAGACAGTGACAGAGAGTGATGCTTATGCCCGAACTTTGGTCAATCTCTCATAAATGAGAGGCTGATCAAAAGGAGACAATTAAAAAAAATTGTAATTGGGAAACTATTAAACTGGGGTGTCTCTGGCAATTTAAATTCCCACATCAATAAATCAAAGCCCAATATCAATAGTAAATTGAAACTAGAAACTAACAATCAGAAACCACCAACTAACCTTTAAATAGGGTCTTTCCACTGTAACCAAAATTGTTTTCTTTGTCTTGCTTATGTGAACACTTTATAAAAGATTCCCCTCTTGCCCTTCTCAATGAAATTTTACACCTTATAGGCTAGTGCTACTCCAAATCATGAATCCTTAAATGTTCAAATACACTGCTTGAAATTTAAATGTACTTACATTTTTCTTTTATCGTTACCTACATAATCTGTGTCATCCAGCCCAGCCTTCTTCCACCTTTCACTGCTTGCAGCTTTACCAGCCACTTGACTTTCTTCCAGGCCTTCAAAGGGACTCCAATCCCTGTCCCCTTCGGGACCTTCCTTCTACCTAGAATTCTTTTCTCAGATCTCACTCTTCACATAGCTATCTCCAGTCCTCAACATAATTGTTACTTCCCCAGGGAGTTCTCCAGGCACAAAAATCTAAATTTCATAGATTTTATAATCTGCTTATGACACCCTATATTTTTCTTTCATAATACTTAAAAATTCAATCACAGGTATAAACATATTCAGCACGATTATTTGTCTTTCTCACCAAAGTAAAAACTCACCACACTGTTACAAGTATTCAGCACATTGCAGATGCTCAGTAAATACATTCTAATGAATTAATATATACATGTGATTGTGTGCTACCGTCTAACTAATTAACAATAACGGTCAAAAACTTGGAAATAGTAAAACAACATGCAATTAAAAAGCAACTAAGGCCAGGTGTGGCGGCTCGCCTCTGTAATCTCAGTACTTTGGGAGGTTGACGTGGGTGGATCGCTTGAGCCCAGGAGTTGGAGACCAGCCTGGGCAACATGGTGAAACCCCATCTCTACAAAAAATACGAAAAAAAAAAATTAGCCAAGTGTGGTGGTGCAGGCCTATAATCCCAGCTACTCAAGCTGAAGTGAGAGGACCGCCTGAGCCCAGGAAGTCAAGGCTGCAGTGAGCCAAGATTGCACCACTATACTCCAGCCTAGGTGAGAGGCGTGAGACCCTATCTCAAAAACAAATAAATAAATAAAAATAAAAGCAACTATATGCTAGTGATATATTTCATAGGTTCATTTTTTCAATTACTTTTTGAAGCATACTGAAAATATCACTTGAGATCTTTATTAACCCTCACAAGAGCTGGAAAGTTACAGAAGAGGTGTACAAGTTATTCCAGATGGCACACAATAATATTTTATTTAAAATTACAATAGCAGGCTATTGTGAATATTACTTATATTTAGCTGGAACTTTCCAGGTAACTAAACATTAGTGTATTATACTTTTCAATTTCCATTTTTTGTCTCAAGGCAACTGAATAAAACTAGATGGCTATCAAGCAAAAAATATCTAAGCTCAGTTTTCTATTCACCTATTTTATTCAGGTGATACTTGGAAGCTTAGTGAAAGACTTTGAAGAACTTTGTTATCCCAATAATCTAAGAATTTTCTTAATAACAATTAGGAAAACATCTGAGTATTCTCCTTTTTAATGAAAAAAACAACACATACACCCCAAATAACATTAACGTTCAATCAAAATCCAGCCACATATTTTTCTTTTTTTTAAATTTTACTTTAAGTTCTGGATACATGAGCAGAACGTGCAGCTTTGTTACATAGGTATACATGTGTCATGGTGGTTTGATGCACCTATCAACCCGTCAGCCACATATTTTTTAAAATATATTGCCAGGACGCGGTGGCTCACGCCTGTAATCCCAACACTTTGGGAGGTCGAAGTGGGCGGATCACGAGGTCAGGAGATCGAGACCATCCTGGTCAACATGGTAAAACCCTGTCTCTACTAAAAATACAAAAATTAGCTAAGTGTGGTGGCACGTGCCTGTAATCCCAGCTACTCGGGAGGCTGAAGCATGAGAACCACTTTAACCAAGGAGGCAGAGGTTACAGTGAGCCGAGATCATACCACTGCACTCCAGCCTGGCAACAGAGCGAGACTCCATCTCAAAAAAAAAAAAAAAAATCCTCTGGAATCTAAAAAGTATAGCTTCCACATTAGTAATTAACTCACAAAAATGCAATGACTAAAAGACAGATGTGCCAAAGCCTTTGAACTTGGTCTTTTTTTAATATATATACCTTACGTTCTAGGGTACATGTGCACAACATGCAGGTTTGTTACATATGTATACATGTGCCATGTTGGTGTGCTGCACCCATTAACCCGTCATTTACATTAGGTATATCTCCTAATGCTATCTCTCCTTGCTCCCCTCACCCCATGACAGGCCCCAGTGTGTGATGTTCCCCACCCTGTGTCCAAGTGTTCTCATTGTTCAATTCCCACCTATGAGTGAGAACATGCGGTGTTTGGTTTTCTGTCCTTGCAATAGCTTGCTCAGAATAATGGTTTCCAGCTTCATCCATTTCCCTACAAAGGACATGAACTCATCCTTTGTTATGGCTGCATAGTATTCCATGGTGTATATGTGCCACGTTTTCTTAATCCAGTCTATCCTTGATGGACATTTGGGTTGGTTCCAAGTCTTTGCTATTGTGAATAGTGCCGCAATAAACATACGTGTGCATGTGTCTTTATAGCAGCATGACTGATAATCCTTTGGATATATAACCAGTAATGGGATCACTGGGTCAAATGGCATTTCTATGAACTTGGTCTTTTTTTTACAAAATTATATGTATGTATGCATGCATAGACATATGTTTGTATATGTGTGACATGTATATATTCATCTGTGTATATGTGTATATTACATGTCAATTCCTTGATTTATAAAACATCTTCCCTGGATTACGACATGGCCTCAATTCAAGCACCTTAGGTTTCATGTTAGAAATATTAAGCAATAATACATTTGAAAAAAAGTTACAGCCTTAACACAAATTGCCAAAATATTGTATGTCTTGTGTCTGAGTTTTGAGTTATCTGTGGATTTAAAACTATGAAATTTACATCAAATATACAATTTTTTTCCTAAATGCTCAGTTCCCTATATTATCCTGTCTTTAATTTTTTTGAATTGCCCACGCAATTTCAAAGAAATAAGAGGTTGCCAACATAACAATCTCAAATGGAATGTTATACAGTACGGTGTCTTCTTATAAGTAAAAAAAACACTGCATGAATTAAGATATTAATAATAAGCAGGATCTTTCAGTTACTAATATATGTCATTTTGTCTTTAATTTGTTGTCTAATCCTAGTGAATCTCATCCAACAAAATTAGGTCTTTATAAACTCTACCAAGTTTGCTAAATGCTGCCTCCCTTAACAAAAGGTGGTTGGGGGACAAGTTTTTACACAAATGGATCAAGAAAGGATGACTTCATCAAAGAAAGTCTTAGCTACATTAGAGAAAAAAGCTGGGAAACACAGTGGTGTTTCTTTGTAGTCATCATCCCTTCCTCGTATTCTGAGGACTTTATCTTGTTGTAACTTGTTTAGACTGAGTGTGGTTTCACAAAGCTGCAACTCAGATATTTCAGGCCTTCCTATGATCTAATGTTTTCCCACGGAAGGAAATTTTTCTCTTTGTGTGAGATAAATACCTACACACTATGTCCTAAATCCTCTCTCAAAAGACATTGCTGGTATAGTGCAGTCATTTGTAAGGACAGTTCAACTTCTCTATTTATCTTTTCAATTTAATGCATTTCACAACTACTTAAAAAGTTACGTTTTATGACAATCATCATTTGGCCAGAGTTCACCTTATAAACATTCTTTTGGTTAATTTTACTTTTAAAACTTAAAATTAGAAACGAAAAAGTAAGAAATCATCTCGTAGTTATATAAATTTACAGAAATAAACCAATCAGGAATGGGTGTAATAAAGTTAGCCTCTGGCTTTGATTAGTTCCTCAGGGTCCAAAAATGTGGTTTTGTTACATTTATTTCACACAAGTTATAATCCAATCCAATTCATGGAAGTTTATATGTGGATATATTATGCGTAAATGAGTCTTCCAAATGTATATTTTTCTCTAACTCTTTATAACCCTCACATGGAATCAAGGTATGCAGAAATCCTGTGACAGGATGACGTGTTAGAAAATCAAGGCAAAAAGGAGTATGAGTCTACCATATTTTCTTTTCCAGCACCTCTATTTCTATGATAAACTCCTCACGAGATTTTGTATAGTTCTCGTCATTTATACATGACTCCCCAGAAAAGGAGTCCCCAGTGAGTTCACAGACTATTATGAGAATGAAAGCCCTTTTATCAATACAGTATGCAATTTACTGGCCCAATCACTAGACCAGTAGAATGGATTTTATATAGACACCCCTAATATCAAGACCATCCCTTATAATATTTATATGCTCTTTTTTACAAAATGATGAATACTGGATGCAGAAGGGTTTGATGTTAGTGGGAAGATGCAGTGGAAGTTGAATAAAAGAAAATCTTTAAAAAATTAACTGTAAAAGTAGTGAATAAAAATCACAGAAGGGTGAGTTCCAAATGAATAGATTTTGTATCTGGTATTTTTTTTTTTAAAAGAATGAGTGTTTCTCTACTTATTGTTGCACCATAATTCCACAATTAACATGTAGGGACTTTATTATGAGGGCTCTAATCTCATTACTGATGAATGACACATTAACCAAGTTTTACACACACACACACACACACACACACGTGCGAGATTTTGTGGAGTGCAGGTGCCTCTCTGTCACTGGCTGCGGTGACATTACAGCAGGATGCCCATCTGCTTTCAAATGTTGGCTATGAAGTAGCCCCACAGCATTGATGGGAATGTAAAATTGACAAAATAAAACCAATCAGAAGCCCTAGGAATTAGCCTCCATTACCTCTCACTGCCCATCTTAACTTGTTTTTACTTCTGTTTTACTGAGATGCTGGCTCCATTCTATTTCTATCACTCTCTTACATCAGGAGAAAAAAAATGGCGATTTCTATCTGAGGACTAGGGAAAAGGAACAACATATAATTGTGCAGCAAGCAGAGAATCTCACTTGTACAACCTTCTCTAGTCTTTATCATCAGACCTAGCATCCTTATTAACCAGGAACGTGGTAAATGTGACACACTTCATCTGAAGAGTCATTGTCTATGCTTCCCTACTCCATCCAATACTTTCTTCTACTGGAAGGAAGACCCTTGACTTCCACAGAAAATATTACTCTTGAATTTATCTGGGGTCAGATGGCATACGTTGTATAGGTTTCTGCATACAAGTTGTCTATTAAAGATCAATTTAATTCACCCAACCTTAATTAAGCCCTAATATGTGTAATACAGTACATATAAAATGAACTAAAACACAAACATGGGCTTTGCTGTATACTGACAGATGGTAGAAATTTCTCTCGGAAGGCTTCATGAATTTGGTCTTGGTTTTGAAGATGCTATATTCACTCTAAAAAGGAACTACTTGAACTTTCCAATGGAAAATCCTTCTCTAGTGTTAAGTAGACAAGCATCTTCCTAAAGAATCTCTCTTTGTACTAACCCTTGTTTCTATTCTGCCAAAATCTCTCTCATGTTCTGGCAATGAAGTACAAAATGAAAGAAGTATTTCAACTGCACTTAAGCCACATTCACTGAAAGAGAATCTCCCTAGTCAGTGATGCAATACTCCCTAAATGGGCACTATAATCGCATGACCTTTAAACTGGGATATAACACTCCTAATCTAAATCACATTCTCTCCTTGCGCCAACTCCTGTACTTATCCCCAGGGCCCTTTCAGTGTTATTGCTTTGCTGGCTTCTCCCTCTAGTTAGATTTCTAGATTTCTGATTATTTCCCTGAAGAATTAGTTTACATTTATATACCAAATAAAGCATTAGTTTTTACTCCACTAATATTTTCTGCTGCCTAAATTTTTGTATATCATTATATGTGATTTCAGGGACAGGGAGGGGAGGTTCTGATGGTATTCCAATGTTGAGATTTACAATTTCTTTGTCATTTCCCTTTTAAATGACTAATAAAGATGTTAAATCTGACCTCACTTAAAGCTGATCTTGAGACATCACCCACCAAATCGTTACATTTTTATCTCTGATTGCCTTTGGGTATTACCCCCTCTTAACAAGATATTTCACTTCCACAGAGTGAAAACAGATGACAGGAAGCATCACACAGAGTCTTTAACATGTTGTTTGTTCTCATATTCAGATGAAAGTAAAGCCTTTGGAATGAGCATGAGTATATATAGAAGGGCCAGACTAAGCTGCTATATAAAAAATAAGTTTAAAATGTAAAATGAAGAATAGAATGAGAATGACTTTTTAAAAACAAAGATATGGCTTAATTTACTGTCTAAATATTAACAGCCTGCTTAATGTTGGAATCATGCTGAAAAACAGTATGGCAAAGCATTCCCTTGGATTTTCTAGCTGCCACACTCAGGCCACCAAAACCAGAAGCTTTTCTAACTATGCAACTCAGATGGTTGACAAGTTTAATAAACCTTGAGCAATTTTATTTGAACAGTGCCATGTACATAATATAATCAAAAGATAAAAGGAGAGGTCATGAGGATTATAATAATACCACTTTTTAATCCCATATGCTGAACCAGCCTATAGATACAAACATACAGGCATACATATATAAATAACAACTTCTTTGTAATTCACAGACTGTCCCTTATATCCCAGTGCTTATGGGAAACTAACACCTGCCACCCTTAACACTTTCTCATTAGCTGCTTCTGTAAACTCTCAAGAGTATTGCAATTAGTTCTTTTATCAAACAAACAAAAATGCTATTTGGCTGTTGTCAAATAGATCTGCCTAGATAACATTCTGAATATGATCACTAACATCACGTTCTTAGTTTGATGTCATCATAAACACTGCCAAAATCTAAGAATGGCTAACTGATTTTTTTCAGTGTTCATTTGGGATATTATTACCGTTTCAATTGTATTTGACAGTAGCCACAATTAACAGTTTCATGAAAAACTAGCTTTTAAAAAAGACTATTGCAGGTATTGACATTTTAGCAATTTCTTTGTCAAAAGGTTTGACAATATGTAAGATCTAATTTGCAAAATAGCCAAAGTAGTATGAAGACCTTTCTTGTCTGCCTTTTCCCCCCTTCAAAACAGAAGGTATTAATCACTCGATCTCAAAGGCAGCTGACTGATGCTATTCACTGAGTAGGGCATTCTCACTAATGTGGCCCCATGAATAACTCTCAAGGCTTTTATTATTGCTCTGAGTGGACTCTCAGCAGCACAGCCTCTCTTTAGCAACCCTCATCCCCTCAGGCTCCAAAAGGATTATAGATAATGGCTGAAAGAAAGCATCATTGGTAAAAACAAAAGTTTTTAAAGGGAAAGAAAATGGGAGCAAAGTGGACATATTGGAGACAAGTCATGATTCATGGCCTGTACTGTGTTCTGCCTCTTTCTCTTACTAAATACACTCTTTAGTTTTACTGCTGGATAAGAAGGGACTAAACCAGTGCACTTCTCCTAGCAACCAACATCAGTCAGCAAAGAAGGCATGTCATCTGCTCAAAGAGAAAACGGAAGAATCTGGGGTCACACAAAGCAGACACATGTTCTTTTGCATTTGATCCCAAATTGATTATCAAAAAGGGTTCAGTAAATGCTAAATAATTCTGTTTTATGTGAATGTTAACAATCCATAGAACTAAATATCAGCGTGTCCGCTTGCTATATAGTTGAGTGTCAAATGCTAATCCAACCGACTTCATTCAAATGTTCAGTTTTTCACTTTTCCAACACACTCTTTCGTCCCCTCCCCTTATAGTTCAGGGAGATTGCCCCTCCCAGGTATATCCTTGCACCTCCCTGTCCATTTCAAATGCAAAGATTAGGCATAACCTCCTATAGAGATCCATGTTTGCAAAGCTTAGAATTGAATCCTGATACAGACAGACAATACAAGCAATTGCCTGGTCATTTTATTTGCATGTCGTGTGTAGCCGCTGCTTCAAAACTTAAAAACTGCTTTCTGAAAAGAAATGTTGAATAAACTTGGAATTTAAATTTACCATGATGAGACACATTTACTGAGAGCCTCAAAAATCTGGAGAGTTTCATAAGATCCAAGTGATGAACATCACAGGTGCTACAGTTTAACAGGAAAGTGTAATAAGAATTCCCAGCCTGGAAAGGGTTCTTAAAATACAAGTTGTCTGTTGGATTGTGAGTAGAGGGCAGGCATCAAACAACTCAGTTTATTCATAATAATCTTATTGCCATGTGTACAGGGAGGTGGGAGGCAAGGGGATAAGAGCTATATTTGCCCAAAATCTGTACCCACATGTTGTACATATTTTCTGATTCTTTTTTCTTTCACTTTTGTATTAAAAGTTGACATTATTCAGGCTTTCAAATCAGAAAGGTGGGACTGAAACACTTAAAAACATACTTAGCTATGAAATGTATTTACATGTTTCATGATAGCCAGTGAGGAATAACCCAGTTAAATCTGGTTTTGGGCAGAAAAGGAGGCCTTAAACCTCAACTGAATGACAACTTGATTTGTGAGTTCAGGGCTCATGTGCCCATTTGATGAATTTTTTTTTTTTTTTTTGAGACAGGGTCTCCCTCTGTCACCCTGGCTGGAATGCAGTGGTGTACTCACAGCTCACTGCAGCCTTGACCTCGCAGACACAAGCAATCCTTCTACCTCAGCCTCCCAAGTAGCTGGAACTACAGGTGAGCACCACCGTGCCCAGCTAATTTTTTTTTTATTTTTTTGCAAAGATAGGGTTTCGCCATGTTGCCCAGGCTGATCTCAAACTCATGGGCTCAAGAGATCCTCCCAGTCTCCCAAAGTACTGAGATTACAGGCATGAGCCACACTGTGTGGCCTGAAACGTCTTTTCATTATTATTGTTTAACTCTTGAAATTATGCGAAAACAATTACAATGCAAAAAAAAAATGTTTTGAGACCACCACATTAAATGTTGTAACTCTTCATAGTCAATTTTGCATGGGGAAAAAAAAACAAAAAACAACAACAAAAACACACAAAAGCAAACACTGAGAATGTTGTACCTAGCATTTTCTTTTCTTTTCTTTTTTTAAATGAAAGTAAGTTTACTAGAGTAGTAAAGAAACAGAAATGGCATTTTCTTTTTAAAAGGTTACATTTCTCCTACTCAGTTTCTACGCTAACCCATGATAGAGATGGGGTAAGAAGCACTAAAACAATTGGCGTTTGAGTAATAGCTTGTTGTTGCTGGCATTCAAAGGTACTTAGAATACACAAACGGTTATATACTTAAGATGAGGAAGGTGAAACGCTTAAGATGAGGAAGGTGAAATGCCGCCTCTGACTTAATGGAACAATAATAAGCTTGGTTTTCAATAACTGTACTGTTATCTGGCAACGTATTAAAATTTACTTTATAATAGAGATATAAAATACAAGAGTGCCTGTTGCTAGATTCATTCTAAATTTCCCTTAATTTACTCTAACCCTGAAATCTATATTTTGTAATAATCGGATATATCTAAATAAGTTTAATCATATTCTAGCATTTGCTAGTATTTGGAAATATATGTATTATAAAACTTCTAAGTATGACTCTAACCTTGATTTATAAAAACTTATAAACTTTCCTTTATAATGAATAACTCTTAACTCAAGTTTTTTGGAAAGTCAAAAGTTCTCCCTTTTTGAATCACACTTATGAACATTTTAATTGGTTATAAGTGCTGCAGAGGTTTGGGCCAAATCCCTTAAATTCCAGTCTGGTTTCAACTGGGTGTTCCTTGCTTAAACTTGAAAAGCCTTTCAGTGGGATAGTTGAGTTATATTCCATGTTCTCCAGCTCATTTCCAAAAAGCTTGGAACCAAAGTCTAGGGAAAGAGATCCCACATCAATCCTTACAACAGAAATTAAAAAGTGGCTGTTAACCACCTCTCCTGAGCTAAAATTTCCATGTTGCATATGGTTCTGGTTATAGTGGCCAGAAACTAAGCACATTGACCTAAGACTATTGTCTCCCTAGTATTAAATTTTTAAAATTCCATTTATTGATAAGGAAAGCCTAAGTACCACTGGTCATTAATGAATGAGAGTGGATGTGAATCATAAGACTAGTTAATTTTGGCTGTCATGCATATCCATAGCCGTATCATTGAACCCACACCAAAACACAGATATGCTACATGCATATTAGACAATAGACTGTTATTGTTTTTAAAGATGGATGTTTACGGTTTTGGATAATTCTTTTCAAGCCTAAATTTGTGTGAGTGTGTGTGTGGAGACGGGGCCTCTGTCACCCAGGCATAAGTGCAGTGGTGTAATCATGGCTCGCTGCAGCCTCAACCTCCTGGGCTCAAGGAATCCTCTCATCTCAGCCTCCCAAGTATCTGAGACCACAAGTGGACACCACCATGCCCAGTTAACTTTTTTTCTTTTTTGTAGAGACAGGGTTTCACTATGTTGCCCAGGCTGGTCTCAAACACCTAGGCTCAAGCGATCCTTCAGCCTCAGCCTCCCAAATTGTTAGGATTGCAGGTATGAGCCACTGCGCCGAGCCCAGGCTAAATTTTCTTCTTTAAAAATTCTCAGATATAACAATAAATGTTGGAACATTAAACAGAAGTACTTGGGATAATAGAACCTAAGGTTCATGGAGACCTTGGAAATTACACAGTCAAATGAAATCATTTTTGGTAAGGTTCTAAGGCAATTAGAACAATTAACAATCTACTAGGGAAGCTAACAGTGCAGTCCAGAGATCTGGTCACCAAAGGTATGTCACTTCCACAATAGTAATGATATTGTTTTATTCAGGCTATCCTTTCTGATATACATAACTACTCATTGTGCAAATGTAACTAATGGATAATTATAAAAAGTTATTAGATTCAATGTCTTATACTAAATGAAGGGAAGCTAAGGGGGCTATCTAGAAAAAGCATTAGTGAGTGGATACCAAATGTTAATTTTTACTTAGGTCTTCAGTTCTCAAAGTGTTTATTTAGTTTTTCTTACACAAGATTTATCTCCACAGTACATTATATCAAAGCACCAGGTAAAAATTATCCAGGATGAAATGTAAATCAGCCAACATGAACCAAAATGCAGGCTTACACAAGCATGGTCAACTTGCTAACAAATTGCCATTTGTGTGATTCCTCTCTTGTTTACTCTCTTCATTCGTCGCACCTTTCACTTGGGAATCACATGTGTTTTGTAATCAGCTTATGATGCAATGGAAACACACATGTCATAGCACAATTGTCACAGCTGTGTAGGTGAGGCCACCGATAAGTTCCCTTAAGAGGCAACAAAAATTCTTAATCAGTCACCTGAAGACTCACAGCTGAAAAATCTTATTAAAATTGTCCTAACATGCACCCCAGTTGTAGTCCATAATTAGTCTGATAGCAAAGTCCTCTTCTAGTTATTTTCCTTGTTCATACTAGGCAGGGAATAATAATCTAATAAAAATACTACTAATTATAAAAATAAGTTATGCTTGAGTGGTATTTATAAAGTACACTGTTCATGGCATCATATATATCTTTTTTTTTTTTTGAGACGGAGTCTCACTCTGTCACCCAGGCTGGAGTGCAGTGGCGCGATCTCGGCTCACTGCCAGTTCCACCTCCCAGGTTCATGCCATTCTCCTGCCTCAGCCTCCCAAGTAGCTGGGACTACAGGCGCCCACCACCACACCTGGCTAATTTTTTTTTGTATTTTTAGTAGAGATGGGGTTTCACCGTGTTAGCCAGGATAGTCTCGACTTCCTGACCTTGTGATCCACCTGCCTCAGCCTCCCAAAGTGCTGGGATTACAGGCGTGAGCCACTGCACCCAGCCCATATATATCTTTATGTGCATCTTTATTATATATATATATATATTTATTTATTTATTTATTTATATCATTATATATATTTTTTTGAGACGGAGTTTTGCCCGTTGCCTAGGCTGGAGTATAATGGCACAATTTTGGCTCACTGCAACCTCCACCTCCTGGGTTCAAATGATTCTCCTGCCTCAGCCTCCTGAGTAGCTGGGATTACAGGCACCTGCCACCATGCTCAGCCAATTTTTGTATTTTTTTTTTAGTAGAGAGGGGGTTTCACCATGTTGGCCAGGCTGGTCTTGAACTCCTGACCTCAGGTGATCCACACACCTCGGCCTCCCAAAGTGCTGGGATTACAGGCATGAGCCACTGTGCCCTGCCTATATATCGTTATGTTTTTAAAACTATCTTATTTCTCATTATAACTGTATGAGATACACATTGTTACCATGCCCATTTTACAGGTAAGGACACTGAGGCATAAAAAGGTTAAATTACTTGTTCATACTCATTCAGTAGTGTTTGCTCAGTAGTCTTTCAATAACCATCTTATCCTTCTTCCTTACAGGCAAACTATGTTGCAATCAATCTAGACTTCTTGCCATTTCCTTAGCACCCCTTTGTCATCTTCATGCCCTTTTTCTGGTTACTTCTTTTCTTGGAATTCAATTTCCAATCTTTTTGCCCACCAAAATCCCACTGTTCCTCTAAGGTCCATGTTAAGAGACCCATTTGGTGTTGACCCTTCCCAGATTGTACCAGCTGGAAATCACCTATTCCTTCTCTGAGTTCCCAAGACTATACTGTGTACACCTTCAAACTTCTTATTTATCAGACGCTACTTTTTTTATTCTAGTGACTTGAACATTTGGTACCTTCCCTACCAAGTCATGATTTCCTTGAATGTGGGAATATTTTCACAGGTCAGTATGTTCTTCACAGAGCCAAGCAAGTTATGTTGTCAATATGCATGTGTTGAATCAAAGGAATAACCTAAACATATTCAAGCTCATTTTCTCATGGACTCTTCAGAAAATAGCTGGTCATTTTCAGTAACAAGAGCCTGGAATTCTTGTTAAGGAGTTCCAGGGCTAAGAATCCAGAAACAGTCTCTCATAGGCAGAAGCCTGGTACAGAGATGAAGCATCCCTGGAGTCTAGTTTCTGCTCTACCACTAAGTAGCAATGGGATCTGTGACAAGGCACATAAAATCTCTAAGCTTCAGTTCTCCATGTGCCCAACCAATAAGAGAGTTGTGCAATATAGCTGCAAATATTTATAATGGCTCCGAGATGCTATCATTCTATGATTTATATTTACTATTGCTGAGATCTCTGCTAAAAGTGACAAGTTCAACTGAGGTACTATCTTTGTAAAGTTTTACAAGGCAACTGAGGAAGACTTAGAAGACAACAATCACTGAAGGGATTAGAAATCAGGACTATTGGGGATTTGAGACAGATTAGTATCATATAAAATTGTTTCACTTCAAAACATCGTACCCAACCCATAAGGCCCTTCGACTCTTTCTTTCCATGATCAATTAAAAGAAAATATCTACCTCATATATTGCTAATGGCAATGTAAAGTAGCACAGCTGCTTTGGAAAATAGTCTTGCAGTTCCTCAAAATGTGAAACGCAGACTAAACATACAACCCAGCATTTCCACCCTGGGTTAAATGAAGACATATGTTCACACAAAAGTTAGTACGTGGATGTTCAAAGCAGCAAGATCTATAATAGCCAAAAATGGAAATAACTTAAATGTTCATCAACTAGTAAACCAAAGGATAGATGATATGGTATATTATTTGGCAATAAAAAAGAATAATGTACTGATGCATATGCTATGACACGGATGACCCTTAAAAACGTTACGCTAAAGAAAAGAAGCTAGTCACGAAATGACATCATATATTGTATGATTGCATTTACATATAAAATGTCCAGAAAAGACAAATCCATAGAGGCAGAAGTAGAGTGGTGATTTCTTGTGGTTGGTGGAGGAATGGTGGAACAAGCTACATAGTTTCTTTCTTGGGTAATTAAGAACATTTTAAAGTTAGATTGTAGTGATGGTTGCACAATTCTGAGAACAAGTGAAAAATGGTTCCTCATTGGGGGTCATGAAAAAGCCTATGAATGGTGGAAGCCATTTACTGTGATGGGAATGGCTAGAAAGAGAAGATTCTGTCTTAGGCTTGAGTTTTATACATTCTCATTGGACATGAAGCAAAGACGTCAAGTAGTCAGATGAGTATGTCAAGCACTGATGCAAGCACTGGAGATCAACAGTATATACAACAGCCAAGTTATGTGCTGATGGATCTTATATCCCTCCATGCAATGATTAGGGAAATTTTAGAATTATCAATCCAAACATGTATTTAAACTTCATGTGATTAGATGAAAGAGCCTAAGGATTGGCTGCAAATGGAGGAGAAAACACTAAGGATTGAGGCCTCCGTTACTCCAACACTGTGTTGAGTCAAGTATTTTGGGTAAGAATGCTACCCTAGATGCTATATGCTTCTATCATTGTATAACACACTACTAAAACAGTAGAGTTGATAGGTATTTATTTTTAAAAAGAGTTTATAATCACTCCTTCATTCTTTATATAATAATTCTTTTAAAAGAAGAAGAAAAGCCTACAGCTGGCTCAGGAAGTCCTTTCAGATACTTTCCCTACCGCCCGCCTCCCTCCCCCAACATTGGGTGTTCCAAGCCCCTCACAAAGACCTTAAACCCTCAAGTAGTGGCTCAGCTAATAAAGGCACACACGGAAAAAAAAAAGAAGAAGAGAAGAAGGAGAAAAGCAATATCTATGCCAATGTATTGATTTAGGTTGATAGATCTATACCTGGAGAACCTGTAAGAAATACAGCAATACTTTTCTTTAGAAATAAATCTGTAAAATGGCACTCTATAAATGTCCACTGTTTGCTTGAACTCACATATGACGACTTTTACTTGTGTAAACTGGAAAATAATAGGATCCGTGCAAAACATTTTGCATAAAGCTATATATAGTATTGTGGGGTAAAAGTGAGAAAGTCAAAATCCCAGTTGGATATACCTAAAGGTAAAATATTATTCACATTTTTCCTTTAAATGCAGATTTTCTAAATTATCATTCAAGAACAACCCTCACCTATCTTCTTCACTCTTCAAGTGTTTCTCTAATTCCTTTCATTAGATCCAAAAAAGAAAAAAAGAGGAGGAGAATAAGAAAAGGAAAGAGACGATGAATGAGAAGAAGAAAGAGAAGGAGAGGAGAAGGAGGAAAAAAAGGAGGAAAAGGAGAAATAGTAAATAAGATGATAATCTTTTTTTCTAATACTCTTCGAAAACCAAATTGCACGTGGGAAGTAAATGTACCTCCTGTAGACTGCCGGAACTTCTTCAGCAGATATTACTAGGCACACACACATCCCACATACATCAGCTCCCTTCATTGCTATGTACGTATCCCAACTTATACAATGTGCTTACATATCTATATTTTTATCGTCAAACATGCTATTTTATACAAGCTGCTCAGGGATGAGATGGCCAGAACTGCTCTTTTTATATAATGATTACTTTTTTTTTACAATATTTTTGTTTAATGTTCTAAGAAATCCTTTTTTTTATGGTCCACATGTTGCATAGCATCAAAGGTTATTCAAACAAAGCCAATTCAAACATGGTATTACTGCATAGCTTCAAAAACACATTTCAGGTTACTTATTTATAATTTAAGTTCTGAAATAGACTACATATGGCTATGATAATAAGCCCATTACTGAAAAAGAGCACTTTAGCAACATGTATAAACCTCTATGAGATTCTACATCTGCACTACGCACATACATTATCTTTACTATATTTATCTCCCCTAATATCATGTGTGCCACTTTCATTTGAGAATAGTTAAAGATGAGAAAAACATTCTCATTTTAAAACACCTTTTCACACGTATTATAAAATTATCAGATTGATGTAATATATGGCATATAGATGTAATTTAAAAGTGTTGCCATAGTTCATATTAATTTCCCATAAATGACTGCAAAACCCTATTCTTATTCAAAAATAAAGAAAAGCTGGAAAACAAAGGCTAACCTTAACATACACTCTCCTATATGATCATACAGAAAGGTCTAGATGTGATTAATCTGCATCAATAAGAAGACCATTATTTACATCCCAAATAGAAAAGTTTATCTACAGTTCTCAACTAACTTAATATTTGCTCTCTATGGATTGCTACAGGGACACAATACTGAAAAATTATAAATAATATTAGCAGATAGCTTCTATGAGGTGGCAAAACACTACCATTTTTCATATACTATAAAAATGCACATATAAATAACCCACCAAGCAAATATCAATGCAAATATATGTATCATTTGTCACTGAATAAAATTAATATCTGTGTCTAGCACAAGGATGGTCAATATATCTTTGAAATGGTACAGGCTTCTGTACATTTGAAATTCATGTGGAGTATAAGCACACACCTCTAAGAAGAATAAGTAAATAGAAATCATAGAATCCTGGAAGAGTAACAAAGCTTAGAGATCCTACAAACCAACCTCTTCACTATGTATGTGAACACTGAGTCTCAAAGTGCTGAAAGAGCCTAGAGGGCAGTGTTGTCCACATCCCAAATTTTCAACCATCCCTGTGGAGAAACTGTCATTCTGAAGTATCCAAAGGCAATCCAATGTCAAACGTATGATTTACATATTAATTTAGTAAGAGTGTCCAGGGTTTCCTTTGCTTTTGACACAGCAGATGCTAAATACAAAACTAGTTTCACACACACAAAAATTTAATATTGCCTTTTCAGTCTCAACTCCTCAATTTTGGCATTTTTCACTACATTACTATGAGTTCTGCTGCATAATTGTGGCCCAGACACAAACTGCCCCCTTATCCTACAATGTTAAATCAGAACAAAGGTTCTAGGTTGTCTTTGGGGACAGGAGAAGGGTGGTGTGGGAGAGAAGGAAGGAAAGAAGGGAGAGAGGAACAAAACGGAGAGAAAGAAGGGAGGGAGGAATGAAAGGAGGGAGGGAGGGAAGGCAGACAGAAATGGTGTCTTGCTACTGCTGTTCCAGCAAGCTGGTTAATTGCATTTGTTTCATATATCTCCAAACACCCTGGTATATTAATTACATTCTGTAACACCAAGCTCTTCTGATTTCCTGTCACTTCCACTGAGCAATTTAATTGTATTCCTCCTAGCAACACACTGATTTAAAAACGCTTATATAAAAAAAACCCTTGGTGATAATTTTGTAGTCTAATGTATAGTTTACACATGCATTTCTGTTGAGATATATAAATTCATGATTTATGAGGACATTTTCTTTTAAAAGTTATACCAAATTCTTCTTATCATGAAAATCAAACACACCTGGGACAAATAGGTAAACCTATTTTGTTACGGTAATGTACATGTATTTTAATGTACTGAAAAATAAATGCATGAAAAATAATTAGAGATGTTGCCATAGTATAATTCACAATAATTAAATCTTAAACATCTACTGCTTAGACTGGTAAAAGAGAGAAGCAGTGCACACACACGCATCCCTCCCTTACTATCGCTGGGGGGCAAAGGTACTCATGTAGTCCATGATTGAAAACAGCCACTTGACAGTAGGTAAACTCCTCTGTATGGCCTCATGTTTATAGAAAGACTTCCTTTTTGAGTCCAATATATTGGGCTCTATGCAGCAGTAGCTGCCAGGAACAAAGTTAGCTACTCACATGGGCCAAAATAGGCAGTGTCCCAAATAATGAATTCATCCACAATGCAAATGCTGGAGGAAAGTTTATGTGGCAACAAGCTATTGTGATGGCTCGAACAGTTAGACTAATACACTTTAGGTTCTTTACAAGTACAGAAAGTAACTAAAAACCTAAAGTACTGCAATCCAGTTAGAAAACAAAAATCTAGTACTCCCTTATACCAGTTCTTTCCATCGATATAAAAATTAAAGCCTCTAGAAGGTTAACAGCAAATATTCTTTTAACTTTTTTCTTTTGAATACAAACCAAAAAGCATGTTAATGATTATTTCCACTCTTCATTCAAAAGAGCCACAAAAAAGGATTTTGCAATAGTCGCACAAGAAATTGACATCCTGTGAAAATATCCCAGTAAACCAAATCGGAACAAAAGACAAGAGAATCAGAGGCAGAATGCTGTGGGCTTGACAGACTGACTCAACCTAGAGGGTGACACCTCCAGCACCTGTTTAAGGTCCCCATTGTGTTTGCCCACTGGGGACTGAGCTAAGTGTTCTACTCCTGTGGCCAGCCCATAGCTGATGCTTCCCCCTTCGTGGAGCCTCGCCCAGTCTCACTTTTGACAGTTTTCTCCCTAGGATCTAAATTCTTCATTCTGATTTAACGCTAGGAGAGCATTCACTGGCACACAGGTAATACACATTGATCTCAGTCTCAAATTCCTAACCCATTGAACCTTCCTTAGAGTGTCTATTACTGTATTTCTTCACTTGAATGTCTCAGCCAAAGTTCAGACACAAGAGCAAACATCAAATAGAGAGCAGGCACAATAGTATTAGGCTCTTGCAGGAGATTGACTGTAATATTTCTTTTTCTAACAAAACTGGGAGCCCAATCATTTATTATCCAACTCCTTAATTAGTGAAGTAAATTACAACAACAATAACAACAATAGGTGACTACCAACACATTCCACTTACAGCAGTTTAGAAACAAAAGACTTAGATAAAACCTCTGCCCCCAAGGAGCCCGTGCCGGGCCAAAACGGACTAACAAACATAATGTCATTTCATTTATAACCCACATCAAATTCAAAAATAAATGGTTTGGGGGGATTGGGGGGTGGGGGGCGCAAAAAAAGATGAAAGCATTTTTAACTTACCATCAACCCGAACATATAAAAATCCACAGAGCAGTAGTTGTGTAAACATCAGCAGACTCATTTTGACATATTACAAAGCATCCAGATTCTTTAAGAAACCAATCCCAGAGAGCAAAAGTACAAAAATGAGTATCAAAAAAAGAGGTAGGTCCAAAGTTTAGACTTTCCTAGATACTAATTAAAGTCAAGAAGAGCAAATCGCAAGATCAGAAGGGGTTGGTGGAGAGGTCTCGAACGGGGCACATTGAGATCCATCCAAATTAACAGAGGGTACTTCAAAGGCTGCTGTATTTCCAGCACTCTGGCTTCCTAAATTCCCACAAATTCAGCCCAGCCAGAGGGATTATTCGAGTGTGTCTAACCCTCTCTCCTTAGGCTCCACTGCAATCCAAAGCCAAGTTCTTTCTTCAGAAGTCAAGATGATGAAGGGGGAGGAAAAGACCTAATTCCTAGAAAGTGTTCCACAAACTTGCCAGCGCGCTGCCGAAAAACCATTGGCCTGCCTACTGGTTTTCTTTCCCCCGGTTTCCTTCTCCGTAGCAGCTCCAAGTCCGGAGTTATTTTTTAATATGTCTATATTTTTACTTAACTTCCATAATAAGGATGTGTCAAAGCAACACTTTGCAGGCGGGCAGACTTGGCGGGCCTCTCCTTTGCAGCCGTGTTGCCCTCCCTCCACCTCTCCGGTTTCCAAAAGAGAGGAGAAGGGAAATCAGGACGATTCGGGTGGAGAATCCGAACTCCTACGTGGTGAGGGAGGCAGGGAAGGAGCGAGGGAGGGAGGGAGGGGCCGGGCGGAGGCCGAGGCTGCAGCCACCCCCCGCGGTGCCGCCTCTGAGGATGGTGCACCAGGCAGCTGCGGGCGCGAGCAGAGACGGGCGTGAGAGCCCAGCCCGGGCGCGGCGGAGAAAGGGAGCGCTCAGTTCAGCGCCAGGCGCGCTGAGGCCCCTCGCCCGGGTCCAGCCCCCGCAGCCTCGCAGCAGAGCGTCCGCTTCCTCCGGCAGCTGCCGCGGGTGGAAGGACTCCGAGGAGGGAAGGCGAGGAGGCGGGAGGGGAGGGGAGGAATGAGAGCTGCCTGGAGTCGGCCCGGGGAGGGGCGGGGGCGAGGAGGGGCGCGCGGAGCCCTGAACCTCCGGACTCGGCCACCCGCCCGCTGGGGAGTGGGGAGGGGTCCTGGAGAGCCGAGAGTCCCCGGGGGGACGGAGATGAACAAATTCGGAGAGCCCCGCCGGCTGCCGAGGGCCGAGGCCACCGGACGACTCCTTCCCCTTCTCCGCGCCCCCGGGTGCCCCCTCCTTCCCGCCTCGGGAGGGGATAGGTGGGCTCCAGGCTCCTGCTCCTCGCCGCGTCCCGTTTAATGGGCAGGTAATTTTCTCCGTGAGTGATTTCATGGAAGCCCTTCCTAATTATTCATCCCTCAGTCTGCCGGAGCTGCACGCGCTTTCTTGAAAAAGATCAGCCTCCAGGACCCAGGGCGCAGCCTCATTACGCGTTAAAATCACACACTCACTCACTCTTCACCTTTTAGCCAGATGAGAAGCCGAGTAGGAGGAAGGAAAGGAAAGGAAAGGAAATAGAAGCACCTTTTGGACTGGAAAGGTTGTGTGTAGATGCTTCCTATATGATTCAAAAGCACAAGGGGGAGAAAAAGGACGGGGCAGAATTCTCTAACCTCCAGCGGCTCATTTTAGCCAAGATCTATGGCCCCCTGCGGCATCCCCAAGGGAAGTAGGAAGGGGAGGCAGCCCCTCTTATGTTACTCAGTTGCCTTTTGACCCCTCCACGATGAGTTTGATGCACGATCGCGCAGGGCGAGGGAGTTCCGCAGAAGATGCTAAGGATGGGGAAGCGGGGATCACAGAGCTTGAGGGCGGGGGATCCCCGAAGTCTTTACCCTCCAGGGACCAGCACCTCCAGAAGGAAATTCGGGAAACATAGGCTCTGGGTGTGGAAAGCCGAAAGCCCAGCTGAGCTCATGGAAGCTCAAAAAGAAGCCGAATTTCAGCCCAAAGACGACAAAACCCTAAAAATTAAGGCCAAGACTACCAAGGGATGCCATTCAGGACCGGGGATGATGAAGGAAGGCCACGTTAGACCAAAGGGGTGCCGGTGTCGGCGGTGCCCCGGTGCGGCCGGGCCCACGTGTGATCACAGGCTCGCTGGTAGCCGTTTGATGCTTGTTCAGATGATGAGAAGGCGGCTTATAGGAACTCACGCAGGTCCCTGAGCCGAGCTAAATGCTGGATGGTGAGTCTTTAGTTCCCCCTACTGGAAAATATTAGGAAAGGTTCTCTCCAGAAGGGGCCGTTTGAGGAAGAGCCTTTGTTTGGTGGATACATTTTGGTGCTGCTACTTAACTTAGGTCTCCCTTGCATATTATGGGCGCTGTGTGTTCTTTTAAAAAAAGGTCAGCGACATTCAAGCAATTAGAAGAGACATTAGGACACCTCAGCATGCTTGAAAATTACGGTAATGAAATAGTTTTGCAAAAGAATAAGACAACCACTCTTCTGGTAAAGCATTAAGAGTAATTTCAGCACACACTTTTAATCTACAGTATTTACTTGTGAAGAAAAAAAGTGCATTCGGTTGTTAAAGTTGAATCACTTGAATTCTCACTATAATAATTCTGAATGTGCTATTGTTTTAGCACCCCGTGAAAAAAGGCTTAACCGTTAAGGAGAAACCAGTTCACTCTCCACCACCCCAAAGGTCCAATACGTCTAAATTGGATAATACTGTGGTTTAGAAAAATCCAAAAGTGCGCCATTAACATCTCTTTTATCTCTGGAAAAGGAAAGTAATTAAAATTCTTGAAAACTTTCATTTTAAACACTTGGGCTTGGTTTACCCAGTTCAGGATTACAATGTCTAGCTCATGTCTCCAAACAATACACACCACCAGCTTATCTCGGGCAAATTTCCTTACGCGGGTGAAATTTTTAAGATATTCGGAAAATAGAGTCTTCCTAATACAATAATGCAGGAATTAACACATCATATAGACTTATAAGACCCTTAATTTTAAGATGGTTCACAGAAAGGAAGACATTGGAGGATTTCAACTAGAAGTGTTTTCTCATGACTATTTATTTATCAGGCAAAATATATATTCTGTTTTATACTTGATAGACTCACCATCTGTAAATGCCTTTCCTTAAGTAACCTATAAAATCACTCAGAGGCAGAAAGAGTGTGTGTGGGAAACAGAAGGGATAGATTGGGTGAGATCAGCCTACCACCAATTGCCATGGTCCTCTAGGGCAGAAAATGTTGCCCTATTCATAGAAAGTTATCCTTGTGTAGGGTATGACAAATTACATCATACAGAGACGAGCTTTGTATAAGGGAAATCGCTTTGGTTATATTGGCATTTTTTTTACCAAGCATCAACATTTTGTATTCTTAACTACTTTACCTATTAAAAGTGACAAAGCAAGCCAGTGATTTTAGACTGGTGCCATTTTTTAAATGGCTTTTTTTGTTGTGGTTGTTGTTGTTTGCCATACACTAGCTACCTTATGGAATAATGTCTTCACCAAAACATTTTGGAATCCATGTTTTCTGCTTTTTTTGTAGTCAAGTTCATAACTGATTTTTTAAAAGAATGCTTTGTCAGTGTCTCCTTTGATATGAAATGTGACTAAAAAAAACATTATTTTATAACAATCTCATCCCAAATGATAGTTTAGGATTATGACCAAACATCTCACACTAAATTAGCAACAGTAACGAGTCGCCAGTCAGAAATTTGTTATGGACAACATTAATTCCAAAAGAACAAAGACATTACCTTCTGAGATATATGATAAGATCTATACTAGAAAAATGTGCATATTTCAATTATACTTAAGACACTTTTAGTGAGCACTGCCTATATAAAAAATGGATTTCTCACTCCAAATGTTTAATTAAAGGAAAGTCTTTAAAATCTGAAGCTTCTAGTAGAAGTTGGAAATTAAATTTTAGCAGTGCTTTAGCAAAAAAAAAAAAAAAAAAAAAATTAAGGTTTTCCTTAAGCCAAAAAGAAACAGCAATGGCTTAGAACAATGAAACCCCATGACCACCAAATCAGAGAGCTTAAGATCACAGAAAAATCAAATGGGGATCTGGCTTCAATGTCTTTCTAAATATAAATTGTCTTTTTCTTTTCCAAACAAGCAGCTGAATAGATAAATGTAGATGGAAATCTAGGCTTCTTTTATGTAAAACCTGGAATGGTATTATATATTCAAAATGTGCCTATATATTTTAATACATCTAAAGCTTGTAAGAAACTGTCATTATCCCTAATTTGGGTAAGGTTATCCAATGGCCTTCTTTGTGATTGAACTTCTGAGTTGGTATTCCAGGAGAAGTATAAAATAACCATACGAAGGAAATCTGCAGAGTGTAACATATTAAATATTTCTTTTTTCATACCAGATTCCCCAAGGATGTGGTAAAAACTGCAAAACCCTAATCCACTTTTTTACTCTTTTCAACGTGCTCTTGTTATAATTGTAAGGCAGCATATATATAAAAATCAAAGGTTTGATCCATGATAGTAATCTTAACATATACTGCCATGTGGTGAGCACTAACCACGTGTCAGGGAATTCTTCTAGTTTTTAAAAATTCATCATGTTGTTAAATTCCTATAAGAGGCTTATGTGGTTGATACTATTCCCATTGTACAGATGAGAAAAATGAAGATTAGATAATCAACCCAAGTTAATGAAAGGCACAATCTTCCTTTAAATCCAGACCTGAATACAAAATCTATGTTCTCAAGAACTTGAGATTGATTTAAGACATCTACCACATTGCAGAAATAGTGTAACAGTATAATACATTACTCTGATCAATTTAAGAAAACCGCAGTGTACCAAAATATACAGAAATATGTAATCAATTTTTCTTCAAAATTTAAGAACCTCTTTAAAGCCATTGCTCAGCTCGATTTTTTCTATATAAGATTGTCTTATTATACTATACAGAAATGTCACATTAAATGACACGTATGGGTTATTATCTACAAAAGGACACAGGACAACTAAAGTAAGCGAAGCATTAAAAATCCTGATCACAGAGAGACGGCTCATTTGTCCCTACATGATTTTTTCTTTATTACCCTTGACCTTGTTCCAGAAAGGATCTGAGGGAGCCAAGATAAAATGAATATTGTTCTTCTGAAATATGTTCTAAGAATCTGATTTGATTCAATTCATTTTGAAGTGGTCACCAATACTTGTCTCTAT
This sequence comes from Gorilla gorilla gorilla, assembly GCF_029281585.2. NCBI lineage: Eukaryota > Metazoa > Chordata > Mammalia > Primates > Hominidae > Gorilla > Gorilla gorilla. The sequence goes on along the minus strand of NC_086017.1, from coordinate 87,082,405 downwards.
ATAAGTCTGTCTGTGTAGCTATTTATGAATAGCATTTTTGGTATATTACATGAAGTTATAAATCTGAATTTAAGTTGACTAAAATATAGTAATAGTTCATTTAAAAGAGTTTTCTCTGCAGAATAAAATCACGTATTTTCAAGAAAGAAAATCTTTCTTCCTTTAGAGTCCAAAATCTATTTGGAAAATCATTATTTATCTTGATCGAAGAGTTCGGTGATACTTCCAAATTAACATAACTATCGAATAAACAAATATTACAGTAAGTGGTATGTAACATTGAGACCAAATTTCTTTAATTGTGTATACCTTAAAATTTTGAATTTTAAAAGTCACTTAGAGGTTCCTTAGAGGTCATGGATGAGATTTTATTTATCTTCATAGTGTCAGTTCAAGAAGGTCCATTACCCTCTCAGCCCCATCTTAGTAAATTGCAAAACCTAAACTAAAGTTAAAAAGGAGTTCTTTGGCAGCAAAGATGATAACCTCTCATCTATACTAGGCTAATGATTTTACAAAATGGGAATAGTCAGCCTCGCAAAACCACTTATTATTTGAAAGTGCAACTTCAGTCATTAACCATAACAGGCTAGAGTTAATGTGTGTGCAAGGATTTTTTTCCTGCCCATTATTTTATCATTTCTTGTTACTGATATCAAGTTATTATTTTAGTATATGGCTTAACTTCAATGACATAAAATAATACACTTTTTGCTAATTTTACACCACACTTTCATGAACCCAAGAAAATCCCTTTGATTCTTTGCCAAATAATTCCAAGTCCATCTGCTCCGATCTGGAATTTGTATAATTAAATTTTAGCAACACATAGCTGTAATCCTAATAGGAAAATTTATTTTAAATCCAAAACAGAATTTTTTGTTGTTCATAAAAAGAAGAGATTGTCAAGGATTTAGGAAAAGGCCAATGATACCCATGGGTCCTATAGATACCCGTGGATTTTTACAGTTGTATGCTCACTGAATCTCTTTGAGGCATGTTTCACAATGGATACTTCAAATTAGAAAAAATTGCTTATTCTCCCTTGCAATACTATCACAGAATTAATCCAAGGGTACATGTAATCTAATTGAACTGTCTATGGTTTCATCCTGTAGAAGAACTAATCTGTTTGGGAGCAGATTCTGATTTTCTTCCAATATCCAATTTATTTTATTTCTGCCTGATAAAACAAATTCTGACTACTTGTGGAGTACCTGAAGTTTTTTTTTTTTTTTTTTAACAAAGAATACTAAGTTCTTAAGTTGTTAGATACAATACCAGCCAGGAATATAAGTAATATAATTTTGCTCAAATTAGAGATGTAAATACACATTGTCATCCGTAAGTGATAAAGTGAAATAAATGAAAAAAATCTCCCTGCAAGAAAAACTTGCAAATAAAGCAATAATATGACATATACTTCATATCATAATATTTCAATTTGAGTAAGACATTGCTCTCTCTCTTAAACAGTTTCTACTGTTTAGTCTTTCACTTAGCAAAAAAGAATGATAGCAATAAGTGATTTTTTTTTCTCTGAGCAATTTTGGCTGTTTCATTATATACTAATACAAATTTAAAGGATCCAAAGGACCAGATACTTAATATTGAAAAATGCTAGTCAAGTTTTTGACAACTAGGTACAAATTTTATAGAACCCCTCACGTCACTGGATTGCTTTCAGTTTTAACGTAATTTAAGAAAAAAGTTTCAATGGCTGGTTTCTTATATTTATCAGAAATATAAAATGCAAATAAATTTACACTTCATCTAATATATATTTGCCATACAAATTAATTTTTGATTTTTATCAATGTGAAATTAATTTTTGGTCTTTAGCAATGTGAAAAATTTTCATCAAATTTTTATCTTAATTTTTCATTTTTCTAAGATTACTCATTTGTAATCGTTTTCTTCAGCCTTTGAGCAAATATTAGACTTTCAGGTATGACTAGTATAGACAATGTCAATGGAAATTATGTGGCATGATAAGCATGAGGTTATTTTGTTTCCTTATTGTTGTTGTTTTAGCTTGCCTCTATAACTGGCTTAGGTCCAGGTTGTAACTTAACCTATTATTTTATTTCTCCCTTCTCTACCAAACACATTAAAAACACATTTCATCACAAAGCTAGAGGCACATTTATAGGAGTTCTGGTAGTCTGGATACCAGCCCTCATTCTGAGTCATGTTTAAACTATCAAAAAAGGATGAAAACCTGTTTTATTTTAAAGATTTTCATAGGAGATTTTACAGTATTCTTAAGTAAACTATTCACTTGTCATCAGGAAAATATTAGTCTTCTCTAATCTAACACTGAAGTAGCATTTCCACTCAATTATCTCTGCAAAGAGAAGGGGTAATGAATGGCTTCCTAAATAAGGACACAATAGAGAATACTGAGATAGAGCTCTGAAATTGGATGTTGAGTACCTATCTGCATTCTCATTTTGGTACTTGCAGTGCGATGTTGACAATTACCTTAACTATAAAACAAAGATAACAATAGTGCCTACTCACAAGGTAGTCGGATGTTGCATTTAAAGAACTTGGTCCAGTGTACATTTTAATTGTTTACAATACTTAGGGTCATTGGAGTGTACTAATAATCCTGTATCATGACAGAGACAATGCTGATTGTTACCCAAGAATCCTCTCCTTCCTTTCTTCCACACAGAATTCCCCAGCCTTCCTTGCAGTTGTGTTGGATCATGTGATTGAGTTCTGGCCAGTGGAATCCAGGCACTTTTAGATTTGCCCTCTAAGGTCTCACCTATACCTTACCCCTTGGCACTCTGGCTGTTCCCTCACTTTTTGGATGGCCAAATAGAAAACACTGAGCCATCGGATAAAATGCATGAATTTCAGGATGAGTGTGTAAGCAGACTCAGAACATCTCACTCTCTGTTGTATGCTTTGCACTGTGAGTTGAGCAACAGATGTCTTGTAATGTGTCTCAAATTATCGAAGTTTGGTATTCTTTGTTTTAGGAATTCACCTGTGCTGACAAATATAATCAGCCACTTTGAATGTTGCCTAAAGTTTAAATATTCATTTAAACTTTATGTTGCAATATACTTCTTCTCAGGACATTAAACTATGGTTAATATTATAAAAATTAAAGAATAATAATACCTAAATTTTTAAAACAATTACTATATGACAAGCACTGCAATATACCTTTTAAATTAATTACCTATTAAATTCTCATGAAGCATATGAAGGTGGTTTAGCCTCATAATTCACAGTAGTTAACGAAAGCTCAAATTGATGATGTAACTTTGAAAGTGTCATAGTTTGTAGCTGTAATTCATATCCAGTACAACAAAGCCTACAGAATCACCCAGGATAGGCTAATGTATTCGCCAGCAGTGATTTCTCAACATTTTTTTCATTGTCACTTCTCTAAGAAACTGCTATGGTCTGAATGTTTTTGCACTCCCTCCCACTGGCTTCCAAATTCTGATGATGAAATCTTAACCCCCAATGTGATAGTATTAGAAGGTAGGGCCTTTGGGAGGTAACTGGGTGATGAGGGCAGATTCCTCATAATTGGGACTAGTGTCCTCATAAAAGAAACCTTGGAGAAATAGTCTCTTCCACCATGTGAAGACACAGTGAGAAGGTACTACTCATGAACTAGAAATAGAGCCCTCACCAGACACAGAATCTGCTAGTGCCTTGATCTTGAACTTCCCAGCTTCCAGAACAGTGAAAAATAAATTGCTGTTGTTTATAATCCATCCACTTTGTGGTATCATGTTATAGCAGCCTGAATGGACTAAGACAGGAGCATTTTTATACATTTCTGCCTAATACCTCCCCATGGAATTTCAATATGACATATGAACTACATATTTAATATATATTTATTATATATAATAATATAATTATAATGTATTATATTATAATTAATTACATTAAATTTAATATATATTATGTATCTTATATATAAATAAATTAATATATAATTTATATCAATAATGTGATATACTTATAATTTAATATATGTATATATTAATAATTTAATAATATATAAAATATATTATTAAATATACAAATGAATATATTATATAGTAGATATATTTAAATATGTTTAATATATATTTATTATATATAATAGTCATATATCATTTATATACTATATATTATGTAATAAACATGTATATGCTTATGCACTGTATATACATGTAATTATATATAAAAAAGGAAGTTTTTTATATGAAAAAAGAGAAAAGTGTGTTTTTTTGCCCCAAGAACCATCTTCCCATCATCCCCATTGAGAATGAATATTCTACAAACACAAACTATTCTAAGATCTCAAACAAAAACGGCTATTTCTTGTTATATTGGGAATCAGCTGGGAACTCCTCCACATCATCCTCTTTCCAGGACCTAGGCTGCTAAAGCACTCATTTTCCAAACAAATGAAAAGGCAGAATATGGTTGTTAAATCTGGCTGGAACAAATAACACAATTTCTTATATCTTCACTACCAAACTAAAACACAAGCCCCACCTTCAAGGGTGGGAGAAAGCTGGAAATATTTGTTACCAGCTGTACCTACTATCATGCATATCCAACTCTTGCAGACTCCTTTGCTTTTGGAGGAAATAGTGTAAATTCATGGGGGCAATACAGGTATTGCCGGCTAAAGCAAAATGACTGACCATTGTGTGCTTCTGTACTGGGTTGAATAGGGTCCTTCAAATGAATGTCCATGTAGAATCTCTGAATGGAATGTTATTTCAAAATAGGGGTTTTGCAGATATAATCCAGTGAAGATGAGTTCATACTGGATTAGAATGAGCCCCAATCCAGTGATTCGCATCCTTATCAACAGAGGGAAATTTGGACAGAGATACATAAGCTACATGAAGATTATGGAAGAGTTGGCAGTATATTGCCACAAGCTGGGAAATATCAGGCCACCAGATGCAACGAGAACCAATTTTTCTCTAGAGCCTTCCTCAAGAGCATGGCCTTGCCAACACCTTGACTCTGGAGGTCTAGGCTTTATAACTGTGAGAATAAATGTCCTCTTGTTTTAAGCCACTAAATTTGTATTACTTTGTTATGGCAATCCTAGGAAATGAATATAGCTATTACCTGTTCTGATGAATTCAAAATGGGAAACTTTGTACATACCAAAAGCCAAGTGAATTAATGATAAATTAGTAGAATTCTTGGAAAATGGTAATATGCATTTTAATCCTGTTTAAGTGAAAAGTGCATATTATATATGTACACACAAATAAATACATGTATATCTAAATATAAAGAAAATTTAAATGTATAAAGTTTACTTAAAAAAATCTATTTGATTTCAGAACTGAATGGTATTTTTGCCAGGCGCGGTGGCTCACGCCTGTAATCCCAGCACTCTGGGAGGCTGAGGCGGGCGGATCACGAGGTCAGGAGATCGAGACCATCCTGGCTAACACGGTGAAACCCCGTCTCTACTAAAAATACAAAAAATTAGCCGGGCATGGTGGCGGGAGCCTGTAGTCCCAGCTACTCGGGAGGCTGAGGCAGGAGAAAGGCATGAACTGGGAGGCGGAGCTTGCAGTGAGCAGAGATCGCACCACTGCACTCCAGCCTGGGCGACAGAGCGAGACTCCGTCTCAAAAAAAAAAAAAAAAAAAAAAAAAGAGCTGAATGGCATTTTTATGATAATCTTTTCGTTATATAGCTCAAGGATAGGAGGCCTATTTAAATTAATAAAGAAACCTTATTCATAAAGTAGTCTTTAAAAGTGTATATTAATTTAACCAAGACATCTTTGGTAATTTAGATATTGTCTTTTGTTAATAGTTATTGCAATGGCCAGTGGTTTCTGATTATAACTTAATTGTATACATTTTAGCGCATTTTTAATTCTTTGTATAATAAGGATCATATCAAAATTTAAAAGTAATTCTATACCATGAACATCTTAGAAGAAATATTAAATAACTATAGTCTCTATGTGAAAATATTAAATGAAAATATTCAGTCCTGGTTTTATTTATGTTAATTATAAAATGTCTCTTGCAAAATGTAGTAAAGGGTATCACAGAACCAGATTTACACAATTGCCTATGGCAGCAAATAGAAGACTTAAGTCGTTTCCTCTGTTAATTTATTTAACATCATCTTAGAGAGGCTTAACGCTCATCTTTTTACAGCTTTCCTGTTTTAAAATAGAAGAATTAGCCAGATTCCAATTTCTATGTCACCACCCCATTTCCCTCATCATTTTTCTTCTACATTCAATTAAATAAATAAAAAAGAAAATTCTCTCCAATTTTAAAAGCTCCCCAAATTACCTAACATATGATCTATCTTGGGAACTTTTTCATATGTACATTGGATATGACAGAAGCCAAACGGTCTTCATAATCATTAATAAGTACTGATAAATACACACACACCACACAGCCCACATGCACAAATAAAGGTGTTGGGCCTCATAAGTCAAGTTGAAGAAATATAGTCCAATCAGTCTGTTACTTTCAGTCTAAAACAACATCCACAATAAAGATTGAAATGTATCACTAGCAATATTTATACAGAGAAACATATGAAATCCAGACAAAAATCCCGGACCAAATTCATAAGTAGATATGCTGATCAATTAGACTACGCATACTCAGTGCCTTGTGTTGTACCAAAACCTTAGTTAGTGTGAACAACAGGGATTGGAAAGAAAGAAGGATATAGTGGTTTTCTTATATTCACACACACACAATAAAAGGTACAGAGAACATTTCACAAATATTCAGCTATATATATGGCAACATGGAATCGAAATTGGAGGAAAGTGAAAAGTCCTGTGTGCATAGGACCAGGAAAAAAGTAAATGAGATGGCAGATTTTTTTTCTTTTTTTTGAGACGGAGTCTCGCTCTGTCACCCAGGCTGGAGTGCAGTGACGCGATCTTGGCTCACTGCAACCCCGTCTCCCAGGTTCAAGCGATTCTCCTGCCCCAGCCTCCAGAGAAGCTGGGATTACAGGCGCACACCACCATGCCCAGTTAGTTTTTTGTATTTTTTTTATTAGAGACAGGGTTTCACCATGTTGGTCAGGCCGGTCTTGAACTCCTTACCTCAGGTGATCCGCCTGCCTCAGTCTCCCACAGTGCTGGGATTACAGGCATGAGCCACTATGCCCAGCCTAGATGTCAGATAGTTTTGTTAAGTTTTTGGAGGACCTAAAACAGATCAGAGATGGAGTAAAAGACATCCATTATGAATGAAGAAAACTGAGGCTCTGAGAAATGAAGTGACTTCGGCAGAAGAGTACAGAAATAAACAAGAGCATTGGACCTGATTCACCTCAAAGTCCCTTTTATTTCCACTACATACTGTGTGGACTCATTGAATGTTAATCATTGTTTTCTGACAACAGGGAGCATGTGCAGAACAGTTTTAACTTGAGAAAAACGTTGGCAGTTGCTGAAGAAGGGGATTTAATGAGCAATTCCTTGTTGATTTGCCATAGTGGGTTATGAAGAGGAGTAAGGAAATGAAACAGAATGAAAGAAAAGCTGAAGACAGAAAAGCAGGAGAGTGAGGAAGTAGAGAGGAATATTCCACAGGCTTGGTTTCACTGAAACAAAAACTAGAGAAAGCCATGTGATTTAATAGTCGTTGGGCTTCTAAATTTTGCTTTGTAGCTTTTATTGAGTAATCTTCTTTCTAATTTCTTTCTACCCGCTTCACTTTTGTCTTGTATGACACAATGCAATCTGGCCTCATTAGTTCACACTACAGAACTTTCCAGCCAGCTTAGCCGTGATTCCTCCCTCCCCTGGCACACACGCACACACTTAATTAAACACACTGTGTGTATCTGAGAGCCGTACAGGTGCTTGGCTAGCACCCTTACTAGAGTTCTGAATTGGACCCTCCATGGTCCGACAGCTGGCTTTCAGTGCTCAGAGGACTCTACTAACTACTGTAGTTCAATAAAGTACCATACTGACATAAATGTGGCAAAGATTTTTTTTTAACACTTCCCATCATTTAATACCAAAAGAGTTAAATAAAGCAAGCTAGCAATTGCCATGTAGTAATTTACTCCTCAGAATTTGGTTTTACATTGATTGCCCAATTTACTTTTGATGCTATATATGCTCTCTGGAATGTTTACCGATCATTTCTGCGTATGCTTTCAGATGAACTTTGGAAGTATCAGCCTCTCTTACACCCACAATGGCAGGTCTGTGCAGATGTCACTTTATGAGCGTTTGGGCCCTTAGCTTTAGAATAGAGGCCTAACTGCATTAGGTGGTTCGGGTGAATTCTTCCTACCTACTTTGCTCAGGCTGAAATTCCTTTTTGTAATATGATGTTGTCATCACCATTGTCATCAGAAAGACATATGAGGGGATTATTAACATTATTGTTTGTCAGGCTTCTACATTAATTTTCCTCAAAATAATAGTGCTTCAACTGAGGAACAGAATTATATTTTGCCTTGTCTCCAGAAATGCTTTTAAATTAGAATTGATGCTCAAGCTACATGACTTTTCACTGCTGATGTAATTTAGTTTTTTATCTGAATGTTTGATAAGTTGCAGTATGACTCTATTCTTGTAGTTAAAAATCCATTAACCTCCCTTCTAAAAACCTGTTGCTTTAATAACAGCAGCTTTTTATACCAAAGAAAAACACTGAAATATATTATCTTAGTCAAAATGTCTGTACCTATTTGTAGATCAGTCTTCTAGGTACTAGAAGTTACAACGGTTGGAATAAATAAAATCGAGGGGAAAATGATAATTCATTCAATTCACTTAACAATTTTTTATTGAGTGCTGTTATATGCCAGGATATGATATGAATATCACCTGTCTCATAAAGATGCTTTGCTTTTCTGAACTTTAGTTCCATTATCTGTAAAATGACAGAGATGAAATAGTGACTTCTAAAGCCTAGTCCTCTCCGGAACATTCTGTTACTTATTTTGCTCAGCTAGAAGATATTTCGAAGGATTTCACCTCTCGTATCAATAATTGAGTCTGAGCCCTTTGCAGAAGATAAAGAATCATGGCTTTGGGTTTCAGACTCTGTGAAATAAAGTTACTTTGAAAGCCGTGATAAGAAATGGTGATGATTTTGGTAGTCTTGCACTGACACATCTGGTCTAACCCATCATGCTTGTATTTATGTGAAACTGCTGTCCCATTGTTAGCAGCTGTTCTCTGGGGCCAGTGATGACTAGAGTGTTGTGGTTGTTATTGGTAGCTAGTTCATCTACTATATTTCATAGAAATAAGGTATCTGCCTTATTCTAATATCACAATCCTCTATTTTTATTCAAACAGCACACTAGCATCCTTAATATAACACAGCTTTTAATAATACAGATACGTATATCACAAAGGTCAAAATTTATCCCTAGATATTAAGGGGTCTACAAGGATTCCATGGAGTTGGAGTTATATTATTAAAAACCTATAGTATTGAAGGAAATTACAGTAGGATCTCATGATTAAAACAAGAAGCAGAGAGGCGGAGACTGACTTAACACCAAGCATATGCACATACAAACTTTGCTGTATTTTGTGTCCCTTCTTACTATAAACATTTAATTTTGGCTGTCAATGATGGTGGTGGCAATCGTAGTGAAGGCAATTTCTAAAATAAATACATAAATTGAAACATTGAGGTGCTCGTAGCAGAATTAATTATGTCTGCCTATTGATAGTGTTGAGGCTGTTTTCTTATCAGGTACCTCTTAAGAAACAATATGGTGCAAAACATCCAGCTAAAAGCAGCAATAAGGAAAATACCTCTCAAGGAATGATGCAGTGATTTATGTGGGTATCTTCAGTAAGTGCTCCAGGGATTTGCACGTGTAATTCCCCAAATGCCACAGCAGCAAGACTTTCCATTAGCACCCTACCAGCCCATTCTAAGACCTCCGAACACAAATGATACCACCCAGGAGATTTTTCCTAAGAGAGCTGTAAAGATTCTTTGAGGTTGTTTGCATTTCAAAAGAAATTCACTTAAATCATGAATCTTTTGTCTAACCTTATGTCACCCCCCTTTATGTTCATTTGGGAGCAATTTGTCTACTCTTTTAGAAACTTTTGTTAGTTATCATGTTAACCAAATTTCCAAGTCACTGCAGGACATTAGTTTTGCCCTTAGCAATAAATTTATATTTGGATTTGTTACACCAAGGGAACTGGAAAGCTTCCACAAAATTAATTATTGATGTCACTTGGGACATAGTCTATTCTATTTTGTTTTCTAGGCTCAAAATGGTTAACAAAACCCTAATAGAAACTATTTTGGAAGAGTCTTATGAGCTGATAGCAGGCTTAAGCATATTAGTAAAGACAAGTCCAAAATAATAACTAAGAGCTCAAATGCAAAGGACATTAATTGACCTTAAATGCCTAGTAATAAAAATTGAAAGAAATAACGTTTTCATTATGTTTAAACATTTTGTGTTAGAAGTTTAGGGTGACTTCCCTTAGACCTCACCACCACACATTTTAAAGGGAGGAGCTAGCCACCCTGTCTCCTTGTCTCCTGCCTTTTTTAAGAAAGCACACTAAATTGATTGACTGCCAAAGAACAGACCTTCTGTCCTTAAAAAAAAAAAAAAAAAAAAAACAGCTAAGAGGAGAAGACAAAACAGAAAAAGGTCAGGCTAATGGTCATTTCACTAATACTTGTGTCTTCACTTTACGGTATTTGTATATTCCAAAACATGTCTTTTCCGCCTCCAATATGGAATTAACTCCATAGTTCAAAAAACAACGCAGATTTTTGGAACAATAGTTAACATTCGAAAATGCTTGAGAATGGTCATACTGAGATTCATGTGATAAAAGCAAAATTAAAATTTATTTTCTCTCTTCATTTGGTTTATTATTATGCAAAGTAGAATCCAGAACAACTGGTATGTACAGAGTCTCCAAATCTCCAACTCTTAGTTAGTTCTCTTAGTGTGGAGTCGGGTCTCCCAGGTCTTGGTTATTTCCCTCAGTATAGTTAGAGTCCACAAATCCCTAACATTAGTTTTAACATTAAGTACACCATTCTCCCTAAACACCAGATCATAGCATTGTATATGCTTATGTTCATGGAATACACAAACAATTTCTCTTTGTACCTGAGATGACTCCCTGTTTTGCTGATTCCGTCCATCAGTGTCTCAAGCTATCCATTTTACTGCTTCATTTCTGACACAGGTTAGCTCAGTGTTAGACTCGTTTCTGCATTGAAACTAATATTCAGAACAATAAACATGACAACTAAGAAGGTTCCACCTGATGTCCCTGACACTTCAACTTACCCATCCTGTGTCCTCTTTCCCTCTAAACATTTTTGAAGCAATCCTGTTCTATGCTGAAATGTTCACACATTTCTCTACCTAACTTAAATCAGGCAATCAATAATGCCACACTGTGGGGGCAATGCTAAGAACATAAGATAGCTAAGTAAATCTATGTTGATGTGTCTGTTTCTTCTATGTAGAACTGACTTTCTTCACGTGTTTGTCATATATATACATGAGCTACAAAAAATATGAATTATTAGACCTGAAGAAAATGTGATACTAATACCAGATTTTTATACTTGAAGCACTTAAATTAAGGTTGCTATTTATAACTATAAGGCATACTGTATATATTCTGAATTTTCAAAAATATAGATACGGATTTTTTATTATGCTATTTTATATTTATTTTGTGATTTAATTATAATCAGAACATTTTTAAAAACTGCTTCAGCTGTAGATATAGTATGCTAACAGACTCATTAAAATGAGAGGCCTGGACTTTGGCATGAGAATTGCATTAGTATAGGCAGGTTTTAACTTTTTCTGTCTAGTTTTATGTTTGAAAGAGGCATTTTAAAAGAATTCTGTGTTGATAAGGAGGTACTTAGGTTTCTTACTTTTCACTACAAGGCTATATCCTTTTAGCATAATGTTTCAATTCCTTGAACTCTAAAAGTACTAAAATATGTGACATACAAAATGTTATTAAAATTATTTTACATCACTACATACTTTTGTCCAATCATAATATGTCTCAACTATTATTATAAGCTTTTGGAGCCTGCTTGACTTTTATGATTTTATTTCATTTGGTTTACTTTCTAGTACTTTCATGAAAGAAAAAAATGGTTTACAAAAAGTTAATTCATGAGCCAGTCACAAAAGGACAAACATTGTTGTATTAGTTCATTTTCATGCTGCTGATAAAAACATACCCAAGACTGGGAAGAAAAAAAACGTTTAATTGAACTTACAGTTTCACATGGCTGGGGAGGCCTCACAATCATGGTGGGAGGAGAAAGGCACTACTTACATGGTGGCAGCAAGAGAAAAACGAGGAAGACAAAAGCAGTAACCCCCGATAAGCCCATCAGATCTCTTGAGACTTTTCACTATCATGAGAATAGCAAGGGAAAGACTGGCCCTCATGATTCAATTACCTCCCCCTGGGTCCCTCCCACAACATGTGGGAATTCTGGGAGACACATTTCAAGTTGAGATTTGGGTGGGGACACAGCCAAACCATGTCCATTGTATATATGAGATTCCTAAAGTAGTCAAATTTATAGAGACTGAAACTAGAATGGTGGTTGTCAGAGGCTAAGGAGAGGGAAGAATGGGAATTATTGTTTAATAGATACAGGGTTTCAGTTTCAGAAGACAAAAAACATTCTGGAGGTGGATGGTGGTGGCGGCCGCACAACAACGTGAATATTCTTAATGCCACTGAACTGGAAACTTAAAAATGGTTAAAATGGTAAATTTTATGTTACATATATTTTACTGCAGTTGAAAAAAATATTAATTCTCATGTCACTTTAGGAACAGAAAGGTGTGATATCTTTCCTCACCCATCATGAGTATCAATGCTAACACTCCTATGAAAAAGACACGTTAACAAGGGAAAACTATAAAAATTTGTTTAATCAAAGTTTTATGTGACATGAGGCCCTTCCAAAATGAAGACTCAAAGACCTAGGGAAAATTGTCCATTTTTATGTTTAGGTTTGATGAAGAATGGATGGCTTTATAGAATTCTGACTGGACAGAAAGCATACGATCTAATAGGAATAAACTGAGGTGGGGAAAGCCAGTGTCTTAATATATTTTCTGTTGCTATAACGGAACACTACAACAGTTTGGGTTTTCATTTGATTTTGTTTATTTGTTCATTTGCTTGTTTGTTTGCTTGTTTTGAGACAGAGGCTCACTCTGTCACCCACGCTGGAGTGCAGTGGCATGACCTCGGCTCACTGCAACCTCTGCCTCATGGGTTCAAGCAATTATCCTATCTCACCCTCCTGAGTAGCTGGGATTACAGGCACTTGTCACCACATCCAGCTAACTTTTGTATTTTTAGTAGAGACAAGATTTCGCCATGTTGGCCAGGCAGGTCTCAAACCCCTGACCTCAAGTGATCTGCCTGCCTCGGCTTCCCAAAGTGCTGGGATTACAGGCATAAGCCACCATGCCTGGTCTGTTTGTTTTTAAGAGATGAGGTTTCATTATTTTGCCCAGGCTGGTCTTGAACTCCTGAGCTCAAACAATCCTCCCACTTCTGCCTCCTAAAGTGTTGGGATTATAGGTGTGAGCCACTACACCCGGCCTCTGGGTAGTTTTTAAATAAATGTATTTCTCATATTTCTGGAGGCTGGGAAGTCCAAGATCAAGGGGCTTCATCTGGTGAAGACCTTCCTGCTTAGTCCTCTGACAGTGGAAGGCAGAAGACAAGCAAGTGCACAAGACAGAGGGAGGAAGGGGGCTAAACTCATTTGATTTATCAGAAACCCACGTCTGTGATAACTAATCCACTCCCACAATAACAGCATTAATCCATTCATAGGGCAGGGCCATCATGATCCAGGAACCTCTTAAAAGGTCTCACCTTCTGAGTATCATTACAACAGCAATTAAATTTGAACATTAATTTTGGAAGGGACATTGAAACAAGATACATTTGTTCAGATTTTACTTGGCCTTCCTGTGTAACTATCCTTCCTGTTGGGTATAGGGCAGGACCTCCTCTGGAATGAGGTTCTTATAACTTACTTTCAGACAAGGTAGGTCAGATAATTTTTTATGGCCAGCTCTTACCCAGATAGGAAGGGGAGGGTTAGCGTAATATTTCTAAGTTTTATGTGTACTTTGAGGGAGAGAGATTCTAGTTTCCATGACTTTGGAACAGGAATTCTAGTTTTCATGTCTTGCCTTGGAAATGAAAGAGGGGCAAGAGAAAGGAGGGTAGGAGAAGGTCAAGGAGAGACTTTGCTTCTGAAGGCATTCTAATATCCCTTAGTTCAAAGTACTAAGCACGCCACAGCACCATACTTTGGGGTATTCTTTTCTTTCTTTCTTTCTTTTTTTTGGAGACAGTCTTGCTCTGTCACCCAGGCTATAGTGCAATGGTGCAGTTATAGCTCACTGCAACCTCGACCTCCCAGGCTCATGTATTCCTCTCACCTCAGCCTCCCAGGACCCAGGTGTATGCCACCACACCCAGATAATTTTTTTAAAAAAAAATTTCATAGAGATGAGGTCTCACTATGTTGCCCAGACTGGTCTTGAACCCCTGAGCTCAAGCAACCATTCCACCTTAGCCTACCAAAGTGTCTGGATTTCAGGCATGAGCCACCACACCTGGCTAAGAGTGTGGTTTTCTGAGCTCTCAAATTATCTTTGTTTAGTATCTTTTCCCACTGTTTGTTATAGAAAATATTTAAGTGCTAAAAATTACAAAGAAAATAATGTACATAAACTATATCTTACTATTCAAGAAATAAACACATTATTTTAATGTCTTCCCATTTTCTCTGCATAACGCTTTATAGTTGCAAACTATGATTTTGTATCCTGCCTTTTTCCACTTAATGCTGAAAAATAAAGCTTTCTAATGTTATTAAACTGGTAAATGCAATTTTATTTGGTTGTTGATATTAGATAATGTGGATCTACCACATTTTATTTACTGTCCCCTTATTGTTGGACATTTAGGTCACTTCCAGCATTATTCTTTGTTTCCTTATACGAACAATACTGGCATGAACATTTTTTTCTAAGAGTCATTGTGCAAATTTTTTATGGCTTCATTAGTATTTAAGCGTTTGCTTAAATAGACCGATTTACTGACTCAAAGAGCATGAACATTTTTAAGGTTTTCTAACATGCATTGCAAAAATGTTTATGAGAAAAACAAAACATTTACACTCTCACCAGCTGTGAATAAGGACTTCTATTTTCCAATACTTTTATATATAGAAAGTTCTCTCCTTCCAAATATTTGATAAATCATTCAGTGCTGAGTTTTTACTGCTTTGTCTGTGGCTTTATTTTTACATTTAACTGTAAAATCAAGATGTATTTTCTATTTTAGTATAGGGTGAGGTGAATTTCTAAAGTATTTTCTCAAAATCTATTCAGTTTTCATTCATTAAATAATTCATGTTCTGTTTTAAAAACCCATTTCCCCTTTTAATAGTTTTAAAAAATATATCAGAAATTACAATGACTAGAATAAATGGTTGGGCTCTGTATGTGCTTTGCTAAGCATATCATATACAGTGTCTCAATTAAACTTCATGAGGATCCTTTGGAACCTCACTACCAGGTTCCCACAATTATTAAGCCCCATAACCAAGTCGACCAGGAAGAAATGAGACTTGTGGTTCAAATTCAAATGTATCTGAATCTAGGATCCAAAGTTTTAACTTCAAGAGGCAATGTTGAACCATCATTTTGTAGAAACCAATCTGTTTCTTTAGCCTTCTTTTTAAAAAGTTTTTCACAGAATTTTAGAAAAAAATGGTTTCAAATTTCTTAGTTACAAATACTTGCAGAGGAAAGGGTCACCAAAAATTATTTAAACTAAAAGTGATAAAATCCTGAAAATCAAGATCTGGTAGTTTGAGTTTTCCTGACACTGGTTTCACCAGTGGGACATTTCCTTTCATGGAATTCCCTACATATTCCTTGTGTGTACCTTCTCCCTTTCATTCCATTCAAGGCCCATCGGCTCATGAAGAATTTTCTTATGTCATTTGGCCCCAAGGAGCTCTTCTTCCTGCCTTATACTTATTTCTGGGCAGTTGTGCTATGGTTTGCATGTTTGTGTCTCCCTCAAATTCATATGTTGAAATCCTAATTCCCAACGTGATGTTATCAGTTAGTAGGGTTTTTGGGGGATGATGATGTCCTGAGGGTGGAAGCCTTATGGATGGGATTAATGCCCTTATAAAAGAGGCCACACAGAGCTGCCTTGCCCCTTCCACTATGGAAGACACAGCTGGAAAGTGCCATTTATGAACCAAAAAATGGCACTCAACAAGCATTGAATCTGCCTGTTTGTTGAATTTGGACTTTCCTGCCTCCAGAGCTGTGAGAAATACATTTCTGTTGTCTATAAGATACCCAGTTTATGGTATTTTGTTATATCAGCCCAAGTGGACTAAGATAACTTATTTGAAATTTATCTTAACCTCTTTGAGGTTCCAGAAACCCATGCTAAATCCTTCATAGAAGAAAGATGCTCTAATTTGGAAGGATGCCCTTGTTGCCCCACACCAACTTGAGCGGGGATGTACTTGGATCAGGGACAGGGAGGGCTGTTTTTTCATGGTAATTCAGAGCAGTGAAATCAACTCTGATAATCAGTTGACAGGCAATGCGGCCAGATTACCCTTACTCCTAGTAATTTGGATTTGTATCTTCCCTCTCCTTAGCCTCTGTCAACCACCATTCTGGTTTCGGTCTCCATAAATTTTACTACTCTAGGAATCTCAGGTAGTGGAATTACACAATATTTGTCTTTTTTGTGACTGGCTTGGGAATGAACATTTTTGCAAACCATTTTTTTTTCTTTCATGAAAGTACTAGAAAGTAAACCAAATAAAACAAAATCATAAAAGGTCAAACAGGCTCCAAAACCTTATAACAATAGTTGAGACATATTATGACTGCATAAAAATATGTAGTGATGTAAAATATTTTAATAACCTGTTGTACGTCACATATTTTAGTACTTTTAGAGTTCAAGGAATTCAAATACTCTGTTAAGAGGATATAGCCTTGTAGTGAAAAGTAAGAAAAGAAACCTAAGTACCTCATTATCAACATAGAATTCTTTTAAAACACCTCTTTCAAACATATTGAGTGTGTACATGTTAGAAATAGGATCTATTTAGAATATTGTTAACTGGGCACAGTGGCTCACGCCTGTAATCCCAACACTGTGGGAGGCTGAGGCGGGCAGATCACTTGAGGTCAGGTTCAAGAATAGTCTGGCCAACATAGTGAAACCCCATCTCTACCAAAAAATACAAAAGTGTGCCTGTAATCCCAGCTACTTGGGAGGCTGAGGCAGGAGAATTGCTTGATCCTTGGAGGCTGGGTTTGTGGTGAGCTGAGATTGCGCCTCTGCACTCCAGCCTGGGCGACAGGGTGAGATCCTGTCTCAAATGTATATATAAATATATTGTTTCTGAATTCATAAAGAACAACTTTTCTTTGTCTTACCAAACACATCATGTTTATTAAGCTTTTTTATATGCAGGCGATATCACGAGATTTGGGGTAGGCTTTCCACATTCTATTACCCAATTTATGCCTAGTGTTCCATTATTGGAATGCCAAGCATGTGGGAGTTATTTACATCCTACTGTTCAAGGTCATTGCCAAGGTCTGATTGCAAAAATTCAAAAAATTACCACCTCAGGCATAAATGGGTTAACATAAATAAAAAGCAAAAACAAAATATTAGATGATGCAACCTTATGCCCAAAGTATTTTTCATTACAAATTAGGGTGCAGGTCAAGAAAAAAAAAATAGAAAAATTACTTTAAAAAATTATGTGAAGTCAGCATTGATTTAACAGTAAACTATAAAAATAGTAAATACTATGAAAACTTTCATGAGTTTCTGTTTCTACCTGATGTGTCTTATTTTTTATTTTGCCCTTTTTAAAAGAAATTATTTATATAAGAGCCCTAGAAGTCTTTTCTTGTGATAAGGAGAAATGTAATTAAAGCCTAAAATTTTCTCAAATTATCTCAACTTAAGCAGCTCTGGTGCACTTTTCATGAACTAATGCTCAAGAATAATTGTGGAAGAAAACCATGTCCAATCTACTTAATATACATTTCATTTCTTGGGTCCTGTTAGTCATTTGAGCTATCTCTGATGGGGTCAAATAATCTTTTAACAAATCAGTGTTACTTCCGTTATCTATTTGCTTTGTCTTTCTTTTACAGAAGAAGGTTTTTTGTTGTGGTTGTTTTGTTTTTAACTCATTTCCTTTGAATTTAAAAGACGAAAGGTCACAGACCCAAAGACTGATTATTTTTCTACCTAGCAGTTTATAAAATTAGATACAAATGCCAAGACAACATTCTTACATTCTAGTAGACTTTTGTTGTTATTTTTTGGCTTAATATGTTTTTATTTCAGTTCAAAATTCTAGACAAAATAAAGATCTTCCTGTTGATAAGGACATATGGTAAGATTATTTTGCATATGAGCTGTAGTATATTAAGTAAGATTGACAGCTGATGTTGTTGAAGCATTTAGAAGTGGCAGAAAAGTTACAGATGACCTATTCTACTGATATCTGATCATAACTTTAGTAAATATTATTATAATATATGAAGCTTACTTCATCAAGAAATATATTCTGAGATGTGTATTTCCGACTTTCACGTACATATAGAACTAAGTTATGCTTTGAACAAAATTGCTCTTATTGTATATTCAAATGATCAGAGCTTTTAGTGCAGCATGGTACAAGAGAAAAGGCTTGAGATTTTAGTGACGTATACTTCCAGATCCCCCTAACACTCCTGGCGGTGTGGCCTGGGGCAAAGCTCTTCTGTGAACTGCAGGTTCCTCACCTATAGAATGGTGATAATGGTTGCATTACAGAGCTATTGAGAGGACTAGAAATTGCATTAGGTTAAACCAGGTGAAACTGTTTTTGTAGATTAAAGAGTTCAAATACTGGCATTTTGTATGATTCAACCTAGCTTACCTGACTGAACTGGTAACTATTGCTACTAACATTGTTACTGCCAAAAGCTGGATTTACAAAGATAAATATATATAGATTTTGGTGGCTGGGGGTCTTCAATGCATACGAAGATAGGGAAAATGTGGTATCTGCAATGAATAGTGGAGCATTTTTGTTTTTTGTTATTTAATGGAGAGACATAGATTTATGTATGGATCTGATTTACAGTGGCACCATGACCTGCCAAAACTAATTCAAGTGCAAAACTCTGAAACTCAGTCGTACAAAATAACATATTAGGGCCAGGCGCGGTGGCTCATGCCTGTAATCCCAGCACTTTGGGAGGCCGAGGCGGCGGATCACGAGGTCAGGAGATGGAGACCATCCTGGCTAACACAGTGAAACCCCGTCTCTACTAAAAATACAAAAAATTAGCCAGGCGTGGTGGCGGGCGCCTGTAGTCCCAGCTACTCGGGAGGCTGAGGCAGGAGAATGGCGTGAACCCGGGAGGCGGAGCTTGCAGTGAGCTGAGATTGCTCCACTGAACTCCAGCCTGGGCGACAGAGCAAGGCTCCGTCTCAAAAAAAATAAAAATAAAAATAAAAAAATAACATATTAGAACATGGATAGTGAGAAGGAAAAACAAAAGATTATGGCATTAATACCATATTTAGATCAAGTTATATTTCAAATGTGGGGATATGCTGTGCTAATGTAGACACGTGATTTAAACACATTATGTTTTAGATTTCTAATGTGTTAAGATAGGAGACGGTTGTTTGTTCTTCAAATTGTGGGCCTGGGGCTGGGGCAGGTAACTGTGATGCTGGAGAACCCAGCAATAGGACCAGCTTGAATGGCCCTTCTTTTCAGTCATAGCAGATGCCTTTTAAAGCATTTGTATATATTGGGGTTTGTATGAGAAATAAGCTGTTAAAATGTTTGAAAATTATTGGCCCATATTGTTTAGCCCCTTCTAACTCTAAAATTCATTGATTTTTATGATGCTACCCAACGCCAACATTGTTAAATGTCATCCTAGAATCTAATTTGCATAGAGCTGCTATAATCGTGGATGGTTATAGGTTAAATATTTCTTGATCCTTCAGTGACCTTTTAGGAGACATTCCAAGGAGACAGAGTAAAAATGGAGTGTTCTCTTAAAATATCAAAGGCAAGGAAAAGATGTAATCACTAATACCGCATTAAATTTCTGTGCCTCCCATAAATCCCATACGTGTACACAAGGCTCTTTCATTACAAATTGGTCACACTTTTTAGAAGTGACACCGCTAACAACAACCCTTAAATGATATTAATCATGTTTAAAGAAAAGAGAGTTTGCTTTAGTAAAACATTAGCTAACTCTTGTTAAATTGATTTTGGCCTTTTTGTTTAATTGATTTTAAACACTATTTCCTTAGAGCTCTTATGATGAGTTGCGTTGGAGGGAAATGACAAGACTTTTCCTGAAACACTGGCTAGAAATGATGTTTTCCTTTTTTTGTTCTTAAATGTGTACTTTTTTTTTTTTACAAGTTGAACTTTTAGATGTAGGAACAATATGATTCAGAAAGGAACATCTGTCTTCAAACCTAAGTTCATTAGAATTCATTAGATAGTTATAATTTTAATCTATGATTTTCAAAGAATAGAAACATGATACATTAAATGAAAACATAATTATTAGAGTAAAAGATCCATTATTCAACAAAAGCCTAAAAACCAGGAGGGCAGATGTTAAATGAAACTCTGCTCGTTCATGTAAGCTGGCTTTCTTTCTCTCTCTCTCTCTCTCTCTCTCTTGCAAATGGCCACCATCACCTGGCTCTCCTTTTCTTCCCTCTGATAATAGAGTGAAACGTAGGTGGTCGTTTGACCACCCTCAGTCTCCAACTACTCCTGATTGTTCATTCCCTTCACAAAACCAGGTCTTTTCTAATACAACACCTTGCATTTTAATTCAGGAGACAGCTCTTACAGTTTAAATAGAGCTGCAGGAGACCGATCAGGAGGACTTCCAACCCGATGACACTTTCTCAGGGGTCTTGCATCTTAGAAAGTGAGTGTGAAAACTGCTGGGATCGGCGTGACATGGCTGCAGCTCGCTTTGGAGTCACACACAGTTACACAGTTCACCTTGTGAGTATCTCCGTCAGATCTCTATTCAAGCATAGCCCTGGCTGGGGATGGACTGAATTCCACTGCCTGTTGTTGTGAGCTTTATCAGAGTTTTACCAGGGTCTTCTAGTGGACAAATTACCTAAGCTGCTTGTGAGAGAGGAATGTCAAATGAAGTAGTAATCCATTAGGTCGTAGTGTGGGAATGTAGAATAAGAGACAGGGACAATTTGGCAGCCTTTAAAAAAAAACTCAGTGCATTTAAAGTTTAGAGTCTGTTGACTATATGTTTATACGCTCTAAAATTCAGCCTCAAAAATGAAGAAAATGAGATTTCACACAACTGTCATGATTTTGAAAGTATTTGTACAGACCTCACTAAAAGGAAATTAAATTAGTGTGGCGAATGTAGAATAAGAGACAGGGACAATTTGGCAGCCTTTAAAAAAAAAACTCAGTGCATTTAAAGTTTAGAGTCTGTTGACTATATGTTTATACCGTCTAAAATTCAGCCTCAAAAATGAAGAAAATGAGATTCCACACAACTGTAATGATTTTGAAAGTATTTGTACTAATACTAATAAGTACAAATACTAAAGTACAAATACTTTAGACCTCAGTAAAAGGAAGTTAACATGGAGAAACGAAAGTGTGTCAAAATACTAAATGCACGTTAACTGATAGGAACTGTTGTAGGTTACTGAAGGTGCAGAGAATAAATCTAGCATTTATAAACACCATTTCTAACTACACCTCCTCAATAACAATAGTTTTGCATACTCATAGTAAACAAAAATAATTGCGGCATCAGTAAAAATTAAAGTTTGTTATAAGCTTAGGATTTTTTTTTTTAAAGGCAATTCTTACTGGGGATATAGACATACCACATTACACCAATGGAGGAAGCAACAATGAGCATTATCTAGGCTGTTTCTACCTACAGGATTCATTTCCTTTAATGACGGTCAGAGCCTTAAAGGCTTAGGAATTGGGTTGCACTGTTTTTGATGTATTTAGGTATTATTTCATCAACACTGATAATTTAAATTTAATATATGAGTTTTAAAATAATTTTACATCAAAGTTATGTTTGCCTTCTTTTTTGCCTCAAAACCACATTCTTCTTTGTATTTCACTCCAAAATCATGCCTTTTCCATTATAAACCCAACTCAATGGGAAAATATAATTTAGTTAATAGAAATTACCTAAACAGCCAATCTCTCAGAAACCATCTATCTTATAAATTAAGGTGCACCTATAATTTAATTTATCTTATCATTATTTTTCTACTCTCTTTCCAAAATATTTCAATTCTTATTAGATTAAGGATATGATGCCTTGTGATTGCAAATTACATTAAGACACTAATATTGGCTAATGCTTAAAGCTAAAAGGATTTTATAGAAATTTATATTTCTTTCTCTTAAATGAATACATCTTGAGTCAGCCATATTTTCTAATTCATACTTACAAACACTTCCTCCCCCACAAATGAATCAAGATCAAAATTAAAACACTTCCTCCTCTCAAAAAATGGTGCTATTGAAGAAACGGAAATCATACAGTGAAATGTAATTGGTAACACATCTGGGAATGCAAAATAAATTAATAAAAATCTACAGATTTGGGGAAATATAATTGGACTGAGTTTAGTAAGATGCCACAAAAGGTAATTCACAACAGCTGATCACCAGGATAACCTGGGGTAGCTGAAATAAAAATTATCAGGCTAAATCCCAGACATTTGAATTCAGTAGTTCTGTGCCAGGGTCTGACAACCTGAATTTTTAAAACTGTATTGGGCAATTCTAACGATCAGCCAAAGTTGGGAATCACTGATTTACAAGATTTCAGTAGACAAATTTTGACAATAAAAGCTTCTCACCCAGTGGCAATCTTATTTTTCTATCCATCCATGTAACTTACCCAGTGGTTATCTTATTTTTTATCTATCCATGTAGCTGATATTCTCATCATCAAGTGACTCTTAAAGTCACAACAAAGCATACATACTATTTCCAGGAGATTAAATTCACATATGTTATTCGAATTGGTTTGATGGTGTCATTGAATCATTTAACTTTTGTAATTTATGAGCATGAACTTTTGTTTTTATCAGGGGAATTAATCTTTAGGCTGAAAGTTTCATGAAGCCTTGAAATAGAAGATAAACAAAAGAGGTAAAATCCAAAGACAAACTTGTACATTTCTATTATTTGGTGCTTGTCTTCTCCAAAGTCATATATCTCAAAATGGACCACAGGTTATTCCAGGGTATGCTGTAGTGGAGCCAAGAGTACAGAAAACCACAGTATAAACTGTACACATTCCCGAAGTATCAAATAAAACATTTCATGTATTCATTGCCCTTCAAATAGTCATATATATATGACCAAGGTCTTCTAGTGGACAAATTACCTAAGTTGCTTGACTTAGGTAACTTGCTTTACTTAGTGACTATTTGAATATAAAAATAAATATATTCAAATGAATATATACATATTCATTTTTAGATTAGAGAAAGAGAATAATACCTTCCAAAAAATTTCAAGCCTACATAAATTTGTTTTAAGTTGGGTGCTCCTCATATCTCTTTTCTTATTATATCATGACACCAAATGAGGAATCAATTCATCATTGATTTTGAAACCTGGATGAAAAATCTTTTGCATAAAATTTCAAAATAAAGGTCTCACCAGGAAATAGATAGCACATTATAATGATATTTTGAGTAGAGCATAACAAAGGGGCAATTAACAGAACTTCATGCAAAGTTTAAAGAAAACTACCCTTGGGCTTGTCAGAAGGAGAAATTCTTACCACTCAGGCCTGAAAAAGGTAGCTGTAGAGCGATGTTCATCTGATAGGTCTGAGGCCTTTTGCAGAGGGTTACAGGGCTGCAGCCAACTAGGATCAATCTGGTTGGGAAACACTCCTGAGCTCACCCTCCCCTTACCCTATAATCACTTGTAAATGCTTAACGTTGGCCAAAGTCAAGCAGAAGCCAAGCTATTGATGCTGTCCAAATGGACCAGTTTCTCCAGGGCACTTAGCAGGGTGAAGGGTTTGGAGATGGATTTTAAGGAATAAGCTGAAGATACTCGACACAGAAACATGTCTTTTGACATTACTAATATGCATACTTATTTTAATTTGCATGTGAAAAATTGAGATTTATTCATTTGACGTATTTATTGAAGGCCTACTATAGGGCAGACCCTGAACTAGGCACTAAATATACGATAGCAAACAAAACACACTATATTCCTACATTCATTGGGCTTACTTTCTGTATATAAACAGGGAAAGGAAGGAAGGAAGGAAGGAAGAAAGGAAGGATGGAAGGAAGGAAGGGAGGAAGGGAGGGAGGGAAAGAAAAATTAAAGAAAGAAAGAAGGAAAGAAAGAATAAAGATAGAAAGAAAAAGAAAGAAAGAAAGAAAGAAAGAGAAAGAACCGACAGAGAGAAAGAACAAATGAAAGAAAGGAAAGAAGGATGGAAGGAAGGAAAAGCAATACAGAGAGGGAGAGGGAGAAAGGAAGGAAAGAGAAGAAAGGGGGGTAGGAAGGAAGGAAGAAAGGAAGGAGAAGAAAGAGGGAGGGAGGGAGGAAGGAAGGTAGGAAGGGAGGGAGAGAGGGAGGGAGGAAGGAAGGAAGGAAGGAAGGAAGGAAGGAAGGAAGGAAGGAAGGAAGGAGAGAAAGAAAAAGACCTTCAGGTTTTGTAGGAATATGAAGAACATGAAGTAAATCAGAGGATCGAGACTGACTGAGGCATGGATTCCAGCGTTGTTTTAGTTAAGAGTTCAATAAAAAGCCTCTAGGAGAAAAACAAGCGCTGAGAGGAGCCAGCCATGGGATCATCTGAAGAAAGGCATCTGAGGAAGAAGGAACACCACGGGTAAAGGTCCTGAAACTGGGTCAGGACTGATGTGTTCAGGCAAGAAAACAAAGGACTGAGAAGGAGCCCATAATTTGGGAGCGTCTGATCAGCACTGAGTTTGGAATGGAGATCTAGCCTGATCACATGTGGAATTATGGGTCATTTATAAAGAGGTGGCTTTTATTATAAACGTGGAGATGTCTTTGGAGAATGTTAAGCAGCAGAGTTGTGATCTAATTTTAGTTTAGTTTTGTGTTTCCTAAATTGATTAATCTTCCTTCAGGAGGAGAAGCAGAAAGCAGGTTATAAAACTATTGTAACAGTCCAGGCAAAAGATGAGGGTGTTGAGGACTGGCGGTAGGTAGAGAGAATGAGGGGAATCAAGTTCTTGGTTGACAGTCATTTCTACATATATACTTCAATTTTATTGACACCAAACTAATATGAATTTTGAATGGGCAATCCTCCGTGTTTCTGAAATCAACCAAGTTCAGCGAAAACAACATAAAACCAAACCTAAAATCTGATATTTTGGATAGGCTTTCTGATTTTGCTTGTATAGATTATTTATGGCAATTAAGTTAATAGAATTCTGAAATTATACCAAATAAACCTAAAAGGCAAATATGTCCATAAAACAAGGTCTAACTTGGTTATAAGAGTGACTTTTTTTTTTTTTTAAAGACAGAGTCTCACTCTGTCACCCAGACTGGAGTGCAGCGGCACGACTTCAGCTCACTGCAACCTCCACCTCCCAGGTTCAAGTGATTCTCCTGCCTCTGCCTCCCAAGTATTTGAGATGACAGGAACCTGCCACCACACCCAGCTAATTTTTGTATTTTTAGTAGAGATGGGTTTTCACCATGATGGCCAAGCTGGTCCTGAACTCCTGACCTCAGGCGACTCTCCCCGAAGTGCTGGGATTACGGGCATGAGCCACTGTGGACCCAAGAGTGATTTTTAAATAGTATATTTATCAGTACAAATATATAATTTTGGAATAAATTCTTTCTTATAATGGTTTTGTATTTTGGGCTTTGGCAACTAAACAACATATAAAATTATGAAGACCAGCTGTGAGAAAATGTTATTAACATCATAGAGTACTTAAACATTGTTTCCAAAATAGTTTGGCACATTAAATACAATTTTTATGTGGAGAAGAAATGCCAATTATAAAAAATGTAAACAATATTGGATTAGAGTTTTTATTTTCGTAAAAATTGTTAAAAACTTGGATTTGATATATTGTTTGAATATTTACTCTAAATTTAAATTATGGTAAGTAGTCTGGTTAACAGTGATTTACTCAAAGGGAAAAGTTAACTGCAAACCTCAATCAATTTTCTCAGTATTTCAGTAAGTTATTGGTGGAATGAGGGTAAATATTCACAAACTGAATTATCAGTCCAGAGTTTAAATGAATGATAATGGGAATAGCTACAATTTATGTGTCATGTCTTTTCAAGGATCAGTTAGTCACTGGGCTAAACCCTTCAAACAGATTATCTCATTTAATCTTACTTTTTAAGTAAGTATTAATTTATTTTTATTGGAGAGATAAGGAAATTGAGCACATGGCAAGAATGCTTCAGTATCCTGACTGTTGATTTCATTATAATATCTGTATCATAATCTTATAATGGGTTCACATCCAAAAGAAGGAACAAAATAAACAATAGTCTATACATTTACTCAGCAAATTGTTATTGAGCTTCTGCTTTGTATCATATGTAATTCCAGATGCTAGGGATAAAGTTATGAACAAAACAGAAGAACAGATTCTCTGCTTCCATGAAGTGTTCTCATTCAGGCCCTTTAAGTTTTCCATTTAGTGTGTATTCTATGTTTTGTTCCTAAATGATTCGTGCCAACCTGAAACAAGTCTCTAATTTTCATATCTTGACAGATGTTTTCCAATTCTATATCTCTAACCCCGATCTTTCAGGTGTGTTTTCAGCTACCCTGTGTGTTATCTACGTATATGCTGCATCGCCTTCTCAGATATGAAGTAAAGTCCAAAGGAATCTATTCTTTCTCCTTCTTAAATGTTCCTCAAGCAATAAGATCACTATTCCCCACCCACAAAGGAAACAAACCTGGAGTTAGTATTGTCGTATATTTCTCCCTCATCTCACCTATCTATGATTGATTACAAGCTATGTACATTTTACCACCTTTATCTATTATCGCTTTGGAATATGAGTCAGTCATATACATATAGGCAGCAATGAAAGTAATTATATATGGATGCTACAAGTAATTTCACTTAGAAAAAAACCAACATTTTTTAACAAATGCTTGTTCTTAAATGAGAAGATAACTGTTTTCTCTTTTCTGTAATAATTACAGTCTCAGTTGATTTTTTTGTAACACCAATTACACAGACCACATTTAATTTAATTTGAATGGGATTGATTTGTTTTAAATTTCAAGTTCAAGAAACCAAACTTCTTTTTTTCTGGGGAACAATTCGTAGAGTAATATTCTTAGAATATAATGATTTTATAATTTTAATATAGTATGCATGAAGCATCAGAAACTTGGACTTGAGCTTTCTGATAGTATCTAAAGTTCCCTGATGGGAAATAATGAGCTGTGACATTAAAAATGTAAAAATATGTAATTTTCACAACAACCATATATTCTGATAATAGTATATATCAAATTGGATTAAATTATGCAGTGTTGAAATTCATTTAAAATAACAATATTGTACATAATTCTTTGGCAAGTAAATATGAACATTATACTATTAAAAAGTCCTTTTGGATAATGATTTTAATTAAAATTATTTTTAAAAGCATTCATACTCAGACCCAAGGATTTCCCTTGTAGGAATGTATCTTATAGAAATGTATCTCACAGATGCTCAAAGATGTTTGTACAAATATACTTCAGGATTCTTTTCAATAACAGAAAACAATCAAGCTTAAAATTAACAGGTGCAGAAATGGATAAACTATCATATATGCATAGTATAGGATGCTATGCTATTTACTGCCATGAAAATATTTTGAAGATACAAAAATCCCTTTAAGAAAACCACATTGCAGAATATTGTCTATAGTAAAAGTCCCACTTTGTTTAAAAAGTAAACTGTGTAAATAAGTGTATGTGTGTTTTCGAAGAAATGCAGAAAAAAATGGGCAGGAGGAAGATCTGTAAATATATAGACCTGGGTGGCAGTCTCTGAGAAATGTGATTGGAATAATGTATGGTATGAGGATGGATGTTCATATTTTTATTATCTTACACAGTGAAGATTTGGTGGGATAAAATAGGAAAAAATATATAATAAAAGCAAAACCTGAGAAAATGCATGTATCTGTCATTTGTGATGAATTCATAATTACTACCCCCTACATTTTAATTAATGCATTAAGATGATTACATAAAATATGAACAGTTATAAATCAAAGCTTTTAACAAAGGATTTGAGTTGATGCGTATTTTCTCATCCCAGGCTTTGATGCCAGTTGGAAGAAGGCAATTCTCACTTTTATCCACCTGGTTTTCCTGGGCATTGTCCCTGTATTCTTTCCTCTCATAAGAGTCTTCTCTGTTGGTTAAAGAATGTGTGGCTCCTTTGTTTGCACCTGGAATGAATTCGGTCTTATCTTGCTTGTGACTATGGCTTTAAAGTTTTTAACAGATTTAAGGTACAAATTATTTTTAACCTTTTACTTAACCACCATATATTTTCCTCATTCATCCTAAGAGAGGTATATTATCTTTTTTAACTTATACTAATAAATATCTTATACTTCCTAATATATTGAGCAGTATTTAACTTTTGATTTTTATAATTTTCTTTCCTATTTTTAATCACTTATGCCTTGTCATTATAGCAGTTTTATGATATTACTTTAAACTTCTTTATTTCTCTTTCAAATTTTTATTCTCTTAGGCCTTGGATTTAGACCTCCAAAGTCATTTCTCTAAATTCCATTATTTCTCCCAGTGGAGAGTAATGATAATAAATATTTCAAGCGTGCCTTATCATTTACAAAGTATATTCCTAGACATCATTCCATAGACTATTTTACCAGTCCTATCAAGTAGTTTTGTTAATCTAACTCTCTGTTTCTTTTTTTCCCATTTCACTCCATGACCTTCTTCTTGTTCCTCTTGTCACTTTTACAGATATATTTCTAAAACAACTTTTGAAAAGTCTTAATTTGCTGTGGTTTTTCTCTTACTTCTATTATCTTTCCTTTAGTTTCCCCTAAACCTGCATGTACATCAGAACTTTTCAAGGGGATTTCTAAATCAGACAGCTTTCTTGAACACACACACACACACACACACACTAATATTAAAATTCTATTATCAACATTTGGCCAGTAAATACATTATATGTATCTATTTTTGATTTCTATATTCCTATTAATCAAGTATATGGTCCTGGTTGGATAATGCCTGAGTCTTAAAGGTACAGTGAATCCTTAACAAACATAACAGGCAGGAAAGACTACTTGTACTACTGATGTGTGAATGACTATAGAATTGACTGTCTTTACCCTTTATGTGGTAAAGATTAACTGGTAGCTAAAAGAATTTGAAAAAAAAAGTCTATAAACAAATATATCTAAAGCTCAAATAAGACTAACTTGATTTTATATAATTTATACTAGAATGTTATTATTAAACTTGTTTTCCAAGAAAGCATTTAGTCTAATAATTGACTCATTAAAAAGCAACCATTCAGAAAACCAATATATTCTTTGAAGGACAAAGAGACAGAATATTTATGAATAGTGCCAATTCTGGTGTAAACACAATTCAGACTAGAACACTGCATCCTTCTTTGCGGCGTAATCTTCTTTATAACTTTGAGACTAGGTCAGCTTTAGAAACCGAATTCACATTGTGGGTCGGGTTTCCTCAGAAATCATAAATAATCCACTACCATGGTGGAATCAACTCAACTGGCCAATCCATCAATTACTAGCCTTGTTTCCTTACAACCTTCTACTGTTGTTTATATCATTCTTATTTTGTTCCCTGTACTCCATAAAGTACAATATTTATTAGTCCTAAAAGAAGATCCATAGGTACACCACCACTTTAAATAAAACTTCTTTCTTTTCTCATTATCAAAACATAAAGCCCATATTGAAGCATAAATGAAATTAGTGCGTTAGAACTGAACAATGATCTGTCTTTACAGCATATGCCCATTTTACTTTATAAAACATATTGAACAAGAAATATAAGGAATGATATGCCAAACAAATGGTCCATTATTGGCAATTAATAGGATAATAGGATCAAATCTGTTCCAAAAACTGTGCTTGGCGCTCCTCATTACAAATGTAAAGACCTGGGCAAAAAACTCCCAAGGTAGCTGGAGGCAAACTGTGTTTTCAGATACTTAAAATGCAGCACCTGGCGCACCACAGCAAGGCGGCGGCCATAGAGTCAGGAAAAGCTTTTCAGTGGTGGTGCCATTTGAATGGGGAGAGGTTTGACAAGGTCTGAGGGGTGGGAAGAAAAGCGTAGGTAAAGGGAAAAGCCTGCCAAGCGTGTCCAACATGTCTTATTTTGTTGTTGTTGTTGTTCTGTTCTGTTTTGTTTTAGGCTTTTAGCAGCCCGAAGCCATGGTTTTCCGTTTCTGTCTCTAGTGATAAGTGTAGAAGAGGGATGAGAAAAGGACTTTACTGGCCCAATCAGAAACAGAAACTAAGAACCCATGACCACATTTTCTTCCTTGGATACCTAGCGACGCGTGGTAATTCTGGGGAATACTGTGTCTGAAATGTCTAAGATGGGGACTGCATGAGAAGCCCGGTGAAGCTGCTAAGGCGGTTGGAGTCTAACTTTATAGAAGGAATGGTTTATGTCATCATCATGACATTATTTTAGAAAACTGTCTGAAAAATATTTGAGAAAACAAATATCAGCACCGAAACATTTTACTGAAAGCGAAATGCCTATGCTGTAATGGGGCTTCCTTCTCACTCTGCTATACATCTCTCAATAATCGTTTTGGTCCCAAAAGCATGAATGGGAACTTTGATGATAAGCAGCTTTCAAGTGAATTTAGACATTTGGTTTAGATTGCTTTCCTGGATAAGTTAGAAATACCATGGACGTTGTATAGCTTCAGGCAAGTGACTGACCTAACAGGGTTTCTATTTTCACAGGGAGTAAAATGTGGGAGTAGGCATGGCTTCAGTTGCAGTCTCTCCTACTTCCAATCCTGAACTATTACTCAACTAGTTGCCAGCAAGCAACAAAGAACTAAAAGTGGAAGCCATTGTTGCCTATGGATTTTCTTTATACCTCTTTCTTCTTTTCACACTGTTGGCAGGATTACAAGCCACAAAACCTATTCCTGTATTTGAGAAAGCAACCAAAAGAGCTATGAAGATTTAATTAGTGTCAATAATCATTAAATCCTGAGATTTCTAAAAAGTTTAACAGGACAACAAAATATTTCTGTTATTGATGTAACCAGAGTTTATGATATAGACCTTTATTATAAAGGCACTAAAAGTTAATTATCTTTGATTCAGATAAGACTTTAAGATTTTCAAAGTTTTTAAAAACTGATTTATCAACTGAAACAAAATCAAATAAGTGAGCATACATTTCTGTATAAAAACATGCTTTAAGTTTGATTATATATTCTGAGACTGCCACATTCATAATAAATGCCTCTATTAGAGCATCCAACTAGATAAATCCCAGGCAGAGAGAGAAAACATGCATCTCACAACTTTTCCAGAAAATATTCACTGGATCTGATTAAAGAACCTCCATGTCGGCTGGGCGTGGTGGCTCACGCCAGTAATCCCAGAACTTGGCCGAGTCAGGTGGATCACCTGAGGTCAGGAGTTCGAGACCAGCCTGGTCAACATGGCAAAACTCTGTCTCTACTAAAAATACAAAAATTAGCCGGGTGTGGTGGCAGGCGCTTGCAATGGGAGGCTGAGGTAGGAGAATCCCTTGAACCCGGGAGGCGGAGCTTGCAGTGAGCCGATATCGCACCATTGCACTCCAGCCTGAGTGACAGAGTGAGACTCTGTCTCAAAAAACAAACAAACAAAGAAAAAATTCTCCATGTCTGGAAAGTCTACCCTGCAGTCAGTCTAAACTGAGTAGAGAAGTGGCTGTGAAGAAAGGCATGGGAAAAAAACAAAGACTAATGGTGATTATAATTGTTCTTGTGTTGAGCATTGAGTATGCACAACACACTTTTCAAACCAGTTTATATGTACTATCTTCTTTAGCCTCACAGCACTATGAGCTAGGTAATATCACTAAAGTGTTCCTCTGAAAGAAATTTCCTATCTTATTGCCTATTCTGAATTCTTCATGGATATGGAGGTGTCTTGCTCCCATATTTTCTGCAGCTATAGGGACAGTAATTATCAAGTATGCTTTCAGAACTGTAAAGTAATGTGCTGATTCTTATTTCATGAAGGTTATTGCTTCCAAGTAGTTTAAGGAACTACAAAGGTGCTACATAACAAAGAATATTTATTATGCATTGACTATATTCACAAATGTGTATAGAAAAATATTAGAAACTGTATAGAGATAAAAACTAGAGAATAATATAATCAAAACGCTCAAGAGATAACTTGCTTTCTCCTTTTATTTTTCCTTGTGGTTAAACTATGAAAGACTCTTAGGGAGATTTCTGATCTACCTTAATTACAGTGTATTTCTAGACATATGGTCAGTCATCAGAACACTTTGATGTTGTCATATACATGAATGTTTGAGTAGGTATTTGCCTCTTTCTTTAATATGTGTTCTGAACATAGACTAAGTAAATATTATTGTATTATTTCCCTGACTTTCATGGGTGTGCCAGATCAAAAAGGAAAACATAAAAAGGTAATATAAACCACAACTAAATTAATAATTATCTATGGGTGAGATTTAGAGACTGAGACAAAAAGATATCATTGAAGACTAAAATCCAAATTGAAATTATTTGCCAGTGTTTAGACAAGATTAAAAATTTCAAAGCTTAAATGAATTATTGTATTTGTGTATTAGAGCTTCTTAGGAACTAAAGATGTCACTTTTTAATACTAAACTATAAGTAGAATCATGACTATGTTTTTATTTTAATAGTTATTGGATTTTTGAATACTTTTAAGCTACTTTACTAAAGTATTAATTTTATAATTTCAAATGATCTGTGATTATAAAATAGATCATGAGAAAATATGAAGAATATTTTAATACAAAATAGTGTATTATCAATATGTCACACCCTTAAATATAGCCAGAGTCATCCTTAAGATTTAAATTTTGAATATATATAAGCATTATAAATTTTTAGAGAAAGATTTTATGTGGTGTATAAGTTAAGATATACACTAATAACATTAATAAATTTAGAATTAATTTGTCATCAAGTCCCATAATATAGGCTATAAGGGCCATTTCTAGAACATGAAAGAGATAATCTAGGGACAAATAAATTATTAATCTGAACACTCATAAATTTAGTACTATAAATGTTAATGTGACTGAAAGGTTAAATTTATTTTAAAAGGTAAATTCATGCATGATAATTAGTAATACAAGATTCACACACATTTCTACAAGTATATTACCATACTCTCTCCAATAATATAGTAAACTTAAAAATGCTTTATTTAAAAATTACTCGGAGGAGGAGCCAAGATGGCCGAATAGGAACAGCTCCGGTATACAGCTCCCAGCATGAGAGACGCAGAAGACGGGTGATTTCTGCATTTCCATCTGAGGTACCGGGTTCATCTCACTAGGGAGTGCCAGACAGTGGGCGCAGGTCAGTGGGTGCGTGCACCGTGCGCGAGCCGAAGCAGGGCGAGGCATTGCCTCACTTGGGAAGCGCAAGGGTCAGGGAGTTCCCTTTCCGAGTCAAAGAAAGGGGTGACGGACACACCTGGAAAATCGGGTCACTCTCACCCGAATATTGCGCTTTTCGGACCGGCTTAAAAAACGGTGCACCACGAGATTATATCCCGCACCTGGCTCCGAGGGTCCTACGCCCACTGAGTCTCGCTGATTGCTAGCACAGCAGTCTGAGATCAAACTGCAGGGCGCCAGCAGGGCGCCAGCAAGGCTGGGGAAGGGGCGCCCGCCATTGCCCAGGCTTGATTAGGTAAACAAAGCAGCCAGGAAGCTCGACGTGGGTGGAGCCCACCACAGCTCAAGGAGGCCTGCCTGCCTCTGTAGGCTCCACCTCTGGGGGCAGGGCACAAAGAAAAAGACAGCAGTAACACCTCTGCAGATTTAAATGTCCCTGTCTGACAGCTTTGAAGAGAGCAGTGGTTCTCCCAGCACGCAGCTGGAGATCTGAGAATGGGCAGACTGCCTCCTCAAGTGGGTCCCTGACCCCTGACCCCCGAGCAGCCTAACTGGGAGGCACCCCCCAGCAGGGGCACACTGACACCTCACACGGCAGGGTATTCCAACAGACCTGCAGCTGAGGGTCCTGTCTGTTAGAAGGAAAACTAACAAACAGAAAGGACATCCACACCAAAAACCCATCTGTACATCACCATCATCAAAGACCAAAAGTAGATAAAACCACAAAGATGGGGAAAAAACAGAACAGAAAAACTGGAAACACTAAAACGCAGAGCGCCTCTCCTCCTCCAAAGGAATGCAGTTCCTCACCAGCAACGGAACAAAGCTGGATGGAGAATGACTTTGACAAGTTGAGAGAAGAAGGCTTCAGACGATCAAATTACTCTGAGCTACGGGAGGGCATTCAAACCAAAGGCAAAGAAGATGAAAACTTTGAAAAAAATTTAGAAGAATGTATAACTAGAATAACCAATACAGAGAAGTGCTTAAAGGAGCTGATGGAGCTGAAAACCAAGGCTCGAGAACTACATGAAGAATGCAGAAGCCTCAGGAGCCGATGCCATCAACTGGAAGAAAGGGTATCAGCAATGGAAGATGAAATGAATGAAATGAAGAGAGAAGGGAAGTTTAGAGAAAAAAGAATAAAAAGAAATGAGCAAAGCCTCCAAGAAATATGGGACTATGTGAAAAGACCAAATCTACGTCTGATTGGTGTACCTGAAAGTGATGGGGAGAATGGAACCAAGTTGGAAAACACTCTGCAGGATATTATCCAGGAGAACTTCCCCAATCTAGCAAGGCAGGCCAACGTTCAGATTCAGGAAATACAGAGCGCCACAAAGATACTCCTCAAGAAGAGCAACTCCAAGACACATAATTGTCAGATTCACCAAAGTTGAAATGAAGGAAAAAATGTTAAGGGCAGCCAGAGAGAAAGGTCGGGTCACCCTCAAAGGGAAGCCCATCAGACTAACAGTGGATCTCTCGGCAGAAACCCTACAAGCCAGAAGAGAGTGGGGGCCAATATTCAACATTCTTAAAGAAAAGAATTTTCAACCCAGAATTTCATATCCAGCCAAACTAAGCTTCATAAGTGAAGGAGAAATAAAATACTTTACAGACAAGCAAATGCTGAGAGATTTTGTCACCACCAGGCCTGCCCTAAAAGAGCTCCTGAAAGAAGCGCTAAACATGGAAAGGAACAACCAGTACCAGCCGCTGCAAAATCATGCCAAAATGTAAAGACCATCGAGACTAGGAAGAAACTGCATCAACTAATGAGCAAAATCACCAGCTAACATCATAAGGACAGGATCAAATTCACACATAACAATATTAACTTTAAATGTAAATGGACTAAATGCTCCAATTAAAAGACACAGACTGGCAAATTGGATAAAGAATCAAGACCCATCAGTGTGCTGTATTCAGGAAACCCATCTCACGTGCAGAGACACACATAGGCTCAAAATAAAAGGATGGAGGAAGATCTACCAAGCAAATGGAAAACAAAAAAAGGCAGGGGTTGCACTCCTAGTCTCTGCTAAAACAGACTTTAAACCAACAAAGATCAAAAGAGACAAAGAAGGCCATTACATAATGGTAAAGGGATCAATTCAACAAGAAGAGCTAACTGTCCTAAATATATATGCACCCAATACAGGAGCACCCAGATTCGTAAAGCAAG
Source organism: Gorilla gorilla gorilla (assembly GCF_029281585.2). Classification (NCBI taxonomy): domain Eukaryota; kingdom Metazoa; phylum Chordata; class Mammalia; order Primates; family Hominidae; genus Gorilla; species Gorilla gorilla. Next base: position 87,046,389 of record NC_086017.1, on the reverse strand, counting down.
TCCTGAGTGACCTACAAAGAGACTTAGACTCCCACACAATAATAATGGGAGACTTTAACACCCCACTGTCAACATTAGACAGATCAATGAGACAGAAACTCAACAAGGATACCCAGGAATTGAACTCAGCTCTGCACCAAGCGGACCTAATAGACATCTACAGAACTCTCCACCCCAAATCAACAGAATATACATTGTTTTCAGCACCACACCACACCTATTCCAAAATTGACCACATACTTGGAAGTAAAGCACTCCTCAGCAAATGTAAAAGAACAGAGATTATAACAAACTATCTCTCAGACCACAGTGCAATCAAACTAGAACTCAGGATTAAGAATCTCACTCAAAACCGCTCAACTACATGGAAACTGAACAACCTGCTCCTGAATCACTACCGGATACATAACGAAATGAAGGCAGAAATAAAGATGTTCTTTGAAACCAATGAGAACAAAGACACAACATACCAGAATCTCTGGGACACATTCAAAGCAGTGTGTAGAGGGAAATTTATAGCACTAAATGCCCACAAGAGAAAGCAGGAAAGATCCAAAATTGACACCCTAACATCACAATTAAAAGAACTAGAAAAGCAAGAGCAAACACGTTCAAAAGCTAGCAGAAGGCAAGAAATAACTAAAGTCAGAGCAGAACTGAAGGAAATAGAGACACAAAAAACCCTTCAAAAAATTAATGAATCCAGGAGCTGGTTTTTTGAAAGGAACAACAAAATTGATAGACCGCTAGGCAAGACTAATAAAGAAAAAAAGAGAGAAGAATCAAATAGACACAATAAAAAATGATAAAGGGGATATCACCACCAATCCCACAGAAATACAAACTACCATCAGAGAATACTACAAACACCTCTATGCAAATAAACTAGAAAATCTAGAAGAAATGGATAAATTCCTCGACACATACACTCTCCCAAGACTAAACCAGGAAGAAGTTGAATCTCTGAATATACCAATAACAGGAGCTGAAATTGTGGCAATAATCAATAGTTTACCAATCAAAAAGAGTCCAGGACCAGATGGATTCACAGCTGAATTCTACCAGAGGTACAAGGAGGAACTGGTACCATTCCTTCTGAAACTATTCCAATCAATAGAAAAAAAGGGAACCTCCGTAACTCATTTTATGAGGCCAGCATCATTCTGATACCAAAGCCGGGCAGAGACACAACCAAAAAAGAGAATTTTAGACCAATATCCTTGATGAACATTGATGCAAAAATCCTCAATAAAATACTGGCAAAACGAATCCAGCAGCACATCAAAAAGCTTATCCACCATGATCAAGTGGGCTTCATCCCTGGGATGCAAGGCTGGTTCAATATACGCAAATCAATAAATGTAATCCAGCATATAAACAGAGCCAAGACAAAAACCACATGATTATCTCAATAGATGCAGAAAAAGCCTTTGACAAAATTCAACAACCCTTCATGCTAAAAACTCTCAATAAATTAGGTATTGATGGGATGTATTTCAAAATAATAAAAGCTATCTATGACAAACCCACAGCCAATATCATACTGAATGGGCAAAAACTGGAAGCATTCCCTTTGAAAACTGGCACAAGACAGGGATGCCCTCTCTCACCACTCCTATTCAACATAGTGTTGGAAGTTCTGGCCAGGGCATTTAGGCAGGAGAAGGAAATAAAGGGTATTCAGTTAGGAAAACAGGAAGTCAAATTGTCCCTGTTTGCAGACGACATGATTGTATATGTAGAAAACCCCATTGTCTCAGCCCAAAATCTCCTTAAGCTGATAAGCAACTTCAGCAAAGTCTCAGGATACAAAATCAATGTCCAAAAATCACAAGCATTCTTATACACCAACAACAGACAGAGCCAAATCATGAGTGAAATCCCATTCACAATTTCTTCAAAGAGAATAAAATACCTAGGAATCCAACTTACAAGGGATGTGAAGGACCTCTTCAAGGAGAACTACAAACCACTGCTCAAGGAAATAAAAGAGGATACAAACAAATGGAAGAACATTCCATGCTCATGGATAGGAAGAATCAATATTGTGAAAATGGCCATACTGCCCAAGGTAATTTACAGATTCAATGCCATCCCCATCAAGCTACCAATGACTTTCTTCACAGAATTGGAAAAAACTACTTTAACGTTCATATGGAACCAAAAAAGAGCCCACATCGCCAAGGCAATCCTAAGCCAAAAGAACAAAGCTGGTGGCATCACACTACCTGACTTCAAACTATACCACAAGGCTACAGTAACCAAAACAGCATGGTACTGGTACCAAAACAGAGATATAGATCAATGGAACAGAACAGAGCCCTCAGAAATAACGCCGCATATCTACAACTATCTGATCTTTGACAAACCTGAGAAAAACAAGAAATGGGGAAAGAATTCCCTATTTAATAAATGGTGCTGGGAAAACTGGCTAGCCATATGTAGAAAGCTGAAACTGGATCCCTTCCTTACACCTTATACAAAAATCAATTCAAGATGGATTAAAGACTTAAACGTTAGACCTAAAACCATAAAAACCCTAGAAGAAAACCTAGGCATTACCATTCAGGACATGGGCATGGGCAAGGACTTCATGTCTAAAACACCAAAAGCAATGGCAACAAAAGCCAAAATTGACAAATGGGATCTAATTTAACTAAAGAGCTTCTGCACAGCAAAAGAAACTACCATCACAGTGAACAGGCAACCTACAAAATGGGAGAAAATTTTTGCAACCTACTCATCTGACAAAGGGCTAATATCCGGAATCTACAATGAACTCAAACAAATTTACAAGAAAAAAACAAACAACCCCATCAAAAAGTGGGCAAAGGACATGAACAGACACTTCTCAAAAGAAGACATTTATGCAGCCAAAAAACACATGAAAAAATGCTCATCATCACTGGCCATCAGAGAAATGCAAATCAAAACCACAATGAGATACCATCTTACACCAGTTAGAATGGCAATCATTAAAAAGTCAGGAAACAACAGGTGCTGGAGAGGATGTGGAGAAATAGGAACACTTTTACACTGTTGGTGGGACTGTAAACTAGTTCAACCATTGTGGAAGTCAGTGTGGCGATTCCTCAGGGATCTAGGATTAGAAATACCATTTGACCCAGCCATCCCATTACTGGGTATATACCCAAAGGACTATAAATCATGCTGTTATAAAGACACATGCACACGTATGTTTATTGTGGCATTATTCACAATAGCAAAGACTTGGAACCAACCCAAATGTCCAGCAATGATAGACTGGATTAAGAAAATGTGGCACGTATACACCATGGAATACTATGCAGCCATGAAAAATGATGAGTTCATGTCCTTTGTAGGGACATGGATGAAATTGGAAATCATCATTCTCAGTAAACTATCGCAAGAACAAAAAACCAAACACCGCATATTCTCACTCATAGGTGGGAATTGAACAGTGAGATCACATGGACACAGGAAGGGGAATATCACCCTCTGGGGACTGTGGTGGGGTGGGGGGAGGGGGGGATAGCATTGGGAGATATACCTAATGCTAGATGACGAGTTAGTGGGTGCAGTGCACCAGTATGGCACATGTATACATATGTAACTAACCTGCACAATGTGCACATGTACCCTAAAACATAAAGTATAATTTAAAAAAAAAGAAAAAATAAATAAATAAATAAAAATTACTCATTAATTCCTGATTTGGGCTAGTTATTTTGCTAGGTGCCTTGTGAAAATCAGTGAATAGTGAGGAAACATAAAAGAAGATAGGATCCTTCACATTGATCAGCTCACATTCTAAGCAGATGGTCACACACGTGTGCAACAGAATATATTAAGGAGAAAGTTTTTTGGAGCAAAAAGAAAAGAACAACTTCATGTATAGTTCTAGAATTGTTAGCTTATTAAGGATTAGAAGGATATTCATGATGTCATTACTGTTTGAGTTTGATATTATGAGGAAGAGCTTGCCCACACATAGAGAATCTTGGCACCATTAGCCCATTTGGAATTCTAGTCTAGAAGAATCATAGATTTGAAACAGGATGATGTTTATGAAATGGAGAAGTTACAATTTTCATCATTTAGAAATCCCCCTTCAAAATCCCCTCTCAAACCCCCCTGTTCATGTGTTGGCAGAGTTGTCCATCACTGACCCTATGTGAAAAGATCTGCTGTTCTTTGAATAAGCATCATATTTCTGCTGTGGTTTGTGATATTTCTATTGTGATACAACTATTTTTAATACCGATGAAATGGTGTTTCAGTCTGTTGTAAATTTAGAGCATATGTTGACCAGTGACCAGAACCAGAAGACTGCCACACATTTTATGAACTGTTAATAAGTCCATAAACTGATGGTTTTGTAGCCAAAACTCTGATACTACTGGCATTAGCTGACATTCCAATTTGGATTTCTCCTTGAAAATGCGTCTGCTTTAAAATAATAGCTCTGCTCCTGCCCTATTTTCCTCAAAGTACGGTATCAGATTTCATTTATGCAACATAATTTTAGAGGGAGAAAGAAGTGGAACTATATTGTTGCTCCTTTGTTCTTAGGTGAAACCAACATTCACCGTTTTAGAGTTGGTGCTTGTATCTAGAAATTTAGCAGGCACACAAATGATGTCTGTTGGGTAAACTTGAAAAACGTCACCGTGGCTCTTAAATATATGGTGCTAAACTGGATGTGTTAAGACTCATAGCATGTCATGTCATGTTTTGGAAATTACCTCTGTATCTAAAGCATTTTATTATTCAGATTTTATAAATGTGTGTAACAAATGAGGTAGCATCTGTGAACACACTGTTAAACTAAAAAGCACTTTAAATGTGAAAGGTATTTTTTATTTATTTATTTTACTATCAGTTTATATATGCATTTCTACCCCCATTCCACTTTCTTATATTCAAAATAACTTTCTTCAATAGGTATTATCATTCAAAATGTTTACCAAGTATTTGCTAGATTCAAAGCTCTGTCTTAGGAACTTTGCTCACAAAGACATGTAAGACACTATCTCTGTCTTCAGGGATTTTTAAGACATTTGAAGAAGCCATGCTTAGAAAAAAACGTCATGAAAATACCAGCTACCTATAAATAAGTTTCTAATGGGTGTTTGTAAACATAAATATTGAGAAAGTTCAGAAGAAGGAATAACCACTCTGCCTGAAATAAGTAGCAGATGCTTAGACTAGTTGGAACTTAACAGGAGATGCAGGGCCTTGAATAAGGAGATAAACTGAGGGAGAAGCATCCAGACTGAGAGGCGGCTGGCAAAGGGGAAGCTCTGGAGGCAGGGTGTGGATCTGTTGGGTGCTTAGCAGTTAATATTTGCTGTTTTAATGATTCTTATAGGACCCAAAGACCTTCACTGACCTACCAGGTATATGTGCAGATATACGGGAATCACTCAGGTTTATAGAGTCCATGTACATCTGATCACAGCACATGAGCGAAATAACTTCCTCAGTGGTCTATTTCCAAGGGGAAGGTTCTTATAGGTCTTGGGGAGTATTTTTGGCCAAAATCAGGACCTGGTTCTTTTTTCCTTTTCTCTCTGGACATTAATCAGGCCATCTCGACTCAGGTTGAAGTGTAATATAAAGGAGGAACAAAATAACTCTGGAAATGTTGGGAGCAAAAGAGTGCAGAGAGCCAGAAATTTACCAGGAAGCATGTGGTGAACACCTGCTATATATCATGTATTGTGCTAGTTGCAGGAGGATACAAAAGCAATGAAAATTTATCCATATCTTCAACTTTACCAATTTTTAAGAAAAACAACACATGAAACAGACAAAGAACACAAAGGTATATATGTTTCTATACTAAATTGGAAAGTACCTACTTACAAAGATGAAAATCAGCACGGCGGAATAAGGCCTGCCTTAGGAGCCTCAACAGTGGCAGAAAGCATACAACTCTTGAAAAATGTATTTTATACAAATCCCAAGGGCTCCTTCCTCATGCATGTTATCAGTCTTGACACACATTTCTTGCTAAATTGTGGGTCTTTTCTGTATTTAGTCAAGAACTGAAATTTCTGTTAATTATGACTAGAATGAATACCATTAGCTGGAATACAGTTTCTCCAGGGGATAAAACACGATTGACATTTCTAAACTGTGTAATGTTATTTTAAGAAGGAGTCCTACACCAAAAGCATTTGACTCTGTTCTGTTGTAAAGACATAGGTTCAAAAAACAGTGTAAGTAACAGCAGGCATGTTGGACATTTTTCTCTTCAAGGTAAAGGAAACTATTATCTGGAGTAAGGGATTTATAGGTAACCCTAGTTACCTATCTACAAGGGGGTTATCGCTTTTATTTTGTAATAACCTTGAGTGCCCTCTTACTTATGGTCAGATTCTAAACCACCCAGGCTGTAGGTGACAGTACTAATCCTGAGTCTGAGTAAAGAAACAAGAGTTCATTCCACAATCTATTTACTTATTAATAGGTGTTCAAGATCATTACTCATTTTACAGTTAAAAAAAAAAGGAAAACTTCTCTTCTCTCAGTAGATAATTGAAAATGTGTTCTGTAAGCACATCATCACTCCAAGCAGAAAGCCTGAATACACAGCACAGAAGACCTGTGGATTTGGACTAACTTGGGAGAAAGCCAGTGTGAACATTAATGCAGTTTCATTGATTTTGTATATAAATATTAATTTGAGCTATAGTTAATTAAATACTTCTAAGTTGAAGCCTTGCTGGATCTGCTTCAATAAACAGATATGAATATTAAGATCCATTAAAAAGTGTTTTACTAAGCAAATAAAAATGTTTCCTATGATCAGGCTTACACCCTCAATATACTTGGCAAGCCTGTCTGCGGTGTGTGTGAGAAGGTGGACTTAATTCAACCTTTCCAGAGAATTGCCAGCACATAGGCTTCATCAATCACCAAACTCCCCCAGGCGTGAAAATTAGTCATAGGCTAGTTGTGCACTCACTTGAGAATATCACGATCTGAAGGGTTTTTGTACTCAATTACCTGTATAACTTTTTCCCTAAAAGGAAATACCATTATGTGTAAAGTAACTATTACACATGGTATGTTATGAGCCTCAGTTTCCATAGCTATAAATTGTTGAGTAATAATATTTGTCTTACTATTATGAGTATTACATGTATGTTATTTTTGTCACGTAAGGATTAAATATATGTGGAAGTTTCTTGAAATTTTATAAAGTATGTATGTTAAACATTGTGAATATGACCTGAGACTAGGACCTTTGTCTTTAAATTTTTGGTCCAGATTTCTTGAAAATATTTTCAACTTCTCTCTTTCTCCCTCTCTTTCTTGGGTTAATGTTTTACACAATCTAGCTTTTATTTTCTTTTCAATGTTCTTCTCATCTTTAGTATCTGTGATATGTCCTTATCTCCATTATCTATTATAATAGATGAACGCAAGTGTCAATCAATTTGTCCTCCAAAAATAAGCAACAATAAATGTTCCCTAATATGTAGGCCAGTATAATAACTATTTACTGTGTCAGGTTGTAAAACTGACCACAGTACATTGTAGAATCTTCCATGAAGAGACAGAATCTCTCCACCCTGGATTCTGAGCTGGTCTTGTGGCTTGCTTTGGCCAATAGAATACAGCGCAAGTGATGTTGAACTGTTCTGAGCCCATGACTCAAGAGGATTTACGTTCTTTTGTGCTCCCTGTTGGAATCCTGCACCAAAATGTGAACAAGCCCTGGCTAGTTTCCTAGATGATGGGAAAGCATATGGGGCTGAGCTAAGCCCTCCCTCTGAGGTCATTTTGGGCCATTTCCCAGCTGACATGGCAACTGCTGCCATACAACAGCAAGCCCTGCCTAGATCAGAACAACCAAACTGCAGATCCACAGCTTCGTAAGCAAAATAAAATCGTTTTGTTTTAAGCCACTAAGTTTTGTTGTCAATACTTATGCAGCAAAAACTAAGTGATATGCCCAGTGAGGATACATTATGTAAAACTGAGACATCAGAAGCTCAACTTATACGATCTTCTCTCTCATGTCACTCTTGATCTGGTCTTTCTCTTACTTTTTACACTATTGGTATTTCTTTTCACTTGTCACATAATAATCACATTGCTTTCATAAAACTCTTCTCTAATCTTTGAAAACCATTTCAGACTTTGCCCATGTGTTCGAAGATATTAGGGAACTCTTCTAATTTAGCATCATCCGGAAGGATCATGCTGTCAATTAGTGAGCAGAGTCATTGATAAAAATGTAAAAGAACATTAGACCCCACAACTGACTTCACATATTATACTGTTCAATAAGCACTATCACTCAACAGGAGAAATATAATAATAGGAGAAATAGAAATTCATTGTAAGGTATAACATTATCCATCTACTATCAGATCAAATATCCATCTACTGTCAGATCAATTTAAAATGCTTTAACACATATGGTCACATATATAAAAAGTATCGATTAAAGTGAGCAATATAGATTAAAATGTTGTAATTTGTGTTTTTCATGCATACTAAAAACAAAAACAATTATTTCTCTTTAATACTACCTAAAACAAAACTTTCTGTAAAATATGGAGTAGCATATAACTATGGGATTTTAAAATACTGAAATAATTTATTTCAGAATAAGCAGAAGAAGGGATACAAATTAAATATCTAGCACACACTAATTATGTCTTAATACTTCTTTTTACTCATCTCATTAACTTATACACAAGAAGACAATAAGCAGATCTGTAATACTGGGGCAGACAAACTGGCAGACACATATTAGATTGTGTATCAGTTAATAATGATAGGGGACACTGTCAGCAATGCTTTACTTAATCATGCAGTAACATCAGACCCAGAAGCCACCAAAATAGAATAATTTTGCCCAATTAGTAGAAGAAAATAAGGAAGGACTAGTTTACTTTGTTAAACTCTCTTTCAAAATCCACCATAGTTTAGAATGAAAATACTTGGTAAGAATGTACTCGACATTAAAAGAAGTTCAGTTTGAACTTAAAATGGCTGATAGGACAAACCACTGCTCAATGAAATAAAAGAGGATACAAACAAATGGAAGAACATTCCATGCTCGTGGGTAGGAAGAATCAATATCGTGAAAATAGCCATACTATCCAAGGTAATTTACAGATTCAATGCCATCCCCATCAAGCTACCAATGACTTTCTTCACAGAATTGAAAAAAACTACTTTAAAGTTCATATGGAACCAAAAAAGAGCCCACATTGCCAAGTCAATCCTAAGCCAAAAGAACAAAGCTGGAGGCATCAAGCTACCTGGCTTCAAACAATACTACAAGGCTACAGTAACCAAAACAGCATGGTACTGGTACCAAAACAGAGATATAGACCAATGGAACAGAACAGAGCCCTCAGAAATAATGCCACATGTCTACAACTATCTGATCTTTGACAAACCTGACAAAAACAAGAAATGGGGAAAGGATTCCCTATTTAATAAATGGTGCTGGGAAAACTGGCTAGCCATATGTGGAAAGCTGAAACTGGATCCCTTCCTTACACCTTATACAAAAATTAATTCAAGATGGATTAAAGACTTACATGTTAGACCTAAAACCATAAAATCCCTAAAAGAAAACCTAGGCAATAACATTCAGGACATAGGCATGGGCAAGGACTTCATGTCTAAAACACCAAAAGCAATGGCAACAAAAGCCAAAATTGACAAATGGGATCTAATTAAACTAAAGAGCTTCTGCACAGCAAAAGAAACTACCATCACAGTGAACAGGCAACCTACAGAATGGGAGAAAATGTTTGCAATCTACTCATCTGACAAAGGGCTAATATCCAGAATCTACAATGAACTCAAACAAATTCACAAGAAAAAAACAAACAACCCCATCAAAAAGTGGGCAAAGGGTATGAACAGACACTTCTCAAAAGAAGACATTTATGCAGCCAAAAGACACATGAAAAAATGCTCACCATCACTGGCCATCAGAGAAATGCAAATCAAAACCGCAATGAGATACCATCTCATACCAGTTAGAATGGCGATCATTAACAAGTCAGGAAACAACAGGTGCTGGAGAGGATGTGGAGAAACAGGAATACTTTTACACTGTTGGTGGAACTGTAAACTAGTTCAACCATTGTGGAAGTCAGTGTGGCGATTCCTCAGCGATCTAGAACTAGAAATACCATTTGACCCAGCCATCCCATTACTGGGTATATACTCAAAGGATTATGAAACATGCTGCTATAAAGACACATGCACACGTATGTTTATTGTGGCACTATTCACAATAGCAAACACTTGGAACCAACCCAAATGTCCAACAATGATAGACTGGATTAAGAAAATGTGGCACATATACACCATGGAATACTATGCAGCCATAAAAAAGGATGAGTTAATGTCCTTTGTAGGGACATGGATGAAGCTGGAAACCATCATTCTCAGCACACTATCACAAAGACAGAAAACCAAACACCGCATATTCTCACTCATAGGTGGGAATTGAACAATGAGAATACTTGGACGCAGGAAGGCGGACATCACACACTGGGGCCTGTTGGGGCATGGGGGGCTTGGGGAGGGATAGCATTAGGAGAAATACCTAATGTAAATGAGAAGTTGATGGTTGCAGCAAACCAGCATGGGACATGTATACCTATGTAACAAACCTGCACGTTTTGCACATGTACCCTAGAACTTAAAGTATAATAAAAAAGAAAAAAAAAAGTAAATCTATGCTCAAATTATTCCTAATTCCAAATTAATGAAAAAAGTAACAGTATTAACATAACGTTTTTCCAACTTTGATATGTTTTTATTATATTGCTTCTTGTAAAATTTCATTTAGTTGTTGGTGAAATGCAGAAGATTCTAGCACATCTGTGGTTTATGGGAGGGTGAGCCCAAAATATTAACATACATTTTTCCAGGAGAACTCAAGATATAATTTCATAAAACTGTAATTTCTCCAAGAACAGGTATCTTGTTCACCTATTTTTAATCACTGTGTCTATAGAGCTTTGCACACTATCTGGAGCATAATATGCCTTCAGTAAAGATTTGCTAAACAAAACAAATAATAATTTCTTACTTGCTCTCTTGAATCAGTCATTAACCATTCTTCTGATTATGATTTCAGAGAAAATTAGAAGACAAATGTTTTATTATTATTACACTGTTGTTATTCTGTTTGCTCATTGCAATCATTTCAGAGTCAATCACTTATAATTAGCAAAGAAAAGAGTAACCAATAAAAGCAGTTTCCAACTTTCCCAATGAAGTAAAAAAGTTTAAAGTTTGTATGTGAGGACTCAACATGTGCTTTCCCGTAGAGACAGCATTAGAAATAATCAAGTTCACAAGCCAATACACAAAGTCCTATGTGATCACTAATGTAGCTAAAGTATGTTACTAATGGAAGAAGTCTAAATTCCTAGTTTTGATTGTTGTTGGATACATGGCACAGTAAGTAAAAGATATTTTCTCCTTTTCTTGAACAGGGTTGTTCAAAGCTAACGTTTAACAATATATGCAGATAGCCTTGTGCACTCATTTACCAGCTTTCAAACAAAACAAAACAAAAAAACAAAAAAAGCACATCTTTGTTTTTTTTCTCACCAAATTACGGAGTGAGAACTCAGAATGTGTGATCCTCAATAACCCACTGCTATTTTTACCAGGGTGGCATTAAGTCTTCTTCAGAGACATATTTCAGTAATGGTAACTGATGTGTAGCTGTCATTTAGAAGAGTAGAGCTTTAAATATTCTTACAATTTTTTTTTTTTTTACAAAAGCTAAAGTTAAAAAAATATATAGTACTACATGGGTATAGATAGCTTCTATAGAATGGTTGACAGGAAATGCATGGGTATTTGGAGATAAATATCCTAAGACTGAAAACACGTAACTCCCATGGGTCTCATGTTTTCTCATATTTGGTCCCTTATTTTAGGGACTAAAGAAGTCTCAGGACCCCTTCCCATCAAAGTGTGGTATGTAACTTTCCTTTTCTTCTTCCTGTTTGAATAGAGCTGTTAGGATGGAAACACGCTAACTAAACAATTCACACTTACCTACGAGTGACTGAAAGCCTTTTAACAAGATTTAAGGGAGATACCTGCATTTGTTTTTTTAAAGGAGGCCATTAACCAAACCAATCTTTACTTGGAAGAATTTCAAGCACTATATCAAAATAATATTAAAAAATTATGATATGAATGAAGACATTTTGGGGATAGTGATCTAGAACAAACAAAGATTTATTTTGAATAATTTGTATGTGACTTTGGGGATCATTTCCTCTAAGATATATTTGAATTTCACAAACTCTTTATTCCTTCACTTTTCAAGACAAGAGTTGCTAAGAGTGATGTATACATTTTATTATTTTTTAAACAATAATAGACTCAAATGTTACTAGTAATTCTTCTTAGAAGATAAGACAAAAATTGATCAACAGGAGATTGACTGTAAGTCAGAAGCTTTGAAATCAAGGATGCTTTTACTTTTCTTGAAACTTTTTTTCTTCTAGCTTAAAAACTTTCGAGTTTTTAGGCTGGGCACAGTGGCTCATGCCTGTTATCCCAGCACTTTGGGAGGCTGAGGCAGGTGGCTCACTTGAGGTCAGGAGTTTGAGACCAGCCTGGCAAACATGGCGAAACATCATCTCTATTAAAAACAAAAAAATTGTCCAGGCGTGATGGTGAGCGCCTGTAATCCCAGTTATTCAGAAGGCTGAGGCAGGAGAATCACTTGAACCCGGCAGGTGGAGGCTGCAGTGAGCCAAGATTGTGCCACTGCACTGCAGCCTGGATGACAGAGTGAGACTCCATCTCAAAAAAAATTAAAAAAGTAAAACTTTGACTTTTTATGTTTTAGAATGACTGTGGTAGAAAATGGGTCTCAAAAACTGAAAGACTAGACCTCAAGCTATACCATTTCTTGTGACTCAGATGCTACCTCTGGCAGGGGAAGATAGATTTCTGTTCAGCAACAGGGACATCAGGCCCTTCATATAGAAAAAAAAAATATTCTTATTTTTAGGAAAAAATTGACGTTATGCCAACATTTCATATAGTTCTCTCCCATGAAAAATTGGTCCAAGTGCATGATTTTTTTTTTTCTCACGAAATTACGGAGTGAGAACTCAGAATGTGCGATCTTCAATAACCCACTGCTATTTTTACCAGGGTGGCATTAAGTCTTCTTCAGAGATGTATTTCAGTAATGGTAACTGATGTGTAACTGTCATTTAGAAGAGTAGAGCTTTAAATATGCATATACTTTTTTTTTACAAAAGCTAAATTTATATATATACATATATATAGTAATACATGGATATAGATAGCTTCTATAGACTGGTTGATAGGAAATGCAAGGGTATTTGGAGATAAATGTCCTAAGACTGAAAACACACTGCTGCCATGAGTCTCATGTTTTCTCCAGCTTATCTGCCCTTTTCTGACTTAGTTTTAGTGTACAATAAATAGTTCTTTGGTAACTCTGTTAGAAAGGACTCTATTTCTAACAAAATGTTATGCTTATACTACAGGATAGTAAATTTTCTTGGAACAAGGTCTATGTTCTGGGTGGCATACATTTCACACTCAGAACAAAAACAAGCATCCGCATTGAAGAACTGGAAGTTCTATTTGGTCATAGAAATTTATAAGGGGCAGCTCCTTTACATTTCTACAGTGTCCCATATGTATACCAGAGTGACTATCTGATTAAAGGCTTTTCAGATAACCCTGCATTTGAGGATATATGTCCTCCAAGCTGGGGTCAATAGCCTTACTGGAATGCAAAACACAAATTCAGAGCTTTTTGAACTCTGCCACACTCTATTTTCTCTGATAGTTGAAGCCTTTCTACTCCCACTAACAATGTATTCACTTGGTTTCTTATTGCAAATCAATAAATGTCAGGATATTCATGCTATGCACAACACATCAAAAGCATAATACGTTAACCTAACATTAGGGCTTTATTTAGATTTTCTATGGTAAAGAATACTTTTTCTTTGAATTATCAACTTATTATCTCTTCAAAACGTAATGAAAGTCCTCAAAACTTAATGAATCCCGTGATAAAAAGCAAAACAACACACAACAGTGTTGGGGAACCATGACTTATACAACTCCCTTGCACAAGCACAGAGAGAGATCTGAGCTGATAGTGGTTGTAGATATATGAGCAACATTTCGTTGTAATTGGTATTAATGACTTCAGACTACACACAGAAAGTGAAAACTAGAAAACAATGCATACTGTGCAATGATATTGCATTTAGGTGAATTACTCATAATTTAGTAGTTTAGAATGTTGCAGTACAGCATATTACACAATAGTTTGAATTAACTCTTTAGCCATCATCACCTATAGGTAAAAATAACTAAGTATTTTTTACCAGTGGCGAATCCATAAGGGTCTGCATACATGTCTGCAGCAAGCTCAATTCTTGCCTCCTCAGAAGACAGAACTCTACTGAGCAGCATAAGGCAGAAGAGACCAGTTCAAGTTTTAGAGCCGTCGTGAAAGTTTACTAAAAAGCTTTAGAGCCAGAATGAAAAGAAAGTTAAGTACACTTGGAAGAGGGCCAAGTGGGCAGCTTGAAAGACAAGTGACCAGTTTGACCTTCTGACCTGGGTTTTACAGGTTGGCATGCTTCTGGGGTCTTGCTACCCTTCTACCCTAATTCTTCTTTTGGGGTGGGCTGCCTGCTTGGCCTGCCAGCACTTGGGAGGGGAGCATGTGCAGTGTGTTTACTGGAGCTGTATGCATGCTCACTTGAGATATTCTTCCCTTACCAGCCGAATGTCCCTAGAAGGTCACATACCAGTTAAACTCACCGTTTTGCCTCTTGATATGCATGCTTGAGCCCATTCACCCAACTCCTGAGATCTCATCAGGAAGCTGCTGATCACCAGTTTCAGGTTTTTCCTATATATGGGGAGACTGCCTTGCCTTTCCCTAGCACTGGCTGCAACCAATTACTATTTTAGAGAGATAGTTAACAACTGCATGACCATCACCTGATAGTCCCTAACATTCTTGGCATGTGTTGGGGGGCCAGAGGGAGCCCTCTCCTGCTCTGCTCATGTCTGACTAGCTATCTACTGTAACAGTTCCAATGGCTGTTATTCAGTAATGTGAATAGCATCAAATTATATTCTGAATATCAAGGTTTTTTTTGAAAAACTGTCAACATTAGGTAGAGCTAGTATTTACTACCTTTAATATGTTGATTTCCTAACTAGAGTCATGAAAAAATTTAAATGATAGAAACTTCGTGATTTTATGTTTTGTTTTTGTTATTAATGATTTTGCACATGTAATATGTAGCTGTGCCCATACGTTCTAACTGGAAATAGGTAGGCAGGAAAGCTATCTGGTTAAGTTGAAGAAAGACCAGCTAAGAAAAGCTAAGGTTTTCAGAACAGTCATTTTGAAAGAGATGAAGAAAATACATCGTGATGAATCCCACTGAGTTTGTAATAGCTACCCTAAAATTCTGCATTTTAGTTTTTCATTTTATTTTACTTTTTAAAAGAATAGAAGAGAGTAGCAAAAATAATTTTTCAATAGCTTTCATAATACAAGTTACTGGAGTTTGAAAGGAAAATAATCGTCTTACCATACTGAGATCTATTAGATCTCAAGGTCTAAAACATGAATTTAAGGCATTCATTAATTTAAAGCCCTAGGTTTAATGCTAATAATAGGATTCAGGAGCAACAAAAGTGAATAATCAACCTTTTAAGTGTAAAAGAAACACAACTATGCCCCTGTTCATGCATGCCCACACGTGTATGGGCCTGTGGACACACACATACACACAGACAAACTATGTAAGAAAATTTTACTTCACCTGTCATTATAACTTGTTGAACTGCTTTGTCCCAAATATCCTGCCAGATTTCTCTCTAGTCTTATATCAGTTTTCTTATAATAAATACCCAGTCTTACTGAAATATGGAAATGTAACAGGGTGAAAAATTAGAGCACATAGGAGAAAACCTTCTCCAAACACAGTATAATGATTTAAATTAAATTTTGTTGCTCTAGCATAATAATCTATTATCTTTTTACTTTTTTCAAATGTCATCCTAAGAACCCGGCGGTTAGTTACAAATATTTCATCTCAAATGTTGTCTTCTAAGTTTAAATGTTTTTTAAACTTAGAAGGTAAGTTTAAAAAAACACCCCAAACTACTTACAGAGACTATGATGGGAAATGAAAATTACATACTTTTATTATCATATTATGTATAGTTTATGCTCATTAGACCATAATAGGGTGATTAAGAGCAGAATCAGCCTGCACAGATTCAAAATGTATTCCTTGTCTGCTCTGTTTCAATAGTCAGTTTATGTAGCTTTTCTGAGCCTCACTTTCCTAATTGGTAAGTGGCTATAATATCCCATGCAAAGTGCTTACAAATGTCAAATTTATATTACGTTTACCATAAACATTTCCTATTACTGTCTACTCTATGAAACTTACCTTTCTAATATTTTAACAGTTTCATGTTAAATGAGTTTCTTCCCCTATTACTAAACTACCAATTTTGTTGATCAGTGTAGATAAGAATGCAAAAGTATTGATACTCAGCAAATGTTTAATTATCATGTTACTAAGGTGTTTAGGGAGATAATACATATGAAAATACAGGACTAATGTTTCTTCTACAAACTGTGATTTATGGCACAATATTTTATTATATACTTTACATTATTTTTCTAAATAGCACATTGGAACAATTTGAAGCTTCTCTTTGGAGTAGGTCTTTAAACGTGCAGCATCAGGGCAGGGCTGAGGTAACCACTTCTGTAGTTTGATACTCGATTTTGAAAATATATATTCACTTCTTGATCTTAACCTCTCGAAGCACAAACTGCAATTCAGAAAGGAAGTTGTTTTAGGCTTTGTTTTCAGAGCAAAGGATCAGAGGCATTAATGTCTCAGTTCTACTGAAACAAAGAAAATTAATCTACTGGGAATAACAGTGGTATTAAAAGTCAGGCCAACACCAGCAAATTGAAGTGGAAATAAAGACACTTATCAAAGTAACTCAGAGAAAGGTAAAGAAAAGGTAAGGAAATGAAAGGAGGATGAACCAAAGGAAGGACTGACAGATGGAGAAAATAAGAGTACTCTCTTCTAGATTTCTACATACAGAGAAAATAAGAGCACTCTCTTCTAGATTTCTGACCTTGATTACAGCCCAAACTCCCACAACACAAGTTATATAAATTATTGATAGAGCTCATCGGAAAGTGCTTTTTAGCCTGACTTATTCAGCTAATTGTTCAATTCTCAATTTACTACTTCACTTTGGTGGTGGAGACCTGACCAAAGAGGGTTTTTGGCAACCATCCATTCCCCTACTGACCTCTTTCTAATCAGGTTAACCACAGCTGGGAAGACATGATTTACAGTATATTTTTGTTTGGCCCTTGGTGGAACTGCAAAAAACCCTTACCTTTAGGGTCAAGGGTACATCAACTGATTATTTTAAAAATCTACTTTTCTAACAGGATATAAGATGAACAATGGTGTAATGCTCATATCAGTAAATTGGTTGCATAATATTTTATTTTGTCTCGTAATTACCTTTTAATTACCAAATAAAGTTAGCTTATATACATGTATTTTAACAGTAAGAAATGTATAATTTTCAAAAATAAAAGCGTATATCATGACAAATGATCTTTATAGATTATTTTAATATCACTTAATTTTAAATTTGACATTATCTTTATGTGACAGAGTTAAACTTTAAAAATATTAATAATACATTTCATTTTTAGGTGTTTGCCATGCAAAAAAAATTCTTGTAAACAAAATGAAGTTAATTATTTGGAGAACTTTAAACTATTCCCAAGGAAATGCTTATTTATGCACAAATTAGTGTGGTAATCAGTGGTGGTACAAAAAAATCTATGAGAACTGATGGGTCGTTTTGAAAGGGGGTATTAAAGAAAGAAATTTAAAATTACTGATTTGAACATAAAATATCACTGGCTTTTTTTTAGCTGGACATAAAATATCACTGGCTTTTTTTTAAGCTGCCTTTTTATAAACGTGGAAGATCAGGCTAATTTTTTAGAAGTGCATGAATTATTGATGGCATAAAGTCCTTTGCAATATCCCAGTAAAACATATTGCTACATAGGTTTTGAGTTATATTTTGTGACTACTGTTCCCAAAAGAGAAATAGGGCCAAGTGAATACTGCTAGAAGCAAGGAATTCAGCTCTAAACCCTGATGAAGATTTCAATCAAAGGGAAGTCGCACATGGAGCATTAAGAAAGAAAATAACACTGTGACGTATGATTCCCTCCCCCCCACTACACGGCAGTGTGGAACTGAAACAAAATGAACAGTGCAAATAGGTCTGTGAAAGCATGTTCTTTGTAAAAGGCCGAGATCTCTAGAGGGCAGTGTATTAAATTGCAGATATTATCTAGCTAAACCCCAAATCATAAAAGCATGAAATTAGTAATTGACTCAATTTGCCTCATTTATTAGTAGCTCAGACCTCTGCTTGAATTAATATTGCCCAACGGAATTTCAAGTAGTGGTGGCGTGGCGTATCATGACAGAGATTAGCGCCTGCTTCTATTACTGTACTTCAAACATCTCACATCCTCCAATTAGCTGAGCTCTAATCTAATATGCATGCTTTTGGCACTTTTATTGTCAATAAGATGTGACATTCGTTTTTTATAATGTCACGTTCATTTTAGTTAGTGTGGAATTCACTGTGCCTTAATTTGGCATGGTCTTTCTAGCTGTTTGTTGCATCTTGTCTCAGCCTAGGGGTTTACTTATTAGATTCCCTATCGATTTTAATAATATATATTAATTAAAGATGAAGGTTAATTATGTATATGCATGTAATATAAAATTTGCTAATAGCATAGTCAGTTCCATATTATAATACAAATACCACAACCAAGCACAATTCCATACTTTATTTCATCTTTTTCTAGTGGTGATTATACATGAATTACATTTCCATTTTCCTAGTGGTTTCAATAATTACTATTTTTGCACATGTACAGATTAATTTTATAATATTTCAAAAATAGAATCTGTTTTTTAAAAATTGTAATATTCTTAAGTTCTTTTGGTGATAATTACAAAATAATATAACTTTCCCTCCTGAAAGTCAAGAACTTTAATTTATAATAGAACATTAGTACGTTCTTGGGCATTCTGGCAATGAGTAATAGGAAATCAAGACACAGTTACCTGTGTTTACCTAAAAATATACATATTTTTGGTGAAACTCATGTTTTATAGATTCCAAACAAAGCTACGTTCTAGAACCTAGAATTTGACCTACATCTTAAAAGCAGTAATAAAAATTTTTAAAGCAGAGGTAACTCCTCAGAATTTTAATCTATAGTAAACAGCCCTAAAGATAAATATTCTACATTCTGTAACTTAGATTTTTATAAATTGTATCGACCAATGCGTACTATATAGCAAGACATTTAAATAGATATTTTGCCTTTTAGTACTTGGAACCATTTGATTAATTAAGAAACAGTGCAGCTTTTCTATTGTGATGGTATAAGAAATGAAACAGTGCCAAAATACACATAACATATGAAGTTTCAAAAATATAAATCTGCTTTAAATGCTTATCAGAGTTATTGATTAGATTTATAGTCAGTGGGTAGGAAAATAACATTTTCAAAAATAAAAAGTTGCTTAAAAATCTTGCCCAAAAATTGTATTAAGAAAGGGGAAGTAAAAGTTACAAATGTCCTTGTAAGGGATTTCCAACAAAATTAATGACCACATGGAGTTAATGGTCCCAGGACCACAAGCTCTTCCAGTTGATCATTAATCCTCAGGAAATACTGGCATCATATATGTTATTGTTGAAACTATATCTAGCCAAGAGGTCCACTCTGTTCCTTCACTGTTGCTTGAATTATATCCCACCTGTTGAGTTGAAGTTGAATATGCAATGGAATAATTTTGAAGAACATTAGCCATTGCTAACAATAATGTTCAAATTGATTATGTCCTCCTAGAGAGAAATGAACTGCTCCGTTTTTTTTATGCAAAAATAGATTATCTTCTTTTTTTTTTTTTTTTTTTTTTTTTTTTTTTTGAGACGGAGTCTCCCTCTGTCGCCCAGGCTGGAGTGCAATGGCTTGGCTCACTGCAAGCTCCGCCTCCTGGGTTTCCGCCATTCTCCTACCTCAGCCTCCCGAGTAGCTGGGACTACAGGCACCTGCCACCACGCCCGGCTAATTTTTTATATTTTTAGTAGAGATGGGTTTTCACCGTGTTAGCCAGGATGGTCTCGATCTCCTGACCTCGTGATCTGCCCACCTTGGCCTCCCAAAGCGCTGGGATTACAGATGGGAGCCACCGCGCCCGGCCAGATTATCTTCATTTTATAAATTTCATAGCCAGTATTTTCCTAAAGCATATACTTTAAAGTTATTCAGTATAACATATATTTTAGCTCACTTTAATGTTTAATAAAATTAACATTATGATTATTAATTACAAGTTAAAATTATTGATCTAATAAATTCAGTGTACTAGACTATGCAACAGGTCAAACTTTAAAGAGAAAAGAAATGAGAACATGAGAAAAGGTGTGTTTCTACACAAACTAAGATTATTCACATCATTCTATATTGATTAATGTCAACATTATTACATTACTCATATCAATTCTATATTGACAATAATTCTGAATTCATTATTTTAGTTTGGGCTAAATTATATTAAAGATATTCAGGTTGTATTGCTGTAAAATACTTTCAACCTATATATGCTATATATTTTTGTGTATCATTGAAAAATTAATAATAAAATTATATGTAATTATGTCAAATAAATGCATTATAGTGGTATAAAATATTTGTTCAAACTTTTTGTCCCTTCATTTTACTATTCTAATTTAAAAATTTCATTTTTTTTTATTTTTCTCATACTGTTTGATTCCCTTATAATCTACTTATGTGAGTCAGACTTTTATCCTCCTCTTCATATTTTATGAGTATCATTGTTAGTTTTAGATCCAGGGCTTCCCACCACGTTTCCATGTATCTTTCAAACTTTTTCTAGGAGGATGGCAAACCCAAAGTAAAAGGGTTTAACCCTTATCTGGATTTTGGTAACTGCTCCTACCTCCCCTGGAACCAAATCGCACTTACAGGTGTGGTAGAGTGTGGATACCCCAGTGGTTGTGCTCTTGGAGAACAATAGGCTCAGTGAAGGTCATGGGTCTAATTTTCTTCCTTTTGTACTTTTTCTAAACTCTCTTAAACTTCCTGTGCCAAAAAGCTTTGATGTCCTGTTCTACTGGGTCTTAGAAAAAGGCTTGGCTACAGTAAGTAAAGAGCTGAAAAAGCTGGAGAAAGAAATTTAGTGAATAGAGAGACTAGATGGTAAGTGTAAAGAAAACCAGGCTTGCAGTCTCCTGACCCAAGTGTGAATCCCAGCTGATATGGTTCGGCTGTGGCCCCACCCAAAATCTCATAATCTTATTTTTGAATTGTAATCCCCAGAATCCCCGTGAGAAAGGGCTGGACCAGGTGGAGGTAAACTGGATCATGGGGGGCGGTTTCCCCCGTGCTGTTCTTGTGATGGTGAGTGAGTCTCACGATATTTGATGGTTTTATAAGCCTCTGGCATTTCCCCTGCTGGCACTCACTCCATCCTGCTGCCCTGTGTACAAGGTGCCTGCGTTTCCTTTGCATTCTGCCATGATTGTTAAGTTTCCTGAGGCCTCCCTAGCCACGCAGAACTGCGAGTCAACTAAACCTCTTCCTTTATAAATTACCCAGTCTTGGGTATTTCTCCATAGCAGCCTGAGGAAAGACTAATACACCAGCTTTACCAGTTATTTAGCTGATTTGGGTCAAGCCACTTGAACTTGTAGGAATTCAGTTTCCTCACGGTAAAAGTGGGAGGACGTACATTATCTGGACAGAGTGAGTGAAATGTGATTATCTGTATGTAAAATCACTCTATTGTCTATCATATAATAGGTACTTTGTAAGTTTTTTTTTTTCAATCTTGAAATAAGAACTGATCAAATCTATTTAACCAAACAAACAGTATTCTTGTCCTTGTAGGTTCTTTAGATATTTCTTCCAACATAAATTCCTATTCCAATATTGGGTGGAAAAAAGGGTGTGAATGAAATCAATATAGACATTACTAACTAAATAGATGGATTAATTATATTAATATGTAAATTTACCCTTGGAGTTCACTTTATTCCTTTATTTAGTTTAGAGAAATGTATTTACTAAATCATATATTGTCTGTTAAGAAAGCAACATATGCCTTTCAAATCTTTGAAAAAATTTGTCAATTGTTGAACTAGTAGTGCTTATTTTCTTTTCTAAATATTAAACATGTACACTTTATAATTTTTATTTTGAGACGGAGTCTCACTCTGTCACCCAGCCTGGAGTGCAGTGGCGCAATCTCGGCTCCCTGCAACCTCCACCTCCTGTGTTCAAGCAGTTCTCCTGCCTCAGCCTCCTGAGTAGGTGGAATTACAGGCATGAGCCACCACGCCGGGCTAATTTTTGTATTTTTAGTAGAGATGGGGTTTCACCATGTTGGCCAGGCTGGTCTCAAACTCCTGACCTCGTGATCTGCCCGCCTCGGCCTCCCAAAGTGCTGCGATTACAGGCATGAGCCACCATGCCTGGTCTACACTTCATAATTAAACACCAAGTTGGAATAAATAGCTATGCTAAGTTTTCTTTAATTAAGAATTATTGATCCTGAATATTTTGTTGTTCATGTATGAATTATTAATTCACATAAATAAAAATAAGTCTAATGGGCACTGATTGCTAGAAATTCTACTAACGAAGCATGGTGAAATGAAACAAAAACACATTCATTCACTGATGCACCTAATATAAAACATCATTTTCAATACAATTTCTACTGTATTTTAATGTATAGAAGTCATTTAAAAATTATATTTGAGATATTTCACATAGTCACAAAATAAATAGGTATAAATTAACAACATACAACCGTGCCCCATAATTCTTTCATTTTATTTTATTTCACAGTGTAATATATCTTCATATAAAATGTACTTATTTAGCAAAACTGTCAAGTAAACCTTAAAATTCACATGAAAATTCAAGAGATCCAGAATAGCCAAAACAATCTTGAAAAACAAGAACAAAGCTGGAGACCTCACATTTCCCAATTTCAAAATTTACTACAAAGGTATGCTAATCAAGACAGTGTGGAAATGGCATTAGGATAAAATTGCAGATCAATGGAACATAATTGAGAGTCCAGACATAAACCCTACATCGCAATTGATTTTCAACAATGGTGCAATAGTATTTGATTAGAAAAGAATTGTCTTTTCAAAAAAATCATTCTGAGACAACTGTATAAGTAGATGTAAGAGAACAAAATTGGAACCTTAACTCATACCATATAAAAAACTAAGTCAAAATAGTTCAAAGGCTGAAATGTAAGAATATAAAACTCTTAGAAGAAAACATAGGGGTAAATCTTAATGAGCTTGAATTTGGTGGTAGTAGTTTCTTAGATACGAAACCAAAAGCAAACGCAGCAGCAACAAAAAAATAGAGAAATTGGACTTACCAAAATTAAAAGGCTTTTTTTAGTTCAAAGAATACTGATATCATCTGGATATTTATCCCTGCCCAAATCTCATGTTGAAATGTAATCCCCAATGCTGGAGATGGCACCTGGTGGGAAGTTTCTGAATGATGGGGGTGCATCCCTCGTGGCTTGGTGCTGCCTGTAAGATAGTGAGTTTGTTCTGGGGAGAGCTGGTCATTTAAAACTGTGTGGCACCTTCCCATCCACTCTCTCGCTCTCTCTCTTGCCGCTGTTTTTGCCATGTGATGTCCCTGTTCCCCGTTCACCTGTCACCATGATTGTAAGCTCATAGAGGTTTCACCAGAAGCCAAGCTGATGTCAGCACTATGCTTCCTGTAAAGCCCACAGAATGGTGAGCCAATTAAACCTTTTTTCTTTATAAATTACCCAGTCTTAGGTATTTCTTTATAGCAATGCAAGAATGGACAAATACAGATATTGTGAAGAGAGTAAAAATAAAACCCACAGAATATTAGAAAGTTATTGCAAATCTGATAACTTATACCTAAAATATACAAAGAAATATTTTAACTCAATAATAAAAACAAAAATCACCCAATCAGAAGAGATATACCTCCAAAGAAGATATACATATGAACAATAAACACATGGAAAGTTGTTCAAAGTTATAGCCATCAGGGAAACGAAAATTCAAATTCACAATGAGATATCGCTTCACAACCACTATGATAGCTGTAGTAAAAAAGGGCTGTGGAGGATATGTAGAAATTGGAATCTTCCATACAATGCTGATTGTTGATAGCTATGTGAAATGGTATAGCCACTTTGGAAAGTAGTCTGGCAATTCTTCAAAAGATTAAAACATATAGTTACTATATGACCCAGCAATCCTCTTCAGGTATATACATGAGAGAAATAAAAGTATATGTTTACACAAAATCTTGTACATAAATGTTTATAGCAACACTGTTCATAATAGTCTAAATGTGCAAACAACCTACATGTCCATCAACTGGTCCATAGACAAACAAAATATGTTATTTCCATGCAATGGAACATTATTAGGCGATGAAAATGAATGAAGTACTGAAACATGCAACAGAATGGGTGATCCTTGAAAACATTATGCTAAGTGAAAGAATCCAGTGATAAAGGACAAGATATTATATGAATCAATTTACATTAAAAAATCCAGAAAAGACAAATTTATATGTAGAAAATGTAGATGATTAGTTGCCTAAGGCTGGGGAGGGAGAGAGGATTAGGGATGGAGGTGAAGGGTTTTCTTGATACAATAAAAATGGTCTACAATTGTGGTAAATTTTGCATAGCAAATATAATAAAAAAAATTGATTTGTATACATTTTAATAGGTAAGTTTTTTGGCATGTGAATTATCATATCTCAATAAAAGCTGTTACCAAAAAAAAGCAAGAAAAGATTACCAAGATTATTATTAATTTTAATAATAAAGTTAAACCCACTTCCCAAAATGCGTAGTTCAAGTTGTCAATATATTAAGAGAAAAGATATTTTATTTTACTTGTATTAAAACAAATTTTGTTACTGATGTTATCCCATTAATATAATCTGTGCTATGCTATTTTGAATCTCCTAGCATAATTTCTTTCACTATACCTGGGGCCACAGTCTGGTATAGAAAATTAAAGGGGAAGATGGAACCGTTCATCCTCCAGCTGCCCCCTGTCTAGTACAGCCCTGATACCATACAGTAGCTGATGCTTCCTAAGTTAGCATCTTGCACTGTTTCTAAAGATTTAGGAAGCCAGCGTAGCTAGAGTAGTGGCTGTGCTATTTCCGCCTTTTGATTACTTAGGCCCATTGTGGTTTAACCGCCAATGGCCGAGGAAATGTTTTGCAGTAAAGCTCAGCCTTCACATTATATACAGCAGCCTTAATAAACAAAAAGCAGCCAAGAATGGCCAATGGAATAAGATAGTCCTCCATTTGCAGAGTTTCCTGTGCCATTTTACTAAGCTTCACCACCTTCTCATGAATCAAAGTAAGTTATTTCCTGCAGTGTGGTACCAGATGTGCATGCTTCTAGTATCATCACCAAATACACCAAAGTATTTCTTCCTTTATAAGCTCAGCAGACAATTCAGCAAAGACTTTTTTTTTTTTAACCAAGTCTCTATATTAGGTTTTGGAACAGAAAGTCCTCTTTATTTCTTAACTTTATAAAATTCCCAGGCCTTGTTTCCAGGAATCTCCTCAAATTGTTACACAGTGAGTTTACACTCAATAAAAGAAAACATCAAGTAAAGAATACAAAATGCATAGGGAAACTAAGATCTTAAAGTAAGTGTGTGTGTGTGTGTGTGTGTGTGTAAGAAAAGTAATTGGAAGAAGTTACTTTTCTCTGCACAAAATTAACTATCATTCATCCCAGCAATCCCACTACCCCACTACTGAGTGTCTACCCAAAGGAAAAAAAATCATATCAAACATATACCTGCGCGCGCGCACACACACACACACACACACACCAATACTATTCAGCAATAAAGAAAAATGAAATCATGTCTTTTGAAGCAACATGAATGGAACTGGAGGCCATTATTTTAAGTAAAACAACTCAGAAACAAAATGTCAAATACTACATGTACTCACTTATAGGTGGGAGCTAAATGAGTGTACACATGGTCATACAATGTGAAATAATAGACACTGGAGACCTGGAAGAGTGGGAGGGTGGAAGGGAGCTGAGGGATGAGAAATTACTTAACAGGTACAATGTACATTATTCACATGTTGGTTACACTAAAAGCCCAGACTTCACCAATATACAATATATCTAAGTAAAAAAAACTACACTTGGGCCAAATGTGGTGGCTCACACCTGTAATTCCAGCACTTTGAGAGGCTGAGGCAGGAAGACCACTGCAGCCCAGGAGTTCGAGACCAACCTGGGCAACTGGTGTAACCCCACTTCCACAAAAAAAAACACAAAAAATATCCAGGTGTGGTGCTGCACACCGGTAGTCCCAGCTGCTTGGGAAGCTGAGGTGGGGGGATCATTTGAGCTCAAGATGTTGAGTCTGCAGTGAGCAGTGATTGTGCCATTGCACTCCAGCTTTGGCAACAGGGCAAGACCCTGTTTTTCTTTTTTTTTTTAAAAAAAAAAAAAAAAAAACTCTAAAACTGCACTTGTACTCCTTATATTTACACAAAAAAAAATTAAAACAAGAAACCAGCTGAACAGAGCCCTCATAAGTCTGAAATGTCTTCTCTGTCTTTGCTTGGGAAATCGTATTCATATATGTGCATTTAGGGTATGTGTGTGTGGAACTGCAGCAGGGTGAACCCATACTTTATTTCCACTATTTATTATAAGGTTGCAATTTCTCTTCTCAAAACTGAGTTAAGTATCTGTTACCTATTTTATTTCTCTGAGACATAGACAACTTGGTTTTTCAGAGCCTGGAGAATGTCCTTTATAATACTGCTTTCATTTTTAAGTCCAAAAAATATTGATTTCTCTGGTTATTCATCTTGATTTTCTGAGCAATATAGTTCTCTTCTGGCAAAAGAGAGCTGAACTGAGCTATTTAGAAGAATCCATCACATTTATTCATTGTTAAAAGACACTCAAATATATTCCTAAAAATCTCAGGTCATTAGGGGCATTCTTGATATTCTTTCTTCTGCACAAATAAAGGTGGCACTATGTATTTCAACAGGAAAATACAGAAAAAAGTGCTTTATTTTAAATAATATGAATATTTGCATTGTGAGGCTATAAGATCGATGCACAAAGTGACCTCTAATATATTGCAATTAGTTGTTACTTAAGATAAATAGGCCTACCATGTGAAATAGAAGTGTGAATCAGAGCCTTGAATATGTACTCTCACCACCTTGAAGTAGGTTCTCTGCTATATTTAGCTTTGCATTTTCAATTGCTTTACTAAGTGTCCTTAATTTTTAACATAGTTTAAAAAATAACTATAGGAATCACCAAGAATATTGTCAGGGACATATATAATGCAGACTTGCAAGGTCATATGCAAACAGAAGAATGCTGAGTTTGGAATCTTGAGTTTTGCATGAATGCACAGAAATTCATGCATTTTAGAATATCAGCAAAGAATCTGTAAGGATTACTTCAAAGTATAAATAGGTCCATGTTAAACTTATTCATTATTGTACACGTACTCATTCTGTCATGAGGAGATATTACTATTATCTGAAATTTACAGATGATTTTCCCATCTTTACCAAGACAGTATATTTACGAAAATACTAAATTAGATCCTAGTTCTGTGTAACTATCAAATGCTTTACATCAAAACAAAGTACGGCAGATACAACTCCATGTAACTGCAGTGCTCAGCAATGCAGAAGGTGTTGTCAAATGTTTTTGCTGAAATATAGAAATGTTATAGCTTTCCTCTTATCAGAAGTTTAATAATGAATCAACAAAATTCATGAGGTTAGTTGCATGACTTCTGCAGTGAACCAAAGCTTTCTCCAAGTGAGTACCATTTCAAATTTCTAAATACTCAACCAAGTTATTCCTGTACCTTATAATCCATTACAAAGCTTTTCTTTGCACCAGCATCCACGTTAGTATTGTTTTCTATAAAGAAAAGTATTTTTCAATTTCCATGTACCTATAATGGAAAAACCTACTTGCCCAAAATTTATTTATAACCTTTTAAAGATATTTCAAAAACTGCTGACCATTCACCCTCTCACTGGTTCAATTAGGATTTTCAGAAATCACAACAAGTGTTCACTATTACTTATTGAATCACTTTCCTCTCTGTAAAGCTTTCTTTTAAAATGTTTGTTATAATGCAGTTCATAATGGGCAGTGAACATGAAACCGGTGAGGAAACATAATGTTTATATCATGAGCTGCCAACATTATCGAGCCACACAGGGCTTCTTTGTATGAGATTAACTGGGATAGTTTAACTTTTATTAATTCATGTACTTCTTGCTTTCCTTTCTGGTACTTAGCTTCAATTTCAAATTTGCATGAAAGCATTTACATAGGATGTCATTTCCAAAATGAATAGTAAATGGAAGCATTAAAATATAAACCAAAGTCTAGAAAAGACATCGTATTGCTCAACAGCAAATGCTGATGTGAATGCGAATCATATATGATTAAAATGAGCACAGAATTTAAATTCAGGTTTAATAATTTGTTAGGCTTTGATTTTCAGCAACATCATATGAAGTCAGTAATCACTTTTCACCTAGTTTCAAGATGAACACATAGTTTGCATTGCCTGATATAAAATTCCTCTTAGCAATGAGATTTACGATGCAAACTAAGAATGTGTTTGGTTTGTTTTCATGTCTTAATTATTCTAAAACATTAACTATGTTTTCAGACTAATCATTCATTTAAACAGTTTGCAAGGTAGTAAAGTACAATGTGACTCAATGGAAATCAATGTAAAGGGAACAATTAAGTGTCCTGCTGTGGGCTGGAGGTTTCCTTGTGTAGACAGGAATACTAATTGTTATAAAATGTCACCAGTTGAGTCACACATGAGGCTACTTACCAGCCATTCTCTGTAATGTTTTCAGTGGACATACTAAAAATGCAACCTAAAGATTAAACAGAAAATGCTGGTCATTGCAGTGCCATTCAAATACGGTTTGTAAAACACTTCCCATTTCCCATTTAAGCGATTAAAGCAAACAAAAATTACGCTGATGACAATGAGCATCTGAGGGCTTATGTGAAAACGTTATTCAGTCTGAAAAGATTATTTCATAGAGTTAAAAATAACAATGACCTAACTATGGGGTATTGTGTCCAAAACAATGTAGATAATCCTCTAGTTCCATATTGTTCGACCTTTCATTTACCTGGAAAACAACATCTGTTGTGAATGTTATCTGCAAAATTGCCTAGTTCCATTTTTTAGTTTCTACTTCTATCTTTCAGATTCTCTGAAGTGAGTCTTCAGTTTAGATATTTACGACATATTGCCAGTTTTTATTCTCTATCTAACCAAAACACCAACAAAACATGGGACATTGGACAACATTGAGTTTATTTTCAGAGTTTAAATTCAGTGGCAGACGAGACTCTGTACGTCCAATTATCTGCCCATTTTAGGAATGTCTATTCCATGGTCATTAATCTTGCATATTTGAGATCTGGTCATATCTGTGTGTCACAGCTAAATCATGTCTTCATATGAATCATCAATATATGTATATAATTTACAGCATGTCTGTAAGAAGAGTTTTGGAGAAACAAAGTTTGGAAACTTTTTTTTTAATGCTAAGAACACTGACAATTAAAATCTATGCTGGGATGTCAAAAAAGATTTGTGTTTTGACAGTTATAGTCATAAATTGACTGTGGTTAAAATTAAAGGACAGAATTTAAAAATAATAAAAATTAGAAGACACATGTTGCTCAGGGGAAGAATTATACTTTCCTTCAAAAGCTAATTAGGAAAAGAAAGCTTGGGGAAAACAGAGGAAGCAACTTTAAAATCACTGTTGCCATTTTCTGGAATGTTAAACGGACACAAAGATGCTAAAAAGGGATCAAGTAACAGTGATCTAAATTACTTAAGACACAGTTGCAGTCTCCCTCTGTCGCCCAGACTGGAGTGCAGTGGCACGATCTCGGCTCACTGCAGCCTCCACCTCCTGGGTTCAAGCGATTCTCCTGCCTCAGCCTCCCAAGTAGCTGGGACTACAGGCTCCTCCCACCATGCCTGGCTAATTTTTACATTTTTAGCAGAGACGGGGTTTCGCCATTTTGGCCAGGCTGGTCTCGAACTCCTGACCTCAGGTAATCTGCCCGCCTCAGCCTCCCAAAGTGCTGGGATTACAGATGTGAGCCACCATGCCCAGCCCTCATTTCTAACATGTGGTCTGAAGCCTTCTGTGTAGGAAGATCACTTGAGATTTGTTTCAAAGATCCAAGAACACAAGTACACAATAAACAATGACATCAACTAAAGCACAATGTATTTTCCATGTTATAAATATCACTGTTTTTCACACGTATTTACATGTAACATAAGATACAAATTCATATTAAAGCATGTCTGCATTCCTAGTATCTTCTTGTTATTTCATAGAGTGTATTATTATTATCATATGGATTTTTTTTTTTAATTCAAAAGGAATCCTTGTACAGAGTGAAGACGGGCTATTATGGACGATGTGAAAGTGAGGTCATGTCTTAGCAGTCTGTAAGCTGTTTACTACTTTTGCTTTTTTGAATGGTATGATTTAGCCAACTGAAATAAACCATTACTATCCCACAAAGCCCTCTAACGGCTACCAACAGCTGGGGAAGAGAGGCCAAAAACATTTCTAAGAATAGATGGTTCCAAACACTAAGTAAAAAGGCACATTTCAAGCAACAAATTTTGTAGGTATTTAGACACTTAAGTCTAAGACGAAGGTCGGCAAAAGCAAATGCAATATCAGAGAGGTTCCTTAAACACTGTAGGAGGCTGTGTCAGAAAAGAATAAGCAAGTAAATAAATTACAAGGCCTTAGCGAAACATGAACATAGTAACCAGAACACCTGGGTTGCAGTCCTTCAGGCTGGGTGATCACCTTGCTAGGTAATTGACCTTGGCCGAGTTGCTTTCCTCATCTGCAAACTCAGATGAAAAATAATGCATATTTTGTGAAGATTCAATCGCTTAATTTATGGGACTTACTGAGATTATGACAGTTTCTGGCCAGCTATTCACTAAACATTTTTCCTTTGTCTAAATAATAGAATATAAAGTTTTAAAAAGAAAAGAAAAATAAGAAAAAGGGGGATTAAAAGGCTAACAAAATAGCTTCAGAATATTTGCATGCGAATGTAATATGTATCAAGGCTGTTTATTAGAATTTTTATGTTTTCAGATGTAATGTTTATCAAGGCGGTTTATTAGAAATTTCCTATTTTCAAGATTGCCATAATTTGTTGTCCTTCAAATAAAAGATAATTTTATTTGCTATATGAATGAGAAAAGACTAATCTGTTTGCAAGACTCTTCTAGAAATGTAAATCCTGTGATTTGTTAACAGAACCACCAAAATTAAAAAGGAAAACATGTTATTCAGTCAAGAGAGACTCAAAACCTCTTGTTCTGCCATAACTCATTGTTTGTTCATCACGTTGGTGTGCCCTTTTCTTGAGTTTATCACCCATCCCCACCTGTGTCCCCATCTACTCAGAGAGGCAGCTTATCAGATGTAGTCAAAGCCCCATTACAAGGTGATATTGTCTACTGTGTTTTGAACTAGACTGTGAGCCCTTTGGGATGGGATGGGGTGGCAAAAATGTCTAATTCATCTTTTATTATCTTTTTCTTCCCTAGCACAAGATCTCATACTTAGTCAGAGCTTAGTAAATGTTCATTATTACACTGAAATTAGAAATCTAATGTTCAGAAAAAGTCATGCCATGTCTCTTGTGTATGTAGTTAATAGATAAGGTGTTAATTATCTGTGACATGCTGAAATATGGTGCCCATCATACATGAAGACAATGCTATTGATAATAAGGTATAAGATGTTGGATTTTTCTTTCCATTACAGTAGTGGTTGATTATATTATTCATTTAGTTTAACAATAATAATGATATGAATATTATAATTATTCTTTCTATGATATTCTTATTAATATAATGTTATAATTTGAACTTTATAATGATTTCCTTTATCAAAGCATTTTCTTATACTTATACTCTCTCAGGGTAAGATGTAAGGCAAAAATTTTATATAAAATAACCTGAAGTAAGAAATAGGTAAAGTGATAATTTTCAGTGGACTACTGAAGCATGTTGCCCACTGAGTTGCTAGGACTTGGCCTAAGGGTTTGCCACCAGGACTGGGCAAAGACTAGGCACAAGTGAAAATATAAATAAAGGAGGAAAGGAAGCCGAAGCTGAGGAGATGCAAATCGTAGTCTCTGACACAGCTGAACTTGGGTCTCAGCTTATCTTCCTGCTGGGGCCTCTGTTTACGTAGGCCCCTTGGGTCCACAGACCAAGGTTCTTTAGCTGGATATTTGTACTGTTAACTTGTGAAATACAAACACAGCTTTGATATATACTTGCACTAAATAGCTCTTTACAAAATCTTCAGAAAAGGAAAAGTGAAAAACAAAAACAAAACTATGGACTTGTTAGCAGTTGATAATGCTATTTTCTAAGTGATTCATCCTTTTTCTATTTTAATTTTTATGTATTTATGTATGTATGTATGTATGTATGTATTTCTCTGAGACATGATCTCACTCTGTTGCCCAGACTGGAGTGCAGTGGCAGGATCATAGCTCGTTGTATTCCTCCTACCTCAGCCTCCAGAGTAACTGGGACTACAGGTGTGCACCAATAGGCTTGGCTAACTTTCTTTGATTTTTTGTAGAGACAGAGTCTTGCTATGTTGCTCAGGCTTGTCTCAAGCACCTAGGTTCAGGCAATCCTCCACCTCGGCTTCCCAAAGCACTGGGATTACAGGTCTGAGCCACCACAAATGAACAGATTCATCCTTAATGTGAAAAAACCATCACTTATATTTATATATATAATCTATACAAATAAGTGCACATATTTTCATGAATGGGTACAAAGAGCACCAGCCATGCTTCTTACTAGCAATAAAATATAATCAACGCCTTTCTCTGCATTCAAAAAAACTTAGGAGTCAGAAAGAACTAACAAACCAAAGTACTTTCCAGGTTATTGAAGAAATTAAAAAAAAAATGTTTTCAACTAACAGCAAATTCCCCCAAAGGAAATCAATCTAAATAAACATTCTTTTTCAATGGCAGTTAGGGAAATGTGGCTCAGTTCCAAACACAAAATCCTTTGCAGGAGTAGAACCTCATCAAGCAGTAAGATTTTTTTTTTTGGAGACTCTGGAAACTCATCATGATTTTGTTTTACAGCTCATTGAGTAAGAGAGTTCCTACAATTTCCTTTGAAGAATTTGTTAATGTGTTAGATGTAATTCTCAAGGGACTTGTGCTAAAGACTGAAAAAAGAAAAATACCATCTTCAATATGGTTATTTGAGAAACTTAAGTACCAGACGCAAAACAGCGAGTTTGTCAGAGCTTCCATTTAGATATGATCAAAATAAAATTTGGTAAGGATATTATGAGAACAGGTTAATTATCCTTGTGATTTAATTGCCAGGTTAGATCCTGCTCACCTCTGCACTGCCTGCCATAGGGATTCCCTTTGCCACACACTTCCTGACTTAGCAATGGGTCTAGTATAGAACCATTTGTTGAGTTGAATCAAGTGAATAGGTTCTTAACTGAATCCAGCATCTCCTAGTTATGCTCAATAATTTGCCTTTAAGCTATTAATAGCATTCTTTTGAATTGTAAAGCACATGCAAAAATGCAAGTGTTATGGTTTTCATCTGAGCTTCTGAACTATTATGTGTCCATAAGTCTAAAGCAATCAACACACACTTGATGAAACACTCTTTTGACCGCTAAAGACAAATTAGTATGTTTACACTTGTAGCCTTTTTATTTATTTATTTTTTAGAGAAACAGTGGAGATGTCTATTTCTGGCAAATACATATGCTTATTCTTCATGTTTTAATACATCATCTGACATATAAAATCTAACATATGTCAATCCATCTATACACAAATTGATAATAAATCTGCGTACATAAGTAGTTTATACAGGGTTAGCCAGTTGAACCCTTGGCAAATTCTATATATTTAGAAAAAAATGGAAATGTTTGGTATATTTTTATTCTATAGAAGAATTTGTATTCCTGTTACAATCATCTCTCTGTATTAATGGAAGTGACACATTTCAGTTATAGTGTCAGAGTTAGGGATATCCCCGGGAAAATGCTGGGCAATTAATTACAGTAGATTATATTTGGAATAAAAATGGGCTTTTGTCGTTCTTTATAACATATTTCTCAAATGCAATTTTTCTAGCGTAGTTTATTGCTGTATGTGACTATATACAAATAAGTGAATATACATTAATTTATGGATGTCAAAGGAAGAACTTCATAGTGTAATGGGAAAAGTATGGATAAAGAATAAGACAGACATGAACTTGAATTCTGGCACATAGGCTAAATATGTAATATTAATCGAAGCTCCTTAGTTCTTATCCAACACAATTTTACTTGCTCATAAGATGAAAATAACATGTATTTCATAAGTTTGCCATGAATGGTAACAGGATGACATAAGTGACTTTATGTAGCTAATAGAAGGAACTTATTAAAAAATTAAATCATTATAAAGGAATTAACACATAAGTGTTAATATATGATGAATTCATTCTTTGAAAATTATCTGGTCCTAAATATCCATTTTTACATGTGTATATTTTAGTGAGATGCTATTGGTTTATTATCATTTTACCTGAGCCATTTAAAATGCTAATACTGAATTCATTCCATTGATTCATTGGCTGAACCAGGCATCAGTCCTCGTGTATCTTAACCGGTTTTGTTTCCTGGAAAGACTCTTCTGTCCCTTTCCATGTAGCCCTTCTGCAGCTTGTAGATTTAAGCCAGTGAAAATGGAAGCCAACAAATGCTTGTCACCTAGCCAGCCCTCAAGGCTCACTTGTATGAAGACATTAGCTTTTCATGTATTCAGAAGGGTACTTTTAGACTTGATTTGACCATGAAGTGAGGTCACCTCTCAAGTATGCATTAAATAAGTGAACTCTGGCTAAAATTATCTCCTGGTAATTTTCTTTCTTTAAATGATATATTACATTTCTATTTGAAGAATAAGCTGTGGTCATACAGTGGTATTTACTTAAAATCTCCTTTCCCGAAAGTAAAGGAAATGGTAGAGGTAGGCCCTTGAGAAAGCGATTAATCCCCTGGCCACAGAGAAGCAAAATGACAACGTGGATAAATAGCTTGTCTTTCAACACAAGTTTCAAGTAACTGTGGCCAGTCGCAGCAGAAATTGTAATGAGGGGTCTGTGAGAATGGTTCTTCAGAACAAACCAGCAAAGCATTGGTGGGAATGTAAGAAAATGATAGTGATCCCAGAGGAATTTCCTTTCTTCCAGGCTCACACTTTGAAGCTTTGCATTCTGAACTTTTGAACCATGTTGGCTTTATCTTGTCCCTTTGGAGAGATTTGCAAGGTACTCTTATGCCACTTACTGCAATGATATTCTTAAAAATTAATAATATAACGATTTTCAAAGAAAACTTGTCTGCTTTAAAAACATTCTAGAACTAGCCAACATAGACACACACACACTAACACACACACACACTAACACACACACAGAGCTCTTCTGATATGATTGGTTTTATCACAGCTTAAGAAAAATCGTCCTCTTTGTTATACCTCCAAAGCACCCATAATTTATAATAAAGCTTGTAAGTCATTATCAGAGGCTGGAATGCTCTTTTTAAAACTAGGAGGAAGACATAAAGGGAAAGCTAAAGGGGTAGAAATCAAGAGATAAAACCAGCATGTGGCCAGCCGAGGATATACAATTGAGGCTGAATGTATTCTTCAAAAGAATTATTTTTAACAAATCTCTTCTCAGTTTGATATATGATTCAGCAAATGCACTGTTTCTTGGGTTTTGTGGCTCTTTGGTACTTACAGACAGAGTACATCACATTCCCTAGAAATAATAAAATTAGGCTTAGGAACGATACAATGCAGCTTAAAGAGTCTCTTGCAACAAAGATCAGTCTCTCAAAGACTTTCTCTGTGCCTTGCAGTCCAGTTCAATTTCTGATTTAGTATAATGAGAGAAGCCATAGTCACACAGAAGGGGCCTGGTATTTCAATTAGTCATTAAATTTTAAAGCTTCATTATTTTTCATAAGGAATCTTTTAACTTTTTTTATATTAACACATTTACTGTATTGATTCTAAAATCTGCAGTAGATAAGGTGAAATTTTCTGCCACTTTATTGAATTCTGCTACTTTCACTTGTTGTCAAAGCTCCTTGAACCAGTTGATAGCTGCAGCTTACAGTTAAGGAAATGTATTTCACTTACTCCAAGTCTTTATTTAATAAACTTATGTTTCCAAGTGCAGTAGTATCAAGACACACATTACCTAGATGGAAACATAAAGTAATGAAAAACTATTCATGCTGGGTACACTAAAATGAAGACTAATTATCCGGTTATGCAGCTGTCACTAAATTAACTTTTAAAAAGTGATTAAATTGGAAATACCAACTCTTGAAAAATGTAAATGTCTGAAGGAACATCCAAAAATATAAACTCTGTTGAAAAAAGTATAACCTACATAACAACAGAGAATGTCACATATTTAGCTGAAAATATCCATCAATCATTGATGAAATTATAATATTTATGATGGTTTTCTGGCAAACAATACAAACCTGACGAAAACATGCATATAATAGCCTACCAGCCTCAAATTTAAAAATTAAAATATTCAAGATTTAACCTTCACAGAAGCTAGTAGAACAAGAAATAAAAAATTGTAGGACACCTAGGAAACACAGTTCGAACCATTGACTTCATCATTGGCATTTAACTAGAATAATTGTTATTTTATTTGAATTTCATATATTTACAAGACTTACAAAATAAGATAAACAATAACTTAACTATTGATTATATGCATGTTATATTAATGCAAATTTCCTAAAACGAACTTATATTATTTGATTAGATTGATTAGATCATTGTGAGAGCTCCACACAATTTTAATATATGTTACATATACTAACTACATGTTGATATAAGTTAAGATTAAATTAAAAAGTTGTAGATGATTTCTGGGACACTTAGTTACATAAAATGATGTTCGAAATTTCATAAACATAACGTATAGCTGCAAGACTAATCTATAAAACAGTATGCCTCATATATGTTCTAGTGAGATTTATCTTACATTAATTTCCAATGGATAGATTCCCTCTCAATTATTTTTGGATCTGGAAACATTTTATAATTTATATTTGGTGTTTGAGTGCAATGAGAAACTTATTCAGGATATTCAGGTTCTCTTGGGCACCTTCTAATTCACTCCAAATATCAAAAAATATATATATAAACAAGCAAACAAAACAAAAACACAAAATGTAAGCCTTCCAAAGTCAAGAAATGGAAGAACCTTGGCCATATCCCTAACCTCATCAACAATGTAAGACTTTTGAGATCCATTTCTTGTGGCTGAAATATCCAGTATCTAAAATGGAGATAAGCAATCTTAGCAAGAGGGAAGAAAGTACCATAAAAAATGTGCATTTTAGGCTAGGCGCAGCTCAGGCCTATAAACCTAACACTTTCGTTTGCTGAGGCAGGCGAGTCACTTGAGGCCAGGAGTGCAAGACCAGCCTGGGCAATACGGCAAGACCCTCCATCTCCAAAAACAAAAACAACAAACAAAACAAACAAACAAAAATTAGCTAGGTGTGGTAGAGAGTGCCTGTAGTCCCAGTTATTTGGGAGGCTGAGATGGGAGGATCACTTGAGTTTAGAAATTCAAGGCTGCAGTGAGCTATTATCTTGCCACTGCACTCCAGCCTGGGTGACAGAGCATAACACTGTTTAAAAAAAAAAAAAAAAAAAAAAAAAGAGCTGGCCAGATGCGGTGGCTTATGACTGTAATCCTAGCACTTTGGGAGGTGGAGGTGGATGGATCATTTGAGGCCAGGAGTTCGAGACCAGCCTGGGCAACATGGCGGAAACTCCATCTCTACCAAGAATACAAAAATTAGTTGGGCGTGGTTGCACATGTCTGTAATCCCAGCTACTTGGAAGTCTGGGGTGGAAAAATCGCTTGAACTTGGGAGGATGGAGGTTGCAGTGAACCATCTGGACGACAGAGTGAGATTCCGTCTCAAAAAAAAAAAAAGGCACATTTTGGAATTAGACAATCTTCAAAGTACTCAACATCAGCTTGTGCCAGTGTACTAACTGTACATGTGTAATTCTGGATGTGCTACCTTACCTTTCCATTCATGTGTATCTGCATCTGTAAAACAGGTTCAATAGTAGCACCTTACAAGTTTGATGTGAGATTTGAGGGATTGTATACAATATGCCCAGCGAACTCTCTGGCCTGCGATAGATGCTTAATAAATTGTAGATTTAATGTAACATTTCTGCATTGCTGGCCATATTAAAGAATGTTGGCTGATGTGGGTACCCTGCTCTTCAAGCAAAGTCTTGTTCACAAGATGTCTCAAGCAAAATTGTAATATGTAGATGAAATTTTTCTGCTATACATTAACCTCCTGTTTTTGAACCCATTGTAAACACACCGAATATTATTTGAATGCTTACGGTATACCGGGCATTTTATCCTATTTTATCCACACAAGCATCCCAAGATGGAAGTTCTATTATTAGCTTCATTTCATAGGTGAGAATAGCAATGATTGCAGGGAGGTGGAAGAACTAGCTGGAAGTCACATAGTTGGCAGGAGAAAAGTTAGGACTTGAACCACTCTAATGTCACTGTGCTCTTATTATGAAAGCACAATCTCCTCCCCTTCTTATCATCCCATTAAGTTATACATTCGTTCATATTCTCATTTCTCTGCATCTTTACTCTGATGATTAAGACTCCAATGTTACACAGAGGGAGAGCCATTATAGTAGAGAGATGTAAAGCAGACTTGGTATTAAACTCTGGCTCTGCCATTTACTGGCTTATGATTTTGGGAAATTGTATTTAACTACATTATGACTCAGTTTCTCACAGTAAAGTGGAAAAAATGAAATAACACAGGTAAATCTCTGAGCACTGTGCCTGGAATATGTTAGGGGCTCAATAAATATATATATCATTTATAGCTTTGTGTGAATAAACCATCAGTGTCTGCACTTTAAGTCCTTTTTATGAGTCAGATAGAAAATATGGACTGGGCACGGTGGCTCACGCCTGTAATCCCAGCACTTTGGGAGGCCGAGGTGGGTGCATCACCTGAGGTTGGGAGTTCGAGACCAGCCTGACCAACATGGAGAAACCCCGTCTCTACTAAAAATACAAAACTAGCCGGGCATGATGGCACATGCCTGTAGTCCCAGCTAGGAGGGAGGCTGAGGCAGGAGAAGCACTTGAACCCAGACGGCGGAGGTTGTGGTGAGCCAAGATCGCGCCATTGCACTCCAGCCTGGGCAACAAGAGTGAAACTCCGTCTCAAAAAAAAAAAAAAAGAAAATATGCCTAGCTAAAAAAGCATTTAAAAATAAAGCAAACAGGGAAAACTTATAGATATGGGTGGTTCTTCCCTAGTGTCCACAAAAATAATAAATATTAAAGAAATATATATATATATATATACACACACACAAACACAATAAATAATGGTATAGCAGCTACCTTTTGAAGAGTACCATTGTGGAAGTTTCTTTACAGACATCTCTAATCCTTATAACAATTTACTGAAGTTTTTTTTTTAGCTTTTATAGATATACGAGAACGAGAAGACAGAGAAGTTAATTTACTTGCCTAACATTGCATATGTATTAAGTGTAGAAACAAAGATTTGGATTCTGAAGCATATACCCATTCCCATGCTCCAATCTTTGGTCTGGCACAAGCATAGGTACACGCAATTTCCCTTCAGTAGGGAACTGGTTCTGCTGTTTAGTCAGGGGCAGCTATGTATGCAACAATTGGGGAATAAGAGCTGAAGCATTTGCAGACATTTATGGAACCAAGTAACATGCTAAGGCAGGAAGAGTCAGAAAGGCAGAGACTACCAATTTCCTGAGTGTAGCTTTACACATCCACATTCCTATTTCAGTTCCAGAGGTCAGCTTGCGAAAGCACAGCTCCTCTCTGTCCACAGCAGAGATATCCAAGTTGTGATATCTGGATTTGCCTGGCAGTGAGTCTGAGGGAGACCTCCAGCTATCATGCAGAAAATGAGTGGCTTTAGCCTAATTAGCAGCAGATTCTCCTTTCCATTTCTCTTCTACCACTCTTATCTAAGGACATTGTCAGCTCAAGCCTTTTGCTGACACATTGATGATGTCCACCTACTCTTGTATCTACTTGTAGCACTTGAGTTGTGTTCAGCAAGAGAAGCACTTTTGAAGATACCAAAAGAAAGGAGCTCAAAATCCAGTTGAAGAAACAAAAATGTTTAGATGTGGCATCCTTATACTAGTTAGTTACAACATTGTTCATGAAAATGTTTTTCAGTCATTGAAGAGGCAAGCTAATAACTAGTTGATTTCTAGTTTATTATTCAGACTATGAATTACTAAAAGTAGTAAGTTTGGACCACTTGCTGCTCATGAGTTTAGGTGGTAACCAGTGCAGTTCTGCCTAGAGCACCAAAAACCTTTGGGAATACTAGAACCTATGCTACTATAGTGTAGAATAAATACTAGGAATGTAAAGTCAGGAATAACACAATCGAAGAGATGGAATGACCTATATCAGTTGTTGAATCAAACTTTATTATTTTACTTCGCTAACAACTTACGCAATGCAGATGATATATTAGGAGTATATTGGAGACTGAGGAGGGTGGATCACCTGAGGTCATGAGTTCGAGACCAGCCTGGCCAACATGGTAAAACCCTGTCTTTACTAAAAAATACAAAAAATTAGCCGGACATGGTGGTGTGCGCCTGTAATCCCAGCTACTCTGGAGGCTAAGGCAGGAGAATCACTTGAACCAGGGAGGCGGAGGTTGCAGTGAGCTGAGATCACGCCACTGCGCTCTAGTTTGGGCAACAAGAGAAAAACTCCATCTCAAAAACAAAACAAAACAAAACAAAACAAAAACAAAAGGAGTATATTAAGAGCTAGATGATACCCAAAAGGTGATCAAATAATTAGACTCATCATTTAAACCTTAATATGAATTAAAACCTATGTGATTCCAATCCCAGTACTATCCACATTTTTCCCTTTAATAATCACACATATGAGAAAAAAACTTGGATTCTCAAAATTTCCAAAGAATATTCAGAACCGTCCAAAATGTCATACTTCACTGTTTAACGAGTTCCTTTATGGCACATTCTCTAATCTGTTATTCACGCTTAAAGTTGAGCTTTAATCACATTTTGTGTTCTTTTCTTTTCACTCTGAGAGAAGTGACTAGTCTTTTGTCTCTGTAATTAGCCTTGAGTTCATTTGGTCCTGCAGACAGGAACAGAAAAAAATAACTGGGACAGAAACTAAACCCCTTTTGGCTTTCCTTTCTTTTCTTTTTCTTTTTATTTCTTTTTTTTCTTTTTTTTTTTTTTTTGCAGTTCCTCATAGAATTTCAGCTCAAAACTTTAGTTTGCCAGTTTAAAATCTACATATACCTTTATAAATTTTGTAGCACTCTAATAATTTAGGTCTTTTTGATTTATAAGCTTTCCTTCTATGGGCTACTTGGATAAACAAAGGTAAACAAATATGGGTAGAAGAAAGTTACTCGGACAATTTTATCGCTTTTATTATAAAATCACTGCTTTACTGTCTGTAAAAGTTTACACAGAGCTAATATGGGAATAGAGATAAAAAGTCAAATGATATAATTGACCAAATTTTCTGTGAAATATCTGAATAGAAACAGTTCTAGAGAAGAAGCATGTATTCCATAAAATTTTACTTCTTTCTTTAGAATCACTCTATAAAATCATGGAACTTCATTAGTGCTAAGTTCCCCTCATGGTATAAGCATAATTTTAAAATGCACAATTGTAGTTCTGCCTGCTTTCTAAGATTTTCATTTAAAATTATTTCTGTATTTATTTTCTATCAGAACGCTTTAAAATAGCTAGCTAGAAATTTGAAAGTGATTAAAGCAAAATATTTTGAAGACAAAATATATAAACTAAGAAAATTGATCCTAATAACCATGGTCATATAATCCTGCTATTTATAATTTATGATCACTTAGCTGAGAATATACATTTTAGATAATATACAAAAATAATCTTTATTAAAGGGACAGAACATTGTGTTTTAACTCCAATTTCCAGAGATTAATATTTTAAACAAACTTTTCTTCCTTTTTTTCCCTTTCTTCCACCTTCATTTTGACTTACATTTATTTAGAGTTACTCTGTTAGACACGACGCTAGGAACTAGGTTTGTAACAGTAATTCCTACTAGATTAAAAAGTAAATCATTTTAAAAACTCATTTTTAACATTAATGACACCCTTGTTGAGGAGACTAAAGAACAAAGTAGAACAGATTGAACCATGCAGAAGTCAGAGACTGTGGACAGCAATAGGACTAGAGAATGCATTTTACTTTAAAAAATTATTTATTGATTGATTTTTTAGACAAGGTCTTGCTCTGTCACCCAGGCTGGGATGCAGTGGCATGATCATAGTCACTGCAGCCTCGAACTCTTGGCCTCAAGTGATCCTCCTGCCTTAGTCTCCTGAAGAGTTGGTACCACAGGTACATGTCACCATGCCTAGCTATTTTTTTTTTTTTTTTTTTTGAGATGGAGTTTCACTCTTGTTGCCCAGGCTAGAGTGCAATGGCACGATCTCGGCTCACCACAACCTCCGCCTCCTGGGTTCAAGTGATTCTCCTGCCTCAGCCTCTCGAGTAGCTGGGATTACAGGCATGTGCCACCACGCCTGGCTAATTTTGTATTTTTAGTAGAAACGGGCTTTCTCCATGTTGGTCAGGCTGGTCTCGAAATCCTGACCTCAGGTGATCTGGCTGCCTCAGCCTTCCAAAGTGCTAGGATTACTGGCATGAGCCACCATGGCCAGCGGTTTTTTTTTGTTGTTGTTTTTTTTTTAATGGAATCTCGCTCTGTTGCCAAGG
Organism: Gorilla gorilla gorilla; assembly: GCF_029281585.2. NCBI lineage: Eukaryota > Metazoa > Chordata > Mammalia > Primates > Hominidae > Gorilla > Gorilla gorilla. The sequence continues at coordinate 87,003,079 of NC_086017.1, read as the reverse complement.
CTGGAGTGCAATGGTATGATCTCAGCTCACTGCAACCTCTACCTCCTGTGTTCAAGCAATTCTCCTGCCTCAGCCTCCCAAGTAGCTTGGATTACAGGCACCTGCCACCACACCCAGCTAATTTTTGTATTTCTGGTAGAGACAGGGTTTTGGCATGTTGGCCAGTCTGGTCTTGAACTCCTGACCTCAGGTAATTCACCCGTCTTGGACTCCCAAAGTGCTGAGATTACAGGTGTGAGCCACCGTGCCTGGCAATCTTTTAAAATTGTTTGTAGAGTTAAGGTGTTGCTATGTTGACCACTCTAGCCTTGAAATCCTGGCCTCAAGTGGTCTGCTTGCCTTGGCCTCCCAAAGCGTTGGGATCACAGGTGTGAGCCATCTCACCAGGCGTATTTCACATTTTAAATCGAGTTATGTTGACAAAGAATGAATCGCTGAATTTTCACATCTATACAACTCAGAAAAATATAGCATGAACTGAATTTCATTAATACCAATAAAAAAAGGACCCGTAGGTTACATAAAATTAATTGTATATTTGTACTGATTGCCTTGTGAGGACTATGGAAACTTAAGTTATGTACATCTTAAGCTTAGCAGGAGGGAATAGTTTGTTCTGTTTTTTACATGAGAAACCTGAGGCTCTGAAAGTGTAATAACCCAAGCCATGTAACTAGAACATGGTGAAGCTGGGTTCAAACTCTGGTCTGTGTGATCTATAGCTCACATTCTTTCCACTGTGTGTTCACTCCCACTTAACCACTCTGAAACAAACTGGGAACAATTATCATATTGACCTTCTAGATTAATGAGGGGAGAAACACATGAGCGTGCTTTGTTAATTTGTAAGCTTATGGTTGACAGGCTTAGATAGTGATATCTTAGATCCACAAAAAGTAGTAGGTGTGACAAAAAGTTCTGTGAACCCTCTCTGAAAAAAAAATGAAAATTTTCGATGTGCATAACATTTTACCTATTATATATTGGATTTTTTTTTTTACATTTTCCTTTGAGGTGCTAAGAAATCTAAACTAGTGTTTTGTTTTGTTTTTTTTTTCTCTGTGGCACATTAGCATAGCAAATGTAAATGATCTGAACTATCCATGGAAATTCTGATTGAGCAGGGTCTGTCTTTCAACAAGCCTTATGGCAGATTCTGATGATTTGCCAGGGTTAAAAAACTATGTCCCTTCAAAAATTATTTGATTGAAAATGGGCCCCAACTTTGGTCCAAATTGAAATCTTACTGAATGTTCCCACATTTATTAACTGTGCTTATATAAAAGACTTTACATTCAAAATACCACTGAATACACAAATTGCTGTCTTAGAGAAACCACTGCTTGTCTGTTCAGTGGTTTACATTTTATCACATAGAAGGAGTTTGATTTTAGTAATATGGAGGTCTGAATAAGTCTACATTTAATACTGTATTCTTTGTTACTTTCCTTGCTCCCACAATTATGCTATTATTTCATATTTTTACAGAGCAAATAGTGCTACAGTGGTTTATTTTGGGGCATTAATATATAATTATACAGAAAATAAGTAAATTTCTTACATTATGGAATTTCGTGACAATGCATAAAATAGAGTGTGTGTCACTTTTACATCTTAGAGAGCTATTCACACATTCTAAATTCACAAGAACATTAAATAAGGTTGACTTCAGTTTGGTGTGAGGTTTCACCTCCAAGTATATATAAAAATGTCTTTCTTTTTTTCTTTTCTCACTTATAATAGTCTTACCTTTTGGAACTAGAGACTTTAAAAATGAAACATAATGTGGACATTTTAATTACATTTTAAATTAAAGCATTTATTGAAGGTTAATTTACATGCTATATATATATAGATACAGATATATGCACATATATTTTTAAAGGGCCTGAGAGAAGGAAAAAAATAATCAGTGTACTGTTGAAAGACAAGGTCATTAGAAAATAATCAACAACCCATAGCAATAGGAAATATAAAAAGACATTTTAATTATAGCACCTCTAACTTTCTTCTGAATATTGAGCTCTGGTCACTATGTGGTTGTCAATTCTTGTCTTGTCTATGTGGGGTTTATGTTTAAAAACAACTATAGCTAAATTTACACAAATCTTATTTGGGATTTTGTGTGAAGATTTTGCATCTTAACCTCTAAGGTTTTTGTCCTAAGAGTGTCAAATTGATGAGAAATGTCAAAAACAATTTTTGACTAATTTTCATGTTTAATTTTGTTTTTCTGAGATACTCAGAAAATATATCAAATCTCAATTCTTCCTGACAGTTTTTGAAACCAAACATAGAACACAAGCCATTAAGAAATTATTTCCAAGAAAAATATATAAAAATCAGTAAGATAAAAAAAAGATGGATAAATTATGAGAAATGTGAAGTGAAATTTAGGCACCAGAATATTTTGAATTCAACTTCTGGTTTACTTTTTCTGTCATATTTTTTCATATGCTTAAGAGTGAATAATGACTTTATTCTTACAAGCTAACAGCTCCCTTTAATCAACTTCAAATAATTCAAATAAAGAATTGAGTTTGAAGAAACAGAGGGAAATATTTTCCTTAAGGTTTTTTATGATTTCCAAATTACTACTTATTTAAATCTAGGATATGAGTAACAAATGTATATATAAAAAAGTGTAAGTTCATGTGACTGGCTGGGATGCACTCGTATCATTAATCTGTAATGAGAGAGACTTAGCATCCTTGAAAACGTGTATTTGTAAATTCCCTGCGATAGAACACTACCTTTGAGAAATGTCTTTGGACACTGTATTTGCTCTGATTCCTCTGCTACTCACACAAATGGTGTCACTTCAGTACTCAATGAAGCAGCCACTAAATTGGCCCTCTACAATGGGTCTGAGATCAATAACTAATTTTGAAAACTGATTAGTTTGCACCAAAGTAGTAGACAGTTCCGAATTTTGCCAGAGGATATAATCAGCCAGTAAATAGAGGTGTTAGTGCACTAGTAATACGTTGGTAATAGGGCCCAAATCTACCATAAACTCTTTTCCACAAAGGGTGATTTGAACCTTTATAAGCAACTTCACTTGCAAATTAAACTTTGTTTTTTTGATGTTGACATAATGCTTAGTTTTATTATGCTACATAGCTGGTCAATAAGAGTTGTTTGTAAATGAATTCTAATAAAGCAAGCAAGCTCAGCCTTGGGTGACTATTAAGGAGTCACAGACATTTTTATACATCTTGGCTGGTTGTGAATTCCAGATGTTTCCAACATGAAAAATGTTATGTTCTAACAGTTAATGTTGTATTGCTAGCCATTCAGAAGATGTATCTTCCTATTAGCTGTGAATGTTGCTATGGAGATAACTGTGAAATCTGACCTAGGAGAAGTGGTGGGGAGAAATTTGTATTAAAGAAAGAATATCAATTACGTCAATAATTAAAAAGGTAGCAAAAATGTAAGCATCTTATCCACAGCTATTTCTGGAAAACACGTGTGAATACATGATGGACAAAAAGGATGTTTTTGTTTTGTTTTGTTTTGTTTTTGCCTCTCGCATTGACTTTATATTTAAACTTCATCAAGTGACCATGTGGACAAAACCTGACCACTGTATTATGACGCTAACTGGATAGAAATGGAAAACATAGCTTTAAAAATCATTCTCACTGCATAAGCCAGAGAGTGGCAATTGCCTCCTGGTAAGGTTGTGATAAAATGCAACTTCAGAAGGTTGTAGTAAAATATGTCCATCTTAAAAAACTCTGAGATGTTGGGAATTCACAAGCAAAGTAAGTCCACAAGCTAGAGATAGGAGACTAGTACAAAAGCACTACAGAGTGAATTACTGCAGCAAAGTTACATCATTGCAATTGGGGATTTTAAATGTGTACATTGAGTGCAATTTGATGCCAAAGCATGAGCTGAGGAGAGGAAGAGCAGACAGATAAAAATCACAAACTGTGTTCTGAACAGGGGCTGTTCTGTTTTTATTTCATTTTTTCCCCTCTGGAAATTTAGATTTGTTTAAATATGGGGAGGAGGAGGTAAATGCTTAGAAAACAGACTGTAATTCAGAACCTCAGGCCACCTCTGAGCAGATTAGAAGGCTGAGAAGGCAAATAAGTGAAGTGGCTCTGAAGACCTTAGCTTGCAATGGTCGCAGCACTGAGACGAGGCAGCTCTTAGTCTGGAATATTTATTTCACCTTGGAAATATAGAAAGTAATAGTTATTCTTTTGTCTTTTCATATTTGAAAGAGCCATATTTCGCCCATAATCAGACATTTGAAGGAAGGTTCTCAGGAAGGAAGACAGAAAGTAGAAAGAGAGGAGAAATCAAAAGAGGAAAGGACTCTTTCACTGGGGGTCAGTACCCCTCAGAGAACTTTCACGCAGATAGTCCCCCTTCCATCTCATCCGTGGTCATGAACACAGCATCCTCAGGCTCATTTCAAATTCATCTAGAGTTAAATTTTATCACCTTTTTTTTTTTTTTTTGAGACAGAGTCTTGCTCTGTAGCGCAGGCTGGAGTGCAGTGGCACAGTCTTGGCTCACTGCAACCTCTGCCTCCTGGGTTCAAGCGATTCTCCTGCCTCAGCCTCCTGAGTAGCTGGGATTACAGGCACGTGCCACCACGCCAGGCTAATTTTTGTATTTTTAGTAGAGATGGGGTTTCATCATGTTGGTCAGGTTGGTCTCAAACTCCTGACCTCGTGATCTGCTCTCCTTGGCCTCCCAAAGCGCTGGGACTACAGGCGTGAGCCACTGCACCCGGCCTAATTGTATTACTTTTGTAACCAAAATAGTTGATTCTATCAGAGACAGTAGATATCTGCATACATTAGCTATTAATACTATTGAATGTTTGTGAAGTAGTTGGGAGCACTGTAAGATAGTGTCAATCTAAATGCTAAAGAAATATTCCAAGTCCTAGCAAAATATCTAATAGATATTCTCCTATTTAATTTCCTTTAAAATTGGAAACATAATCTTTACAGAACTGTGGCATAACAGGGAATGACAGTCACAGAAAAAGGATATGTAACAGAATTAAATTGACTTTTCTTTGTTAACAAGAGACTATTGGAAGCAAATGGTATAATCAATCAAAACCACAGTACAGATAAATGATTCAGCCATTTATCTAGTAGAAATAAATTATTATTTTGGTACTAGAAACAAACAAAAAGAACACAGCAATAGACAAATATTTTAATACTTTCTTCACAGTAATATCAACATTTTACAAGGAAGTGGTGTATTTAAACTTAGGTATTAAACAAAGATGTGCCTAAACGTAAGATTTGAAACAAAAGCCTAGAATCTATTTTTCACGGCATAATAATCTTTCAGAGCCTTGGTTTTCAAATCAGTGACATAGGAATTGTATACATTTAGTTATTAGATTAGTTTAGACAAGCACCTCACAACCTTCCTCAGTCCCCCAAACTAATCATAAGAATCTTCTGCTGTGCTTGCCAAAAATGCAAATTTGTTGGTGTTCCTCTGGGGATTTTGATTCAGTGGTTCTGAGGTTGGGCCCTGGGATTTGTATTTTTAACAAATGTTCTACATGACATTTATGAGGCAAGTTTGGGAAACAATGGCCTAGAGCATAGCAGGTACACATCTATCTTCATCTCTCTCTCTCTGCCATGTCCTTCCTTCTAACTATAATCCCACAGGTTTGTATGGTTCCTCGGGGAAAATACCAATATTTGTGCAACGCTGATGGACCAGATTAGCTTCTTTTTTTTTTTTTTTTTTTTTTTTTGAGACAGAGTCTCGCTCTGTTGCCCAGGCTGGAGTGCAGTGGTGCGATCTCGGCTCACTGCAAGCTCTGCCTCCCGGGTTCACACCATTCTCCTGCCTCAGCCTCCCGAGTAGCTGGGACCACAGGCGCCCGCCACCACGCCCGGCTAATTTTTCGTATTTTTAGTAGAGATGGGGTTTCACCGTGTTAGCGAGGATGGTCTCGATCTCCTGACCTCGTGATCCACCCGCCTCAGCCTCCCAAAGTGCTGGGATTACAGGCGTGAGCCACCGTGCCCGGCCCAGATTAGCTTATTAACATATTTTAATATAAAGGCAATTTAAATCTCTGTAGTAAAATAAATATCTAATGCATATTTAATTTCTGCATTTACTTTTGATCTCAAGGAGTGTATTAATATCCGGAGGGAAGAAGCAGTTCACAAATAAAATTTCTGTGATTTTCATGATTACCACTGTTACTGAACATTTAAGTCTGGAGGGGCATAAAGTAGAGACAGTGGTGAGAAGGCAGCTTTTTTATTGTTGTTGTTCAAGGATGTGTCTAAAATTCTTGGTGGAAATGTACACATTTGTGGGTTAAGGCCACATTCCACTGAGTAAGAAACATTTTAAAATGTATTTGAGATGGAAGTTAATGTGTTTCTTTCTTTCTTTTTTTTTTTTTTTTTTTTTGACGGAGTCTCACTGCAACCCCTGTCTCTGCCTCCCGGGTTCAAGGGATTCTCCTGCTTCAGCCTCCTGAATAGCTGGGATTACAGGCACCCACCACCATGCCTGGCTAATTTTTGTGAAGTTAGTGTATTTTCTAAATCTATGTTTGTATTCTAATATTTCAGGCTGACATTAAAACATTTCTTACTCCAGTTAAATAAGGACATCAGAAAATAATCGTCCTATTTTAGTGCATTGAATATTCCTGAATGTTGGCCAGTAAGAATATAAAAAGATGGTTAATATCATTAATGATCAGGGAAAGGCAAATCAAACCCACAATGCATAACACTTCACACCTGTTATGATGGCTATAATAAAGAACACAGAAAATAACAAGTTTTGGCAAGGATGTGGAAACATTGGAACCCACGTGAGAATGTAAAATGGTATAGTTACCGTGGAAAACAATTTAGTGGTTCCCCTCACAAAGATCAACATAGAATTATTATATGACCCAGTTATTCCACTCCTAGATATATACCCAAAAGAACTGAAAAGAGGGACTCAAGCAGGTATTTGTACACACATTTCTTGCAGCATTATTCATAGTAGCCAAGAGGCAGAAGCAACTCAAGCCATGAGTGGATAAACAACATGGGGTATATACATATAATAGAATATTATTCCATCAGGTAAAGAAATGAAGTTCTGATGCATGCTACGATATGAATAAATCTTGAAAACATTATTCTAAGTGAAACAATCCAGACACAAAATGGCAAATATTATATGATTCCACTTATATGAAATATCTAGAATAGTCAAATTCGTAAAGACAGAAGGTAGATTAGAGGTTAGCAGAGGGTTCAGGTGGTGGAGGATAGGGACTTACTACCTAACGGGTAAAGTTTCTGCCCGTTAAGAAACTTGAGGTAAAGGAAACATTTGGATACAGTGCTGATGCTTGAGCAACACTGTGAATGTAATTCATACTGCTGTATTGTACACTTAAAATGATTAAAAGGATGTTCTATATATAATTTTTTATGTGTACATGGAAACTCTGATTATTTACTTTCTGACTTTATTGCAAAGGCTAAGTTTGTAATGATTTTGTTCATCATGATGATGTGATAGCACTACCTTCTTGGATTTTAAAGGTCATTTGCATAATTGTGTTCTTTTTCCATGACATTAAAATCATTCTGAAAACCATGGGAAACTTTATTTTTTTAGATGACATTCTTTAGTTAGCTTATTCATACAATGTTGTTATAAGCCAGAATAACATGCCCTTGTTTATTTTCATCATGCTTTTATGCTGAGACATCATTTTAAAGTTTCTCTTCAGGTTATGGTCAGAGAGTTTTTGAATTAATCTGTTCCCAAGTGTGCAAACATAGACAGACATAGTATTAGAAGTAATGAGAGAAATATATGCCATTCAGGTGAGGCCACTAGAGTAGATCCTTGGACTGAAATAGAGTGAGAAAATACTTTCAGAGAACTGCTCGCATTGTAAGATTACATAAAATGATTAATAAAGTGTAGTTGCATGCGAGTTATGGTTTATTAGGTGTTATTTCAATAGCACTATCCTAAAATATTGGCAGAAGTTTTCAAAACAAACTAGTGGGTAAAGAAAACCTATTGGGACATCTAAATGTGTCCTTTTCTGTAGGACACATTGGTAGGTACACTTCCCTATGCTTAGGCCTCTGGGTTTATGTTTTATATATCGAAGGAAAGGTGGTTTGAAACTTGATAAACATTTTCCAATTTAATTCTGCTGCCTAAATATTTACTCTGGTGAATAAATAAACGAATCATCTGGGACTTGTAAATGTCAAGTCACTGAATTTTCTCTCGTTTCGTTGTAAGTCACTCAGCACATGTAACTGCATAGATATTTGAGAATGAAAGACAGTCAAGGTTAAGGCTACAGCTATACGGAATTTTAAAATTCCCTCTAGCAAAAGTACATTTGAGTAGAGACTTACTCTGGTGGAACAGAGGCTGCCAGCCTTTAAATGTAAAATGGTAACACGTGCACCTGTATGGGCACACACACACAAACACACACACACACACATTTAAAAAGGAACATATGGTATTTTAAGTGAACCTTTAAAGTGTGAGAGAAGGGCATGTGTGTGCGCGTGCTTGCTTCTAAGGACGGTCTTTCTTCACAGCTAATGGTATTCCCTGCCAAACATAATACAAAGTGATGCTTGGTATATCCTGTACTTGCTTAACCAGAAATATAGACCGAAATGATCACTCTGCTGCCAAAGATGATCTCCAAAGTGAAAGTCAACATTCTATCAGGGAATTCTAGCTTGAGTTGGAAGTATGCTGAATTACATGAGTATCAGCAACATGTTGGGGTCCTCGAATATATAGAATAGATTTGCAGATTTGTAGGTCTGATCATTCAGGATAAAATTAAGTTTGAGTTCAATGCCCTCAAGTGCTGTTTCCTCCCTAAAGCTTCCTAAGTATACTTTGATAGTACTAGCATACTCTGCCCCTTTCCTGATATCACTAAACAGACTTAGCCTTTGACTAAGCTCTTTATATACATGTGCCACCTATTGTAATCGAATAGATTACATAAATCTTTCTTAATTTCAAATACCATATCTTTTTTATTTTAAACGAAAATGCACACTTACCAAAAGTTTTTTGTGTGTGCGACCTTCAAGATGGGTGGTGTTCACTAGCAGCAGATAGCTGAGGTTAGCAAAGTCAACCTTCGCAAGCTAGTGAGATGGCTTTTTTTCAAAGATGAAGAGATTCTAAATCAAAATCAACTTTCAAAAGACTGGACAACATTAGCTTTTAATTTTCTATCTAGAAATTGTTAAAATATCAGGATTAGTACATTGTCATGATTTTTGTCAGAATGGTACAGGATGGAAAATTTTTCTAAAGGCTTTGTCATGAACACTGTCAAAAGTCTCTGATGTTTGATTACATAAAAATGCCAGACTTACAAACTCCCACTTGGCATAGGTTTATGCAATGTGTGTAAATTGTAGTCATTAAATACAAAAATTGACATCTGTACAATTAAAATAGAATCTGAAAATTCAGTTTAATTAAAATTCTCCCTGCTGAACATGCTGGAGGAGAAAAACAAATATAGTGTATGAATTGTATCATTATTTAGTATTAAAAATATAACTTCTGAATATTTTATACATATATATATACACACACAGATATACTAACTATATAGATGAAAATACGTGCCATATATGATAATTGCATGACTGTGCAAAAGTTTATTGCACAGGTTATACATAAAAATAGCTTACAGGCCGGGCACAGTAGCTCACGCCTGTAATCCCAGCACTTTGGGAGGCCAAGGCAGGCGGATCACGAGGTCAAGAGATCAAGACCATCCTGGCCAACATGGTGAAACCTCATCTCTACTAAAAATACAAAAAATTAGCTGGGCATGGTGGCAGATGCCTGTAATCCCAGCTACTTGGGAGGCTGAGGCAGGAGAATCACTTGAACCCGGGAGGCGGAGGTTGCAGTGAGCCAAGATCGTGCCATTGCACTCCAGCCTGGGCAAAAAGAGCAAAACTCTGTCTCAAAAAAAAAAAAAAATAAAAATAAAAATAGCTTACAATTCAGGAGTTGCTTTACCATGCCCTAATTCAGAAATTATTTTTGTCCATTGGCAACCATCTATTATACCAGATGATTTAAAAAATATTAGCAGACATAGTCAGAACGCGGGCTGTGTTTCCAGAGAATATATCTACTATGGGATGGGAGGCCTGCTGAAAGTCATCAGTCTCACATGCTACTGACTTACACTGATTCAAAAGGACACATTACTGGCAAAATAAAACACAGGATACAAATTACTAAAGATATGTAGTCACGGACTGTGTGTGAGAAAAAATACATTTTACATCTTGCAAGACAAAGCTGGAGAACGGCTCTCCCTGAAAACTTGAAGAGATAATTGGAGACTTCAGGAGTTTCATAGTATCAATGGCTGTATACCTACGGTTGGGGCTTTAGAAACAAGAAAAAGCTCTGAAGATATAGCAGTTGGCTTTGTGAACAGTAAGAGCAGGGAGAATTTTTGGAGCATGGTATATATCAGTCTAGGAGTAGCTCAAATCTCATGGCGGGGTAGAACATGTTTTTTAAGAGGATACCTGTCTTTAACAAGAAAACAATTGATTAAGGAAGAAAAAGAATACAACACACATATCGTACATGCTTGCTGTTCAAAGGGGGAAAGCAAGCATGATAATATGAAACATTAAAAAAAACACTTTAAAAAGTTCAGAAAGAAGTTAAAAATATATTTCTTTTTTCTCTTTCAACTTTACATAAATCTATAAATAAACACACACTTACACCATAACTTTGAGTTCACTTTTGTTACACTGACCTTTACCACAGGGTGGTATATATAATGTAGGGAAGTAAATCTAATTTCAAATACATTATCAAGATAGTGTTGAATGAAGCTAAATATTGGAATGGGATGACTGAGGTTAGCACAACTTTTTAAAAGAAACAGAAATCCGTTAGATAGAAGATGTTATAACAAGAGTGTTTGTTCACTCACAGAAAAGAGAGTACAAATGTGTTGGAAATACACTACAAATTTTAGGAGCAAATATTAGTTCTTAAAATGGGGAGAGAAATAGGTTACAGATCACAGTGGAGAATGGAGGCCAAGCACAGTGTTAATGGTGGTTTAAAATTTCTGAATACTTACAAAGCTGAGAAATTCTCTAGACGTTCATTACCTTGATGAAAATTCTATTATGAAAGAAGTGACTAAATGAATCTCTATTCAAGGTAAAGACATATTCTTAAGAAAGTGACACTGAGGGCCAGGTGCAGGGGCTCACGCCTCTAATTCCAGCACTTTAAAAGGCCAAGGAGGGAGAATTGCTTGACCCCGGGAGTTCCAGACCAGCCTGGGAAACATGGCGAAACCATTTCTCTACAAAAAATACAAAAATTAAGCCCGGTGTGGTGGTGTGCACCTGTAGTCCCAGCTACTCAGGAGACTGAGGTAGGAGGATCACTTGAGCCTGGGAGGTCCAGGCAGCAGTGAGCTGTGGTTGCACAACTGCACTTCAGCCTGGGCAACAGAGTGAGAACCTGTCTCAAAAACAAACAAACAAGCAAAAAGTGGCAATGAAAAGCAAGCACACTCTAGAGTCTGTTATAACCAGGGAGGATGTAGTCAGACAGCTGCGTATCCTGTCATTTTTACTCAAAGTGTGATCCATGAACGGGTGCCACAACGAGTACAGGAATGGAGACTGTTTAGAACCCTTCATGGCAATTGAACTGGCTGTGATCTCCTAGCTCACAATTATTTTCTAATAATTTACCTTATCATATTTTATAAAATATATAATTGACTGGAAATAAGTAATAATATTTTATCACAAATGGCTTCAGAATAAGAATGACTGTCCTAGAAAATGAGAGTTTCATGTATAAGTGTGTCACTCCATCTGAATTGAGGCTTACAAAATGACAAAGTAACATAAAGATTAATCGTGTTCTGTTAGAGAAAGAAGAAACTTTTTGAGTAGGAGGTAAAGGATTACGCTTTTGGAAAGGATGGAGAATTCCCTAATTACTATTTTCTTTACCTGTGACAAATATCACACTCTTTAAACTGAACACAGTAGAACAAATATTGACATGAAAAATTGTAATCCTCCCAGTGTTAGGAAATTTTAAAGAGACCACCTATCAGTATTAATTCATTCAATTCTCCAGCCTCTGTGAACTGCATCCCAGGGTTCAGAAAAGATGCTCACCAAAACAGTTTCAGGGACTTTGGAGACTTCATCACAACGAGAGAAATGCTGAGAATGCATGTCTCATTCTAATCTTGTACAGAGAAAGAGAATAGGCTCAGCTAATCCTAATGAGATGGTTTATGAGATGTATCTTATAAAGGTTGAATGACTGCTTGTATATGTTCTTACAGAAAGAATTAAGCATTAAATAGATAGATTAAATACAAAGCTTGATATGTTGCCCAGGCTGGACTTGAACTCCTGGGTCTGTGCTCAAGCAATGACACTCCCTCCTCAACCTCCTAAATAGCTGGGACTATAGACTGCACCACCGTGCCTGGCCTGTGTCCTGTTTTAACAAACATCTTGGGAGCAAGGGGCAGCCCTTAAATACCATGAGGTAAACAAGCTGGTTCCATTACAATCAGGACCTGTGAGTGATTCAACCCTTTGTAAACAAGTACGATAAAAGCAGAGCCAGTCTGCGGACACCGGAAATAGGGGAGAAGCCGGTCGGACGTGGACACCGGAAATAGGGGAGAAGCCCGTCGGACTTGGACACCGTAAATAGGGGAGAAGCCTGTCGGACTTGGTCTGAATTCTGCATATTTTTTAAAAAGGCTATTTGAGATTTCATAGTTACACTCACATCCTCTATGCAGTTTAGAGTTCAAATTTACTTTTCCTGCTTCAGTCAGGATAAATCAAGACGATAAATAAATCTAAAGTTGTTGACACAGTCCGCATGGGTTGGGGACTGGATGCAGCTAGAAGAAAATGAATTTTCTGGAAAAACTCATTCCTACAACTTGCAGGATTCTGACAAATTTAGCACAAAATTGAGAAACACATGAGAGAAACAAAAGGCAGCATAAGAGCTGCACACAGCATACGGCAGAATTAATTCTTTAAGAGCTTCAGGTATTGGAATTATGTGACATTTACTATAAACTAAGCACATTTATAATATTTAGGGGAATACAAGGAAAAAAATTAAGTAGGGAAACATGGCTCTCAAAAAATGAAAAAGATTAGACATGAAAATTTAAATTATGGCCACGCGTGGTGGCTCACGCCTGTAATCCCAGCACTTTGGGAGGCCGAGGCGGGTGGATCACCTGAGGTCAGGAGGTCAAGACCAGCTTGGCCAACATGGTGAAACCCCATCTCTACTAAAAAAAAAAAAAAAAAAAAAAATATATATATATATATATAATTAGCCGGGTGTGGTGGCGGGCACCTGTAATCCCAGTTACTTGGGAGGCTGAGGCAGAGAATCGCTTGAACCCGGGAGGCGGGGGTTGCACTGAGCCAAGATCGCGCCACTGCACTCCAGCCTGGCGACAGGATGAGACTCCATCTCAAAAAAAAAAATTAAATTATAATTATAGCCTCGGTGGAGGGGTTGGAACATCAGATTAAGTACAACTAAAAAGGGAAGTCACAAAATCCAGCCTGGGTGACAGGGTGAGACTCCGTCTCCAAAAAAAAAAAAAAAAAAAAAAATTAGATTATAATTATAGCCCCAATGGAGAGGTGGAACATCAGATTAAGTACAACTAAAAAGAAAAGTCCCACTTCAGAAGATTTGAAAGAATTACTGACAATGTAGCACAGAAAGACAATGAGTGATATTAAAATACGAATGGTTAAAATAAAAGAAGGAAAAATGGTTCAGCATATATTTTATTATAATACTAGGAAAAATAGTGAAGAAGGAGGAAGATAATGTTAGAAAACATTAATTGATAAAAGTCATGAATCTTTGGATTCAGGAAACAAAAATGAATCTCAAACAAGAAAACTAAAAACAAATTCATATCTAAAGACATCAAAGTCCAACTGCAGAGCAGCATAATTGCAAGAGAGAAAAGATAGCTTTTCTGCCAAGAGTGAAAATTATACTTTCTTTACTTTTCAACATGAATAATAAAGCCAGAAGTCTACTTAAAATTTTGTGTTTGCCTAAATTATCATTCCAGGATGTGGGATAAATAAAGGGCTTTTCAGATAACCTAAAATGGAGAGAGTTAACCATCCTTAGACTCTCACTAAAAGAAATTCTAAAGAGAATACTTCAAAAACAAAGGAAAATTATCCTATTCAGACGTTCTGAGATGCAGTAAGTAATGGCGAGCACAGAAATGGAAAAACGTGGGAAAATAAAAGCCAATATTGAATATAAAACAAGTAGAATAATTTCTAATCTTGGGAGGTTAAACATGTCACTAGAACAACAGCAGCAATAACAACAAAATAATATCAGAACTTGAAGTAAAAAGTAGTACGTTCAGATGAGAATGGCGACAGAACAAAAAAACCAGTCCCATGTCATCGATTGCAGGAATTTGAAATTGTTAACTAAGAAAAAACCAGTCCCATGTCATCGATTGCAGGAATTTGAAATTGTTAACTAAGAAAAAACCAGTCCCATGTCATCGATTGCAGGAATTTGAAATTGTTAACTAAGAAAAAACCAGTCACATGTCATCGATTGCAAGAATTTGAAATTGTTAACTAAGAAAAAACCAGTCACATGTCATTGATTGCAGGAATTTGAAATTGTTAACTAAGAAAAAAACAGTCATACGTCATCGATTGCAGGCATTTGAAATTGTTAACTAAGAAAAAACGTGTTGGAGGAAAGATCTCTTAAATAATTTTAAATGATGACATGTACTGAAACATTTATATTTTATTCTAAATTTCACTAGATAGTAAATCAAGGAAGAACGAAGTACAGATTTTGCTGCAATGTAAAGGAAAACCTTTGTTCCAACAAGACTATTCTGAAAAAGAATGAAAGTCTTTTAGAAAAAAATAACATTCTGGCCTCTAGAGGTATCTTATTTAGTTTGAATGTTTTTTTATAGAAAGAATTAAAATACTAAATAGATGGGTTAAATACATTATAATATTTATTTTTTATAGATACTATTTCTGGGACTATTATTCTAATGTAAACCTCATTTTCCCCTAATTTGTGGAAAAGGAGTTAAGTACATGAATGTACATGTAAAAGAAGTGGAAATGTTTAGCATATTGTGATTTTGAGTGATAAGAATATGTTTTCAAATTCCGTTTCAAGCCAAGATGGAGTAACAGTGACTAGACATACTCTCCCACCCGAAACAATTAAAACGTTAGACTAAATATACACAAGAATGATTTTCAAGACATTGGACATTACGGAAAGAAAGACAAAATTTTCTGGGAGATGGGAAAAAAATAAAATAAAATTAGCCCTATCTTTGTCCCCGGCTTACAGCCTGGAGAGAATTTGCAGCTTACAAAAAACATCCAGGGTAATCCAGGTGCAACCCAGCAGTCTCCCTAAATTGAGGAAATTGAACTGGGAGTTTGGGGAGGTTAGTGAAAAAGATTCTCAGGGATGTATTCCAGGCCAGGCGCAGTGGCTCACGTCTGTAATCCCAACATCTTCGGAGGCCGAGGCAGGCAGATCACCTGAGGTTAGGAGTTCGAGACCAGCCTGGCCAACATGGTGAAACCTCATCCCTACTAAAAATACAAAAATTAGCCGGATGCCGTGGTGGGCGCCTGTAATCCCAGCTACTCTGGAGGCTGAGACTAGAGAATCACTTGAACCTGGGAGGCAGAGGTTGTAGTGAGCTGAGATAGCACCACTGCACTCCAGCCTGGGCGACAGAGTAAGACTCCATCTCAAAAAAATAAAACAAACAAACAAAAAACAAACAACAACAAAAAAACAGAGTTAGAGAGAGAATCTGGGAGCCCTACACAGGGTCCTTTTCAAGTAATCAACTGAGTGGTAATCAGTACGTGTGTGAGAAAATCCCCACCCCTGGACAAAGAACCACCTAAATGGATTAAAGGAAAACTAATCTTTGGAGATCAGACAAGACTGGGGATAGTTATTATATGGCTGGTCAGTGCATAAAACCTCATAATTCAAGGCATATTCTGATGACTACTCAGAATTTTGTTTTACTCAGGCAAAAATTTGCCGTACACTAAACAGTGTTCTAGTTCTGACTAACAAAGTTTAAAAGCAAGACCAAAAAGTAGCAAGTTATTTCTAAGGAACCATATCTCAGAACACAGCTTAAGAATATTTATAGGACTACAAAAATATCCAGCAGCTAAAAAAGGTAAAATTTGGCATTCAATAAACTATTACAAGGCATGCAACAAAAGCAGAAAAAGACAGCCCATAATGAGTTCCAAAAAATCCACCAATCAAAAGCAACCCAAAAATAATATGGATAATAGACTTAGGATATGAAGATATTAAAGCAGTCATAATAACTATATTCAATATGTTCAAAAGCCAGAGGAAAGATAGAAGATGCTAAATATAGTCATGACAGATATAAACAAGAAGACCAAATGGAACTTGCAGAGGTAAAATGTCTCATGTGAGATGGCAATAATGGCCAATAAGAAATTGCTGAAAAATGATTAGTGACCTTGAGGACATGGCAGTTAAAATTTATTCAAAATAAAACACAGAAGGAAAAAGTATTAAACAACTAATTGTATCAGTGAGCGGTGAAACAACTTCAAATGGACTGATACACCCTGATACACCTGTCATTAAAGTTTCTCAAAGAAGGAGGTGTGTTTGGGGTGGGGAAGAAAACACATGCAAAGAAAACTGGCTAAAATTTTTCAAAATTGGATACAAACTATAAATCAACAGAAGTAAGAAAGTCAATCACTCCAAGCATTTATTCATATCCTAACAAATGCCCTAAATTTTAGTGGAATGCTCTAGGCTCCAACTCTGATTTCCTAAGAAGAATTAAAGAGCTGGCAAGTTGGATGTTTGTTTCTTTTTTCATGTTATAGTGAGAGCGACATCAATAAAAAAATTAATAATTAACATTCATTAAATGCTTATTATGCGCAAAATACTTCTGATTTCTTAAGACTTAGGACCCTAAACTGGCGCTTCTGCCATTTCTATCATCTCTTCTACCATATTCTGCTGTTAAAAGCCAGCACATTGGGAGGCGGAGGCGGGCGGATCACGAGGTCAGGAGATCGAGACCATCCTGGCTAACACGGTGAAACCCCGTCTCTACTAAAAGTACAAAAAATTAGCCGGGCGTGGTGGCGGGCGCCTGTAGTCCCAGCTACTCCGGAGGCTGAGGCAGGAGAATGGCGTGAACCCGGGAGGGGAGCTTGCAGTGAGCCGAGATCGCGCCACTGCACTCCAGCCTGGGCGACAGAGCCAGACTCTGTCTAAAAAAAAAAAGCCATCACAGCACCTCTCAGATTCAAGGGAAGGGGCCACAGGACCTGCTGGCAGGAAGGTTAAAGAATACGTGGCCATCTTTAATCTGTCCATCTTACCTTACAATGTGCATATCAGCGGTTACAATTCTGATAATTCTAATTTCAGGAATTTGCTATACATAGTCAACCATTAGAAGATAATCTCTCCTTTTATATAACTGTCTAAGCTTTATGCATGGCCATTCAAAAACATTAAGACCATTAGCTCCGATTTCATATTGCCCTAAGAATATCCTATTTGCTAGTTTTGAAAGCAATGTAGGGAAGAAAACAGCAAAAACAACTATGTAACTGAATTTTATATTTTCCCTTTCCTGTTTCAGTTTCTTAAAACATAACATGTTTTCAATTGATGGCTACAATTTTGCAGGATTTAACTCAGAATTACAATACCTGTGGATTTATAAAACTGGAATTTCAATTTTTTTTGTAAAGCCAAGAAAATTGTGTTTTATTTATTCTGGGTAGTGTGGAGTGAAAGGTTTGCGAACAGTTTATTTGTGAAATACCAAATATTTCTCCTTGTTGAATAAAATAAATACAATGTGTTATTTAATTTTGTTTTGAGTGTAATCTTTTTTATTTGGACTTGAAAAATTTGTGATAACTTGCCAGTATAGGATTGTAGTATGTATACAAAATATTTTAAAAAGTGTTGTTTTTTTCAATGACTCATTGTAGAAGTTATTATTCACAATAATACAATTGGGAGTTTAACATAAACAGACCTTTTAATTGGAAAAAGTCTTTAACAGTTAAATTGTTGATGTATTGAAACTTTAAGACTAAGTGTTTAAACATAACTATTTTAACTTTCTATAAATTTACCAAAGTTTCTATTTAATTAGTCCAAGCTACATTTTAAAGAGAAAAATAAACAACTTTGAATTAGATAAATAAGCCCAGCTTGAATCATTGTGTAATTTATCAGTCACATTACCATAGCTTTAGTTTCCTCCTCATTTGTAAATTAGAGGTTATACTTTCCTGTTCTCCAGATTCCTCTGAAGGTTAAATGACACGGTATATCTATCACCAAAAAATATTTGGCACACAGTAAGACAAAGTGTATTGTAATGGTAAAAGAAAGAAAACTAACCTAAACCTTGGTTAAACAACTATGACTTTTCAAGGAACCAGTAGAAAAAAAAAGTACTGATACAAACAGTGGCTTTTCTGTTTTTCCTTCCGGTAATAGGACTATACTTAACTATGAATACGTGTTTTGGTTAACAAAATTTGTTGTGCAAAATCCACTTATAAAATATAGTCACTATTTTCTAGTTTGGTAATTAACTTCATTTACAAAGAAGCAATTGTATTAAGTGGTTCTTTCCAATATGTTTTACAGAAACATGTATTTTTCTGCCTTCTTCAAAGATCTAATTCAAAAGTTCACTCTGGGAAGTTTGAGATCATTAAAGGCAGGTTGAAATACCAGAAGAACAATTATAGGTGAATGGCAACCTTAATAATAAACAAGAAGAGTTTTGTTTCTTTTTAATTTTTCTAGCCAGGTCTGGGGACACAACTACTAACAGATAGCAACGAGTGGTATGTAACAACTCAAGATAAAGGGGGGTCAGAGGCTCATGGAAGGGAATTCCCCATCGCAAATGCCAGTCCTCTGAGGTAGCTCTTTCAACAAGCAATGATACTGATTTCCTAGAAAGGACCAACTCAAAGTCAATCCACTGAAGAAATGCAAAAGTTAATTTGAGAACTTATTTTGTGATGAACATATTAAAATAAATTTCCTACCTCTCCATACTTAGCTGAAGTATTCACATGACGTTAGGTGAACATTGGAGGAGAAACATTGTTCTAAAGTCTATTTCTCTACACAATATTTTTGATAGGTTAAAATAATAATAATAAACGCATAAATCTTACAAGTCTAAATGAACAGGAGTATGACCTCTAGCCACAGTTTGGTGCTCAACATAAGTTAATAAAGTATAACATAATATTCAATAATATTATTGTTTTTTTCAGTTAGGAGATGGAAAATTAGAGTAATAGAAAGTGAGAGTTGAAAGATCTGGAGTCCACCCAGACCAACCCCATATTTTACAGTTAAGGGAACTGAAATGGAGAAATCAGTGAAGTGTTCAATGTCAAAGAGGCAATAGTAGTTGGAATCAGAATTAAAATTAGACTTCCGGTCTTCCTGCGACCAGCACTTTCTCTAGGCTACAATGAGAGGTTTCCATTTTGCCTTTTCCCTGCAGTCAAGGATATGAGTGTATGTAGCCAACCTAAGAGTGTAGAAAAGCATCCCCAGGCATATATGAGCTTCTGCTTTTCCACGAGCAGCTGTCATCAGCATGTTGATAAGTGAGGCCAACACTCTTCAAACATCAGTGGTGCTTCCCAAGCAAAAAATTATAAGGAAGTTCAGCAGACAGGCTTTAGTTACACAACACAATTTATTTTAAGAGAAAACCAGGTCTATGGAAATACGGAGTCAAAACAATAAAGGAGGCTGGTTGTTAGATTCGCATGTTCTACTTAGTCCATGATGCTTCACTTGTAAAAGTGAGGTGTGCTTTGCAAATGAAAACCAGGCATTCCACTGGGGTGATAAAAATGTCAAACTTGGAGCTGCTGGATTGAAAGATGAAAAGGAAAACAAATCAGTGAGTTTCAACAGGAGGAAGTTTAAAGTACAAACTACTGAACAGTTTAAATCTCCCATTTCTAAGTAACTATACATTTTCTATATAATAATCTAAGTATACATTTTCTATATAATAATCTAAGTAATTCTTCACATATATGAATTTCATATCACAATACTTGCTGTAACTTTTGGAAATAAAACAGGTAGCAGGATCTTTCTGGAAGACTTTAACATTTATTATAGGTAAGTCACACTGTTTCTTTTATATAATTTTAAGTATCATTCATTTAATACTTATTTACTAATCACTTGTGGTTTATAGGCTAAGAGAGTTCACTTTCTTAATCAGATAAGATCTTATTCTCCAACTTAAAAACATGAATTTTTAAGTTTCTCTGGTCAGTCAAAGTAAATTTACTAGGAAATTATTATGCATCAGGCCTTGGATTATGTTCCAGTAACCACAGCAGTGATCAAGTTCTGGTGCTCTAGCAACATTCTCCTAAAAATTGCAGACAAGTGAGGGAGAGAGACACAATCATCCCAAAGAGATAAGTGTTTTGAAAGGGAAAGTTACTGGGTATAAGGCATTATTGTATCTACTATACAGCCTGTAACACAATTCAAAAGTTACCTGCATAAGAGATGGAGCCTTCCGATGATTGGTACGTAATAATTGTACATCATGCATCAACATGCACAATGACTCAATTTTAAAATAATTTGGCAGAATGAAGACTAGTGTAGCTGAAGCCTTGAGAGATAGGGAGAAAGTTGCAAAATATTGTTCTAGAGAGGAAGGCAGGGGTCAGAGGGTGAAGGACCTTGTGAGTCTAGGTGAAGAATTTGTATTATAGTGGGGTATACTCTAAACATTTAATATATAATAATAACAAAACATTAGAAATGATTTAAAATGCAGTGATGAATTAACAAATTTATATTTAAAATTCCCCCTTTATTAGTTGTGAAAATAAAATATTAGAAGTGGACAAGCACAGAAGCAAGGAGGCCAAGTAAACAGCTACTGGAGTAATTCAAGTGAAAGGAAGGTTGTCTTGAAATAAGGAGATGAAAGAATCCATCAAAAAAAATGCAATCATTTGAAACCTAGTTTGAGGGTGAATTGACAGGATTTAGTGATGGTGGTGAGGGATGTTTTGAAGATAACTCCTAAGCTTTAGACTTTGGGGGAAAGAATGGGTGAAGTTATCATTTGCTGAGAAGTAACAGACTAAAGGTTAAAGGTGGAAAATATTTCGCAGGAATATCAAGGCTTCAATTTAAATACGTTACATTTGAGGTGGCTTTGAAAAATTCAAATGCCAAAGTCAAGCAAGCAGTTAGATATACAGACCTGAAACTCAGAAAAAGTTTAGATGAAAGCTGAAAACTTTGATATCATCAGCCTGCAGATGAATTTCTTTTTAAATTTATGATTGGCACACAATAATTGTACATACTTATGCGATACAATGGGATGTTTTGATAAATGTATACATTGTGCAATAAAGCCGTTGGAATGGAGAGTGTACAAAAGGAAGCAGAACTGAGTTAGTGAGATCAGTCGTAAGATCAAGGACTATTTTGCAGGAATGTTACTGAGGGCCTTCAAACCTCTTTCAAATCAGAGATGATGGAACTCTGCCGATGGATGCCTATTGTGGTAATCTGGGGACGAATTAGAGTCAGCGTGAAAGACAAGGAAAGGGCATTTTAAAATGAATACAATTTTAAAAAGCACTTTTGGTAAAACATCCAGTAATTTCAATGAAACAGGCAGATAAATGGATTTTTTGTTGTATCGAGAACGAAAGTAGCTATTGGCCAATTCCTTGTTGGCCCTAGTGTAAAAATATTTGAGAATAACAATGAGATTTGCGTGATAAAATCCATTCAATCCTACATTGTGCTAAATCAAAAACACTTAAAAGTCTATAGTTCTAATATTTGGCAGCTTAAAAATATCCTGTTGCGGCGAGGCGCGGTGGCTGATGCCTGTAATCCCAGCATTTTGGGAGGCCGAGGCAGGCGGATCACGAGGTCAAGAGATCGAGACCATCCTGGCTAACACGGTGAAACCCCGTCTCTACTAAAAATACAAAAAAATTATCCGGGCGTGGTGGCGGGCGCCTGTATTCCCAGCTACTCGGGAGGCTGAGGCAGGAGAATGGCGTGAACCCGGGAGGCGGAGCTTGCAGTGAGCCGAGGTAGCGCCACTGCACTCCAGCCTGGGTGACACAGCGAGACTCCGTCTCAAAAAAAAAAAAAAAAAAAAAAAAAAGAATCCTGTTGCTTTGTCCTTCCTCTGCCACCTTCCTTCCTTCAAATTAAATAGTGATACACAAAGCAATCCAGAAATTTACACAAGGTTAAAAGATAGTTCTAGTAACAGATTCAGTGGACTGCAGAATTAGCAGAACTAGTTGTGGTGCATAAAGGTAAGAGAAGAGGGGATTTATTTATTTATTTACTTATTTTTTTAGATAGAATCTTGCTCCGTGGACCACGCTTCAGTGCAGCAGCAAAATCTCAGCTCACTGCAACCTCCGTCTCCTGGGTTCAAGTAATTCTCTTGCCTCAGCTCCCCAAGAAGCTGAGATTACAGGCATGCATCACCACGCCTGGCTAATAATTTGTACATTCTTTTAATAGAGATGAGGTTTCACCATGTTGTCCAGGCTGGTCTCGAACTTCTGACCTCAGGTGATCCCCCCCACCTCAGCCTCCCAAAGTGCTGGGATTACAGGTGTGAGCCACTGCGCCTGGCTTAGAAGAGGGGATTTAAACCTCTGCTTTTTGTTCACAAGCCTTTAAATTTTGAGAGGAAAAATTTCACAAGAAGGAAATCTTATAGCTCATCACTGGTATTAAGTCTTCATTTACCAGAATGTTTCACTCATCAGCAGTTTTACCAATGTTAAAAATCAGAATTTTGATAATTTATTCTACCAAATCACAGAATAAACATGCCTGCTTTCACATATGTTACCATGAAGATTTATCAAGAAATAGCTAAATAACCTCAAGAAAAGTGAGTGGAAAAGTAAACATATTTTGAAACCTTATTAATGCTAAGTATGGGGCAATTCCTTTCTCTTCTTCATTTTTATTATCATAACATATCTTACTCAGAGTCATGCAGCTGTAACTCATTATATCAATTCTATTACAGATATTATCTTTCCATTTTCTGCCTTACCCACCTCTCTGTTGGCTGAATATGTTCTGTACATTGTTTTCTATTCAGAGAAACCAGAGAAACAGTGTGGGGCTACTTTTTTTTTTTTTTTTTTTTTTTTTTTTTTTTTTTTTTTTTTTTTTTGAGACTGAGTTTTGCTCTTGTCGCCCAGGCTAGCGTGCAATGGCGTGATCTCAGCTCACTGCAACCTCTACCTCTTGGGTTCAAGCGATTCTCCTGCCTCAGCCTCCCCAGTAGCTGGGATTATAGGCATGTGCCACCACGCCCGGCTAATTTTTTGTGCTTTTAGTAGAGACGGGGTTTCTCCATGTCGGTCAGGCTGATCTTTATCTCCCGACCTCAGGTGATCCACCCGCCTCGGCCTCCCAAAGTGCTGGGATTACGGGTGTGAGCCACCGCGCCTGGCCGGGGCTGCTTTTTTGTGCAGAGATGACCACTGATTGAGCTCCATAGATCCAACCTTTCTGAACAAGAGCCAGAGGAGCAGCTGGCTAGCCACCTGTGGTACATGTGGTCTCACTATGAGCTGACCTTCTATCAATTTCTAGAACTGGAAAAGCTCAGAGAGAGACAGCAGATCACCAGAGAGAAGCAGAAAGTAGGTTGGTGGGTTTTGTAGGGCTCTACCCTAAAATAACAAGTAGAGGAATCAGATAAAGAGGGAAGCAGGCCAGTGTAGGAGTAGAGACATACAGAGATGAGGGACAATAGGCAGCCTTTTTTGGGGGGGGGGGGTGGGGGACGGAGTCTTGCTCTGTCTCCAGGCTGGAGTGCAGAAGCACAATCTCGGCTCACCGCAGCCTCCGCCTCCCGGGTTCAAGCGATTCTCCTGCCTCAGCCTCCCGAGTAGCTGGGACTACAGGTGACAACACTTCACTCAGCTAAATTTTGTATTTTCAGTAGAGACAGGTTTCACCACGGTGGCTAGGATGCTCTTAATCTCTTAACCTCGTGATCTGCCCACCTCGGCCTGCCAAAGAATCCAGCCTTATAGAAAGAAATGTTTTCTTGATTACTGACTAGTTGCCAGGTCCTTGTTCTCTGAGGCCCGTCCGTAATTCCCACCTATGAGTTCCATGATATTTCCAGTATTCTTACCTAACTGCACCCAGTGCCATGCTGGTGTTTTACTTGAATCCTAGTTTGGATTTGTTAATATTCCAAACAGAACAAGATACGGTTCTAAGTGAATATTTCCGAATACGTATGGGTAGGTAGAGGGTACGGTAACACTGTATGTACAATGATGGCCATCCAGCTTTATGCATAACTTTGAAGAACTGAATTCAGTATAAATAAATACTATTACATCCACAAAGTTGAATATTCCAAATTTATTACATGGATATGCATTGATTGAAACAATGTCTAAAAATGCTTAGGTTAAAATGCACAGTTTTATATTCAGTTTGATGTAAATTGGTGCAAATGGCCAAAAAGCACAATTATTTTTGCACTGACCCAACATCACATATGCAAAGATAGTTTTCTTTGGCAGATGTGATTATAGATTACTATTTTATTTTATTGGCTTTTCTTTATTTTAAAATGCATGCATTGTTTTTCTAATCAGACTAATAAATTACATAAGAAAAAGAATATACTTAAGTGAAAACAAATAACAAAATACAAAATCATAATATACTCTGATTATAGCTGTGATAAAAATACATGGGTAAATAACTAAAAGGATACATCTTGATATTATTCCAGTAAATTTTTATGGCATCAGATTAAAAAAACAAAAACCCTGGAAGTTATTTCTCTATTTTGCAAAGCTTTTCTCATAATATTTAAAAGGTAGCATAGCGTGCCACAGATCTGGCACATGTAAGGTAGACATTTGAATTAGATATGTATAATTATATAATGGTACAATGACCTAGCCCTTCTATGGACAGCCGTATAATTTAGATGCCACTAAGTTTTACTTCGTTACAAAGATCAAACGTGACAAAAGTAGCTCATCTCTCACCCCACCTTCACTTGTGGTGTTTACTAAGTACAATCAAGAAAATGCAGACTCAATTAATGTGAGTAGGTTGATGATAAGGAGGGGTAGGTCAATAATGAGTACAAGTTTGTAGAATCAATGAACACTACATAAAATGTGCTAGTTAATTTAGATGCTAGTCTTCATTTTAATACTCTGTGACATCCTAAGTAATTTTCTAGGAATAATGTTTCCAACAACCAGTTCAGAAACAAATGTCTTCATAAGAATGTATATATTTAACTAGGTGTTTCAATTAAAAAAAGGAACTAAGGTTAAAGGCAGAATGTAATAAAGTAAAATTGAGTTAAAGACTCAAAATGCAATTACTCTGTAGTCTAAAAATATCCACTGCTGTTGTTAATAAAATGAATTCTTAGAACCAGTTTCTCAATCAGTGTTATAAGAATGATCCCAATTACATATCTAGAAACATTTATATATAGTAGACATGTGTATTGATAAAGAAAACCTATCTAAGGTTAACATGTTAGTGGTAATTGTAATGTGTTGGCTCCCACAAATAATTAATTTATCAGTCCTTGCTTTTAATACCTCATAAATCCTTCAGGTCACACCTTCCCTGACTTGGAGGAGCAACGCTGTCCACCCTTACACTTCCATTTACTGTCTTGAAGTTGCTGCATACAAAATCTTTACACATTTAAAATTATTTTCAATTTCACTTGGAATTAACATCTTTCAAAGTTTGTAAGTCATTGGAGGCAATCTGGATATTTTATATATAATAAATAAACCATGATTAGAGGAGACATATGAAGAATTACCTTTTTTGATATAGATCTTCACATTATTGGAAAGCTACTACATATCTATCTATGAATCCCCAAGCTTTGATCTCTGTCCTGGCAAATACATCTTTTTTTTTTTTTAATGAAACCATAAAACTACTTAATGTTTTTCATGTCTATAGTTTCTACTTTTTTCTTTCTTTCCATATGAATATAATATGCATCTTAATAGTACACATAAGAAGGACACAAAATCACTTTTGTGGTATTCTTGCTAATAATGCATTACCCCAGTCTCTTCATGAGAGAATTTCAGACCAATTCAAACTGAGAAATCTTCAACAAAAGAATTGGCCACTTATGTTTGTGTCCCCTCCCCACCTAAATTCTTATGTTGAAATCTAATCGCCAATGTGATGGTATTTGGAAGAAGGACCTTTGTGGGGTGATGAGGTCTTGAGAGCAGAGAGTCTTCATGAATGGGATTAGTGCTCACATTAAAAAAGACCCCAGAGAGCTCCTTCTCCCTTTTCTACCAGGTGAAGACACAGCCAAAATATGGTCACCTATGATCCCTGAAGTGGGATCAGTGCCCTTATAAAAGAGGCCTCAGAGAGCTGTTTTACACTTTCACTGTGGCAGAACACAGCTAGAAGGCACCATCTGTGAATCTGAAAGTGGTAGTCAGCAGACACCCAATCTGCTGGCACCTTGATCTTGGACTTCTCAGCCTCTAGAACTATGAGAAATAAATGTTTGTTGTTTACATACATAGCTACCCAGTCTATTGTATTCTGTGATAGTGGCCTGAATGAACAAACACCATCAGTACTCCAAAAGCAAAAGACAAAGAAAAACTGAGGAACTGTCCCAGATTAGAAGACATGAGATCTAAATGCAATAGATACTGGATGGATCCAGGAACAGAAAACATGTGTTAGCAAGACAATTGACAAAAATTAGGTCTGTAGGTTTGTTAACAGTATTGTATCATCGTAATCTTAAGTAATTAGGTAAACATTAAGGGAGAGTGGGCAAAGGGCAATACAAAAGCTGTGGATACTGTTTTCTTTTGGAAAAATTTTTGTAAGTCTAGGCTGGGTGTGGTGGCTCATGTCTTTAATCCCAGCAATTAGGGAGGCAGAGGTGGGTGGATAGTTTGTGTCCAGGAGTTTGAGATCAGCCTGGGCAACATGGAGAAACACCATCTCTACTAAAAATACAAAAAAATTAGCCGGGTGTGGTGGCATGTGCCTATAGTCCTAGTTACTCAGGAGGCTGAGGTGGGAGGGTGGCATGTGCCCATAGTCCTAGTTACTCAGGAGGCTGAGGTGGGAGGATCGCCTGAGCCTAGGAGTCAAGGCTGCAGTGAGCAGTTATCAGACCACTGAACTCCAGCCTGGGCAAGAGGAGTGAGATTGTCTAAAAAAAAAAAAAAAAAAAAAAAAATTTGTGAAGCCTGAAATTATTTCAAAATAAAGTAAAAACAGTTTAAAAGTCACAGTAACAGCCCAAAGGGCTTAAATTTTTATTTTGTTTGTGAAAAATTGACTATGCTGATAATTCCTATATATTTTGGTATTTTGGAAAAGCTAGTTAGTGAAGTAATACTTAGTAATCCTGTTACTTCTAAAACTAAGGATTTTCTTGCTTTTGTTTTTGTTTTTGAGACGGAGTCTCGCTCTGTCACCAGGCTGGAGTGCAGTGGTGGTATATCTCGGCTCACTGCAACCTCCACCTCCCGGGTTCAAGGGATTCTCCTGCCCCAGCCTCCCAAGTAGCTGGGACTACAGGCATGCACCACCATGTCCAGCTAATTTTTGTATTTTTGGTAGGAGGTTTCATCATGTTGTCCAGGATGGTCTCGATCGATCTTTTGACCTCGTGATCCGGCCGTCTCGTTCTCCTAAAGTGCTGGGATTATAGGTGTGGGACACCATGCCCAGCCAAAGTTTTTTTTCTTTTTAATTGAACCATTTGTCAATAGGTTAACATTTTATTAGGTTAACCTATTGTCAATAGGTTAACAATAAAATTAACATTTTACTCTTGTAGCTATTATTTTTATTTAAGCAAATCATACATTCCACAAAAATCTGTAAGGTATGATATTCCAACATTTCATAAACAGTAAGAGATAATCATCACGTTTTGAAAGAAACATTTTCTGATTTGAAGGCTTAAAGGCTTGTAAAAATTTGTTTTGTACCTAAAAAGTGGTTTAATCTTTTTTTTTTTTCTATTTTCGATCTCATGTCATACACAAGTCACTTCCAGGAATATGGTAACAAGGCAACGAGAAAGCAATTTGTGTCAGCTATCAATGAAGCTGTCAGATGTCCAGTCGTCTTTCTCAAAACAAAGTTTCTGGAACACAGTACAGCAAAAGCTTTTAGAGCTGAACTGCAATCCTAGATATGCCTTAAAGCAAATTTTATGCTACTGAATATTAAATTCTTGAAAACAGTGGTTCAACATGCAAATACTGGCAGCATCTAAACTATTTTTATATAAGCAATATTTCTATAATGAAATAATATTTTTAGAAGAGACAGAATTGTGTCTTTATGATAGAGACACAAATGATAGCTGATGTCTGGAAAGTATTAGAGTGCAGTTATAATAATCACTATAATTGTAACAGTTCATGTTAGCTCAACTGCACATCTATTCTTCATTTGTCCCTAAACTAATTTGTTCTACATGTGAATATATAACCCTCATCAATTTAAAGTGTCATCCCTTGGCTATGTGGCTCATTAAAATATATACATAATGTATGAGTCCAACAATCCAAACTTAGAGGAGGAAAGGCTTTTTAGCCAATTGTGAAATCATAGCTACAATGCAGACTTCTGAAATTTAATGAAAATTAGGCCAAGATCACAAATATCCATCAATAAATTAGAGTTGATTAAAAATTACAGTTAAAAACAATATTTTGTTTTGAATGGTATGTGTCATTTTCAATTTTGACTCTAATAGTCATCATTAGAACAACTGACATCAGCAAATTACATAGATAATGTCAGGAAGTTTTAAAATTTTTCCCTAGTAGATTGTTTTCCAAAAGACAAATAAGCGAGTTCTAAAAATTTGCTGAAGTAATTAGATATAGTTCACTTAGAGGAACACAATTCTATATCTGGCATGATAGGATAACTAGTATAATCACTATGGTAGTAAATTACAAACAATGAGTTCAGTGGAACTAAATATTCTCCATTTAGATTAACATATTTTTGGCAATATTGTATATGGAATATGAAAAAACCAATGAGACTTGGGAAAGGATTATAACATATTTGCTGGTTATGCTAATACTACAAAATCTTTCTTGAGTATTTAAAGTTTTTTATTTGCATACATTTTATTTTATGTTTCACTTCCTGTCCACTTCCTCAAACCTGGTTTCCATTTCAGAGGTTTAAAAAGAATATCCTCATCCTAACAAGCAAAGTGTTCCTTGAAACAATTACAAAATATGTCTGTTCAGGATCTCTCAATCCCGGCTTGAATAACAAGGATAATAGACTTCTCAGGGCCAGGGCGGGGGCAGCTTCATTATATCTGAGCGCCCATTTTCTATGAACACCTGAGAGTAGATAATACTCAGAACTTGAAGACCTTGGAGAGCTGCTTTCAGGACTGTGCTTGGGTCTCAGTTTTATGTTGGTAGTGAACATGTGAAAGGTTATATTTTTCCATGTCTTCCTCATAGTACAACATATAAGTACTGACTTTTAAAATTTAGAGATTTTTGTGTAGGTAGTTCTCTTAAGCAAAAATAACATCATGATTTAAATAAAGGTCTTGCTCTTTTTCACTGATGTTTTACCTGGATGTACTTTTGTGCCACAGTCCGGAATAAGGGGTCCTTTTTCTGGCCAGAATAGGCTTTGGAGTCCAAAAGAAAAGGGAAAAACTAGTCATGGCATATGAAAAGAGGAGGCATTACATAAATCACTGAGGATTACAGCTGCAGCATAGATTTGTGACACGTGTATGTGTGCGTGTATGTGTGTGTGTGTTTCTAAACATATGCATGCAATCATGAACGATAATATCATTTCCTTTTTGTGGTAATATGTTATTCATATTTATTTTGCATGATTTTCTCATGGTATGGAATAAATGTTCTTTTTTAAATTAGTTTGAAGAGGCTGAGATCATTATTAAACATACATAAATAAATGAATAAAATATTTTTCCAACTTTTGTTTTTCTCTTATTGTAAAAATTTCATATTCTTTTTCATGTTTTCTAGTTGAATACTCATTCAAAGCAAGAATGCTACTAGAATTCTTATTTTTTATATGCCTTTTTTTTGGTAGTCTATGTTTGGAAGTCGTAAGAAAACTGAAAAAATGACTTGATATTTAGAATCATTACAGCCATTTAAACTATCTTAAAGTCTTTGGAGGATGTTTCTCAGTGGTGACTTGGGCATATCTGTGTACTTTAAAATATTTGGCCGGGTGCGGTGGCTCACACCTGTAATCCCAGCACTTTGGGAGGCCAAGGCAGGTAGATCACCTGAGGTCAGGAGTTTGAGACCAGCCTGCCCAACATGATGAAACCTCATCTCTACTAAAAATACAAAAATTAGCCAGGCGTGGTGGCAGGTGCCTGTAATCCCAGCTTCTCGGAGACTGAGGCAGGAGAATCGCTTGAATCCGGGAGGCAAAGGCTGCAGTGAGCTGAGATCACGCCACTGCACTGCAGCTTGAGTGACAGAGTGAGACTCTGTCTCAAATTAAAAAAAAAAGTCTGTATAACATCCCCGTAAATATAATACTAGACTGACGAACATACTTAAAAGTATTGCTGATGACCGTGATAAAAGAATAAGCTTGACACTAAATGCTCATATATACGTGTGTGTTTGTGTGTGTGTGTGTGTGTGTGTGTGTCTTATAAAGCACACAAAGTCATAGTGGTATAATAGTTTAAAAAGGTAGCATAAATAGATAATTAAATATGTAAGATCATAAATGAATGAAAAGTCTTATGTGTTTTCTTGGGTGGAAAAGAGGCACATGCTTGACCTACAGAAAATGTGTCTCGAAAGGAAATCTAATAAGAACGGATAGCTTTCACTATTTTGCTTTCTGAATTGTGGTAAACTAACAATGTGGCATATATTTCTAAATATAAAAATATAAATTGATCTGGTTCTGCTTACTTAATTGGCTTAAAGTTATTTTTTAGAAAACCCTTTAACCTAATAATTAATCAATGACTTTAAATTTTTTTTTCTAATTTTCACTTTAAACAAAACAAAGGCCCAACTACTGATGGCAAAACTAGAAATGGGTCAGTACTTTAACATAGTAACAGAAAGCTTTCCTTCTCTTTGTTCCTTTATACAGTCCTTGCCTTTGCTCGGATTCATTCATTCATGAGGCAGCAGTGAAAAAAGAGATGAAAATTCCAACTCTCACAGAGCTTACATTCTAGCAGAGAAAAAAAAGACTACGCAATGCTTCCTTTAATACATTAGCTTGACTGGGCTAAGGGATGCCCAGAAGTTTGTAACAACTGTTTTTGGATGTGTCTGTGAGAGTGTTTCTGGAAGAGATTAACATTTGAATTGGAAGACTGAGTAAAGAAGACTGCTCTTACCAACGTGGCTGGGAATTTTCCAATCCACTGAGGGCCTGAACAGAACAAAAAGGTGAAAGAAAGGTGAATTTGCTTTCTGCTTCAGCAGGCTAGCCATTTTCTCCTGCCATCTGACACTGGAGTTCTTGGTTCTCAGACTTTCAGATTTTGACTGGAACTGTATTACCAGCTTTCCCATTTCTCCAGCTTGCAGGAGGCAGATTGTGGGGTTTCTTAGCCTCCTTGATCAAGTAAACCAACCTTCCATAATAAATCTCTTGTATATATCTCTCTATATACTCTTGGTTCTGTTTCGCAGGAGAACCCTGCCTAATGCAGACTATAAGCTTGATAATTAAGCAAACTGAACAGGATTAGGCAGTGATAAAAAAAATAAGTAGGGAAAATGAATAGGAAGTGTTTGGGGGACATTTTATGGTAATTTTGTATAGCATAGGCAGGTGAGACTTCACCCATGACATTTGAGGAAAGGTCTGAGGTAGCTGAGGGAGAAAGCTGTGCACAAAGAGTGGGGAAGGGTATTTGACAAAGTAGGCCGGGCATGGTGACTCACACCTGTAATCCCAGCACTTTGGAAGGCAGAGGTGGGCAGATCACTTGAGGCCAGGAGTTCGAGACCAGCCTGGCGTTTATACTAAAAATACAAAAATTAGTCTGGCGTGGGGGCACGTGCCTGTAGTCCCACTACCAGGGGAGGCTGAATCATGAGAATCGCTTGAACCTAAAAGGCAGAGATTGTAGTGAGCTGAGATCACGGCACTGCACTCCAGCCCGGGTGACAGAGCAAGAATCTGTCTCGAAAGAAAAAAAAAAAAAGAGTATTTGACAAAGTAATACACAAGAAGATGAAAGCAAGTGTGACATGTATAAAGAACAGTAAATAGCCAGTGTAGAGGGTGTGAGAGAAGAACAGTAAAAGATAAAGTCAGAAAGGTAAGGTGAATGGAAACCACAGAACGGGCATTAGCCTTTTCCCTGAGATCCACAGACACTGGAGTCTCTTCTTCTCTGAGATCCACACACACTGGAGTCTCTTCTTCCCTGAGACCCACACACACTAGAGTCTTTTTTCCCTGAGATTCACAGACATTGGAGTCTCTTCTTCACTGAGATCCACAGACACTGGAGTCTCTTCTTCCCTGAGATCCACAGACACTGGAGTCTCTTTTTCCCTGAGATTCACAGACAGTGGAGTCTCTTCTCTGAGATCCACACACACTGGAGTCTCTTCTTCCCTGAGATCCACAGACATTGGAGTCTTTTGGTCAGTGCTTCATATTCTGCCTTACGTTTTAAGGGGTCATCTTGTCTGCTGTTTTGACAAGGGTGGAGGCAATAGTGGAAGCAGGGAGAACAATTGGAAATCTATTACAATGACCCAGGAGAGAGATGACTGTGGCTTACATAAGGTTGATAGTAGTGAGTGTTGTGTGAAGTGTTGCAGTCTGGATATACTTTGAAGATAGTGTCACAGGATTTGTGGACAGAACAGGTACTGGGCATAAGAGAAAGAGGAGTAGAAAATGTCTCCAAGGTTTCTGGCCTGAGCAACTACAATGGGGTTTCTCCTTACTGAGATGGGCACAAGGCAGAACTCAGTAGCTCTGTTTTGGGTATTTTCTTTCTTTCTTTTTGAGATGGAGTCTCACTCTATCATGCAGCCTGGAGTGCAATGGCGCAATCTCAGCTCACTGCAAACTCTGCCTCCCAGGTTCAAGCGATTCTCCTGTCTCAGCCTCCAGAGTAGCTGAGACTACAAGCAAGCGCCATCACGCCTGGCTAATTTTTGTATTTTTAGTACAGATGGGGTTTCACCATGTTGGCCAGGCTGGTCTCAAACTCCTGACCTCAGATGATTCACCCTCCTTGACCTCCCCAAGTGTTGGGATTACAAGTGTGAGCCACCGCACCCGGCCCAGGTTGGGGTGTTTTCTATTGGAGATGTCTACATCTGTGAGTACTGAACAAGCCACGGGAGGTTGAGGGGAAGAATGAGAAAGATGTCTGGCCAGAGATTGGAGATTCATCAGGATATAAAATATATTTAAAACCATTAGATGGGAAGAGTTAACCATGGAGGTGAGAGACAATGAAAAGACAGAAAGTCTCAGGGCTCTCCTGGAGAATTCTTGGAGTTGAGGAGAGACTAACAAAACTGTGAAGGAAGAAGTGGTTGATAGAGAGGAAGAAAACCAGGAGCTTTCTTGGAAGCCTAGTGAAGCAAGTGTGAGTTGGTAGAATTGTTGAGACCCTGTGAAATTTAAAAGGATGGAGTCAGACAATATGGGAGGAACTGAATAAATGGGCGGAGAAATCACCCATAGACATTGGCTGAGAATCTTGAATGAGAACATCTAATAATATTAAAATGATTTGGGCAGGAATTGGAAGGCTGTTATTTGAGTGTTCTAGTTTTACTTCTGCAAAAAAAAAAAATCATAAACTTAGTAGCACACAAACAACACAATTGTGTATGTGTATATATACATATATATATGCATATGCATTATCTTCTAGCTCTGCAGCTCGGAAGCCTCACACAGATACTACTAGGCTAAAATCAAGGTATGGGTAGGTAGGGCTGCTTCCTTTCTAGAAGCTCTGGGGGGAATTTGTTCCCTTGCTGGTTCTGACTTCTAGAGTCCACTCCCATTTTGTGGCTCATGGCTCTCTGTGTCTGTATTCAAAGCCAACAATGTTACCTATCTCTGACCAGTCTTTTTCCATTGTCATCTCCCTTTCTGTATTCTGTTTCCCTCTCCCAATTTTATTTTAAAGTCAGTTGATAAGCAACTAACTTTAATTTTATTTGTAACCTTAATTGCTCTTTGCCATGTAGCCTGACTTACAGACGCTAAGGATTAGAACATGAATATCTTAGGGGCCATTCTGTCTACCACTGTGAAAATATGAATTGCTCTTGGATAAAATATTATTTTTTCTTTTCATTCTATTTTTGTAACTTCAAAGGGAACAAACTTTTTATATATGTCATCCTCTCCCTCCATAACCACTTCATCTTTCTCACCATCACTCACAAAATTTTTCCATTTAATTTTGCTATTTGTGTTACTGAATGACCATGCACTCACTATAGTGCCATCGAGGACTCAAAGATAGAA
This sequence comes from Gorilla gorilla gorilla, assembly GCF_029281585.2. Taxonomy (NCBI): domain Eukaryota; kingdom Metazoa; phylum Chordata; class Mammalia; order Primates; family Hominidae; genus Gorilla; species Gorilla gorilla. The sequence goes on along the minus strand of NC_086017.1, from coordinate 86,968,270 downwards.
AATAGAAAGTTCATTTAATTTCACAACCTAATAATAAACATTGTAAATTTTTGATATATTTTTTTCTACATTTTCCTATATTTTTTGAAAAAGCATATATTTAAAAATATAAGCTATACTTTATTTCTTGGCCAAGTTGAAAAGGTTTCAATGAAAATAATTCTTATGCGTTGTTGATATAAAATGGTATTTCTTTCCTTGACAATGTGTTGCAAGAACCTTAAAAAATATTTATAGACTTTGTCCTAATAACCCCAATTCTAGTATTAAAAAATAATCAGAAATGTCAAGGATTTATGTATAAGGTTTTCCATTGTTATGCTCTTTGGAATAGTGAAAAATTGGAAGAAAACTATAGAGCTTTTATTGTATGGAAATTTTCTTAAAATGTCCTTAGAAGTTTGGAAGAATCCACTGTGAAAAATGATTTGGGGAGGGTTTTGGGCCAAGGATTTCTTAGTCTCTTTCTTTTTTTCTGGTGGTGGGGGTGGTAATTTTTTATTCAACAAACATCATGGGAATGTATTTCATGATGTTAGTTCTGTGGATACTTACAGTTCTATTCATTTGAATCCAATGAAAATTAGTTGACCATCTGTTAGCTGCAAATCACTGTTCTGTATCATATGAGTGGAACAAGAAAAAGATTATAAATAACAGCCCAGAGCTCAGCAATTCCCTCTTAAATACTGCCGCATTCTCAATAATCTCATGTCTTCCATCAGTAATCTCATGTGTTCCACAGCGATTTAGTCTAAAGTGAGGCTGGGCAACAGGAAATTTTATAAGAGTAAATTTAGGATAACAAACAATTTTTTTCCACCATTATTTGCTGCTAGGCTTTGAATGCTTGAAAAAAAACAGAGTCCTCTTCTTCAGTTTTTAAATGAACTGAGTTAGTAAATAGGTTACAATAATGAGCTAGATTCTGCGAGCTAGAGTGTCCTCAACAATTGATTATTTGGGATAAGATCAGTTACTCAGCTCTCTCTGGAGATCTGCAGCTTCATTCACACTATTGACATTTTTAAACTAATCAAGCTTTCTAAAATGTGAATTAGAGGATTTAGCCCCTTCTCTTTAAGAACCTATCTAGATTCTCTCTCTCCCTACTTACTACCTAGTGTTGTCAATCAGTCAGTAAATCTGGTAAGTTTGTCAAATGGACAATCACATTAGTGAAGTGAATTGCTCATGGATATAAGAGAAAACAAACTTTATAAAACGTACAGCGAGGCCACAGGAGACGATATACTTCCACAAACACTTCCAATACATTATCCTGATAACTTTTCTGAAGCACAATCAATGCAAAGATAAAAATCTCTAAAAGAACCTAAAGGGATTCACTGATAACCCAAGTATGGCACCTTCCTTCCAGTGAAATACCCTGAAAGAGACATTTCTATAATTAGTTCCTGGAATCGGTTTTCTCTGATTCTTTGTAAACCATTAAAATGTTGTCACGCTTTTATGTAAAATGATGTGCTCAAATACCTCCATGCTTAACAAAAAGATAAAATTTTAGTACGACCAAAGGAATTTCAAAACAGGAGTCCAAGAAATGCAGGCATATTGGCTCTGAGTTCCATATCATTTAGATACAGTGAGGCTTCTGCAAGTCAGCAACTTTAGGACTCTGAGGAGGGCAAAGAAGTTTGCATCAAACAAGAAACACCCAAAATTCCCAGATAGGAGTTAAAGTCATCATATTAGACTGAGACGGAAATCAAAAGATAGATTCTGCCTCAAAACCAATTGGTAGCATGGCACTTGTAAAGACAATCATACGACAGGCCTGTCCCTGTCATCATTCCACTTACTCATCTTGGAAGCACAGTTTAATCTTTTCTTTGTCCAGAGGATTATAGGCTCTTTCTGAACTGGCTTTATCCATAGGAGTGTGCGAAACATAGTAGGCACTCATTCAATATTTTCTGAATAAATGAATGAACCTACTATGATCAGATGACAACTTGTTTCGGTCACCAGATTTTTGTAATTTGTAGTTCTCTTTCCTAGGTGGCTTGGTTTTCTGGGGCTGGGTTTGTTGTGGTGTAAGCGGCACTCTCAGCTCCCCTGACCCCATCTGTGTTCCCTTCTATGCATCATGCACTTAAGAGCATATGTGAATATGAAAAGTGCATTGCAAATATCAAAACAATATTCTACCCTTTTTAGTCAATTATAGACACTTCTGCTATGTTGTTTAAGTATTTTTTTCCAGAAATACATGTGAGCTAATTTTAATATTTTGGTATAATTAAAATTTTGATATGGAAGACAGTAAATATCTTGCTATTTTAGTAAAACTGGCTTCAAAAAATATTTGCAATTTAACTGGAGTTCAAATGTAAATTTTGGAAAAATATTTTCCAAAGACTTAATATCTACAACAGGCCATTACTAGGCAAATATATGAAGTATCCCAAAGACAAATCAGAACCTGCAAGTCTTCATAGATCTTCATTTATTTATTTATCTATCCAACAAGTATTTATTTTATTGAGGTTTAGAAGAGCAAACCAGATTTTTAAAAATGTGAGTCACTATGTTTTGCATTTCACATGTCAACTCACTTTATCTTTTTAATAATTCTGAAATATGAGTTATCATTTCACAGATTTAAAAAATGAAAATTCTGAGAGTTCAGGTGTCAGAAGGGACATACCAATCAGGTAGTGAAGCTGGAATTCCAATTTATGGCATTCTTAGTCCAAAATCCATGAACAGAACTACACGAATGCCTGCCTCTGATTCAGCGAGTTTGTGCAAAGCACTGTGATATATATGCACTGGGAGATCCTATAAAAATTGAATATGGCTTCCGGCCTAGGTAGCCTTTAGCTTGTAAGAGTAAAAATATAGGAGCATGTCTTAGTCTGTTCAGGCTGCTATAACAAAATGCCTTAATGTGGGTAGCTTACAGACAGTAAATGTTTATTTTTCACAGTTTCGGGGATGGGAAGCCCAAGATCAAGGCACTGGCAGATTCATTGTCTGTGGAGGGCCTGCTTCCTGGTTCACAGGTGGTAACTTCCTGCCGTGTCCTCACGTAGCTAAAGAGGGAAAGCAGCTTTCTTGGGCCTTTAAGAGCATTTATAAAGAAAATAATAATCTCATTCATGAGAATGCCGCCCCCGTGTTCTCATCACCTTCCAGAGGCCCAGCCTCCCAATACCATCGCAGTGGAAGTTCGGATACTATAAGATAAAATTTGAAGAAACATTCAGGTCCTACCAGTACATAAATAATTATATAATAATACAAGGTAGAAAATTATGGGACAAGAATAGATATAGGTCTATTGTAGTTGATGTGATAAAAACCTGTTTAGATGAAATTACAACTTGATGGTCTACATACTGTCGCTCAAATTCTTAAGCACTTTATTCATGGAGAAGTGGAAAAAAGTGATTAAACATAAGAGATGACAATTAATGATTTCACAAATCAAATACAATTATGATGTTTGATATTCTATTGATTCCAATTTACCTCATTTTTAGTTTCCGAACAATGAGTTAAGAAGAAATGGACCACCTCCCGGTAACACAAACGCATATTCACATTATTTAGTTCATGCTATAGTATTTCTTCATTCATCTTCTAGATCTGAACTTGAGAGAAGCACAGAAAGAAAGGCTAAGCTGCCAGAAACACTTTCAGTGTGATTCAGTAGCACAACTGCTCAGTTTCAGGCTGTCAGCACAGTTGTAGACAGGACACAGTGTTTCTGCAATTAATCTTTCTGATGCACCAATGATACTTTGCAGAACAGAACGATTACCAGTAGTTACTTGCTCTTTTCCCTCATTCCTGGCCAATGAGCTTGGCCAATGAGCCAGAAGAATTCTGATGGAAAACCAAAAAGGGGCTAGAGCCATTAGCATTTTCCTTTTCTTGGTGTGGTCACATCCTTCAGTTCATTGAGTTTGGATGCAGCCTATTTGATGAAATAGAGACTCTATTTTGCTAATAACAATCATATACACATTCGCACCCACCTGCCATTTTAGCTACACTACACTCATAGTTACAATAAATGTCTGTTTACATACATGTACATCCTTCTAGAGCAAATCATAGTGAAATTTGAAACACATAAAAAGATCAGCTTTCCAAAGCAGAACATTATGAGGGAACGTTATCTTCTGTTTTTAGAAAGGATGATAACGGTGTTCAGAAGCAGAATGGCGGGGAGCCGTTCTTCCTGAGCCTCCAGCAATGATTCATATTTTTGATAGTTTGAGTGAGTTAAGCTTTGTCTCTGTCATAGCAACCTCTTTATACCTGGATGAAGATATAAATCCTGGGGACACCAGAAGGAATGGAGCCCATATACTCTGCCCTTGATGCCCGAAGCAACTGTGTGACAGCTTGAAACAGAAATAAATGTTAACGTTCCCACTCTTGCTGTGTTCTTCAGGAAACAAAACTTTATTTCACTGAGTTCTCTTGACAGCGGATAAAAAGATGAATTCCTGATCATGAGAAGATTGAAAACATGTTACTTTTGCACCCTGTCAGGAAAGCTGGAAAGCCTGTATCAGTGACTAAATGAAATAATAACAGCCCTATACACAGTATTGAACAATACATGGCTTCTAAGGATACCAAAAGCTCTGTGTGGAGCACGAGGCCTTTACAACAAGTCTTGGGACTCTGGAAGGCCCCTGGCCCAGAGCCAATCCATCACAATCGGCGGCTGGGAGAAGTGATGAGGAGTGATTTACAGCTTTTGCCTCCCAACCTCTGTGAGATGCCGAGACAAGTGTATACTTTCCTATTCCAAGTACCCTAGGGTCGATAAAATAGGTCGTTGCTTTTCCTTCTGAGGGAGGCCTTCCTAGTACACTGTTCTTCCTCCAGAAATAAGGCGGCTCCCATTTGAAAATCAGGCCTCCTCTTCACCCTTCTGCTTAAGGAACAAAAATGGGAAGCTCTTTCCGTTGAATGCTTTGGACTGGGCTTCAGTTTTACTGGTTATACCAGGATGCTACCTAAAGCCACAATTATTTCCTCCTCATGCTCTCGAAGCCTTGGTTGGCTGAAGGGTAGATTTTGAATTACCCGACTCCTTTGTACGTCCCAGTTCCCATCACCATAACTTGTACATTAGGCATTCAGTAATAATTGATGGAGTTTCACTCTGTCGCCCAGGCTGGAGTGCAGTGGTGCGATCTCGGCTCACTGTAAGCTCTGCCTCCCAGGTTCACACCATTCTCCTGCCTCAGCCTCCCGAGTAGCTGGGACTACAGGCACCCACCACCATGCCTGGATAACTTTTTGTATTTTTAGTGCAGACGGGGTTTCACCATGTTAGCCAGGATGGTCTCGATCTCCTGACCTCTTGATCTGCCCGCCTTGGTCTCCCAAAGTGCTGGGATTACAGGCATGAGCCATCGCGCCTGACCTTGATTTTTTTGTGACTCAATTCTATTTGTATTTTTATCTGTTCATAGAAAGGCATCTCACACTTTATTTCATTCTGCTTTGTAAAAAATCATGAGGTGTTATGATTCTTCTGATATGTTCACATCTCAATGCATTTTAAGACAAAAATGCTGGATAATTATACAAGCTCACATAATCCTAGAAAGTGAGATATGAGTCTAAAAATTCTGTTAAAACCCTCATATTTTAGAACTATGGCAGAAATATGGCTCTCTCAAGATTCATTTGTGGTCTACTTTTGTTCACTGAAGTATCTCAAGTGCCAAGAATGGTGCTTCACCAAAAAAAAAAAAAAGAAAGAAAGAAACAAACAAACAAAAAACACTCAATGCTTTTAAAAATAACACTGCAAATATTTGAGGTTGGATCTAGCAAAAATTAGGTACAGAGACTTGCTCTGTCACCCAGGCTGGAGTGCAATGGAGCAATCCCAGCACACTACAACCTCTGCCTCCCAGGTTCAAGCGATTCTCCTGCCTCAGCCCCCTGAGTAGCTGGGATTACAAGTGTGCGTCACCACGCCCAGCTAATTTTTGTATTTTTAGTGGAGATGGGAGTTCACCATGTTGGTCAGGCTAGTCTTAATCTGCTGACCTCAAGCGATCCGTCTGCCTCTGCCTCCCAAAGTGCTGGGATTACAGGTGTGAACCATCGCGCCTGGCCAAAAATTAGATACCTTATAATGGAATTTCCCATTTACCTTTTTTCCATTTACTTTTTATAATTAAAGAAAATTCACAAGAGAAATTACTGATGGGACCAATATATATCAAACTGTAATACATCCTAAATCACTTCACTGATGATAGAAGGCATACATTCACGTGATGACATCAATCAATTTATTATGGATCAATTTGCAGCCAAGCATTCTCCTAAACCTGTCTGATGTTTTGGCAAGATGCTTGAAAGGACTCACTAAAAATTTATTACTGTAGCTTGAAATAATTTCCCCCCACCCTCCATTCTCTGGCTCAACAAAGAGAATACTGTTCGCCCTCTGAACATATAGATTTTATAGTTTAACGTAGTAATAGACATTCTTGCCAAGAATCACAGTTTTTAATGAACCTTTATTAAAACCATTGCTGTGTTTTTGCTTTCATTATAAGCTGTGAGTTTTTAAAAAAACTCATTCTATTTAAATTTGTCTAACTTTTGTAATCAAAGCTGAAGTATTGTCTTGAAAATATATTTTGTATCACTTTGCCTCTTCTTGTCAAAGGTTTCAACCTAAGCAGTTCAATTAATTGACACTGATGTTGAACATATGCAATATGTAAACTTTTCAAAGTGAATTCACATTAGTGCCAAAGGGCATGTTGCTGTCATATATAATGTTTTTAAGCAAGATACAACTTTGAAAGACTATGTACTTAAATACTAATTCAAGTTTAAAAAGCATTGGCTCGGTGCAGTATCCACAGCACCAAATTGTAGTTTACTGTATGTATGTCATGAACTTAGGATTTTCTGCTTCATAGAAGAAACCAAAAACTAACATTTCAAATTCAGACCAGGAAAAGGTGAACTTTTATGCCTCCAATTCTGTATACAATAAAAACTTAGCTGTTTCTGCTGACCCCTAAGTGTCAAATAGCTAACCCAAATTTTCTTTCTAGTTGAAATTTGACATACATGATGGCAGCAAATTTATTGTTTCCCAAACTGTCTGCTTTAGAGACTGTTTTATGAATAATCTAATAAAAGTGAGTTTTTATTCCTTTTCGTCACTTTCTAATTAATATTGTATCATTTATTTTCTCTTTCAATACTGCGACTTTAGGTTAAGTTGGTTTTCTCCTCTCAAAAAAAAGGAAAAGAGAAAATATTAAGTCACAGAAAAAATAAAATAATGGAAAGCCAAGTGATACATTTATTGGCAAAAGTTACCTTGATTTACTGAATTTGGATTATTGCACATTTTTTCTGCTGTTTAAACAAGGGACTCTATATTTTTATTTTGCACTGGGCTTTACAAATTATGTTGCCATCCTTGATAAAAATCTATTACGTCCAATTTCTTTGAGTGAAGTAAATAGGTGCGTGGGAAGATTTTTATTCTGTTTATATCAATATTTTGAAAAGTTAATTGCTTAGACAGTAAGCTTTGTCAGTAAATTATTACAACATAAAAGTTTACACATGATACTACAATAAAACATATCAGGGAGTTATCAGAAGTATTCTAAGAGTTTAGGATTTCTGGTTTTGATCACTGATTCAAGATTGCAAAGCAAGTAGTCACAGGCTTAAAAGTAAAAATTAAATTTAAAGGTCTATATGTCAATAAAAAATAATATTATTTTGGATGAACCAATCATTAAGCAAGAAGATAATATTAACATTGTTTTTCCTTACAATTAAAAATACATGATAGGATGCGTAAACAAGTGTTTTGAATTATATACCGATAATGAAGTCATGATTGTTTCCTTGTATAATGTCTCACAAATTACAGAAAATGTCAGAGGAAACAAGAAGATACTATTAAATTTACATATAAAATTAAATTTAGACTAACATGAAATTGATTTATATGAGGAGATAAATCTTTTTAGAAAAATTTGCCAATAAGAATGTTCAGCTCTATATGTGCTAACCCTTATATTTTGGAATAATTTGTCAGAAATTTATCTCAATATTGCCATGGCCTATAAATATTCTTAAAAATTTCAGAGCAATTGTATCATCAGAATTACATTCTTAAATGGAAAATTATCAAAAATTGTTTGCTATCAAACATTTGCCAGGAGTGACTGACATCACTTTCTTTTTATTTATTTATTTTACTTTATTTTTTTAAGTTCCGGGGTACATGTGCAGAATGTGCAGGTTTGTTACGCAGGTAAATGTGTGCCATGGTGGTTTGCTGTACCTATCAACCCATCACCTAGGCATTACCCCATCTGACAAAGGTCTAATACCCAGAATTTACAAAGAACTCAAGCAAATTTACAAGAAAGAAACAAATAGCCCATTAAAAGTGGGCAAACGATATAAATGGACACTTCTAAAAAAAAAAAAGACATACATGTGGCCAACACAAGCATATGAAAAAAAGCTCAACATCACTGATCATTAGAGAAATGCAAATCAAAACCACAATGAGATACCACCTCATGCCAGTCAGAATGGCGATTATTAAAAAGTCAAGAAACAACCAATGCTGGCGAGGATGTGGAGAAATAGGAATGCTTTTACACTATTGGTGGGAACGTAAATTATTTCAGCCATTGTGGAAGACATTCAAAGATTTAGAACTGGAAATACCACTTGATCACTTTCAATTATGCTGACTGAAAATGAAGTGTTGAAAGTATACCTTTAATGATTTAATAAATAAATGCATAGGCAAATGAACCAAAAAAACTCATGATCAATCAAGAAATCATATTAACAAGGCATTACTGTATTACATAAAATTATGACACTAAAGTATTATTTTTTGCAAGTTGACAGTTTATTACTGATGTGTAACCCCTATTATATTATATACATAATAAAATATTGTATTAGTCTGTTCTCACACTGCTATGAAGAAATACCTGAGACTTGGTAATTTGTAGAGAAAAGAGGTTTAATTGACTCAGTTCTGCATGGCTAGGGAGGCCTCAGGAAACTTACAATCATGGCAGAAGGCACCTCTTCACAGGGTCACAGGAGAGAGAATAAGTGCAAAGAGGGGAAATGCCAGAGGCTTATAAAACCATCAGATCTCACGAGAACTCACTCACTATCGCGAGAACAGCATGGGGGAAACCACTCCTTGATCCAATGACCGGCACCTGGTCCCACCCTTGACACATGGGGATTATTAGAATCAAAGTAAGATTTGAGTGGAGACATACAGCCAAACCCTATCAAGTATCTTAAACCAATATAGTTCATATTTTATTACTTTTAACTGTACTTTTTCTTTCCTCCTTTTGGAACGAGGGGATCCATGCTTTCATTTGCACAGGGCCCAACATATTATGTACCCATTTCGTATCTCTGCCTTGTATGTTTAATTTTCTTAACTAAAATAAATAGGTAATAGGGATGTTTTTATTTCTGTTCTTCTTAATATCTAGAAAACATAAGTTGTATTTACTTCATCTGATCTCTTCTCTCTTTTCCTCATGCTCTGGCTCCCCTTGGTTACATAACTGTCTTTACACCTGCTCATATTTTCCAGAGAGTTAAGAAACCATTTTTTTTAGAATAAAACTCTGAGCTTAAGATCTTAGACATTTTTTTTAGCTCACCAGATATTATCCACTTACATATGTGAACGACAGATGCCAGGTTTTAAAAAAACTTTTATTTTCCCTCAATGAGAAGGCCCTACAAACCATTTTTTGCCATATTTGACACAGCTGGTGAATGAGCAAAAGACACAAATTGTTATAGAATCCAAAAACAAACTGCGCTCTTCTCTCAGCACCACCTGGGGCCTCTTAATGCATGAAGCAGGAAAAGGAAATATGCAAATGTTGATATTCATTTGCATAGCGCTGATTCCACTGAATAGTTTTCTTGGGTTTCCTAATGTTTTCATGATTTTCTCAGCATACACTTATCAATCATTTTTCTTGTCAGGAAGAACCTCATTTTTTGTATGTCCATGTTAAGTGTTGCCTGCAGGTATTGCAATTTCTGAATCCTCTCAAGGTAAGAGTTTCCTTGGAAAAGCATAATTCTAGACAGAAAAGAAATCACTCTTGCTGAAAAAGCACATAGCAATGATCCTAGTGCATAATAAGCAACAGACTACCAGACTTTCTTCTTTAATGGGAGGCTTGATTGCCATACGTAGAACATAAAAATGAAGTAGAATCATTACTGCACTGATGCCAAGCAGCAGCATTCTCCCCTCCGGGTACGGATACCACCCTGTCCATGAGCCCAGCCTTGGTTTGTCGGTTATCATTATCAACGCTTGCCTTTAAGAGACACTAAAATTTAAAGGCCCGCTTTTAAGCTATATCTGTCTGCTTTTTTGGTCAATGTGTTGTTTGCGGGGAGAGGATGGGCTGACAGTTGTTTAGAAAATTCAACTAGAAGTTTCTCTGTTCCTCAAATGGACGAGTGTTTTGCATGTTATAAACCCCTAATAAATGAAAAAAAGAAAAAGCAACTGTGTGTAGTATCCCATGATAACAATGAGGGAGGCTAGGTCTCTTGTTCTCACACTCTTTTTGAACTTAAGTAATTTCTTTGGATTTGTTCTTTTTCTTTTCTTTTTGAATAACCTTAGAAGGAAATGTTATGGTGTTAGATGATTTTACTCCTTTTATTAATCGCAGTAATTCATATATAAACGTCAATCTTGATACTATCTCATATGTCTTTTAAAATAAAATCAGGCTCAGTGTGGTGTCTCTCGTCTATAATCCCAGCACTTTGGGAGGCCTGAGTGGGAGGATGGCTTCAGCTCCGAAGATTTCCGTAACAAAATGAGACCATGTCTCTACAAAAAAATAACAATAAAAAAATTAGTGGGGCATGGTGCCATGGGCCTGTAGTCCCAACTGCTCGGGAGGCTGAAGTGGGAGGATTGCCTGAGCCTGGGAGGACAAGGCTGCAGTGAGCTGAGATTGCACCACTACACCCCAACCTTGGTGACAGAGCAAGACCCTGTCTCCAAAAAAGGTACATATCTGTCCATAAAGTCTCTTTTATTTGCATTTTCTAACAATTTCATTTTCTTCACTCAGACGTTCTTAACCAAAGTTAATGATGGCTGCATAAACAAGTCTCATTCGAGTACAGATATTCATGTAGTTCATGTCCAAATGTCAAGTAAAAGAGCAGCATATTATAGCAACCCCATCTTTACTAAAAAGAAGTATCTTCTGCAACATTTTATAACTTAATGTATCTGATTTGGACTGCGTCCCCCCTAGCCCCCAAATTCATATATTGAAACCCTAACCCTCCATCTGATGATATCAGGACGTAAGGCCTTTGGGAGGTGATTAGGTCATGAGGGTGGAGCCCATGTGACTGGGAATTAGTATGATTATAAGAGAGGCATGTGAGCTTGCTTTCTGCCTCTGTTCTCCACTCTATGAGGATACAGCAAGAAGAAAGCTGACTGCAGACTAGAAGTGGGCCCTCACCGCACACTGGATTTGCTGGCGCCTTGATCCAGAACTGTGAGTAATAAACATTTGCTGTTTAGGCCTCCTGGTTTGTGATATTTTTGTTGTAGCAGCCCAAACTTACTTAGACAGGATCCTTGCTCTAAGCAAGAAAGGATATGGAAGTCACAGAGCCGCCTCCTGAAAGTCACGCTTTTCACTCTTTTTTTTTCTTTTTTCTTTTTTTTTGAGAGAGAGAGTTTCACTCTGTTACCCAGGCTGGAGTGCAGTGACGCAATCTTGGCTCACTGCAACCTCCACCTCCTAGGTTCAAGTGAGTCTCCTGCATCAGCCTCCCGAGTAGCTGGGGTTACAGGCACTCACCACCATACCCAGCACACCCAGCTAATTTTTATATTTTTAATGGAGACAGGGTTTCACCATGTGGGCCAGGCTGGACTCAAACTCCTGACCTCCAGTGATCCACCCGCCTTGGCCTCCCAAAGTGCTGGGATTACAGGTGTGAGCCACCGCACCTGGCCAGCTTCTCAATCTTTAAGCTCTTTTTCACAACACTACTAAGGCTAAAGTCATTTCATATTTCATCCTTTTATGGTGGGTTTCTTAGTCCACAGAAGACACATCATTCATGTATTTGACACATACATTTCACAGTGAATTATTTGCTAGACATGGCTAAGCACGGGGAATAGAGTGGTAAATAAAACAGCCATATTCCCAGCTGTCATGGAACTTACAGTCTGGCAGGGGAGAACAACAAGAAATAAACAAAAATAAGGCAGCAAACTGTGATGAATGTTATGAAAATGTTATAAAGAAGAAGGTGTTACATTAACAAATTGGTATTTTAAACTACAAATTGGTATTTTAAAGAGGGGTAGAGGAAGTTTCTCTGAAAAACTTATATTGACATTTAAGGTGAATTAGGTTTCATTCTTCCTTTATAGTCACCTCAGTGTGGCAGTGGTAAAACACAATATATACAAAACACATTCTTTTCAGTAAGAATGGGATGCTGTTCTTGACTTCTTAGAACACCCTGTCCTGTTTTTCATCTTTCTAAATTCTTACTCTGTTTTCCCTTCTTCCAACATGTGCTCCTGTCAGCTTGTTTTATAACCAAATCGAAGAAGTTCACTAAAATGCAAACAATATTATCTCTATTTTCCTTCATCTTGGTGTAGTCAAAAGTAGTATCTGTATATTGATATGTATAGCAAAAGGCACTGCAATGTTGTATAAATTTGTCCCAATAACTGCACTCAGCCTCCCAGCGACTGACAAAAATTAAGTTAAAAGCTTATAAGCTACTGAGAAATGACAAAGATTTTCTTGGCAACAAGATCCAATAATTATTTCTCCAGTGGCTCTTCAGAAAAGTCAACACTAGTGATTCAGTAGTAGATATAGGTAGCAGTTATTCATGAATTAAAAAAAAAACAATGTGCAAAATACATGCTATTACACTCAAAAGAGACTAAACTTTCCTATTTCTCTGCTACTCTCTAATGTATATTTGAGCAGGGAAATTCTGAGATTGTATTTTAATTCTAAAAGTTTAGTGAACTTGAAAGGGCTTTTACTTTTGGTGGTGAGTTCAAAAGGCACTTAGCAGGGAAATCTATGTAATGCTGATAACCTTGGTAGATGTGTGCAATCTATTTAATCTGAGAGGAATACCCTCTCCATGCAACTGAGGATACATTTTAAAAATTCCCATGAATATGCACATTTAAGGGTAATTGTTACTAACTCCCAGTACAAGATGCTTTGGTATAAATTCTCCTTTTTAAACTATTATTTTAATTTGCAAAAGTGCATTGCTAACCCAACTGAATTCCAATTTGTTTTACATTTACTCATCTAAAGGAGTATTATTCACAGTTACTTATCTAAAGGAGTATTATTCAGAGTTACCCATGTAACGGAGTATTATTCACAGTTACTCCTCTAAAGGAGTATTTTTCACAGTTACTCCTCTAAAGGAGTATTATTCACAGTTACTCCTCTAAAGGAGTATTTTTCACAGTTACTCCTCTAAAGGAGTATTATTCACAGTTACTCCTCTAAAGGAGTATTATTCATAGTTACTCATCTAAAGGAGTATTATTCACTAGAAAGGAGTTGGAATGGTCTTGCAGTGACTGAAAAGTGGCTGAATTGTAGTAATTGTCACGTGTTTTTCAGGCAGAATAAATCTGTCAAACATCTACAATGCATTAATTTATTTATTCACCAGAGTTAATTTGTCTTAAAAAAATCTTAGGTTTTAACTCGATTTATAATACAAAAAATTACTCTTAGATGTAGAATCACAGCTTTCTCAATTTTATTGTAGTAAGGATAATACATAGAAATAACATTAAATAAATATTCTCACAAAAATATACACACATAATACAGGTAGAACATATAACTGGTTGATGCTAAATAACAGATCCAGATAATTTTTCATTTGAATTAGCAGCAGGGAGTCATTGAATGCTATGCCCTTAGAATGGCTTGCAGGCTTTCACGAGTAGGGAGAGCGTGACTCCCTCCATAATGACGATCTTCAACACAGGTGAAATAACCAGAGAAACGCCTCCTAAAGACCTCTCCCACCACCTAAAACGCTCACTCATCTATCAACTCGGGCAGTTTTATGGGGAGGGGCACATTTTGAAAGAGGGTCAAAGTTTCAGATTTTAAAGTCGGAAGGCTCATCATGCTTCGCCTTTTCCCTTGTCCTCCCACCTTATTAATTTAAAATTTTTCACAAGGAGTGGCAGTAATTAGACTCAATCTGGACCTCCACCAAGGTTTGCTATCAAATTTCTTTCCTGTTTATGCTTGAGTTACTCAGAAGTTATCTGTGTGCTCTTTGGACGTATAAGACCTATTTTTTTTTTAAACTCCCTCTGTACAAAGAATGTAATCTTAGCTCACTAGGTTCTGGATTGGATCATTGTACTTCTTTATTTCAAATATCAGAGTAAAGAGTGAACGTAGTAATTCGTCATTAATAGTTCCCTTCTCCCAATTCAGACGAAAACCTAATACTTTTTGTTAAAAAGTTTTCTTTGCCTAAAGTTGAATACATATTGCCTAATTAACGTTAAGTTTAGTGAAACGGAAATTTTATCTATAAATTATTCTCTTATGAAACAATTATGAAATTGTTTCTGATATGATAATGTTCACTCCTATTTCTTTCTGAAGTTTTATTTAGCTCATTCATTGGAGAGTCTTTAATTGGAAAATGGAGCAATTGGCTGTTATCGATTAAAAATTGTAAGAACATCTAATAAATTAATTGGCTACTGATTATTGCATGCTGATAAAGTTGATAGGCTTGTAAAATATTTTATTTACCAAATGACATTTTAGCCTTTTAAACAACTTATGTTCCTTGATGGACATTCTTAAACAATTTGTGCTGGGTTGTCCCTGTGATTTTTATTATTATTGCAAAAAACTACAAGTAAGAGAAGCATTAATTCAGAAAGAAAATAAATATAATTTTTAAAAACTATCTGTATCTTATTTCTGAATATAAAACCTTATTGTATCACTAGAACTAAAAAATTTTCACTTGTGATTTGACAATAGGAGCTGCTATTTCATGAACTCCCTAGTATTTTAAAGGATTTAGGGGAGCATCTAATTCAGTATTTCCTGTTACAGAGAAGAAAGCAAATACAGAGAATTAATTTGCTCGGGATCACAAAACTAGACTGAATCAGCATAAGAAAATGGGATCCTATGTCTAGTGTTCAATATCTTATTTATTAGGCTTTTAGAATTGGTCTTTGGTTTCAGTATCTGAAAATTTACATGATAAACTTCACATCTACTTAAAAAATCCTACTGGGGATTAATTAAAATATTTTTTTTTTTTGAGACAGGGTCCAGCTCGGTTGCCCTTCTGGAGTGCAGTGATACAATTACAGCTCACTGCAACCCTGACCTCCTGGGCTCAAGTCATATTTGCCTGCCTTGGCCTCCCAAAGTGCTGGGATTACAGGCATGCGCCACCACACCCAGCAGAATGTTGTGTTTTACTGTTGTTGTTGTTATTGTTGTCTTTTTGGAAATCTTATAGAACCTTTTGATATCTACCTTTTATGTATTGCCAGTCAAAAATAATTTGTATTTAAGAAATTTATTTATGAATTTTGAGAATTAAAAAAATCTTTCAAACTTGGAGATAGTAATAGCATGTATTTGAAGACCTAGGAGAAATGTAATTTTTAGCCAAGGTGTTTTTCTAATTATAGAAACTGCTGACACACTTTATTAAGTGACATGATTGGGTACATCAAAGTTGTCCTCATCTAGCCTATTTTGTGTAGCCTTGATAGTTTCTTCATCACTTGATCATTACTAGGTTTGCCTGGCTCAATTCTAACCCATTTCTTATTCCTTGAATAAACCCAACAGTAACTTCCTTGTATTTTGGTTTAAATTTGAAAGGCACTGCCATGTTTTTCCCCGATTTTAAGGGGAAAAGGTTTTCCAATTTTCCTTGCAAATACAAAGTAGCATTAGATTCCTCAGAAACTCAAATAAATCATTAAGAGGTAAAAAGGAAAGGTTATGTCAGATCAATAAGACTTGTGCTTAGCAACAAATACAATACTACTTATTGACAGTCATTTTCATTTCCTTGGAAAGGAGTTTGTTGTGTGCCACAACTATGTTTTTCATCCTGAAAATGAAATTACCACCAAGTACCATACTTTTTCATTTCTTAAAATAAGTTCCTGCTTAGTTACTAAATGAATTCCTCTCACTTGTTTATCTTAGGAGTGCAGATGGTAGATTATAGAACCTTTCCAAATGCACGCCAACACATACACTATTAAAATTATGTATTTTCTCAGAATCATTTAGGATACAATTTTGTGGAGAGTATTTAAGTAGAGTACTTAATGTATTCGAATGAAGCAAAAAAAGGACTTATCCCCCAAAATCTCTTTTTGAAATAAATACATGATATATGCCCCTCCTCAGAAGGAAACGCATGAAAAATATTTTAATGATTAATGCTTCCTCATATATATTCACTTAGTGTAAACATTATTTTCATAGTAACAATGTATATGATTTCTTTTTTTTTTTTTTTTTTTTTTTTTTGAGACAGAGTTTCACTCTGTGGCCCAGGCTGGAGTGCAGTGGCGTGATCTCGGCTCACTGCAACCTCCGCCTGCTGGGTTCAAGCGATTCTCCTGCCTCAGCCTCCCGAGTAGCTCGGACTACAGGTGCATGCCACCACGCCCAGCTAATTTTTCTATTTTTAGTAGAGACGGGGTTTCACCATGTTGGCCAGGATGGTCTTGATCTTTTGACCTTGTGATCTGCCCACCTTGGCCTCCCAAAGTGCTGGGATTACAGGCATGAGCCACCATGTGGGGCCAACAATGTATATGATTTCTAAAAGTGCCCCTTGCCATAGACCATTCAAACCAAATTTGTACTGCTTTCTCATCATTTCATAAGTGTATAAAAAAAAGAATTTGAATAGCCTCATGTTTAGCAAAATCAACAGACTCATCTACAAGTTGTTGAGGATGTTTTAGTTTTTTTTATATTCAGTAAAAGTTTTTGTAGTAGCTAATGACTTAATAAATTTCAAAGATTTTTTGAACAGTGTCCCAATCAAAACATCTTGAGTAAGGCACTGAAATAATGCTTCTCTAGGAAGACCAATGAGTGGCTAAGATGAGGACATCTTGCACAAACCACTTTGACCTAGGCTTACCTATATTTTACCAGTAACAGCAGCAGTACTTACATGCCAGTTTTATGTCATTGTAAACATGATTCCATGATGATTTTAGATCTTCACAAAAATAGTGGGAAGAAATGAAATCTCCAAGATGTTACGAAAATTGTTTAAATTTACAAAGCTCTTGAGAAGGAAATCTGGAACCCTTATTTTCTAATTCCAAGTCCAGCACTTTTTTCTTCATGTTGTTCTGTCTCCCAAGCATATTTTATGACAAGGAGAAGAAATGTAAAAATAGACTTTTCCCCTCAAATCATGACTGCTAGTCTCTTGAAAAGATTAACTGAAAGTTTTACACGAAATAAAATTTGTCTTAACTTTTGATTTTAACAATCTAGAATTATGAGACTCTAATGTCGAATAAGACACAAGTACTGAAAGGGTTTCAGAAGATCTAGGTTAAAATGTCAATTTAAAAAACAACCCACTAAGAATTACTGAATAGTTTCAGACACTGAAATGAGAGTAAGTGTAGCTGAGGTTAAATTCTTTTTGAAAAAATTATTATTTTTGTTTCAATTTTTTGGGGGGAGAGGTTTGGTTACATGAATGAGTTGTATAGTGGTGATTTCTGAGATTTTAGGGTGCTCATCCCACGAACAGTGAACACTGTACTCATTATGTCATCTTTTATCCCTCCCCAGAACCCCCTCCTCTGTGTCGGTTGAAGTTAAATTCTATTGATCTTTTTTCTCTCGTCCTAGCATATTGTTGACACTGTGTGTGTCTGCGAGTGCACATGCAGAGGCAAGCGTGTGTTTTAATGAGTGAAGATCCTATTTTGGTTTATTTCTATCTGTTTGAATAGATCACTATACAAGGTCAATGTCTCAAAAGTTTTTCAGCCAAAGTAGACCTGTCACTGAGGCTGGAGTACAGTGATTTGATCGCAGCTCACCGCAACCTCAAACCCTAGGCTCAAGGCAATGCTCCTGCCTTAGCCTCCAGAGTAGCTGGGACAACAGGCTGTGTGCGCCACTAAGCCCAGCTAATTTAAAAATATGTATTTTTTTTTAGAGATGATTACCCAGGCTGGTCTCTAATCCCTGGCCTTAAGCAATTCTCCCTGCTCAGCCTCCCAAAGTGTGGGAATTACAGGCATGAACCACTGCACCTAAACTAGAAATTGTTTTAAGAATTAAAAAGGTTGCACATTATTTTAGTTTTATCCGACTGAAGGAATGATTCAATTATCAATTATCTTCATATAATGTACCAAATCCTTCATTTCAACACTACTTTGAAAGTTATAATTCTAATCAACCCACCTAGTAAACAGGCTTCTCATACGCAATTGTATATGAAATAGTAGAATAACCAACTCTCCTAAGTAAAAACTTTCTTAGTTGTAGGTTTCACTTGTACTTGTGATTTCTCCGGTCTTTATTTCCAAAAGTAACCTTTCACCTCTGGTAGTGATTTCTCTGTGCCTCCTGAGTAGCAGTTGTTCATAAAAGGATTATCTAAGTAAATTGCTTGATGCAAAGTTTTGAGTGTAAGGGCTGCAGGAAAAAAGACAGTGTGAAGTTGTGTTGACAAACTTGGTAGGGCTGTGGTTTCGAGACTCTTTCTACTCTGAAAGTTAGTGAAACCAGTCAGCTAGTTTTTTTCCTACTAGATGGTGTCACATCAATGACTGATATATCTGGGTCTTTGCTGAGAATGCTGCTTTGTAGGTGAACTACATTTTATTTTAGTCGAGAATTAAAGTTGGAACAGTACCAAAATGTGTGTGCTGCCAAGTTGGAGCAACATATTAAATTTTTAGTGCTGATTCTTTTCCATAAATACTAAACTTCATCCAAAGGACAGAAAGGAATTAATTTTACAAAGAAATGTTTGCAGTTTTTTTTTTCTTAATTTGGGGGTTGACAATTTTTCTTTGACTTTTGACTTATTTATAACATGGTATTAAAACAGAAAGGCAGGCTGGGTTTGATGGCTCACGCCTGTAATCCCAGCACTTTGGGAGGCCGAGGCGGGCAGATCACTTGAGGTCAGGAGTTTGAGACCAGCCTGGCCAACATGGTGAAAACCCATTTCTACTAACAATAGAAAAATTAGCCAGGCACGGTGGTGGGCGCCTATAATCCCAGCTACTCTGGAGGCTGAGGCAGGAAAATTGCTTGAACCCGGGAGGTGGAGGTTATAGTGACCTGAGGTCGTGCCAGTGCACTGCAGCCTGGGCGACAGAGCAAGACTCCATCTCAAACACACACACACACACACACACACACACACCCCAAACAAACAGCGGAAAGGCCATGAATATCCATGAGGGTCATTTCCTGTAGCCTTTTATTAATGATTATTTCCTATTAGATTTCTCCATTACAGTAGCAATTACATAAATTTCTGCTTCTCATACCAGCTTGGGGATCTACTAGACTCCCCAGCACACAGTGGGCACCCCCTAAAAATATTATCAAATTGTTAAATGAATCTTACAGAAAGGAAGAAGTTTTATTTTGTCCCTACTGCTCATCCATGGGGGCAGACTGTATCTGTTACTCCAATAAGCTTGGTTACATATATCTGCTGTTGGATACAAGAAGAGAGAGAAAGAAAGAGGGGGAACAAAAGATGAGAGAAATAAAAAATACAGCCATCCAATCTCGTTCTACTGTAATAATCTAAAATCCAGTCTCGTTCTACTGTAATAATCTAAAATCCAGTCTCGTTCTACTGTAATAATCTAAAATGTTTGCTTTACTGAGGAAGACCATCGTCTTCATGTAGGAAAGGCATCCAATTAACTTAAAAATTAACACGTTAAACAAATAAGGACATTGATGATTTCACATAACAAGGAACCCAAAAAGGAGGGAGTAACGTGGTTGGTGTAATGCCTAAACGACTTTCCTGGGGACTCAGGTTCTTTTTGTCTTTCTTCTCTACCACCCTCTGCCTTAACTTGCTCATCCATCCATTCATTCATTCATTCATCCATGTATTCAACTATGATGCAGGTAATATTATAGACACTTGGGGATAGAGTAACAAAACAGACAAACAAACAAATAAAAAAAAAGCTGTCTTCTTTGAAGCTTGCATTCTAACAGGAGGAAGAAAACCTGTTGGCTTTCTCCCTTAGGCATGTATAACTGAATAACATTTTTCATAAAGTCTAAATTTATTCAGAATTATAAATGGATCTTAACCAAATATGAATTCAAAATGAGTCATTTAATATATTTGTAGTCAAACAGAGAGATACCAATATAGAGAGGAAAAAGGATAAACTAAAATCTATAACATATTGGAGAAAAGGGATGGACATTTAAGAAATTATAATAATAGAGACTGTGTAGCAACATGGTTAAGAAAACAGATTTTGGAGTTCAGACTGCCTAAGGTCTAATTCCAACAAGGCCATTTACTTTCTGTGTCCTGAGCAGGTTATTTAACTTCTCTGTGCCGTAGTTTCATCATCTGTAAACTGGATAACAACAACAGCATCTATTACAGTGTTATTCTTCAGATCAGATGAATTAGCAATTTTATATATATATTACATACTATGTGCCAGGTACCCTTTGCTTAATAATAATTATTATTATCAGATACCACCGAATAAATTGTCAGTTATGTTTAATATGTGTCTGTGCAGCTAAATAACCTAATGAATCAAGAAGTTATTTGCAAATCGTTATTGCTATTAGGGCATTATATTTTATTAAAGTTATTTTATGTAAAAGGTATGTAACATGTCCAACATCTACATATATTGCATTGAATTTATATATATGTAATATATCTTATGCGTATTTGGTTATAAAACATACATAAATACTTATGTCAAATAATATAATTTTGTGCAAATATATTATTAAAAGAAAAAGTTTATTTCTGGTGTTAAGTAATAATAATTTTATGAATGTCAGTTTTTGACATGAGAATTATTAGTAGATCTTATAAAGGCTTTTTATAATTACCTGTGGACCACAATAATCAATTGTCCATAGACTCACTGAATTTGAGAGAAGCAGTTCATTTTCTGTGTGGTTGCTATAACAAATGCAAACCATGGAGAAGAAAAACAAATGAAAGATTTTATTGATAGCTATCAGTTCTTATACTTGTCTTCAAAACTATCCCTTGATGAGAAAAATAAAGCCATTAAGAGATGAAAAATTGAGGTAACTCCAGGAACTAAACTTGGGAAACATGAGTAACAGATTTTACTGTACTGATTCTGACAAATATTTACATCAAAGTCTTTAAAGGATAACATTCTAGTAACTCCACACTCATAAATGATGGCTGAATGAGGAGCAGAAATAAGAAGCATGTAAGACAGTCATAGTAATTTATGTCGAGAAAAACTACAACAAAAGATTCTCATTATATTTTGGGTTTTTACATATGAGTTATAATTTTCAGCAATGGCAGTATCCTGGTGGAAAGGATAAGGGATATTGTTTTTAATGAGGTAATCCCCAGAAAGGCCAGGACAGTGAAAAGGGACTGAAGGAGAGGTCTGAAAATGTGGGTTTGGGTCATATCTAGCTTGGTATTGACTCTTCTATGCTTTTAAAATAAGACTTTATTATTTGGACTAATGGGAACAAACCATAGTATCCTCAAGAAATTCTGATAATTGAAAATGTAAATGTTAAAAATATATATTTTTTCAAGTGTCAGATCATAAGCCTTCTTTAACTCTACACGAGTCTCCCTTGATAGTTTCCGACTTTTTTTCTCTTGTGTGCCCCCTATACGTGATTGCCTTGTCCTTTTGTTTCTCTTCACCTTAATTTCATCCCGATTATAATGCCTCCCCTTTCTGACAAATAGGACATGTGGTAGAGGAACTGAAGAGCAGAGAGGAAAACTGTGACTCTTCCTCAGTCGTCTCCTACATAGTGGCTGGGATAAAACATCAATCTCTCAATATACTCCCACTCGTTTATCTAACCCATATCCTTGCAAAGTAATGCCTAAGAGAGACTGAAATTAAGTGAAACTCTGAAACAAAGTCATTCTTCCAGTAATAGTCATGTTTAAAAAACAGAAAGAAAGAAAAAGTTTGGAGGTAGCCTGTATGTTTCCTAAAAACAAACAAACAAACAAAAAACTTAATCACTTTTCATTACTTATAGGATAATACTTTCATAACTGTCAAGCAACTATGCAGTTTGGAGAGAAGAAGAAGAAGTATTAAAGGATCCCTCTACCAGACTTAGTCATGGGCAAGAGAAACATGAATCAGAAATAAAAGATGGTGGTATCATAGAGGCAAATAAGATCTTTATGTTTTGGGAATACAAAATATAAGATGTTCTTTGCGTGGGAAAGGCTCACATTTATGGAGAATATGCAGACAGAAGATTAGGCAGAGCAGGGATTCAGGACCAAACTAAGATGTCTCCTTAGATTAACTGGGCTACAGGAGCCTGTTCTTAAATCCCAGACCCTCTGAGCCACGGGATGGAGAACTGTCAATCTCATTTGCCAGCAGGTAGGGGCAGTAAGAAAGGAGTGGAATTGCTTAGTTCTCTCACTGAAGAGAGATGAAACTGGTACTGCATCTGAAATAAAAGCATGTGTTCTTTTAAAGAATCATTCTTTTAAGTAGATATTAAGCCCTAGTATATTATTATGAAAGTAAAATACTTCAATTATATTTGGTTCAGTAGGTTTTGTCAGCTTAGCAATAAATGTAACTGCTATATTTGGCAACATTACCATCAGAAAATGTACTGAAAGACAATCTGAAGAACAGGTTTTTCTATAAACCACACATGTTGTTGTAGTTTCCATACGATGAGCAATTCCTATATTTTCATGATTAAATCATGTCTTTACCCTAGCAGAAATAGGCATACATCATTAAGGATACAGTAAACAGAGTTTTTTGTTTTTCAACAAATTATTTACGAAGAAATCCTTAAAAATAGTTAAAATGAATCATAAAAAGTACATGTTTTTTCTCCATATAAATTATTACGTATTTAGGAGGAGATTGATAAATTTTATGCAATGATTAACAAAAAAAAATTAGCCTTAAGTTTTTCATGTACTTTTTTTGTGAAGGTAATAGAGACTGTTAGAAGTGAAATAGTAGAGAAAACTGGCAACATGATAAAATGAATACAAATTTCTTTTTCTTTTTCTTTTTCTTTTCTTCCCAAGTACAAGTCCCTTTGCCTCTTATGCCAAGTGGCTGTAATGAGCAACAGGATGCATGCAAACTCAGACCCTGTTTCAGTTTCTAGAAAAATATTTGAAGGAGAGAAAGTAATGGGAGAACAAGGGTAGAAATGAAAAGAAGAAGCAAATGGCTATTGGGGAATTCTGTGCCTATCGTTACACAAGAATAATCAATAGCAATCCCATGTAAATGATTTGGTTTCCCTGGTTCCCTCAAAATAAAGAATGAACTGAATTGGGCTATGCCTATTTGCCCTTGGAGCTTGGCAAATCTAGGAGATTGAAGGGAAGTTTGTGAGAGGAAGGAGAGAAAAGCCTCCTTATTTATAAACTACCAATACTGGGATGGTGTGGGGGATGGAGAAAAACTTTCTTTCCTTCAATTTCAGGACCACTGAAAGGTACTCCAAAAACCATACCTGAGTTTCACTGAATCATCAATGAAAACAAACCTGTACAATTGACAGTCAGAGAGACAATGGTCAAGTACAATTGACTCCCAGCAGAATACAGCCACGGAAGAGAGAGTGGAAAACTGTATAATTGAGGGGTAAAGTTGGAGGATTTAAGGATTGAAGAAGGATATAGGCAGAAGAAAAACCTCTTAATAATTTTGTCAAACCAATATAACTTATAATGTGATAAAGATGGTACTAAAAACAGGTTAAGAGAAACATTGGTTTTGATAAAGATGCAAAAAGTTAACATATAAAATGATAAAACCACTTAGGGTTTATTTTGAGAATGCAAAGTTAGTTCAATATCGGTCATTTTTTCTACATAAGGTATTATATTAATCAATAAGAAAACTGTACTATAATATTAATACATGTTAAGAAAATCACATAAAATTGAACTGCCATGGGTAATAAATATTCCTTGTAAAACAAGAATAGTGAAAATCTACATAAATAAGATAAAATCTATGAAAACTCAACAGAAAATGTTATCCAAGTAATGACACACTAAAAACATATCAATTAAAACAAGAGCTCAATGAGAATGCCTATTATTATTATTATATAACATAGTTTTTGTGTTATTAATGAAATAAGATCTTTTTAAAACAGTAACAGAAAGGAAAATATGAACCAATCTCCTTACGATAGGATTACATGCTTACAATACGAAATAAACTTTTATAAAATTCTACAATTAATAAGAATTGGATAGTGGTCAAGTAAAATGTGAATACAAGACAATCAGCAGCTTTACTCTTGCAATAAGCAATGAAAAATAAAATTTGCAACAGGGAAAATGTTAAAAGCTATGGAATTAATCTAACAAGTTGCAGAATCTAGCTAAAGAACACTATAGAATCTTATTTGAAATTATTAAAGGGTCCAGACAACTGAAAAGCAAAGTATGTTTTGAGATATTTTTCAAAATAAATGTATAAATTTGATTAAAATCACATTAAACCACATCTGATATTTCCTAGAATTTTATGAAATTATCTTAAAATTTGCATTAAATGCCTAATATAGCTTGAAAAGTTAATAAGTAGTAGAAAACTAAGAGTGTACTCTCACCAGATATCAAAACAGCTAATAAACTTACATAGCATTGCCAAATAAATAGAGTAGTGCATATGAACAGAGAATGTAGTATTATAGCCTTTATATATATTAAAAATAAGACCACTAGTATAAAATGCTGAATAATGCAAACAAAGCTATTTATTACATTATGAGTACTGAAGTAAAAAGTAGGTATAAAGAAATGTCCACCAATAATGTTATGGTACCTCCATTGTATATATAATATCGTGTAGCTTTTAAATAAGAATGAATTTAATCTAGATTAAGATAAATGTTCATATTATTGTTGAATGAGGAAAACAATATACCAAAAGTCTACTTAATATTTATTCATTTTTATAAAACAGTAAAAAATTATATAAAACATGTTTAAAAAAGAGGATTTATGAATGCAGGAAAAAATATGGAAGGACATATATTGGGTTTTCAACATGGGTACCCTTAGGTGTGTATGGTGAAAGGTAGGAAGGAGCAGGAAGAAAAAAAATTAGGATTGAACCAAACTAAATAAGAAGAAAAATAAAAATTCATACTAAAATCTTATCTTTGATCAAATGTGTGCATATATGTTAGTTGCATATATGAACATGTTTTTTAAGAAATTTAAGTGGGTCAAAAAGTGCTTTAACAAGAAAATATCCATTGTTCTTAAGCATCTGGGTAAAAAATAAAAAGATGAATTAATTAACAAACTTCTTCTTGAATTAAAAGTGTCTTTCAATAACTAGAATGCATTTGGAATAAATATTTTATATTATATATTATCTACTTCTGTATCTTTTTTTTTTTTTTTTTGAGATGAAATTTTGCTCTTGTTGCCCAGGCTGGAGTACAATGGTGTGATCTCAGCTCACTGTAACCTCTGCCTCCCAGTTTCAAGCAATTCTCCTGCCTCAGCCTTTCAAGGAGCTGGGATTACAGGCATGAGCCACCATGCCTGGCCTTCTGCATCATCTTTAAAGAAAGAAAATTATTTTTCTATTTCTTTAATAGATATATGTTGAGTGCCTATTATGAGCCAGGGATTGAAAAGGATATAAAACATTTCAAAATTCTTGCCTGGGGAGCTTATATTCCAATGCAAGAGGGGAAAAATAAAAATTAAAAGTTAAATATGTAATATTTTATGTGGGGGGTATATTCTATAGATAAAATAAATTAGGAAAAGTGGCAGAGAATACTGGGAGTGTTGCAATTTAATACAGGTTAGTCAGTGAAAAATGACAGGACCCATACTAACCCTCATACTTGGCACTTGTATAGTTATGTTGCTGTTATTGGGCAAATTACATTAGCTCAGGGTCTCATTAAGTGAGAGGTCTCCCTCCAGTGTATTTTATTTATGTTTGGACTCCGCTTTGTACAATATTTAATTTATTCCTAAGCAATAATTTGGCTTAGATTATTCAGCCTAAACAACACAAGATTGTGAATTTATTTTTCTTCATTCTATTTTCCTTTAAGAGTAACTGTGAGCAGAGCTGCTGTAAAACACCAGATGGAAAGGAAGCAGTTCAACACCATCTTTTCTTCATCTGCCTTGCTGTGGCACTCAGCTTCTCACTGCATACAGGAACTTGGAAATTCCAGGCTTCAGATGTGGTCACATGAATCCTCCACTGATTATTACAGATTTGCCTTCAAATGAGCCACAGGAATGTTTATTTCTTAATAATCAACAGCAGCTTCTCTTGTAATGTGTTTTAATGTTTTTACATATCGTCTAGCAGCATTGGTCCCGAATTCCAGCCTTAACTGGCAGGCTGCTTCCCTTCTGGGAGTTTTCCAATAACCAACATTGTTTCTTACCCTTTTCAAGGACTATGGGGAAAAGAATCTTCTAGAGTCTTGAGAAAAGCATGACAATCCAGGATTTATGCACATTGAAAATATTTTTATTGATTTGGCCCAACTTCCTCATCGTGCAACTTGTCACATCATGACACCATCTGAAATGATAAACTTTCTAGAGAATTGTCATGGAAAGGTCTTCTCCAACCAACCTAAGCTTAGAGTCAAACTTAAGGCAAACTTTGGGAAAGAGGCCACTTCCACTCTGTGACAGAGGGTAATATGGTTTGGCTTTATGTCCCCACCCAAATCTCATCTTGTAGTTTCCATAATTCCCACATGTTCTGGGAGGGACCTGGTGGGAGATGAATGAATTATGGGGGCGGATCTTTCGCGTGCCGTTCTTGTGATAGTGAATGAGGCTCATGAAATCTGCTGGTTTTAAAAGCAGCTTGTGCAGGGCACAAGCTTTTGCTGCTGCCATCCACTTAAGCTGTGACTTGCTCCTTCTTGCCTCCTGCCATGATTGTGAGGCCTCCTCAGCCACGTGGAATTGTAAGTTTAATAAACTTCATTCTATTGTAAATTGTCCAGTCTCAGGCATGTCTTTATCAGCAGTGTGAAAACAGACTAATACAGAGGGTTATAAAAATATTACTCCCCTTTAATATTGCTCCCAAGGAATTCCCTATGGTTAAAAAATATATATGAATGAGGACAAAACATATACTTATGAGCATCATAATATATGACTAAGACTCATCTGATTCTCAATGATTTTGTTTCTGTGACTTAAAAAAATGGTACAAGGCCCATGAAATGAATCACACCTCAGAGGAGGGAAGAGAATGAAAGCTTGATGAGGGCAGGGCTTTCTCTAAGTTGTTCACCTTAAATAATGTCAGACACTCAAGAGGTATTCAATAAATGTTTGATTAATAAATGAAAAATAGCACGTCTTTGTTAAATAGACGACAAGTCCATATCTTTATAAATTAAAGCATTATCCTTTCTATGAAAAGAAAATGGCTATTGAAGAAATTGAATAAAAAGTGTAACTTGGAAATGTTAGTCCTACAAAGTAAAATAATATTCACATGTTTGGAAGGCAAGA
Organism: Gorilla gorilla gorilla; assembly: GCF_029281585.2. Lineage (NCBI taxonomy): Eukaryota > Metazoa > Chordata > Mammalia > Primates > Hominidae > Gorilla > Gorilla gorilla. The sequence continues at coordinate 86,940,355 of NC_086017.1, read as the reverse complement.
CATAAGTCCCTGTAAGAGAGAACTTTCGGACCCTAAGCAGGAGGCATATTTAAATCCAATGGTATTTTTTACCTCCGTTATATTGTTATACTGTGCTCTTTTGTTCATTTACTTAATAACCATCACACATACATGAACTTGAATGTTTTTGACATACGAAGTGGATTAAATTTTTAATTTTTTAAGCATCCTAATTCTTTTTGTTCTCTTAGATAACAGTTGAAAAAAAATTGTGAACAGGATTTTAAATCCCTGATGAAGAGCTCTGTCAAAACTTCCCCCATTACCTTGAAAAATAAATCTGGTTTTATTTATAGTTCTATACGAGATGATTGGCTATAAAAAGGTGATTTTCCATTTGGAGAAAGCAGAAGAATTGTTGTGTACATTCTACATCCGGTACTGGTGATTTTGGAAACACATGGAATAGGTGTTCAATTACCTTCCTTTATGTCTTAGGCTGTTTATGAGACCCATTCTTCTCCACTGTCACATAAAGGAAGGGGCTGTGTTCTTGAATGTCCACGTTCCTGATCTGAAGTGTTTGCACGTAACGCAAATATAATAAATACCAGATAGAAGTACTCTTTTTCTTTCTATGCTGCATATAATAGAACATATATTTTTAACAAATATTTATATTATTTAAGAACTTGAGATGACCTTGAAAGTACAGAAGCATTTTAGTTAGTGTAATAATGATTCTTCACACTGCCATACTGCTGAAGGAAGACTTGCTGTTCTCAAACGTAAGGAAAATAACTGAACTGATGAAGACTAAGTAAAATTCCTCCTAAAAATGAATTTATGGGGGTCGGTTGACTCCATTTTTTGTCTGAACTTCAAATTGAGAATTGTTAATGTTCATTTGTAAAATTACAATGTGAGATGATGAATACCAAATATGAGATCTTAGCATGTAACCCATTGTTATTAAAAATGTGTTTTACAAATATCGCAATTAGATGTAGATATTATGAATCAGATTTTATGTGTATGTGTATTAAAGTTTTTGCTATTTATACATATTATTTATAAATTATATGTGCCATCTTAAGAGTAAGTCTTTTAAAATGGTAAATTAACACTCATTTTAGATGGATTTATTGACTCACACCTGTTGGCACTGTTTGTCTTAATTTTGGGATGTCTTATGCTATTGACTTGTGTTAAAACTGTACTACAATTATAAAGGCAATTCAAATTGTAAAATAGCACTTTAAAAATAAAGCCTTTAATAAATAAAATAAACTTTTATGGAAGTGTTTTATCATATGGTCTTTCCATGAGATGTAATAATTTCAATTAAATAATAAAGTGCACCAAAGCAATCATCAATATGTAATAGCTGCTACTGTCAATTCCGTGGAGGAGAATGTCCCTTATGAGAGACAATGCACCCATTTCCACTCAGACCCTTCAGTGACCAAGCAGCAATCTTACCATCAGGAATGTGTTGACATGAAAATATACTTTAGAAAACCAGGTAAACTAACAACAAATGTATAACAACTACACTAGAAAATTCTACAAACAACAAATCAGTTATGAACAGTTTTTGTTGTTGATCATTAATTGTTCAATTAACTGTACATAAATATATAACAACATGCTATCAATTTCGGATATAGCCATTGGACAGACAAATGAAGAGAAAGTTTCCATGTAATTATTCATCAATTTACTCAGTAACATATAAACTTCATATTCCATATCCAGCTCTAAAAAATTTCAAAAAAAAAAAAAAGTGAGGGCCACTGTATCCTGGATAAATTTCAATTTTAACAAAGTAAACAGAACATACATTCACCAAAGGAAAGAAGCACATTGAAGAGGCCAATTTGATCTTTAGGACCCTCTAGTTTTAACTGAGGTACTTTTTTTCCCTAGTACTTGTCACTTTATAATCATGTCAGGTAGGTTGGTTTACGGTGTCTGCACTTTACATCAACATCTGCATCAGAGCAAAATGTGATTTTTCAATGTGTTTGGTATTGATGTCAATATCTCACCCTCTGTTTTGCCGTTTTCAAGATGATCCTCCTGTGTCTTAAACATTTTCATGGATAGAATCTCCAGGCCTCATAAAAATTATCCCCAAAATGCACTGGGGGTGCTCCAAAGTTTTACAAAACTGCTGAAACTCTCTTTAATGTAAGTTAAAGCCAGCATTTTTTTTGGTGAAAGCAGCTGTTTCCTGATGTTGTTATGCAGTTACACAAGAATATAATTAGCATTTTAAATGTGAATCTAAATTTCAATCCTGTTTCAACTACTGATAGATCCATCATAAATGTGAAGTGAAAATGAAAACTGCTTAATGTAGTTTTAGGTACAATAGGCAAACTCAGTGCTCATATATTGGACCATTGGTCCATATTCTTAGACCCTTCTATGAGTAAAATATTTGAATGGACTCTAGAGGTAGAGTGCTTAGTTATCACATACAGTGCTGACAACTGTCCACACAGTGGAATAAGCCCTAAATGTGAGTTAGCTCTCCACTGCCTCCCATCAATGATCCAGTATTCACAGAGAGAGTGGCAAGATTTAATTCCTGTATATTTTGAAATTTGGAGCTTAAAAATACTATTTTAAAAGTACTGAGAAATTTCCTAAAAGTTTAGAAATTCTCCTAAGTCCTCAAGTATTCATTATCAAAATCAATGGGCTCAATTATTAGGAAAATTGTAATGGCAACAGTTCTTATCTAGTGAGGATATGATAAACTCCCAGTCATCAATGTTATCAGACTAAGAAAATTATACCAAGTAAGTTACATAAGGTCATAATTTTAGCATTTTAATTTTAGCTCTTGTACCTGATAAGATTCTAATACTAACTTTTTTTAACTGAACCGGACATTCTCATTTAAGAATTGAGGATAATAGCATTTAAATATGTGAAGGTGCATGAGCATCTATATCACATATTCACCCAATAGCATTTATTTGAAATATAAATATATCCCAATTTATTATTATTTGTCTTGCTAATATTTGTATATTCTTTGCATTAAATGCAGGATTTAAGTAGTGAATACATCCTCACAACTCCAATAAAGAAAAAGTTCCAAAGTTAAAAAAATCAAGGTCATAAAATGACGAGCTCAAAGATTGAGGCTACTTTTACTATTTTAAATGAAAAGATAATGTGTTCAGTTTTGCAGGTAGTTACAGTAGTTTTATCCCTTATGGCTAAGAATTGAGTTAACAATAAAAGACATATTAGAATTCTCTAAATAGAAATGTTTTCTCTCATTCTCAGCTATTGATAGTCTATATAATGTGTACATTAATAATAGATAATAAGAGGCTCATATGTGGGTGAAAGGTCAGGAATGGGTTTTTCTTTCTGCCAGAGGCGGAGGAGACACTGAACTCTCAAATATGCCAAATTGGCAGTAACATTGCAAGTAAAGAACTGAGCTCCCGGGGTGGGGTCAGGATTCTAGAGGCAAGGCCTCTCACATGCCGTTGTGATGGATTAGAAGGCGAGTCAGGCTGTCCAAGGAGCAAAAGGAAAGCGTCCTATTACTTTCCAAGGGAAAAGATCAAACAAGCAAGCAGTGCAGTTTTGCAAAGTGAGAAATACAAAGGACAGTCTTGGGAGAATTAGAGCTGCCAAAATGAAATTACTTAAAAAATGTCTTATTCTAAGTAGAAAAGAGTAACCTAATTCGAGTAAATGAAAACTCTCTTCCTACAAGGAACATGAAAGCTTTTCTTAAGCACTCTGTTACATAATCACATTTTGCAGTTATTTTAGCTGTTTCAGTTCAATATTGCAGACTTCCAAGACCTTAGCTTTGCTAGTTATGAGTCCAAAGGAAAGTGAGATTTCCTTTTCTGAAGGTGTCTACTACTGTTTACAAAGCTATTTTTAAAACACTATTCTTATATGAATGGTACTTGGTTCTAATCATATAGACTTCACACAATAATCAATAAAGAAATTATAAAGCACTGTGCTACGAATATGCTATGATAAAGTATTATGAATGAATATAACATTTAATTTTAATAATTATAAATATAATATTTATTTATGACAGCAAACATGCAATGTTCTGGCCTCTGTGTGAACTACCACAAATTTTATTTATTTGAAAATTTATTATGATTTGGGCACAGTGCATTTCAAGTAGGGAAAATATCAGGTAGGTATTTTGCGTACCACCAGTCAGCACATACTTATTTCACCCGAAGGAGTTGTTTGCTACATTTATAAGCTTTCCTTTTAAAGCTAAATGATTTAGAGTAAAGACATTAGAAAAAAATGATCACCCAGATACTTCAACAAGAGAATGTAAGAAAGAAGAGGAAGATAAAAGAGGATGAATAGAAGGAAACAGAGAAAGAAAAAGAGGAGAAACAAATCCCTCCAGTCAGGAATATCTCAATTCAAAGTTAAAAATCTACTTTTTGATTTTAAGGTTTTAATTACTACTGACATGCACAATGTTAAAATAGTTAACACAAACAATTCTCTAAGATATTTTCTGAAAGGAAAAAAAAACAAACTGTGTTACTTAAAAGAAAATAATCTTGGTTCTTTCATACAAGTACAATTCCATTTGTTTCTGGTTGAATTGAAAATTTGGATTTCTTTGAGTTAATACAGTTGAATTAAGTCAAAACCATCACATGATTCAGAAAAAAAGTGACTAAAGTTAGATAAACATGTTTTCTCCAGGAACTTTGTCCATGGTATACACAGGAAATACATTTTCATGTTTCTGAGCAAGATTAAAATTGGCCAGAAAAACTTTTTACTTAGGAAGCAATTGAGAGGCCTACAACTACTCAAATGAGAACTATGATAACTTACTGACTGCTTCAGCACAAGTCGTAAAATATTTCCTTGTCAGATATCTTTTTATATGGCAACACTACCAACGACAGGCAAAACACAGTCAGCAGTTTGTTTTTCAAAGACCCTGTGCTTCACACCTTAATGGAAAGAAAATTACATAATCACAATGAGAAATTATTTTATCTACAAAAATATATCAACACAATGTCGTTCTTACATATTTTGACATAAGATAGTAAAATATACTAAATAAAAGACTTCTAAGACTTAAACAGGCCATATCTGTTTTATAAGACAACAATAATCTGATCTACAGCAATACCAACATGATTGATAATTTAGTTATCATATTTTGATCCACAGGGACGACATTTTAAAACACCAAAATATACACAAAATCATATGCAAAAACCTAATGGAATCCGAAATGCATTGAAATAACAAGTTGTAATGCAAGTATTGGTAATAGGTTTAGTGAAGCAGGAAAAAAGATTTTTTTTCCTCCCACAGATAATAAGCAGTACTATCTGAATAACAAAGTACAGACCAAGACTTCAAAAGGGTGTATCGCTATTCAAGGGAATCCTTTATTAATCTCTACTGTTGAAAGAGCAAACTTTTCCATATCAGTTAGGCAAAATCGTCTATCAATTCACAGGCTTCTTAAATCAGGGGTAATTATTCACTTCTTGTTTATAAAAATAAAAGACAAATATCATATGTTCTCACTCATATATGGGAGCTAAATAGTTGATCTTATAAAGGTAAAGAGCAGAATGATAGATGCTAGAGGCTGAGAAGGGTGGGTCGGTGGGAGGAGGGTATGAAGAATGGAAGGTTAATGGGCATAAACACAGTGTTAGATAAAAGGTATAAGTTCTATCATTCCACAGCAGAGTAGAGTAATTATACTTAACAATAATGTATTGTATATTTCAAAGTAGTTAGAAGAGAGGACTTGAATTGTTCCTAACACATAGAAATGATAAATATTCAAATTCATGGATACCTTAAACACCCTGACTTGATCATTATACATATTATGCATGTAACAAAATATTGCATATAACCCATATATATGTAATATGTTATACATCAATAAAAAAGAAAAAAGAAAAATGAACTAATTGAAACTATTTCAGAAGGAAATAATCAGTATATTCAATTAGACATTATTTTGATTTTGAAGGAGTCATTTTTTTCATCACCAAGGTAATTCCTAGCCATCCTGCTCTTCCCCAATGATCTAAAAATGAATTAAATGAATTCAGCTAGTCTGGTTCTGCATTTTTCTTACAGTGTAGTGCGTGTGTGTGTGTGTGTGTTCACTTGAAAAGTTCTAAATTTGTTTTTTTTTCTTGTTCTATCCCTCATTCTTGCTGTCATCTTGTTGAATAGTTCAGAATTTGAATGCATGTGTATGTGTGTGTGTCTGGCCCAAAGGGAAAGAGATGATGATAACACTGCAAAAATAACTCAAAGGATAATGCGTATCATATATTTTGAGAGGCAGCCAACATTTTTAATTAACTGATAAAAATGGCAATTATTCTAGGCTATGGGATGGAATCCAGGGTTCCAATTGGAGGAGACAGTTTTAGGCAAAAAACAGAATAGCTATTTATCTTTTGAGGTAGGAGGTTGGCCACATCGGCAGGTAGAGAAGAAGGTAGGTTGAAGAGTTGTTGGAACAGATGAGAATTTTCCTTAGTTGCTTATATTTCCTCAATGAATTAACAAGCAAAATAATCAACTTGGAGAAAGAACTGGAAAGGACGTCTTATAGGTTTGAGGAGGATAGAGAAGGTGTGAAATCTTCATCTTGGGAAGAGAGAAAGTGAATTGGCTAGAGAAGTGTGAGTTCTTGTTTCTATTGGAGATCATTGGTTATGAATCTAAAATGAATCAAGCAAGTTTGGTTGTGTGTTTTTCTCCAACTATTCAGGTGAAGAATAGATGAAAAATTTAACCAGAGTTGTATTTTTGGTAGATATGTAGGGAAAACGAAGAGAGACAGGACAAAGCATATAGAGCTTACATTTGAGGGAGTGTTCGTTATGTTGGACCAGGGAAATCAGTCAGGTAAAAAGATACCTGAAGGCAGTGGGGAAGTTTCCATAAATTGCAAATCCAAAAGAGTTGGAATTGTTATTGGCATCTGGGCACTAGATGGGCTGACAGTAAAGGTGGGAAATAATGTCTAAGAGTGGAATGCTTGATTTTGAGATTATGGTAATGGCTATGGGCTAAGTAGATGACAGGTCGAAATTGGTGTCAAAGAGTCCAAAACTATGATGCTATCCTATTTGTGGATATCAAAATCAGAGATTTAAGACAGAGCCATAAATATTCCTGGCAAAGCTGCCTAGGCAGTTAGTTCTGTGTGCAGTTGGCACATCTCCCTCTTGTGACCTCCATACAGCCACGGGGAGACGGAACCACTGAGTGACACAGAATTCGGCATGCTCCTGCAAGACGCTTCTTACCTTCCCATCCTTTAAAAATTATGCCAGTATTTGCAGTGTTATTGTCACAGGTTTCCTGAAAATCCTTCAGGTCTAATCTCATCAATGTCCCATATTCCTGTCACCTCTATTCCCATGAGAAGTTTAACTCCCAGGTCACCTCCTACACAGAGGCTTTCACCACTGTAGGCACATTTGCTAAATTTGTCCGATCCGCCACCTCTCCTGACCCCCAGACCCTTCCACTGCACTTTCTAGAACTCGAACCACTTTACCCCAAAATTCTCCAAGGTAGTTACTTTCTTCTCTAAATGTTACAAAACTAAAATTGCTATTTCTTTTTAGCCTACTACTTCCATTGATACCCTCTTAGGTGGAGAAAATTTTGTCTCCTATAACTGTCTTCCTTGAGCTCAAGGTGATTTATAGGCTCTCCTCCTTTTCGTGAAGATCCAGACCATTATTTCTCCATCCTCCTTCAATTCATGTGAGTTTTCTGAAGCGTAAACCATTAGATTCGATTGTCTACTTACAGTTCTTGTTTTTGTTATCGACTGGACTTTCTGTCATTCCCTTTTGTGTCTTGAAATATCGTCAACTGGAGCTTGCTTGAACACTCTTTCCCTCCAACATCACACCTGTCATAATACTCGAATTTCAATGTCCACATCAACTCAAGAAGAGATGGAAAAACCAACAGATCCACGAACATAAACAATGCTGGGAAAGTAGTCGTAAATCTCCTAAGAGATACTAGGATCTGATGGGTTTGCATAGATTTTTATTAAAAATCAAAAATAATAATTTTAAATTTATTTAAATTGTTCAACAGCTTAGGAAAATACAGAAATCCATCCCATTTATTCTATAAAATGGCATATTCTTAATATCCAAACTGGATAATATTAGCACAAAGAAAAAACTATTGTTCAATCTAAATTATGAGCATATTTGCAAACTTCTAAACAAAATACTGGTAAGAAAAATACAGAAATATTTAAAAATCAATCATGAGAAATGTAAAGATACTTCGATATTAAGAACTACATATATTAAATTCCATCAAGTATATTAATGAACAAAAAGTGAAACAATAAATCATGAGATTTTGAAGCTGAAAAAGCATTTGACAACATTCAAAACCCAATCCTAACTTTAAAATTGCTTAGCAAGCTCAGAAAAGAAAGATTTGTCTTAATTTCACAAATAATATATACCAGAAACCTTCAACAAACATCATTCTTATAGTGACATATTAGAAAAATTACCACTAAGGTGAGAAATGAGATAAGGCTACCTACTGCCACCAACATATTAAGTGCAACAGGCAAGAAGAAGAAATAAGAGCAGCAAACAGTAGAAAGGCAGCTACAAAATTGTCATTAAAGACAGTGTCTGCTAAGATAACACAAAATATTTAATAAAAATGCTAGCATTGTTACTAGTTGGAGTGTCCAGTAAGTGGCAAAGTTACACAGTCAATATAGAAAAAGTAATATGTGATAGATAAAATACGATAGAAAAATTATTGAATTCACCATAGCAATATATGTTTACCTATCTAATCTATCAATACTGTACACACACATACACACACACCAGAAGTCATCCTAAGAAAATTTCAAGCCCTATTTGGAAATGGCTATGGCTCTTCTGGGACAGACAGCTACTGAGAAGAGATGTTTGGGGTAGAGGTAGAACACCCTTGATATTGCCACTTTGAAACTACTTATGCTAGTGGTGATTTTCACCTGATCTTAGGTAATAAAGTATAGTCGTGAACGATGCAGATACTTGGAACACATGAACTGGGCTCAAATCTTCACTGTGTAATTTACTAAGGATGCTTGTTGATTTCATTCTTCTTAGCCTCAATTTCCTATTCTCAGTAGATGAAGGCTAATCATAATATCTACATTTATAGGACTGTTAGAGTTAAATAGCATACGATATGTAAATTTCTTAGTTCAATGCCTGGCACTTGGTAATAGCTCAATAACCCACTATCATATTTCTAGTCCAAAGTCTGTTCCAAACGCAGAATGATCTGTGAAAATGTCAAACAGATGATGATAGTGTCTGGCTCAGAATCCTGAAATGACTTCTCATTACACGCAGAGTGAAAGGAAAGTCCTTACGATGGCACAAACGGCCCTTTACTACTTGCTTCAAAGTTCCCTCTCTACTCCTACATCGCTCTCACTTCTCTCTCAGGTCTCTTGCATAGCCCATTTCCTCCACTCTGAGCAATCTGCACTAAGCTTGCCATAATATGTTACCTCTTTCATCCCTTTGCTTAAATGTCACCTTTTTCTAGAGAATATTCCTGACCACTCTAAAATTGAGGAAAAAAACAAAAAACAAATACAACCCAACCAGTTTTTCCCCAAGCACTCTCTATTCCAATTTTCTTATAAAATTATCACTATGTAATAGCTTTTCTATTTTACATAAACATCTGTTACTATCCTCCTTAGCAAAGTGTAATCCACACAGGGGATTTTAATGGTTTTCTTCTTTTTTTCCCCAGAACCTAGAACACTGCCTGGCACACAGTATATATTCAATAAACATTTGTTACATGACCATATTATTATTCCAATGTTATCACTATGAAATGGAGCTATTGAATTTATTTGCATGTGTTGAAATACTAACTTTTAAATATTAGAAGTCTGTACCATGTTTATCAGCATGTTCTTTTGGTGATTTTATCATTTTATTTCCCTTAATTCCTAAAATAGGAATCATCCCTAATCTATGATTTTGCTAATATCCCAGGTAAATTTTCTTCAAACATTTCTTGACACCCATTTCTTATAAGATTTGATACCTTAACAAGTTATGAATATTTTTGTAAAAATAATGCCTATATTTTGAATCTCTTTGTTATGAGTTACTTTGAGAATAAAATGCCAAGACTTAAAAATCAGCTTTTGTGCCTACACTAAGCAAGGGAGTCAGTCTCATCTCAGTGATCAGTTTGGCTAGGTGAAGGGTTTCTCTCTATCATTGTAAATATGAATCAGATTCTCAACAACTATCAACAGTCAAGACCTGGCAGCACAGCTATGATTTGGAGAAGCTCACAGGAAGTTGTGTAGGCCTGGCTCCAACACAGGAGCCACTGTGGTGTGTACATCGTGTGAAGAATGAATAAAAATTATGAAGATCCTTCCCAACATTCTGACCAAACAATCTGTCAGCTTTTGAGAGAGATTACAAGCTCCAGGAAAAATTGGCTTTAGTGTTAAAGGTTATTATTCCTTAACAGATAATATTTTTCTGGAGGAAACACAACCCAGAGAGGTTGCACAGAGATTAGAGGATTTTAAACATTACATACGTGTGAACATTCACACTACAAACTGAGCCAATAAATCAGCTTCCTTAACTCTTGCTAGTACTGATTAAAACCTGGAGCCAAAAGTCTTCCAGTGGCATGAGATAATCCGAGGCATTTTTAAAGGGTGATGTATAGATGGTGATTCATCAATGGTAAAGACTACGATGTCATATGTAAACACAACCTAGATAACACGATTTTTCCTATATACTAAATCAATTGTAATTCTGATGGAGTGCACATATTGATTTGATTGAAGTTGTTATAAAACTTTAATTCCTATTCATATTTATTTTAATTTGATTTTCATGCCTATTATGGGTACAATATGGGCAAGAATAAATCTATTCCTATTTATAGTAAGCAAGTTGGAAAAATAAGTATTAAGCCTGGGCCTGCTGATGTTCACCATCAACACTTAACTAGATTCTCTTTTGTTTGTTTGACTGTTTGGAGCAGAGACTGGTTCTGTCACCCAGGCTGGAGTGCAGGGGCGTGATTTCGGCTCACAGCAGCCTCTGCATCCCAGGTTCCAGCAATCCTCCTGCCTCAGCCTCCTGAGTAGCTGGGATTACAGGCGTGCACCACTACACCCGGCTAATCTTTATATTTTTAGTGGAGATGGGGTTTCACCACATTAGCCAGGCTGGTCACCAACTCCCAGACTCAAGTCATCCACCCACCTTGGCCTCCCGAAGTGCTGGGATTACAGGTGTGAGCCACTGTGCCCGGCTCAATACTTAACTAGATTCATTTAAAATGTTTCTGTTTGGATCCTACTATCCATTATCAGTGCTATTTTAACTTAATTTGAATGTAGGTAAAGTCAGAAAAATATTTTGAATTCCCTAAAATTAGATGATTAAAAATTACAGTTGCAGAACTTTAGAGATGGTTATATGTTAGGACTCCCAAGCTCAAGGTTTACTTTAATTCCCAGGTAATGAATTATTCCTCAAACTTCTCTCTGGATACAACCTTCTGAGTACAAAAATCAAGGGCGGGGATATAAGAAGACACTTGACCTGAGATTAAGAGCTCAATATGGCTTCCTGAGGTTTGAAAAATAAATGTACACCATAGAAAGTGCACATTTAATTTCATCCATAATGTAATTGCAGGTGAATATTGGGGCTGGGATCCAGATTTAATTGTCAGAGAATCTCAGAAAAATATTTTTGAGAGAACTATGTTTAGCAGGACATTTTTTATAACAGCAATACTAGGAATCTCTATTTAATAAGAGGACAGGGACGGCAGTGGGTAAAGACCAGCCCGCTCCTGCCTTTCCCCACATTACAACCTCTCGTCAGCACAACCCCCTTGATGTACCCACCACTGCTCCTTACGACTCAGTTAATGATCCTCTGAAAAAGGGTTTTAAACTCTTTCCCTCTGTTTTTGCTTTATTATTTATTTTACATTATTTACTAACTAGGAGTTAGAACAAGCGACACAGAAGTTTAATGACCTTAACAGTTGAGAAAACAGAAAATCAATAAAATCAGGGGATTTGCCTAAAATGACATGGCTAATTTTTGGACTAGAGTCTAGTCCAGTGCTTTTCTCATCATGTCATTCCTTACAAAAAAAAAAAAAAAAAAAATGCTTCCTGAAGCAAAGGCAGGGCAATCTCACTAGTAATCAAAAAACAAATATCAAAATAAAATAAAATGCCCCATCTTTCCCTTTAAATTGATGCTTTTGAAAGAAACACACTGCTTTAAATCTGTCAATAAATACAAATGGTTATTGCATAAGAAAACCTTAGAACACCTTTAGAAAACTATCCAAGTTGTGCCCAATGAAAACTTTCTATGATGTTTCTGCTCTGTCCAAGGTAGTGGCTACTAGCCACGTGGGCTACTGAACACTTCGAATGTGGCTAATGTGAATGAAGACTGAAATCTTTAATTACAGTTAACTTACATTTAAGTAGCCACATATAGCTAGTGGCCACCATCTCAAACAGCTCAGACTTAGTCTTCTCCTTCCTCTCTAGTCTCATCTCTCACCACACCCTCAGCCATATTGAATCCAGCCATATTGAATTCATATAACGTGACCATATTGAATCCAGTTTCGTGAATGCAACTGTGCTCTCCTGATTTCTAGTCATCCTGATTTCTAGTCATCTAGTATTACTCTCAAATTCCTCACTTCCCTTTCCCTTGCCAACTTCTATTTGCTTTTTATGTTTTAATTACATTATGCTTTCCCTGAGAAAGTTTGCTGATCTTCCACCCATCTGTAAACAGCATCTACCGGAAGTGCAAAGAAGGAAAACCGACATTCCCTCCTTCTGAAGTAGCCAGAGGACTTGGCTCCGGGTATCAGACCATGAACCATAACTCAGAAGCTGGGCTTACTGATCTTTATTGTGTTTGCAACCAGAAAGGTTTTTTTTTTTTTTTTTTTTTTTAAGTTAAAAGGCTGAAGTCTGCAAACATTTATTCCTTAAATCTCCATAGAAACAGTTTTGAAGAACTATGTGTCCTTGCTTTTCTAAAGCTTTAATGAAGTTATCTGTAATCCAAAGGGTATATATATATATATATATATATATATATATATATATATTTGGAATTGGTTATTCTCCTAGCTATAAAAGGCATAGAATCTCAAGAAAAAGTTTATGTGCTAATTCTTTATTAGGAAGTGCTCTCCCAAGGAAGTCAGAACCAGAGTAAAGAGACAGAGGGAGAGCAAAAACATGGAGGTGCATTCCCAAGCTGCCAACACTCTGCACCAAGCGCAATTTTGCCATCTTCAAAAGGCGGCATGAACTGCTGTACCTCAGTCTACCTTGGGGGAAGGAAAAAATAATTAATCAGTCTTTTCCAGTTTCCACTGTGACAGGTTTTCTTCATAGGCCATGAACCTGCCCTCCCCTGCTCCTCACCTGCCAACACACACTTTCAGGTTGCACATAAGGAAGCCCTGATGTGTGCCACTTGTATCTCTTGTCTCAGGAACAAGAGGAAAACATGAAGGAGGCAGGAAAAATGTGCCATGTGAGCATGAAGAAAGATGTAATCATTCAAAATCAGTACTTGCCAGATCTGGAATGAGATAAGTGTTCAAGGGCCCCAGAGAGAGATTCTTAGGCAGCACTGGAGGTACCTGATATAGTTCATAAGTACCAACCACTTCATTTTGTCTTTTCTGATTTTAGCACTCAAGGGTGGTTTGCATTCATCCTCTAATTTGAGATCTACTTTTGTGATGGGTTAATTATGGGCAATGCATGTACACGTGTGTGAACATTGGTATTTTTAGCTAATACACATCCTGGAATAGTTTCAGTAGGAATCATGGGCTTGCTTATTAACTCTATCATTAATAAATTATGATAAAACGTATAACAGCTTTATTTTTGTACGGCTTGATATTTGAAATCTTATAATAACAGATAAATCCTTTTTATATTTGTTTAATAAATATGTGTTCTGTCAACCTGAAGTGGCTTTTGCATTTTGCATCGGAGAAAATTGCACACATATTCAAAGCTTAATTCAATAGTCACCTTTTCTCTATAAAGATTATACTGTCTTGCATAGTTAAATTTTATTCAAATTTAAGTTTCTAGTCAGTGTGTAAGGAAAAAATTGAGGACAGTAAAATTACCCACAGAAATAATCACCATCTAGGAACACTGTTACATATCTATGGCTTGCTTATATAAACCTACCTAAAATCCTGCAGTTATTGGCTAGTCAGTTTTTTTCTCCTGGCTCAAGTCTCAAGAAAGCCTTAAATCATTCAGACGTCCCTTCTATCATTTTTGCTTTTGACCTTTTCAGCCGATTTGCCTCCATTGTTTATTTAATCAAGTTGAATCAGGTGTCTGATTCAACTCTCTTGACCCAGATCTTCTCAAAAAGATTAACCATCTCTCCTCTGTGTCTTCATTTCACCCTCTTTAAGCTATTGGCAGGAAACTTATATTTATCATTTCTGTTTGGGGAGATGTGAAAGTGAGGCATCCCTCACAGCTGTCTCCTATTTCGATATAATATTGCCTCCTCTTAGACAAGCATTAACCTCAGAATTAAAAATTCCAATGCATTCACATTAAAATTAATAAAATTTAATTAAAAAGATTAAAATATAATCTAATAGGAAAGTATTGGGAAAACTAACATAAAATATTGAAACAGCTCTAGGCTTCTAGTAATTTACTAAATAAAAATCTGTTTCCTTGATTTGATCTTTTAGTTGCTGACAACTATGTTCCTAGATTGCAAAGCTGAGAACTGAGTCAAAGGTGGTTAGAGTCCTAGGGGACGCTTGCCTGGTGAATTCTGATTTGACATACCAGCTGGCCTCTGTGCAAGGTTTCTCTGCTGCGTTTCTCTGCAGCCATAACAGTAATGTGTTTGCTTCTCTACAGTACCATTTCCCCAACTAGAAAGTGAGTTCTGTGAGAACAGGGACTGTCTCTTATTTATCTCTGTATCTCTGATGTGTGGTGCAGCTTAGAGAATAATAGATCTTTAATAAAGGTTGGGACAGAAATGACAATTTTTATGCATACTTTCACATAAAATATTAATAATTTCTATAGTATTCTCAAAATAGATGTTATTCCATTCAATTTCATTAACTGAAAAAGGGGATGATTTCTACTTATTTTGTATTTGTAACTGTTACATTATAAAACAGAATTATGCCAAATTTAAACTTAACTTCTATTAAGATACTTTTCATCTATCAAAAAAGCATATGAAGATGTGCTACTTAGATGATTCATAATAATGCTTATGCCCATTCTAAGCAAGAAGAGATGATTAAACCCCCTAGTGCACTCATACAGAGGATTGATAAATGTTTATTAATTATTGTGAATATGCTACAGATAACAAAGGACAAAATATAAATGGTCATTGTAAACCAGCTGGAGTCTATTTCTAGAATTGAATTCTGTTCATTGCATTGCTCCATAGCATGAATATAGCTTCAACTTGAATAATTAAACTGAGGACTCTCTTAAGCAAAACTCTCTCATGATATATTGAGAGATAATATTGTTGAACTAAAAGTTCCAGCACAAATTCTACAGTTAATCGTTTTACCAGTTTTAGGAAACCATTGCATTGACAGTAGCTATGCTTTAGACACCAAAATTTAATTAGGCAATCGTGTATTGGACACCAGATAAAGTCAATGAATAGTTAGCAACCTTAGATCATACGGCATGAAATAAATCACAATACAAGACTTCTTCCATTTACTGTCTTCTACAGTGTGATACTAAATTGGTTTGAGATAAATGGTTTCCATCATATGCTTCTGTTGAGGATAAAAACCAGAAAATGACATCATTAATATACCGAAGTCACCTCATTATTCAGAAAGATTAGAATGAAGAACCCAGATAACAAGTCTGTAGATTGTTTTTATAGCATATTATAGGACTTTGCGAATGACTACAAAGTTTAGGATCATTTTCTATTAATCACAACATTTGAACATGATAGGAGTGTTAAATAATTAAGAATAGGTTTCAATGAGATTTAAAGACTTTTTACATGCTGATGATGTAGAAGTCTACTTTTTCAGGCTCACAAAGTAGACTTTTATGCTGTGGACTTTTAAAAGAATATACAAGAATTTTCCAATGAGGATTTTAGTTCAGCCATTTATATCTTACGTGTATATAGAGTGCATAATATATATGGGTATTTTTTAGTAATTAAAATAGTTATAATATGTCAGACAAATGCTTTATAAAATCAGGGAAACCCTAAAATAGGTTATCTAAGGGGTGACGATGGTATTTTTGTTTGGGATCATGTAAGCAAAAGAGGCCATTCTCCTTCCTGCAGGCAGAATTCCAGGTTAATATCCTTTTACAGATACAAGTAATGCTAACATACACAAAACAAACTGATAATGGAAACAAATTATGGAGACTGAATCCAAAACCATTTGAAATTCATGTTTAAGAGTTATTCACCTTCAAAATTCTCATTCAAAGATGGAGTAGCTTAAAGCTTCTATGCAAGAGTTGAGTTTCCAGTGTAATAAAATTTTAGTTTCCTAGTACAAACGTACAAGAATAAATTTCATGGATGGGCAGAAAAATTTAACAATGAACAGATACAGTAAGAAATGGGAAAAATGTTTTCCCCGTAAGATTCTGATAGATTTTTAAAAGCACATAACCTTACTGTAAATTTATATTAGAACTGTATGTTTTGATAATTTTATTTTTTGTTACTTGGGGGTATTTTTTGTTGAGTATGCTAAGAAACACAGGTAACACACACTGAAAGTGCTAAAAACACTAATGCTGTTTTCACTTGAAAAAAAAAAGTGTTTTTAAAAGCTATTTTGATACCCTGAAAGTATTTGTAATATAGGGCGGGGATGGGGGAGTGACCGAGTCCTGAAAGAGGAGTGATGACATTACACCTTCAAATGTGCTAAATGTGAACTTAGTAGGTAAAACTGAGAAAGATAAACTCAGCTGTGGAACACATGAAATAATTCTGATTTTGAATGTGACACTAAGAGATTGCCAGATACTTGTTTCACCTCTGTGAGAATTTGTACTGTTGAAACATTGGATTTTACATCTTGAAACATGGATTTTAACTAACAACCACAGCAACAACAAACCCAAACCTACAACCACCAAATCAAAACAAAATGAAACAAACATCACCCACACACACACACACCCCCAACCAACCTACCACCCAAAAGACACACACACACACACACAACCAACCTACGACCCAACAGACCCACTGGTGATCCTGCTGAGCCCAGCCACCCACATACACACACACACAACCAACCTACCACCCAACAGACACACACACACACACACACACACACACACACACAAAACCAACCTACCACCCAACAGACACCCTGGTGATCCTGCTGAGTCCAGCCAAACAGTAATTACAAGGGAAGGCATGGAAGCCACCAGACGGAATTAGGTTTGATCACAGCATCAGGCCTGGCCTCCACACATTCTGCCATAGCCAAGGCCATAATCACAGGGCCCCATTTAGATGCCACGTCTGGGTCAAAAGACATATTCAGAGATCTAAATAAGCATTTTGAGTAGGAGAAAACTATTGACCTATGAACTTCTTTATTTGCATGTAGATTTTCATTCAATATGTAATTTATTCCAATGTAAAATAGAAAAGACATATTTTGTATTCCAAGAATAATTTTGCAGCAGATATATGTCCTTATGTTGATATTATTCTAATTATTCCAAGAGTTTGTATTTTTTACATGTTCGAAAATGGCATTAGGAAGTGAGTAGTCTGACAATGCAATGTAGCAGATGAAGTCCAGAAAAAGAAAAGTCTCATTTAGGTTAAGTCTATTGCAGCCATACTTTTCTAAGTTTAAAACACAAGAAATAGTGTATTTCTAAGGACCCTGCACATTTCCACATTCAGTCACTCTAAACGTCTTTATATTTACTTCAGTGTTCAGACTCTAAGACATAGAAATACATTTACCTTCTTTGATTTTAATATCCTAGAGAACAAGTATCATTAGATGTGTCAGAGATTAGTGTCTTCAGTTTTAAGGATTAGCTCTTGTATAATTCTCCACACTCTGACCCAATTTAATAATAGAGAAAGAGATACAGGGCACTGTGGTTAATTGTAGAAAATGATTGCCAGTGACTATTTTCTGGGCCTGGGAAGCTATGTGAAAGATCAAACAGTACACAAAACTAGGTACAGTGTATTGTAATTAAGCATCACAGCTAATGGCCCTCGAACAAAACTCTGCTGGAAGAAACAGTGATTAGAGACACCTGCAGGTTAATAATTAGAGGCATCTGAGCACAGAAGCAATTAATATAGGAAAACTCTCCCAGGAGAGAAAAGGCTGAATAATAAACAAAATAAGATTCTTTCCAAATTCCTATCTTAAAATAGTCTGTGTTAATAAAGTATCACAAAGTCCAAACTTCTAAGAATGCTTAAAATGCCTATTAGTTTGATCTGTGGCATATTCTTTTAAATTCACTGTACTCATACATGTTTTCATCTAGCGTTATCAAGAATGAACCTTTTACTCCATTTAACAAATGAGTATCAAACAATTTGGGGCTGTTAAGGATCATATATGAGAACATAAGTTGTTTTTCGCTAGGCAAAACAAAGACCACCAACATTAAAATCATGTCTAAATTCCTAGAATTTTTAAAAAGGCCTCCAAAAAATTCAAATTTTTAAGTTAAAAACCATACTAACATGTCTAATGAACTAGTTATAAATGAAAATGTTTTATATTTAAAGTTTGAAACCACTTTGGTCTTCATATAGAAACACTTACAGCATTTCAGGACAGCATGCTTTTTTATACTCAATAAACACTTTTGCCTACACACTGAAATATGTTCAGCTAGCATACATTTCTTTATTTGTGCTGATCATCTTTTAATCTTTATTTTATATGTATGTATATGCATTTCTTATTTCAAAATTTCATCCGGTTTAGCCATCTTAAACACATAATATTCAATTAGGTCCCACTGTTCATTTTCTGTTCCAAGCTGATTATGAAAGTAGATGTTTTGAGGGTATGTAGCAAAGGCTAATGTATTCCTAGGCAAAATGGAAAAATGATAAACCGGGAAAAAGGGAGACATTAAAGGACATTAAAGGACTGTTCTGACCATGTGACCTAATCATTAAAAAACATTTCGAGGGGAGAAATTTCAAACATTACAGAAATAAGGATTCATGAATTATGTATGACCATAAAGGCCCTTGGAAAACATGTAAAACCCAAGCCCTAAATCATTACTCTGAGAACTACTTCTATTATTTTTCTTTGTCTTATAATGAATAATTTGCATCAGAAACCCAATGCACTTATATCCTACAGCAAAATTTACTCAGTCAAATGTGAAAGACATCATATTACATTCCCAATATATTTTTGCTTTTACCTTCTTAATAGTGTCATCTTTTGTTCATCAGGACAGATAATGAACAGTTTAGAACACAATGGTTTTCATTTCAGATAACTATAATCAAAGTTGACTATGAATAAACATTGTAGACAGTACTGGTACAATATATACTAGTTTCATTATTATTATCATATGATCATCAATTTAATGACTCTGGATACAACCTATAGCAGATTTGTTCTATTACTGTATCCCTGGCTTCTTGATTGTGTTTGTTTGCTTTGATCTTCTGGACTTGAAATAACGGCAGAGGCCTCTTCACATGTATTCTGCTTGTTGGCAGTTTTAGTTTATAGTTATGTTGGTCGATTGATGTTTAAATTTGAATTTTCTTCTTCATATTATTTTTTCAGAGGAAGAGAGTTCACTTCTTGGGATTGCTTAGATTTTTCCCACTACCACCTATTCTCTAGCACCTTGATAAGCAAAATGATATTTCATGGACCTCTCCCGGGAGCTTGTTAGAAATGCAGATTCTTAGACACACACCCCAGACCTACTAAGTTGGAAAATCTACATTAACCAGATTCTCAGGTGACCCAAACACACATTAAAGTTGAGAACTGCTGAACATACTGATCTGAAAGTGAATACATGATTTTTTCTCTTCTCCCCTTCACATTTCCTTTGACTATGTTTTCAATATAAAAGGATCAATTAAATATGACATGAAAACTCAGTAGAGCAATGAACGTTTACATAAAAGTAGAATTAGGAAAATCACCTGATGAATCTTTTTGCTGAATAAATCATCTGGGTTTCTCCGATTGAAATTTACATTTTAAATGAATTAACTTCAAATTTAAGAATATTATTAAATCATTCCCTCTACATATTTCTGAGTCAAGTTGAATATGTTAATTCTTTTTCTTTTAAATATTAGAAACTTTAGCCATATTATTTCTCTCTGTAAATACCTGAGAAGGAAAGTGGAGCATGAAACAGATCATCAAGAGATTAAAATGAACATTAACCCTGCTTGTTTTTGCATTATTAAAATGCAGTTTAGGATTTTTGATGGCTATCTTGTAAGCCACTAGCCTTGTTTCACTTACAGCTCTAATCTAATTTTTAAGGTGTCTCTGGGTGTCTGAATAAACACCACTGGTGTGCTAAATGAAGAACTAGGCTACTTCTTCCTCCAACTATAAAAACTATGTTCTCCCTATTGAATAAACGAGAAAAGAAAATACGGCTAGTTGGCAAAAATTTACTTGGTAATCTTGGTACACAATTTTCATATTGGTCTTAGGTCAGATTTTCTTATTCAGTATGACATTGTGGCAATGTTCTGGATGTTTTTGAATATAAAACAATGATCAGATCATATTTCATTTATTTTATACTTATTTATGTGGGAAATGTTCAAAGGGATTCTGAACTCTTTTTATTTTAAGCCAATTACATACCATTAGAACCAAAAGAATAAATTTTAGTGAAAAAGGTATCGATAAGGAGGGAATAACAGATAAAGCACCTTGTGTCATTTTTTTGTTTATCTTTATTTCATTTCATTTAACATTAGCTGCTTATGAGTCTTTCCAAAAAGATACACAAAGTATTAAAAATACATTAACAATTATCTGCCAGAGGTAAAACATTTCTTCCATTCACTTCTCTATCCATTTTTATAAGGTTTTTTTTGAAGACGTCATGCATTAAGGTAACTTTTTTTAACTTAAATGTGCTCAATGCATCGTAGGGTGGAATGCTATGGACTGAATCATACTCCGACACCAAATTCATATGTTGAAGTTCTAATCCCTAATGCCACTGCATTTGGAGATAGGGCTTTTAGAAGGTAATTAAAGGTTGAATGGTCATATGGGTGAGGCCCTAATCTGATAGGTCTGGTGGCCCTATAAGAAGAGGAAGAGAGAAAGATGAAATCTCCATGTCTCCTTCCTTCTCTCCCTTCTCCTCCGCCTTGCCCTTTCCTTTCCTCCTGCCCTTTTACTTCTCCCTCTCTCTCACTGCACTTAGGAAAGGCCATGTGAGCAAACAGCAGGAAGGTAACTGTGCAAGCCAGAGAGCCCTAATCACAACTCAGCCATTCTGGCACCCTGATCTTGAGCTATGCGCCTCCAGTATTGTGAGCAAATAAATTGTTGTTTAAGCCACCCAGTCTATGGTAATTTGCTATGGCAGCTGGAGCCAACTAAGACAGCAGGTTATTTATAAGACAGCAGGTTATATGTATAGACTATCTACTGTGTGCCATAGAACTTTCGAAGATACAAAGTGGAACAGAGTGGTCAAAACCAAAGCAAACATGTCATCATTTACTTCATACTAGAAGTAAAAAGCCCCTGAAGAGCTGTGTATCAACTACTGGGTTTGTATTGATCATGTTTCTCATAAACCTCCCTCCCCCAAACTCATCGTTCTAAAACATTTGTTTTTATCCTCCTTTGGCAGCTTAGTATTCCAAAGATTCCACAACCTTAGAGCACAGAATACTAAATTAATTAGGCTTGGATTTTGGCCTAACAGAGTCATATTCTGAAAGAAAACACACTTAGGTGTGTACTGTTTGCATACGATTAAGACTACCATCTTTTGACTAGAACCAGAGCACTTCTAAGAAAAACCTTAAGCTAATATTAAAAACTGATCTGTGCAGAGAAATGTTATAATCTTATTTCTTTAGTGTTACTGCTGTTAGAAACCTTAACTTTCAAACACTAATAAAATGATACTATTTTATATTACATGTTCATGTACAAAACATTTGTGTAATTTTAATCTTGGAAAATATTTTTTTCTTTACTCTTATGGAAAATGTAAAATATCCTTTTACGTAGCACTTGTAATATATATATATGCATATGTAGATGTATTTTTTCTAAATTTTATTGTCTTAAAAATGATAGTATCCTCTAGGAATTCATCATCATTCTAGAATATCAGAAAGCAAATCTCTGTACTTTGATTATGGCAGAACAATAGTTCTTAATGAAAGTGCTAACACTTTCTAATTGCAGTGAAACAGCAAATTTTTGTGAATTTTTCTTCTTGCATGCAATTATTCTGGATAGGGTCTTATTTTGTTAAACACTTGTGCATTAATTATTGCAAGAGTATGTAAACCCTGTATTTCTTTGCAATATATAAATTCTCACAATTAACCTTTAAGATAATCTTTTTTTTTTTTTTTTTTTTTCTTGAGACAGAGTCTTATTCTGTCACCCAGGCTGGAGTGCAGTGGCATGATCTCGGCTCACTGCAGACTCTGCCTCTCAGGTTCAAGTGATCCTCCTGCCTCAGCCTCCCAAGTAGTTGGGATTAAAGGCATGCACCACCATGCCTGGCTAATTTTTATATTTTTAGAAGAGACAGGGTTTTATCATGTTAGCCAGGCTGGTTTTAAACTGCTGACCTCAGGTGATCTGCCTGCCTCAGCCTCATAAAGTGCTGGGATTACAGGCATGAGCCACCATGCCCACCCTTAAGATACTCTTTATATAAGTCAAAGCAACTGCAAAGAAGACCTCTTATGTGTCTAATAATTAGAACAGATTCACTTGGTAACTGACCATATTTTTATAAAACTTCCATTACTCTTAGTACACGCAATAATATGGTCAAAATGTTTTCGTTTGATGAGTTAATACTTGAACAGCAAAACCATGGAGAAAGTGATTCTTCTCAAATTCATGCTTCTTATCTCCAGCTTGGTGTTTGGTTCAATAGTAGGTATAGTGTACAAAATAAAGGTACCCAAAAGATGTCCATAGCCTAATCCCCCACGGTTGTGACCATGTTACCTTGACATGACAAAGGGACTGTGCAGATATGATTAAATTAAAAATCTTGAGATGGGGGATTATGCTGGAATTTCTTGGTGGGCCCAATGTAATCATAGGGTCTTTATAAGAAGGAGGCAGGGCTAGGTGTGGTAGCTCACGCCTGTAATTCTGGCACTTTAGGAGGCCAAAGCAGGCAGATCACCTGAGGTCAGGAGTTCAAGACCAGCCTGGTCAACATGGTGAAACCCCATCTCTACTAAAAATACAAAAATTAACAGAATGTGGTAGCAGGCACCTGTAATCCCAGATACTTGAGAGGTGGAGGCGGAGAATTGCTTGAACCTGGGAAGCAGAGGTTGCAGTGAGCTGAGATGGCACCACTGCACTCTAGCCCGGGCAACAGAGTGAGACTCTGTATCAAAAAATAAAGATGGAGGCAAAAGGGTATGAATCCAAAAAGGAAGTATGATAGAGTTCAGAGTAAAGTGGCTATCAGCCAAAGGAAGCAGGTGACCTCTGGAGGCTGGAAAAGGCAAGGAATAGATCCCCTCAGGATCTCCAAGACGAATGCCACTTTGTTGACACCTTGATTTTAGCACCATAAAGCCCATTTGGCACTTCTGACATCCAGAACTCTCATATGATTAATGTATATTGTCTTAAACCACTAAGTTTGTGATGTATATTGTCTTAAACCACTAAGTTTGTGATAATTTGTTATAGCAGCCATAGGAATCTAATACACTATGCACAGCAATTGTCTTAGTCCCTTTGTGCTGCTATAGCAAAACACCTGAGACTGGTAATTTACAAAGAACAGAAACTTATTTCTCACAGTTCTGGGGGCTGGGAAGCTCAAGATCAAGGCACTGGCACATTTGGTTTCCTGGTGAGTGTTGCTGTCTCCAAGACTTGTGCCCTGTTGCTGCATCCTCCTGAAGTGGGGAATGCTATGTCCTCACACGGCAGAAGGGATGGAAGGGGTAAAGAGGGTTGAACACTGCATGAAGCCTCTTTTATAAGGGCCTTAATCCCATTTATGAGGGAGGAGCCATCATGGCCTAATCACTTCTTCAGGCCCCACCTCTTTTGGCCATTAGTTTCATTCAACACATCAATTTTGGAGGGGACACATGCAAACTATAATGGCAAGGAAAATGTTCTCATGTTAAAACATTGAACCATAAAATCACAGACAGAATGAATTCCATTACATATGTCATATCTCAACCAGGTGTTCCCACTGGGTCAGGGGATCTGTGTTCTTGTCTAGGCTCTGTCACTGATTAACTGTGTCACCTTAGGAAGTCACTTGGCCTGTCTGGGTCTGGCACCCTCTTTTTGCATCAACTTTGAAGAAATTAAATGATCATCTCTCAAATTTTGTTTACTCATCCCATGCCCCTTTAAAGTTTTCCATTTTATCTTCTGTCTATATTTTAATTTAATGTTAGTTGCTTAATTTAAGGAACTGCAGGTACATTTAAAATGCTCTTTCAAATAACCATCATTTTCTCCTCACCCCTGAGTCTTTGATATGAACTTCTGTGATGAGCTGCGGTGGAAGTGCAGGCACCATGGCCCCTCTGCTAGCTTGAGAATCAGAATTTAAGTATCCTTTCATTTTGAAAATGTGTAATTTAAAACAAAACCATGTCAGCTCAACCCCTGGAATTTCTTATGTAGTTTAAAAAGAAAGCAAGAGCACCCTTAGATTTTCTCAGGGAAATTTTTGGGCAATAATGAATAATGAATTGAAAGGGAAAAAAGAATCGAGAAACCTGAGGCAGCTTGAAGATGAAAAACTTGTCCCCTGTTTGACTTTGGAAGATTCTTAATGGGTGAGATGAAGTGTGGGCTGACAAAAACAAAGTTAATGGTTGTTGGAAGTCAAAGCTACTTTTTTTTTTTTTTTATTGGTCTGAAAACAAACAACCAACTTTTACATAAAGTGTTTAAGCTAAAGCCTTTGTTTAACCTAATGGCACTTAAATTCCTTTTCTCAAATTCCCAGGGTGACTTATCTCCTTAGTCAATCAACTGTGGCTGGCCCACTAACCTGCTCCCTCTTAACTTGGGGAACTGGAGGAAATTTACATTCTTTAGCCTACTTCTGTTATGCTTCTGTTTGGTTCTTTCTCCATTCTATTTATCTTGGCTAGTGCCATTTTCTATTTCAAGGCCACAAGGGTCAATAATCAAATTAGGAGGAGGCCAAGGCCTTGTCTTTCTGGGTGGTAAACTTCAGATACACAATATGCCTCTGGCTACAGGAAATAAGGAATGGAAAGAGAACCTCTTTTCTAAGCAGCAAGCATCAGCTGCTCTTCTGTCAAATGAGCAAATTTCATGAGAAAACTTTCAGGGCAAAGTTTGTGTTGATGCCACCCTTGTTTGCTGGGCAGGTTAGAGAGTGCCTGCAATCCCAGCTACTCGGGAGGCTGAAGCAGGAGAACCCTTTGAGCCCTGGAGTTTGAGACCATCCTGGGCAACATAGTAAGACACTCATTTCATACTACTACTACTACTACTACTACTACCACCACTACTACTACTACTACTACTACTACTAACTACTAACTTCCTTAAGAAATGCAACTGGCAGTACAAGACCCATCAATGTATGTGAGAAGTGCCACAAGTTTCTAGAAAGCAAATTATGTATTTCATTCCATAATTTAAAGAATGTTTTATATAAGATGTTGTAAATTTAAACAAAAAGTTTTGTTTGCTGATAGTAGAAAGAGTTTCTCAAATGCTGGATGTTCTTAGGAATGTGTATGGATTCTGGATGCTAGATTTAAAAATAAAATAATTCCTATGGTTTACAAGTCTTTCAATACACCCCTTTTTCCGGTTCTGAAATAATTAAAATATTTATGAAGCTTTTTTCCTTGCCCTAGAGCACATGAACTTTGCCTTAGAAGAGGCTTAAATATTGACAGATCCATTGTAATGTGACATTTATTAACCTTTGTAATGTTTAATGTGCACTAAAAGTAATCTTGGTTTAACATTATTCTTCTGAAGAATAAGAAGTTCCTGGCTATTTTTTAGTCAAGTAAGAGTTAGAAATATAAGATTTGTTTTCTATTTTTGTAAAATATATTTAAAATACCAATATATCATCTGAATTTTTTGAACAGAACGCCACTTTTAAGTAACACTTTTAAAATTGCCAGTATCTAAATACATTTAAGATCTTCATGTTGCTACTGCTCACTTTGAAATAATGCGATTTTTTTTTCCTCCCTAGCCACATTGATGACTCTGGCTTACATAAATATAAAATACTGGACAGATGCCAAAGAAAGCAACAAAAGAAAGGGTGTATAAAGTCTTAAAAATATATTTATTTTATAGAAGCAGAAATATATGTAATTCAAAACCTTAGACAAATCATGTCAAAAATGCACTTCATTCATATTTAAAATTTATAGAAAACATAGAAAAAATATCCTGATGCCATATAGTTTCTTTCTTACCAAAGCTTACACAGTTTGTGGCTTTATTGATTTTAAGTTTCATAGCCTAACAAATAAGTCTACAATTCTATACTCTTTTTGGAAAGTAATAAGATATTTGAAAATATAAGAATTTAAATAATATATTTCTTGAGCACTTTATGTATCTCTTTCTAATATACAGAGCTGCTTAACTTCCAAAGCCTAATATGGAATAAAAGGTTTTAAATGTATAAAAATATAATTACAGAGAAACAACAAAAAAAAATTGAGTGTTAGGGTTATGGATAATTTGTGGTTTCATTATGTTTTCTGTATTTTTTATATTTTTCTAAAACAAGACTGATTTGGTTTAGTAATTAATTTTTCAGGTCATGATACAAACATTTATTTCAGTCATATTTTTAATGTTTCTACCAAGAATACTTTGGCTTCTGGTCATCAAGATAAATCAGAAAAAGAAATTCACAGGAATACTTTCATTGGGCAGAGTTTATTGTTCAACTGATAATTACTATTTTGGGGTTACGTGCCTAAAATTTAAGAGAGATCATCTTTGTAGAATAAAAGAAAATGCAAAGTTGTTATTCTCAGTGGGTGCCTTGATTAATATTTCAGTGACATTTATGACAAATCTCCAGGTGTTATAATTTTCCAAGTTTAGAGCTTTCATGAAAAAAAGAATGAAATAAAATTTTAAAAAATATGAAGACTTACTGCTGAGTTGCAGCCTTGTCATTATTTCCGCCAGGTTTACATCCCTATGGCCATCTGCAGCCACAGCCCTTCAAGGCTAATTACATTTATGGTCAGTCTAGCTCTAATGTAAGGAAGAGCTGGTGGCTACAAGACTCTTTCTACTGTTGTCACATTAGCCAGCCAGTGGGTTTCCATGAAACAAGTTGGCCGCCATTCGCAGTCACAAATCTCCAGATAATAGGTAACAATCATGACATGTGTCACGGCTCCCAATCAATTTAGTTAATTTCCCTGAAAAATATGTTTTATCTGTATAAATTCTACTAATAATTTCCTTAAGTGACTCAATGGTTGATTGGAAGTTTAGCTAAGGAGGTATTTTTCAAAGACAAAATTCTGGATTCAGTTAGTCAAATCTTCACAAAGTGCAGAGGTGTTAAAAACTAAAGTATACGGTTATTTAAGGAATTTGAAATAGTGAGTGATGATGAAATCATTTAGGAAAACATTCCTTGTGCCTGACAAGAGCAAATCACTGCATGACACAAAACCAAAATATAGTCACTACGTTATGTATAATTTCAAGTCCAAGAACTACTGAGTAAGTTTCATGCTATCATTGTTGTTCGTTGTCTCTATTGGCAGAGGGCTAAATAGCTTGATGGTGTAAATCTGTTATATAAAAATGTCTATGTATTTTGTTTCTACTCTGCAAAATTCCCTTAGATAATTTCATAATTCCCATACTTAATAAAATGAAAACTAAATACATTTTATAAACCACAGTTGTTTCTCAACGTGGGTATGCAACGAAGCAATTGGCAGAGTGTTTTTTTAATGTTTTGTTGTTTACTTCCCAAAATAAATTTACCACTTCACCAAAAAAGAAAATAAAAAGGAACTCCAATCAGAAAGGTGGGTGATTGGAGAATATGAATAGATGTAGGGGAAGGAAACTGGATCATAACTAAGCTGAAGATTTATTAAATTAATATTTACCAAATGCCATACTCTCTCCTGGACTCTGGGTAACCATAATGCATGAACATAATCTCTAGGTGTTCGTAGTCTAGTGAGAAACTGTAGTTTAGCAGAGCGATCCTCTGGATCCATAGCCAGAGATGATCCTCACACATCTCATGGAAATGGGCTTACTACAAAACTGGAAGATCATCTGAACACATGTTTTTAAATAACAGTCTGTATGTTGGCTAAACAGAAAAAATTGGGGAAATTTATAAAAGTAGAGATTCCAGAGGCCCATATAATATTTATTGATTAGGCTCTAGAGCTGGAGTGTGAATTTATGATTTTAAATAATGTCCCCAGGTGATTCTGGTGAAAGCCAGGTTTGTAAATAACTGCAAGTTTCAGAATCTTTCTCGGAGATGTAGCCAAAGAGGTCAATCATTTATTTGCACAAGGCCACATAGCGGTTTGTCTCTGGGATTATTACAACTCAAACATCTGTTCAACTCACAGCACAGCCAAAGTTGCAAAAATTTGCAAATTCTAGTAGAAATCCATACTGCTTAGGGATGTTGGAAGCCTTTATACCACGTCTCTCCAGCTGGTCAGTTTCTCCAGTTCCACTCTCATGCAATAGGTCCTAGGAAACTGGGTGGATTATGTGATTTGGAGTATTTTATTCCTTTGAGAGTAGAGTACTTTAATTGGGAGGAAGTCTTACGTGTGTCATAACTGCGTGGTATCGGGCATGAAGTCTGAGAGGGAGGATGAGAATAAAAATTGTTAAAGGGCCCCTCTAAACTAGAACCAGCCAAACTGAAACAACGCTCCAAAATCTTACTGCATGTCTTTGCTCTCAGTGTATGGTCTAAAGATATAAATAGACCAAACAAGTGGCAATTTTGATTATGAAGAGACTCTACTTTTTTCAATATAAATGCAGGAAATAGAATACATTATGTTCAAGGATTTTAAAATCTTGATATTCCCAATTTCAATGGTAAGAAATTTCCAATACTAAAAAAAGATCGGCCGGGCGCGGTGGCTCATGCCTGTAATCCCAGCACTTTGGGAGGCCGAGGCGGGCGGATCACGAGGTCAGGAGATCGAGACCATCCTGGCCAACACGAAACCCCGTCTCCACTAAAAATACAAAAAAAATACGCAGGCGTGGTGTCGGGAGCCTGTAGTCCCAGCTACTCGGGAGGCTGAGGCAGGAGAATGGCGGGAACCCGGTAGGCGGAGCTTGCAGTGAGCCGAGATGGCGCCACTGCACTCCAGCCTGGGCGACAGAGTCAGACTCCGTCTCAAAAAAAAAAAAAAAAAGATCAATTTCTACTAGGCACATAAAATATTCAACAAATACTATACATGTCCATTTGTTGCGAAAATATGTTAAGTTATTAGCAATGCAAGTTTGCAGATCTACATCTGCACTGAGAGGTAGTTTACCCAATGGTTAGGACGACTTAGTTTCAAATCCTAAATTCTACCACTTATGTCACTTTCAGCAAGGTCCCTGAGCAATCTGTGCCTCAGTTTCTTCATTTATAGAATAAGCATGATTGTGTCTATTCCTTAGGGTTTGGTGAGGATTAAATGAGTTAAGAAATGTGGAGCACCTAGGAATAGAAAAAAACATGCACAGAATGATGTTTAATAAGTGTTATTATCTCATTTTCTTGACTCCCTTTTTGGTGGGGAAGGCATATCTAGTTACCCATTCTGAAAAAAGTTATTCTGGCTGCAGTTCAAAATTTTCATGCAATCATAATATTACCGATACAGATAACTGCTCCTAATATTATTTGGTGATACACCAAAGAGAAAAAATACACATTAGCACCATACATGTTATTCATCTGATACATGCTTTTTTTTGAGTTCCTATTAACTCTGTTTAAAAATCATTGAGTGATTTTAGATGTTTCATAAGCACAATATGACATTTAAAGACTGGATACTTTCCCTTCATTCCTGTTGTGTTATTGTTAATCCACTTGTTGTGAAACATAATGTGATACTAATATTCTTTATTGAGATTTCTAGCTGAGATACATATATTCGACTTAGTTATTTTAGCAACAGAGGCAACTTAGATCCAATTTGATAAGATTGCATTACCCATGCATTTTTTTAATGATTTTAAACCTAGAACGTTGTGATTTATTGTCTAAAAATAAGTGTTTGTCTAAATTTTAATGTATTAATGAATGTAACAAGTATGTTTTGATAGTGAGAGCTCTGTCCCCAAAGAGACAATTTGTGGTCAATTCTTGTTCATTCAGGAGCAATGATCAACACAAATATACTATGAAAAGAAAGAAGTGGAATTTGAGAGAAAGAGAAAAAATTATTTAAAAGAGCATAGTCACTGGGTAGACAGATTATACATTTATCACCTGAAATTCAAGAAGAACTGTAGGTGTTTCAGGAAGAAAATAAAAAATCAGAAATTAGGGAGGTTGCTGAGAAAAATCCAGGTTGGGTAAAAGAAACAAATCGTAACTTACAAAATTGAAATATGTATGTATTTACTATGCCTGAAAATAGATGCCCATTGCCTATGAAAATGTGTACTATCATATGCATAGGATACTCCTAAAATGGAGCCAAATGAATGTTGTCTGATGATTTATGATGGAGAAAATTATTTTGTATCTCGAGGGGAGAGAAGGGGATACAAAAATGCTAAGCCCTCAGTGCCAGGAGAAAACATTCATCTTTGGAGGGTCTGAGAAACAGAATCCTTGGCATGAAATGCATACCTGATATTTTGATCATTTGCCTCAAGTATTACTGGTAACTCTGCTGCCACATCGAAAACTCCACAAAGAAAACAATGTTCTCTCTTATTGAAAGCACTTTTCCCTTTCCCTTTCCCAAGGCTCATGCAATGAGCTCAATTTCCCCAACAAAATGCAATGGTTTTCGAGGAGAGAATCAACAAGAGCTTTGTCCCAAAGAAATATTTCTTTTATTTTTAGAAAATCTTTCTAATTTGTAACAGTTTAAGTGCAAGAATGAAACTGCAAATGCATTCCATTGGAAATTGATGCCAACATTTTCTATTAAAAGAATCTGGGCAAGTCCATCGTGGTTGCATTTCTCTCATGTTGAGCAGTGTTAAAGAAAAGTGTCCCCAAATTGAGCTTTAGCAATAGTGGCCTTTTAAGGTTTACATTTCTATGGGCTATGTTTTTCTTAAATCCAAACTCTGGGAATTAAAACAAAAAAAGGCAAAACAAGTAAAATTAAAGCACCACATCCTATAACATACATAAACATTTATAAAATGGTTCCATCTTGAAAATGATCCCTGAGTGTACATTCCTCAATAGCACTAGACTGAGACTGGCATATAATGTGTAAGTGCCCATTAACCTATATTCCTTACTAAAATAATAAATGAATGCTTTATGACAGCCCGAATGACAAGTTTTTCACTGAACAAGACTTCCTGGAGAACAAAGTTCAAGCTGACAGTCCATTATATGTTATTTCCTCTTGTCTTACAAAATAACAGTAATCTAGGCTAGTGTTAATACTCTCCCAACATGTAAACACTTAATAAATGTCTGTTGAAATGAACCAATGTCCTCCCCTTTTCCTTGCTTAAAAATAAGTTGCGGTCATGCTTTTGAGTTAAAATGTAGCTACTGTTACGTTGTCAGATGGTTCACTGCGTATTCTAAGTCACTTAGTGGCTTCACTCTGTCACAAGAAATGGCTGAAGAATTAACATATAGCTCATTAAATGAGTAAGATGAGGCCCTTGAGAAAATCCCAGGGGACTGGGAGGTAGTGGTTGAGATGTGCAGGTGTGTCTACTTACAGCAAGTGTGGATTATGCAAATTATCCTACTCTTCTTTTATTCAACCTGATTATGTATAAACAGTCATCCTCGTTTTTCATTTGTTTCTTGTTTGCTAAAAAGAAAATAATAAAATAAAATAAACTACCAGTTTCATAGAACAAGAGTTGGTATGCTGATTTGGGGTTTTAAACTTTTTGAGAATTAAGTGTGTAGAAGTAATATAGATGAGATAGATTAACTCACAAAGAGACAGTCATGAGTGTTCCTCAAGGGCTGGAGTCTTGGATAGTGCTGAATTTATCATTATTAGTTCCCAAATGGATTAATTTTAGTTTAATGTAAATTAATAAAACCAACTATTTGGTATACAATTAAAGTTTGTCAATAACAATATTTTAAATAAATGATGATGATGATGAAATAAACCTAGAGGAAAAATAAATACAAAATAACATTTTAACAAATAGATGAAGGATTAATGTAAACACTTTATGTGATTGATAATAACAGAACCATGGCAAATACAAATAGCGTTCTTCCAAAGATTATGTTTACCTTAAAAATATGAAGCCAAATAATTTTATTGGACAGCTACATATCCTGTGCATCTTTTTCTTTTCTTTTTTACCTTTTTTGTCAAAGCAATTTAAGTTACTTGTCCATACGGAGTAGTAAAAATACATAGAATATTCTTTCCCACTTTGAATCTGGAAGTCCTTTGAAAAACTCATGAACTTCTCTTTCTTTGATAAAATTAAATGGACTGAAACATGCACCCTCAAGGCAGTTTTTAGATAGGAAAAGATCAAATAAAAGCAATTACACTGTAATTTGGCTGGTAAGGCTTAAAATAAGGAGCCTATTGAAAAGCTCTCTCATACTTAAACTCCTGCATAAGTAGCTCGATTTTTATGTCTAAATTAATATAATCATGCTGAAGTACCTACTAAAATACAAGGTAGCTATAATTGATCCTAAAATTCTACCTTTGGGAATAAAATGCCTCTTAATTCAAAACATAATATAGCGTTTGTACAAGAAATTGATTTTATCAGCTCCTTTTAAGATAATTTTGGTGGGTAGAAGAGGATATTCCTTACAGCTTTGAAAATTTCATTCAATACCTGTAATTAAACAAAATTTTGTTTCACTACAATGACTCAGGCTGACAAATATCAGTGACATTTATATCAATGACATTTATTTGGTAATCTGGAATAAATGGTGAGGTCAGTGTAACAAATCTGGTTATGACCTTGGTGACCCATACTTTTAAGTTAATCTAGACTGTGGTAGAACATATTAGAGTGACTCAGAGTGTGGATGAACCAGAATGTCTTCTGCACTAGTGACGGTGTAAAGCAGTACTACTCAAAGTGTGGTCCGTGGACAATTGCTAGTCCACAAACTGCTTGTTACCAGTGTGCAGAGGATTAAATACAGAACTTGAAAGCAAGCCTAGATAGCCATAGGACAGTTATTTGATGCTCTTGAATCTAATAACGATGTTAAGAATTGCTCATTTTAATCTGCATAACTTGATCTTTTCATTTTATTTTTCTAGTAATTCATTCTTTTTGTATTTTACAAAAGTATTGGGCCACAACAGAATGCAAATGAAAAGTGAAATCACAGACAAAAACATAATGCTTCACCAATGATAATTTGAGAAGCAATGGTGTGGATTATATGCTCACATATATTTTTGGATTTTTTTTTTAGAAAGAAAAGAAATACACAGCATGGAACTAGAATGGTCTGTAAGACGTCTCTAGGGAAAATAAACTTGATGCTTGACACTTTTAATGACAGTGCCATTGCTCAATAATTTAAATTCTGATTTTCTGCCGTGCTGACAGAGCTTTCAATTTAGCTATGCTAAATCTGTTAGACAAATATTATATTGTGCATTGTTAAAATTTGTCTTGACCTTCAAAAAACTGCAATGACTAGTCCCACATTTTGTCATTTGCCATTTTTAATTATTTTAGTACAAATCTATTTAGCTAACTTTTACAGCTTAGATGGAAAATAGTTTGTCTGAAGTTTAGATCATTATTGATTTTAGTTGTTTATATGCCCATATATACATACCTTCTAATAATCTAATTGTTAGACAACAAAACATTATTTTTGTGCCTGCGGACGTCAAATTTAAACACAAATTGCTATCAAGGGATAGCTAAACTGCTTTTTCTTTATTTATGGCAAATTGATGCTCATACCTAAAGACCTTTATGTACCTACAGACATACGGTGACAGAATTTTTGATGAATGTCAAAATAAAGGCACATGCTGGGAGTAAGAAATGGTATGATGTCAACTTGAGTTTCTGGCAATTCTACCCTAGAGACATAATGGATGAGAAAAAACTGAACATGGGATATGAAATGCAGAAATGATGGGATTCTCATGATTAGTTCTGTGATGTCGGTGGAATAATTTTTCTATTCATCAAGATGAAGTGAAGGAAGATTGGTAGCTTAACTAATATTCCAGAACAAGATGAATTAAAGTGAGAAATTATTCCATCTACTTTCTTGCATATAGTGAGAAATACTTTACTGAAAATATAAACCAAGCAAAATATTCTTAATTGTGTAAAAACAATAGTCAGATTTGTAAACTCACGGAAGGAGAACCATCAAATAAAAACATACTGTGAGTGATAAAGTTCCCAGATGTATTTTAAGCATTTATAATTTTTTAAAATCTGTGGCCCAGATCCTACTAAATGAGAGAACCAATTCTGGAGAAGGATCGTGTTCAATTCAGTAGAATGATATGTAGTAGATTCCTCTACCAGAGAACTACATGGAGCTCCTAGGAAATGCCCACTCACCTGGAAATGTTACACCCTATATTTATTAGAGAAGTTATATTTCATGACAGTGAAATTCCTTAATTCTCATCAGGATTGTCTTTTATTTAAAGAACAAAAATCTTTACTAAGCTTCAACAAAAGGCAATTATTTAGGAAAAAATTTAAATTACTTGCTTTAAATTTAGATTGAGATAAAGTTTATCATTGTTATTGCTTGAGGCAGTAACTGGTAGGGGGTAGTTATTGTCTTTATAGTCACACATTCTCATAATAATTAATTTACATGTTATATATTTAATTCCATATGGCTAGCAATTCAGTAAACATTTATTAAGAACCTACTCCTTTGGCATATCCGTGCTAAGATAAACAGGTATGCCCCACAAATTCCCGTGGAATTCACAGTCTAAGAGAGAAGACGGATAAATCAAATTTTACTTACAAGACAACAAAATAAATACTACATTAGAATCTATTATGTATATAAGATACACTGTTCTATGAGAATTGGAAGGCGTAATAGATAACTCAACTGATTTGTTTTCTTTCTGCTTTTTCTTTTTTTTTTTTTTTTTGAGACAGGGTCTCACTCTGTCACCTAGGCTGGAGTGCAGTGACGTAATCACAGCTCACTGTAGCCTCGACTTCCCAACAATCTGATTTTTAAAAAACCAACAAACAACTTAACAGGAGAGTACCTTCTTATCTGAATTATGAAGGACATGTACATAGTCAACAGATTGATGGAGTGAAATAAGATTTTATGCAGAAGAAACAGCCTGTACAAACCCACAAGGACAAATAAATGAACAACTTCCAGAAATTGCAAAGAATTTCACGTGGCTAGAAGACAAGTCACAGACTCTTGGGAGGTAAGGCTATGTAATGAGGTTCAGTTTGTATTGCAGAGGGCAATTTTTGCCCTTTATAATAAGAAATATAGAAGTTACAGCACGAAAGATTTAAGGAAGGATTTTTAGCTGATAAGTTAATGATTAGGTATGTGTTCTAGAAAGCTGACTTTATCTGCAATGCTGAGACCAAATTTCTTTGCATTTGCTTTCTGGGATGGTGACACATTAAATCAAGGCAGTTGTAAAGGCAATGGAGAGAGAAAAGAGACATGAAATTGTTAAAGCTATAATTGACAAGATAGTAGATATTAGAGGCCACTAATTAAATCCCCTAAAATATTATGGTTTTTAATCTATATTGATTTTGAAAGGGTTCAGGACATACGACCCCAAAATATGACATCTTGGCATTTGAGAAAAAAGCAGAAACAGGAAGGTCAGTCTCACATTCCCCAACCCTTCTCCCTGGAAGCAAGTCATAAGACCTTCATTTGAGAAGTGCCCTCCTATACTTGGAGAAAAGGAATATCCGTATCTCTGAAGACACAGGGACACAGAGAGAATCTGAACACACAGGCTTTGGTAGGTTTCCTTCAGTTTATCATCATTAGATCATAACCCCTTTGTCCAGTCCTATTTCTCCAAGACTGCCTCCTTCTTCATTAAACCTTGCATAAAAACTCACAAATTTAACCATTTATTTGGATTCTTATTTCCTTATGAAAATTCCTGTGTGGCATAAAACGTGCTTTTTAAAATCTGAAAGTTTTTCTCCTGTTAATTTATCTGTTAGTTTGCCTTGTAGACCTAGCCAGGTACCCTCACAGGGGCAAGGAAAATCTTTTCTCCTCCTACAACTTATACATGAGGATAAAGCCATCCAGAATGAAGTTATTTTCCAGCCTTCTCTGCAGCTACGTGTAAGCATGTAAGTACTTTCTGGGTAATAAGATGTAAGAGAATATATATTGTGTAGAAGCTTTAGGGAGTCCTTTCTACCTTGAAGAGAGAGGGCATGTCTTTCCTTCTTTTCCTTCCTTCCTTTCTTCCTTCCTTCTTTCTTTCCTTCCACTGTTCCTTTGAACTTTTGGACTACTGCCAGAACTTATAGAAGAGATGACTGGAGTTCTCTTTGTTCTTGAGGTCTCTATTTCAGAAAAGAAGAGCAGAGAACTGCAAGAGCCTCTGAGAATATATAAAATAAAATAAATGATCATGTTAAGCCATTTTACTTATGGTCTCTGTTACTTGCAGCAAAACCTCTTTCTTATGACACAGCAGTCAATTAAAAATAAAAGCAAGGGGAAAAGCAGGCTGTGACTACTGTCTTGGATGATTACTGAATGGGAAGTCACTAATCTTAATAAGACATGAATTAAAAATCATGTTTTGAGGAAAGCTATTGATGTTAGATTCATAAACTTTGACTTTAAGATACCAACCTGATATCAAAGAAGAGTTGTTCAGTAGGTAGTTATATACACCACTCTAGAATTCAAGTGAGGGACTGGAAATGAAGATTTGAGAAATATAAAAATACATGTGGTGATTTGAAAACTTGACAGTAGACATGATGGCCCTGGAGGGAACTCAGAGGAGATAAGAGCAAAGAACAGAACTCTAGGGGGCACCTCTTTCTAGACTGTGGGTAAAAGAAGGGAGGAGGAGTGAGAGGAAGAGGAGTAATAGTGGTGGTTGCAGCAGCAAAAATAGTAGCATTAGAATAATTTACTAAGAATTACTATGTGGTAGGCATTGTCATAGGTGCTTTACATGTGTTTACACCTCTAATCCTCAAAACAACCCAGTAAAATAGTACCTTAGACTTAGTAAGTTAGGACTTACAAGGTAGGTACCACTATTATTTTCATTTTAAAGGAAATAGG